>NW_008825109.1:9560047-9574176 GCF_000699105.1 Pygoscelis adeliae
TTTGGAGTATACATTACTAGGTGAAAATAACAGACTGGTCTAGGTTAACCTTGTTTATGCTGCCTATTTTTCTTATACTGAGAAGCTTCTTATGATGGACTGATTTCAGTGACATTAATCAGACAGGTAAGTGCATCTGGTAAGAACTACATAACCTTGTTGCTATTCCTTCCCCCTAAAGACAGTATAAGAAAACAGTAAAAGAAAAATATTTTCTGAATCAATAGGTATTAAAAAAAAAATAATTGATAAAACAACTTATGTCTTTTAAAACCATAACAGATACATAATTACATATCAATATAAAACTGCTTTTACAAAGATTTGCAATTATATACCTATATAACTTTAAAATTATTAGAGATACACAAAATGTATTGATTTTCTTTTCTCTGTTTCTTTTAATGTAAGAATAACTTTTTTTTTATTCTGCATGACTCTCTGAAGAAAAGCTGAATTTTATTCTCAACTTTCATGGGACCAAATTTTAATCTGTATATGAAATCCAGTCTTTAGACCAAAAACTCTTTAGAGTTTCTTTAGAGCAGTTGTTTAAAGCATAGCTTTATGATCATACACCATTTGTCAACATATTATTATTTTTTTTAAATTAATATCATGCATGTTGTAACTCCATTTCTTGGAATACTGAGTACTGTATTAAAAACACACACACACACACACCCTCAAAAAAACACCCAAAAAACCCAACTTCATGGCATTCATTAAAACCACAAATTAAGATATAATTAAGTAGATTCCCACTGGCAAAGCATTGCGACAAATTAATAGTGGAAAACTTTTTGCTCTAACTTCTCCATAGTCAGGAGAATATTAGCTGTATTAATAGTGCTACATTAAAATATCTAGCTGTAAGTATTTTTCATCATTCAGAACTGCTGACACCAGTTTGTTATTAGATAAGCCTCCAAACTTTTGTATGCATGTTGTATTTGCTCATTCTCCTCTCCAGCTATTTCTAAGTAATACTCATTTCATGAACGAATTTAGTAACCAGTTGTCAAATCCTTACTGAAGTAAAAAGAATAGCTAAATCTCTTCCTCTTTACTATCACTGGATCCCACATTTCAATAATTTTTCTTCAGAATAGATGTTGTAGGTTGCATTTTATTTAATAGCCTGAATCATTTCAGAGCCAAAATACAAACAAAAAAAAAGCCTGTAGTTAAGCAAAATGCATCCTGTTGTCTAGTAACCATTATCCTTCCAGCCATTATAATTCAAACATGATCCATATAACCATGAAAAAAAAATTTAAAAATCATCCAATATTACTCTTCTATCTGATGGAGGCAATTTGTCTTCAATACCTATAAATTTCAAAGCCAGGATCATTCCCCATCTATGAGAAACCTCTTTCCCAAGTGGTAATCAAAACCAAGGCTTCCTATTCTTGCTGTGTAGGTCACTAGCACTTGAGGTAATTGAGAATGCCCCACCTCTGGCAATCAAGAGCAGTCTCTTGTGCTTCTTTGAAACACTTCAATTTAGATGCAGTGGTTATTTCACGAATTAGAGGAATTCCCATCAACATCTTCTTGTTCCCTCCCTTCTGTACAGAATTTCATAATGTGGAAAGGCTGGAATCTTCCCTGGAAAGGATAATTTCTGTTTTTCTCAGTAAAACATTCTAGAGCATTATAGCATTCATGGGACCCAAAGCTTTCCCTGAGGATAAGAGTTCATCTGTATTTTATTTCCAGGTTCAATTTTCATTGCAAGAAGCTATCTGTATAATGTAATCATTTACAAATTAGAAATACTGTATATATGTTATCCTTCAAATAAATTATTCCAAGCCATTCCATTTGTATGGTTATGCAGCCAGGAAAATGCATAAATAAAAATAATATATTCTACACAGGATGTAAAGTGTATTGCTCTGACTCAAGCTTGCATTTGTATTTGGATGGAATCATAGAATAGTTTGGGTTGGAAGGGACATCTAAAGGTCATCTAGTCCACCCCCCCTGCAATGAGCAGGGACGTCTTCAACTAGATCAGGTTGCTCAGAGCCCCATCCAGCCTGACCTTGAATGTTTCCAGGGATGGGGCACCACCACCTCTCTGGGAAACCTGTTCCAGTGCTTCACCACCCTCAGCGTAAAAAAATTTCTTCCTTATAACTAGTCTAAATCTGCCCCCCTTTAGTTTAAAGCCATTCCCCCTTGTCCTGTTGCAACAGGCCCTGCTAAAAAGTTTGCTGCCATCTTTTTTGTAAGCCCCCTTGAAGTACTGATAGGCTGCAATAAGGTCTCCCCAACGCCTTCTCTTCTCCAGGCTGACCAACCCCAACTCTCTCAGCCTTTCTTCATAGGAGAGGTGTTCCATACCCCTGATCATTTTTGTGGCCCTCCTCTGGACCTGCTCCAACAGGTCCATGTCTTTCCTGTGCTGAGAGCTCCAGAGCTGGACGCAGTCCTCCAGGTGGGGTCTCACCAGAGCAGTGCAGAGGGGCAGAATCACCTCCCTCGACCTGCTGGCCACGCTTCTTTTGATGCAGCCCAGGATACGATTGGAAACAGAAAGAGAGCTGTCTTTCACCCCTGCATTAGTCAACTTCCATAATGGCAAAGAAAAGTGTTACAACCCCACAACCCAATCTCCACCTGGGAGCTTTCCATCTCCCCTTGCCTTCTGCCATCAGGGATGCTTCCTCTAGAGACCCCTCATGCTGCAGGGATCCCAAGGCTGTTACCTTGTCTGGCTGATAACACCAGAGGCTCCTGCTGCCTCCCTCCTTCCACCCTGCCTTTGGGATAAGAAGCCCAGCTGATGCTGTTGCTTGCCCAGCCCCTGCTTGTGCAGGCACACCTAAACAGGCCGCAACAGCAAGGCTCTTCAGGGATCCAGATTACCAGTTTACCCATGCACCACAGTTGAGGTCTCTGGAAACCAGACTCGCCTCCCTCCTTGCCCTGCTTTCAATCCAGCCCCAAATTCCATTTCTCAGCCTGATCAAACATGATCAAACATACAGCTTTTCTGTTAGAAAAGACTAAGAAAATATTTTGTAGGTTGAAGAAAAATTTCAGCTACGGCCAGATACCTAGTTTTTCATTAATCTACCATAGCACTTTTTAGAAAATATTGTTTGGCTTCTCCTTGGCTGAAGTACATATATCATGGTGCCTGGGAGACTTTTCCTTGGTCTACGTGAGGGGAGGAAGTTGGCCATTACATGTATTGGGAAGCCTACCTGGACTGACCGTGGCATACAGAGAGTGACATGTACAAGAGATGCTCAGTCTGTGTTGCAAAATACCAGGGAATTACATGGAGACACAGGTTAACATTATACTAGAGAAAACCAAAATCTTTCAATTCATTTTAGAAAGTTGACACACAAAAAAAATTGGATTTATGTTTATTTGAAATGCCTTTTTTTCCTAAGAACTATAAAAATGAAATATTATGAGTACAATTTTAAGAAATCTTTAGATTTTGTGAGAAATGTGAATCTTAATTTCTTGTCCTATCTGAAAACAAAACATCTTTTGAAAAACTAGTTTCTAGATAGATTATAATTTCATTATTCAAAAGCCTCAATGATTTTTACCTTTAAACAAACGCTTCTTCCAAAAAGTTCTTAATAATATTTTCTGAAAAAGTATTCATTTTATACACTGGTAATATAAAATTGGCTGGTTTGGCTTATTTCCTTATTTATAACATACTATACTTCAACTGCCAAAGAGGATTGTAAGGAGATATGTTTTAGAGGCTGACTACTCTAGTTTGTTTTCAATTCTATCAGTGTTCATGTAAGGACCATTTGTACTAAACTGCCAGACAACACATCAAAGAACCTTTCCTGCTGTTACTAGCAAGAATATCTATCTTACCACCGTACTGGAGCCTGGAGTTTACCTATTGAATGGAATATCTTGTTTTCACTTTTAAAGCTTAATCACCTACTATATACTTTCACTGCAAAATGAGACCTTAGGCTGATCTTTGACTAATGAATATGCAGTGATTCATAGAAATTCTTTTTTTTTTCCTAACCATGGGCAGTAAGTACATACTTGTTAGTAGCAGAGCAAGGTTTAAATTATTTTTAAATATGACTGAAAGCAACATTTTCATCTGGGATTTTTTTTTTTTAAATCTGTCAGAACACCAATATGTTAAACATTAAGTAGTTACCTATTTTATTCCAGGAGATAAAATATATATTTTATGCAAACAAGCAGATTTTTTTTGGGGGGGACCATGAATATTTTATCTAAATCACAGGCAAGTAAATGCTAAGGAAAGGGTTGAATCATATATGAAAGAATATATGGAACATATAAACATATAAGAACAACTTAATTTTGGATCATTAAACAGGTGTAATGTATACATTTTTCTAAACATCATATGAAAGTTAAGGAAAATATTTATGCCTTTATGTAAAAAGGGTTTCGGTACAGCTGACAAAATCATTAAGAAAATTGTTTGCTGTTTTAACTGCTTCCATTTCTGCAAATATGATTCTAGAAGAAAACAAGAGAATTCAGAAATGTCACACTATATCTGTGTAGCTAGTGGCTATTTGGCTCTGATCTGGCATGCATTAACAGATCCGAAAGATGTGCAGCTATTCATTTGCAATTCAAAATGTCTGCATGACAGTATCACTCTATAAGAAATACAATCTATTATAATAAACTATCATTCAAGAATGACTTTGATAGTTTAGGAGTGTTGATTAATGAAGCCTTCTGTCTGAAAAAAAAATCAAATTGTGATAATTAATCATTTACAGAAACTGTAAGAGACTGTGCGTAGGTACATCTTCTAGCCCTTCTTTGGCAATAACAGGAATCCATGTTTTCATTTACTCATCATCAGGGGTAGGACAGGTGCCAGCAATTCTGGTACCTTAGTAAAATTCATTCGTGTATCTATATGAATAATATTCTGCACAACAAGCATATCAGTAATAGATGTGCCAAACGAAAAAGAAGCCAGTCTGCTATGGTAACTTTAGGAGTAATCATTTGCTCTGCTTTGACTCTTAGGATCTCACTATTTTGCCAATATGTGCACAGGTTTTCTTTTTTGATTTTCAAAATAAGTAATGGGATCTTCAGCTGAGAAAGAGCACCTGCTTCATTGCATTGTACACTCCAGAATATTATAAATACATGCATGTATAAAAGACTGCAGGCAAGCTATGCATCTGAAATACTGACACAAGTATTTTCTTTTCCATCTGTAGAAGAGAAAGTGTCACAATCTTATGGTGCACTTTATATGCTACCCTGCCACAAAGAGACAACCTGCTGGGATTAATTGGAAATGCATAAGAAAGCTGCCTCAGCCTCCTAGCACTGCTGAGCCTGTCGTCCTAATGCTAGCAAATCTGGAGCTGCTACCGTCAATCCTCCACACTTAGAAAGAAAAAAGGATACACTTTGGATGCTCACATACCACGATGAAACAGAAATAGCCGAAACAAGCAATACACTTATACCAGTTGCTTCAAACTTGTGAAGTTGTTACTTTCTTCACAAGTAATACTGTTTTACGTGACTGAAACATGGTAAATGGAATAAAGAGGAAACAACATTATATTTACTGGGGATTTTCTTAAGTTATCTGCATCTCCAAAGCATTTGAGAAATTAATATCGTAATGCAAGGTAGACTAACGGCCTCATTTGCAAAAGTTGCATTTTGGTAAATTTTTAGTAAAATGTTCCACAGTCTTTCAGGTAAGAAGAGAGAAAAGTGGTTGTCCATACTTTAAAGTAAACAAATTAAAAAAATGGGATTAGGACAGGAACTATTAGAAGAAAAATAGGACTTGTAGCTGGTGTGAAAAAAATGGGAGCTAACTCAGAAAAGATCCATGGATTTGGTAAGTACAGGAAACTGGGGGGAAAAAAAAAAGGTAGTAATTGAGAAAGCATAAAATTAGGTTCATGCGTGAAAGACATTCAAACAATGCTTGAACAAGGAAACAAGGACCCAGGCCAGGAAAGAAGGAGGAAAAAAATGGGTCCATCAAGACAAGGAGACTAGGTGCAAAAATCTTGAATAAAGGACTGAGATGATGAACCTCAGAAGGAAGAGTACAAGCTGAAGAGCACAAAAAGGGGTCTTTTGATTTGCTACATGTGAACGTGGGACTGCAGAAGAATTGGTAGTGGAGGGGAGAGTTAGCTGTGCTGCGAAGCTAGCAGGAAAGTGGTGGAAAAAGAAGGTGGCTGGAATAGGCAGAGGCATGACAAGTTTCATTTAGCGAGGATGACAGAAATAGGTGATCACAACAGCATTATCCATTCAAGTGCTTGGAATGAAATCCTGACTTCCCACATACATCTAAATTGCTATACCCAGGATCTGTTTCTAGTTCCTAGGTTCATGTGTGTAATCCAGATGCATCCCAGCCAGCCACCGGACAGAAATGACATGCAGAAGAAAACCGGTGTGTATGGATATGGCGGAAGCCATAGCATGCACGGTGCAGTCAGTACCGGGCAGCACAAGGACCACTACCATTGGGTGCACCAAGGAGAGCAGCAGTCCTACCTCAGCTTCTTGGCATGGAGAGTCTAAGTGAATACAGGATCCTGTGCAAACTCAGTGTAGAGCATTCATGAAAGAAAAGTTACATAAAAGAGGAGTGTAAAAATTATGAATACACTTAACCATGCAATTTCCTATGCAATACATTTTAGCTTTATGACAAGATTTGAAATGTGCTACCACCAGAACATCTGCTTAAAATGCTTCAAAGTGATGCTTGCTGTAGCATTTGCCTAAAGCTATCAGCAAATATTTATGAAATGCACCAGCTGAGTATGTCCAAGTATACCAGTAATAGTTTGTACACAAATGGTGAGCTGCTACTGTCATTAGTTACCCTGTTAGGTCTGGTAGCAAACATCTTTATAATGGCGTTAGCATGTTCCAGGCATGCAGGTGACCTATGAGATGTCATTTCTTGTTTTTCGTTTGCTTTTTGAATAGACCCATGAAATTGAACCCTCTCCATAAAATTTAGTGATATTAAAAAAAAAAAAGTATGAAATCCTAGATCCACAGCTAATCACATGCCTAATAAAAACACTACACCCCTAAGTTATATAAGGTCAATATTAAAATATTTTGAAGTACCACAGAAATCTGCATGAAGTTCTCCATTATTCTTCATTTAAAGGGCTGTATGAATAGTGTACAATAAACACTAAGAGTACTTAATGGTTAATATATTAAGTGCTCACTCATCATCATGATCCACCAATTAGGAACTGAAAATGAGTGAATTAATTTTAAACATACTACTCCAGTGGGACAGGTCTCATGCAGAAAGTTACTCTTGTGTTCATATTTTCAGGATCAGACACTAAAAAAGCAGGTGCTTCTGACTAAATTCTCACTCTAATAACAGAAGAGTTAAAGCTAGCAAACAGACCTGCTGCATGAAAAGTCTAACAAAGTCTCCCTGTAGCTTGGAGAGGACAACAGCGTAGATGAGAACAGCCACTCACTCCCAATCTGCTTTCATACATGTAACTGGTCAGAGACCAGATCCCTCAGTTTCTGTACATGCAAAAGTCCAGAAGTCAGAATCTCTGACTTTTATTGTAAGTTTATTTCACCACTACTTGCTCTTCAGTCAAGATCATGTGTCTTTATCAAGGGATAAAGACTTGCCCCCTTGTTCTCTCTCTCATCAGCTTGTTTTATTTTGTTCTTCAGCTGAGAAACTTCTCTTGAACGAACTTCCCACCTCTTTCCTCACTATTTGTGATAACTGAACTGTTCCAGCCCTGATAATTTCCCCAGCACACCTTCCTTCTTCAGCAATTATTTATAATATCAATTACCTCTTTTTTTTTATGTTGTCCGGTTTGGGTTTTTTTACTCAGTAGGTTATTCTGAGTAGTTGTGTTGCGTGATAGGCAGAGCACTTGCTATGCTCATTCAGAAACACACATGAACCCCACAGACTCTATCACAATTATTTAGTTGCAGACATCTATAGTCTGAATCATCAGAAAGTCTAGTTTAAGCAAAGCAAAACCCAAGAGTATAAAGAAGCAATAACTGTAATAACATAATATCAGAAAGGGGGATCTTCCTTACTGCTATCAACGGTTACAGTCAGATGTAAGAAACACCAAAATTAACATGGAATGAAAGAAAGCATTTTTTTTCTTTTTGATAATGTTAAAGTATTATGTTTTGATTGTTGGTTCATTTTGTTTAATTTTAAAACCAGAATTTAGATATGATTTAAATTAGAGTTACCATAAAATTATTATATTATTAGTAATCCAAACAAACATTTTGTTTCCCATAGGGATGTAATATCAAATGTTTTGACATTATTGACACATGGTATCTTAAAAATAATTTTTTTTCCACTTCTCTTCCACCTACTTTCTCATTTTTTCCATCACATTTTACCTGCTTCTAATCAGAATTTGAACATTCTTTCCTTCTTATTGCAAGTCAGGGACCACCCACGGGTAGAAACAAGTGCCCACACTTCTCTCTGATTTCAGCTACTATAAAAAACAGTATTTCACAGGGAAAAAATCAATTGGCTATTTTTGGTCAATTTAAATCTACTTTCAGCTTTCTAGCTACTGCAAATGTCACACATCGGACCAAAGATTGTATTTAATGTAAGAACGGTCACAGTCATTACCTAAAACATTAAAAGATGTGCAGAACTGAAGAGCCACAAGTGATAAAGTTACTTTTATTTCAGTTTTATGGTTTAAAAAAATTAAAAGTTGAAGGGGTTTACAAAGCAAATATATATAACATGTACTGCACACGCTAAGTGAGACCAAGCATTGCAGTCATGAAGCCAGGTTCCCCAATGCAAGACTATGGCCAAAGTCAGCTCAGTAAGTGAGGTTCTCCAGCCTTTACAAGCCATAGGAAACTTAGGCCTTCCACTTATATGACATAACTGGGCTGGATACACCTATGCTTCAGAGCACTGGGACACAAGTCTGCTATTATGCTTTTCTCCCTAACTTTTAACACAATGCTCTATCAATCATGTCAAAATACTCCTTTAAAGCTATTACCTTTTAAAGTATTTCCCCTAGGTTCCGGCTTTATCCACCAGCTTTATGCACAAAGGTTTTGAAATTTTTAACCTCACCTTTTGATTTTCACGTGCTTAGTATCAATGTTTTTTGGAATATAGGTTTCAGGGAACTGAGATTCAAGCAAATGGTAGGTGAGATTAATTTCTATCCTAGGCTGCAGAAGTAAAAACCAAACTGTTTACCTATGCTAATCAATCTGTCTGCAAATTTTGTCTTCAGTGAGAAATTTTTGGAGGAGGAAAAAGGAAACATTACCTCTCTAACGAAACTATTTTCCACAGAGGAGCATTCCAATTCCTTTACCTCCTATACAATACTTTTTTAATCCTTGGTAGTACAGTCATTTAGATCAGCAAGAATTGTTTGTATACATAGAAACTTTCATAACATAAAGGGAACTATGTTGCATAATTTAATACTATGACAAGAAATAGGAAATATTTCTCCATAATTATAATCAACAAGATTAACTATACTAGTCTACTATGTACACTTGTGATTGAAAGTATTCAAACTGTTCATTTGAAAAAGAAAGGTTAATACATTTGAGGCAGAAATTGCCTAATACAAGACAGTATCACAAGTCTATGGAAACACTGCCCCCCAAAATAGGAGGAGATAGGAAAAAAAAATATCTCTCACAATAATGTGGTTTAATGGTTCAGGTTATCTACTACACTTTCCTCTGGGTATTCACTATTTCAAACCAATTCTTTTCTGTTCAGTAAGTGTTGAAGCATGACATAACTTCTAGCCTTTCCCTATCATTTCAGTTTGTTATAAGAAGTCGGAGTGGATACTTATTAAAGGTTCTGATCATCATTCTATTCGCAAAGATACTGACTTCATCAAGCTGTTAATAAAGAAAAGAATGAGCAATAAGATCTTAGATTTTGCTGATCAGTGCATTTTTTTACTTTACTTTTTCTCCATCTACTTTTATGAAATGCATTTTTTAAATATATTTTTCATTAAACACTTCTAATTAGTTCATTTTTTATTATTATGTTCATTTCTTTACCAATTATTAATAAGATTTCTGAAGTTACTTTGCTCCAGACACCATAAATATATTAACCGTTTTCAGGAGAGTATAAAACATTTCATTGAGTGTATGTCTTCAAGAAAGTTACTTGACCAGAATTAAAAAAAAAAAACCTCTAATTCTGAAAGAATTTTTTTTTTACACTGTATCTGAAAAAAGTGTAATGAAAACCAGCCTTATTTCTTACCAGTGTCTGACTTTACTGCTGAATAGACTGATGATTTCATTGCATCATTAAAGCAGAACATTCACTGGTGTAGAGAGCATTTCTTTCTGTGAATAATCTTATTTAAGTTTTAATTCCTTACACAAGTTCTATCTTGTATGTTAACCACAAGATAAACTTTAGTCCATGATGTTCATAGGTATCCAAATTAATTAATCAGACTTGAATTTATTTATCATTCACCTGGAAAGAAGAAAGTCAATGCAGGTATAGCATTTGCACACCAAAAAAAAGAGAGGAGATATGTTGGTGGCGATCACAGCTGGTAAACAGCACTGTGTTGGAAAGAACAGACATTTGAAAACTTCGAAAATTATGAGCACAGATTACAGAGAGATGCAGAAGTATTATCAGAATACATTATTGGTCAAGAAGAGAATATGGCAGATTCTGGTTTTTATTATAAGCTTTTTTTTTTTTAATCATTTTAATGACAGCTGCAGGTGCATTGGAAGGCAGCTGCTTTCTTACAAAGATGTTCCGAAATAGTTGTACTCGTAGTACTGGCCATAAAGGTTGGTCAGAGTTCTTATAAACAGGAAAATCCTATCAGTGGCCCAAGATATTTTCTTCCCATGTGTTTACGACAGTATCTACGCTTTACTGTGAGCAAAATGTGCACGCATAAAGATTAAGATACCCAGCATAACAAGAAGGTACAACTCAGAAGATGACACACGACCAATCATTATTGTGTTATGACCTAAATACATTATCTTTAAAATAATATCCTTATGAATATGAGTAGAGTCATTTAAAAGCAGTTAGCCAAACATTTCATTTTCAAAATGCCTCTCAACAGCAAAGGTTTCATTCTCTGACTATTATAATTCTCAGTCTACTTTATTATCCCAAGACAGAGAGACCATATAATTAAATTAACTGTGACTTTGCAACTAATTTTCAGATTTTAAAAAACCATATGGTACCTTTCATGGGACATTTAATCTGTTCATTTATTAAAAACTTTGACCCCACAAGTATTTTCCTCAGTTCAATTAAAAATCTATTATAATATTTGTCCACGCATCAATGTCGTGTAATCATCACTACTCAACACAAGCCAAACCTAGTGGATGAGAGCTGAGTAAACCTTAGCTTTTATTTCAATAACACAGTATGAAGTCTTTGTAGTGAACACGCTTTCTTCTTTCTTTCATTTTTTGCAAGCAGATTTCAAATGTTTACATTATTTTTATCTTTCTGAGCACGTACCTGCTCCATACCCTCATTGGTGAGCACCAAAGCTTCACAAGCCTGTAAGAAAACACAGGTCAAATGTTTGGAGCTAGACATTTTGTTGGACTAGAGAGGGAACATGGGTGAACGCTCCCATATGTGTTTACATTACCAGTTTGATTTGGTCCCTGTTTTGCTCTAATCTGCCATTTTCAAACTGTCCAGAGGCTGACCATACCAAGTTTGATACTCTTTTCCTCTGTGCCTATCTTCCATGTCATCGCTCCATGCCCCTGTGCAAGAGCAACACGTATTCGGTGTCATGTTATAATAAGATAAACGTGGGTTTGTGAAGCAGCCCTCTCCTTATTCAAGATATATAGCAGCACCAACAACAAAACTACTGAAAAACACTGTCCTGGGCAACTAAGAGATCTCCATGAAGTCAGCCACAGCTCAAAGAATTTGTCTTGGATCAGTTTTCAAATAGGTCTTATATACAAATATTATGGTAGCATGATATTGCATAGCCACTTCATTTTGAAAAGATTAAATCAGCCTGTCCAGAGACTAGGGATGTCAACCTGATAAATGGTGTAATTTTTGCTAATTAGGTGTATATTATGCCTCACGGTGCCAGCCCTCTGCAGATGTGGGGCAAAGAAAGATGTGTACATGAAGAGGGGACAGAAAGGAGCTCCAGCTGAAGCCTCCAGACCAGGACAAATGCATAGCTCTGATGAAGGCTGCACTTCCCAAGGTACTCGCAGGGGACAGAAAAGAGGCCAAGCCTTACGGGGCATGCACTGTGGGAGAGTAGGAAGCCTTGACCATCCCTGGCTCAGCTGCCGGACAATGCTGAGTGCTGAGCTTGCTGGTGCATGTTCATGGGTCACGGTATAGAGGCCTTCATCTGAGGGAACACAGACAAAGGTCAAGTTGGTCCAGTTACTCAGCAAGGATTTCTCCTACTTGTTTCTTAAGAGGTCTAACGTTGAACCAGATAGATCAGAGCTCAGCGTTTGTTAGCAGTCCAAATGCATTGCGAACATACCCCTGGGCAAAAACCGTCAGATGTTTAGACAGGTAAAACTAATTCTGTGCAAAATATGGAAATACCCACATTATTTTTGTCTGAATTCTTACGTGTAGCCTGGGTTATGTTAAGTTTCCATTAATGAAGAAATTGTCCCAGCCTTTTCTTTCTTTCCTCCTTCACCATCATAATTTGAGTTATTTCCTCTCTCTTGTTGTTGCATGTCATTATCAATCTTCACTGCTCATTTATGATTAGTTTTGTAATAACCTTTCTTCCTCCTCTTTCTCCTCACTTGTCATTACTGCTTTTTTATACTTCCTTATTTAGGCAGAGAGCAAATCTGTAAGATCATTACCACCTTGCTTTCCTTCAAAAGAAATTCCATTGCCCTGCTGCACACATAAGTTTCAGATTCAATATTCCTTTTTTTGCCTCTATTTTATTTTCACTTCAGGGGACAAAAAGGGCTAACAGCCTTGTAGCTTCTCTGTTTGTATGTGCAACATCTCAAAACTCATCCAAAGAACCAGGGATAAGCTTTTGTGTTATGACAGGCTCTAAAACTTGCAGCTTTAATGTCTCAGACTTAACCACATAAAAGCAAAAAAACCCTTTCAAATTTCTATGATCTATTGTAAAACTACTACCCAGATTTACATGTAGACAGTGAATGTTACTCAGGGTAAACCATACCATACCTGATATCTTAAATAATAATCTAGATAACATTTGATGTATGTAAAGGATTACAGCACATGGAAAGGGATTTGAACGTGCACTTAGAACACTGTTTAAAGTGTTTCAAAAATAATATACAGTGATCAGCCATGGCAATTTCCAGAACTACTACTGCATTCGTTTTATGATTATTTCTAAGGAATTAATATGTAATTAAAAACATTTTTGTAGAGTACAGTTGCCCTACTGCTAGTTTGCATGAGACAGTTCTTTACTGCCATTTTCTGCAGTAAATTTCAGTGGATTAATCTGAAATAAGATGTTTCTACTGATTTGAAAGGTAACAAAAAACATGTTTCAAAGACAAGGTTCGGCACACTGCAGTATTTGTTAGTTCTTCATAATATCAATAGAGAGTTTCCAGTTTTTAAAGAACTATAACGCAAGAAAGCAGAGCAGGGAAAGGGAAGGTTCTAGCTTCACCAATTTTATCTTTGAGAACACCATGAAGGGCAGTAGAAATATAGCAATTTCAAAATTGAATTGAACATTAACAGAAAAATAATCAGAAATAACTCCTGACAATTCAACATCAGGTGTACTGTAAAGTGGATACCTCCTTGTGCTGCCCATGATGCAGTGGAGCTGCATCATTTTGTAGCCCATGTGAAGAGGCACTATAGAAAATACATTGGGATTTTTAATAAAAGAAGTTTTCTAATTTTCTGTTATTTTCAACCAAATACATTTGAGAGCGCATAGGAAAGGTAAAGTCTAGCCAAGAAAAAAAAAAAAAACAAAAACAAACAAGCAGGTACAGGAAGTACCTGTTAGAATCCAGAACTTTATATAAAGCAAATGGGTGGTAACAGT
>NW_008825109.1:9574186-9607582 GCF_000699105.1 Pygoscelis adeliae
ATTTAAATATTTACGAAGTGACTGTTATGATAATTGAGCATCAGACTGAAAAGACAATTTTTAATAAATTAGATTGATAAAAATGTTATCAGGTGAAATAATATCCAACACATGGAAAACTTACACTCAAATTTTCTTCAGTTAGCACACTGCAAAAACCAAAAAGCCATAATTTACCAAAGTAATTTGCATAATACATTGACCACTTTTGGTTTTAGTACAAAATAATAGCATATAGATGAAGTACAACTTCATCTTTTTGCATTACATAGAATTTATATTCAGTACAGCAGTGCTATTTAGTGTTTTTAAATTAAAATAGCGAAAAAAACCACTCAAAGTTATTCCAATGTCAGCATATATTAACTCTTACTTCCCTACAAAAGCTGTAAAATTGTGGTTTTTACCAGCAGCCAGACTCCTGCTTTTTTTAATGAAAAAAAAAAAAATCTGGTTTTAGTTGTCCACTAAACTCTTTCATGTTTCTTGCTCTAACGAATGTTAATGGCAACGTCCAACATCCTGAAAGATACCACAATTTCTGTAAATTATATATATATAATATGCCCCAAAGCATTGGTTATAGATAAATAATATATTCTAAACAATATTATTGAGATAAACAGGATATTATTTAGTGAAATAGTTGATAAACATTTCAATAGAAGCTTCTTCATGAAATGTGCCCAAATTGAATACATAGCAAGTGCAACATAAAGTGTCAAATTCTGATTTCATGTGTTCCAATCTAGTTGAAGAATATTTGTTTGGCCCCAATAATATGTCTTAAAGAAAAGAGTGGGGTGACCTTACAGCCGCCTTACAAAGGGTCAGTCGATGTCTTTGAAAGGGTAAATCAAATGCAGACGCAGAGGAAATTATCTGGTATGGAAATACGTACCATCGAATAGCTCACTGGTAAGTATTGAAAAGAAAAAAAAGTCAATGGAAAATAATTTGAGGCCACAAGGTAGATGATTCTGAAGTATTTGTAATAAAGAAAATATTAAAACAGATAGGACAAAATTGGAAAGCAGGGAGAACTAAACACGTTTAGTTCTGGTGAGTATCTGCAGCCAGCAAGGAGACATTGCCAGCTGGCTATCAGCTGTAGATGGAAACATGTTCTAACAACTGTTCTGGGTGGTTTCATAGTGAAACGGTTTCTTCTCTCTTCTAAAAAGGTGCCTATCTTAGGAAGAACCATATGTACACATCCACAAAAATCTATCAATTTTAGGGAATCTTACATTTTAGGAAGACTGAATAAAATGAAGAAAGCGTAATGAATTCAGGAAATTACAGGCAGCTAGTGAAAACTATGTGCTTGTAGCAAACTTACCAGCTCTCACTTAGTGGGTTTCTGGGGAGTTTCCAAAGTTTCCCACCAAATTTTACCGGAATAGTATTCAACATGATGAGCCAATTTCTAAACCTAAGCAAAGAGGAATGATTCCACATACAATATGAACAAGGACAACTATACTGTTTTCAACATGGTTTCCAGCTAGGATTGTGTTTAAGATTACTTACCATTTTCAAACATGGTACATTCCTGGAAAAACATGGGAATAAAGTTTGTAACTACTGAAGAATACTCAATAAAAAGAAAGTTATACAGCAATAATTATTTGATTATTTATAATTCTGCAAGTAGATAACACTCAAGAATTGTTCATGGACTTTACCTTAAAATTGCATGTGATACACTGCATATAATTTATTTCTCTAGGTGTTTTATGCATCTCTAAACAGTGGTATCCAGGAGCAGATTTTCAAAAGCATAGAAATACTTACAAACATCCCATTTTGTGGAGTCCATTGGAAGTGTGTTATTTAAATCCTTTAGAGATTTTGAATATTTGTCTTTCACTGTAGGATTCAGATATCATCAAAAAGTGTCTGACTCATTGATAAAGCATCTTTGAAAAATCAGTATTTGAAGCTATTTACCAGTGCACATTCATTTTTATAACTGATAGACTGCTGAAAATATATAATAACCAAACCTGAAGATTTTCAAGGCAATCATATAATTATTTCCACTTCTCAAATATTGTCAGAACTATTCATGAGCAAACAAAGGACTTAAATACCTTCCCATGTAGAGCTAAGATTTCCAGCAACCTCCCTACTATTGTTCTCTACTTTCTTCAAGACACACTGGAAATCGCCAGGCTGAAGACCACCAAGCTCCACTTGTTTGTAGGATTTGAAGTCATCGTGCTGCTAGTGCACATAAGCTAAAATTGTCTTTACTTTTTGAAAGCGTCTGGGCTTGACTTTCAAGAGGGCTCAACTTCTGGTTTGGCTTCAGGAAAAGCACCTTTTTCCTGAAGTAAAAAAGCACAAGGAAATGGAAGAAAAGAAAATTTGAAGGAAAAGCACAAGTAAATGGACTTGGCACATTGAATGCTGAGCACTTACGAAAGTCTGGCCAATTTGCAAACATTGAACACTGGCAAACCTGCATGTGCAGATTAAAAAGGAAATCTGATTTCATGGTATAGATGAAAAAGTCCACATCTCCAGTTAAGGAAGCCAGTTTTTGTGTGATCATGAACTGTTAATGTGTTCCCTGGGTCACGTCTCTCCAACTGTAGCCTCTGAAGAAGTTCTATTTCTGTCTCGCCCTCAAATCTCCCTGCTTGTCATGTAGTTTCAGAAGCACCTTTGATATGAGTCACAGGACAATCTTAAGCAATTGTTGTTTCTTTTCCATAGCACCTGCTCAAGACTGCCCCTGCTTACTAAATTGAAAGGGGAAAGCACGAAAAAGGGGTAACATAGCCCACTTCCTTGTCCAGTTTTGGGATTCCCAGATCAGCAGACTAAGAGTTCAGTGAACTATCCCTCTGCGTACAGAAGTGCTTACTGCCCTCTATCCAAATGAGATTTTTCAACCAAAGAAAGATTAAAAAAAAAAAAAAAAAAAAAAGAATTGAAAGTGAACGACCCCACTTACAACTTTCTGATCATTTGCTCCAGCCCTTGATTACCCAAAGGGCTGAAGTAATGTGTTCTATTTTGCAACCATCCCTGGAAAGCACAAAGAGGGGAAAAAAATGGTATGTTATCTTTTCCTTCCATATTTCAGTATAAGCCTTTTCGAGAGGTTACACAAAATGGAGGCATAAAGTCTCGGGTTTAACAGCTGTATAGTGTGTGGCTCTTCCCTATTGCAAGAAACTGCAAATGTTCTTTGTTCACTTGGTAGCACCCAGTTTTCAGAAAAGGTGGGGAGCAGAATATAACGAAGACAGATAATAAAGTTTGATCTGCTGTGAAACAATATAAAAGGCTTTTGATATTTGCAAGATAGCACACTCCTCTCACAGTGAGAGACTGAAGCAGTTTGGAAGTTGAGCTTCCATCACGGCACAGATTTCAAAGCTTTTGAAAGTAATAGATGGTTAGAGACAAAGCTAGCAGAAATGGCTCTTTCTTCTGAATTTATAGTTTTAATAAGGGTGTACCTGCTTGCAAAGTCTACAAGACACACTCCATTGCTAGAAATGCCTCCGCAGGACTAATGCTTTCTGCGTGACCTGTAGTTCTGACACACCTCTGCACTGGAATAGTCTTTCTTTTCATTTTATTTCCCCCCACCCCACCCCACCCCCCAACTGCTGACTCAGGAAAACATCGGTACTTCAATTACATGCTGGAGATGTTTTCAAGCCTCATCCCCTTCCCTCCACAGTGGTGAGAATAAGAAAAAAAATTATTAAAAATCAAAGCTAAGGTTATAATTTTTTACTGTAAGACCAGGATGTTGGCCCTGGATATATTTACAGTTTAAGCCTTAGTCTGGACATGCTTTTCCCTCCCCCCTCCCATGATATATGTATTAGTTTGTTATACAGTTCACTTGTGAGCAGGAAAGACAACACCCGTTCTGCTAATGTGATATTATCCAAGCCATGCAAGATATTTATTTTTTTATATAGCATTCATCCAACTTATCTCCACTTCCCAGTCCAGGATGCTATCAGCAACCTTCATAAGTCTCCCATCTTAAAACAAAAATGTCTTTTTCCTCCAGTTTGTCCGGTTTTTTTAATACTTCTTTCTTGGACCATTTCCCAGGCTCATGTATTGTCTCTACATTGCTTCAGTTAATTACTTATATTTGATGGCCACCTCTGCAAGCCCTATTACTTATTGCCACTTGTGAACTGCTGTAATGTAAGGTGTTTGTCACTTACACCAAGGTCATAGCTAGCCCTGTTATCATTTGGTTGCATTCCCTATCTAGTAATATTGATGATGGTATAGTATGAAGCATTTTCAGCTCACGCTGACCCCATATGAACAAGCACCGTGTATTCACCTTACGTTACTTCTGCTGAGTAAGCCTTTAGTTCTCAGCAGTGCAGTGCTGCAAATGTTAACTGTAAGTCATCGTGGTGAGCTGGGAAGCAACATAAAAATTCAGTTGCTGCAGCTTTTGTAGCTTGAAAGGTGACATTGGTCATTTTTCCTTCCAAGCTTTTGCTGCTTACTGCTAATCTTTTCTATCCACTGGGCCTTGCAAGTAGGAGTAAAAATAATGTGTCTCATTCTTTAATGACAAATATGACACAAGGTTTGTTTTTTTTTTTTTTTTTTTTTTTTTTTTTTTTTTTTTTTTTTTTTTTTTTTTTTTTTTTTTTTACTTTAGAAGGACATTGCCCACTTTTACATTCTGATGATTTATCTTCTTACATTTTCAGGGTCCTGATTACCAGTATTCTACTTCCGTTTATTAATAATATTAACAGCTATATTAACAGTTCATAGTTAACAGTTTTGGAGATTTGACTCCAGATGAATTATGTACTCCCAGGTGCTTTCATCTTACCCTGCTGCTACGCTTTAGCAAGCCCTTATAAACCCTTTACCTGTCTTTCTCCCACATCCATCCGAATAGCACACTGTCCCAGTTCCCAAAGTTGTCATACTCCAGCTGTCTGCAAGCCTTCTGGCTTTTACCGTGCATAGTCTCTTTCTCAAGAAGGATGATGAGTGTATAAGGTTACATATTTTTATTGTTCCTTGATATCAGCAAGACAGTAGGCTGGATAAGATCATTAAGAATTTCTCTGAGTGACTGAACAAAGAAAAAAAAGGAGTCAACATTCATTCAAGCTGCAAACGTTGTTCAGCTCAATGACATTCTGGCCAAGCAGATACCTTGTCTGGCTCTCAAGTGTGACACCTCTTGCCAGTGCCGTTATACCAGTGACTGACACAGCTGGTGGCAGCGGGCTAGTCGCCAGGCTTCCTTACGCCTCAGTTTTCACTTCTGTAAATGGGAAAGATAACGACCCTGAATTCCTGCTTTGCATTTTTTCAGTCACTGCTTAGAAAAAAAAACAAAACACCAAACAAAAAAAAAACCCTAATTCCCTGTTTTGCATTTTTTCAGTCACTCTTTAGAAAAAAAAACAAAACACCAAACCAAAAAAACCCCACAAACAGCTTCCATATGAAATTCTGGCACATGACCTGTGTCCTTAGATGACTTGCCTTTTCTTTAAGCTGTGAGATCTTTTAACCAGGAATCCATTTCAATTTATTTAGGTGAACCGTTAGTTAAGCCAGTGCAGCTAGTCAAATGAAAATATATATAAACCTACAGTCCTAGGAAAAAAGTTTCAGGATATACAAGCAGAAAAATGCTCCTCTATCTTTAAGTGAGGCTACAGGAAAAACATCAAAAACAAAGACAGATATGAAGTCAGGATTTTCTGAATTGCAGTCTTATTCACAGGACAGTAGGTTGTAACTTTTATCTAAAAATTCATGGCTTCTGTTATCCATATTCCAGCAGAGATTATGGCACAAAAAGTACAAAGTAAACTCAAATCAAGGGCACGCAGTTTATTTAAGAAGCAATATTGGAAAGTTCACCGGTCTAAATAACCTAAAATGACTTTTCATGTGTCTACGGTGATTCAGAAAATCCCAACGTGCCTGAAGAATGTTAGATGGACTTTAGAAAGTGCTACTAGAAATACATTATTAAAAGCCGGTTTAAAATTTAGCTGGTACAATGCTTTCCCCAAAATTCAATCATTGTTTAATTTAATTCCCCACTTAGTTTGATTAGAAATTCAAAAGCAAAGTTATCTATATTAAAAATAAAATTTATTCATTATTTTGATCACTACAGCCAGATATTTTTGGATAATTTCATCTGTAGTGGTAAAAAGTATCTATTGAATTAAGAAAGAAGGGAAGAAAGAAAAAAAAAAAAAAAGACTAGAAAAGAGACATACTAGTGAGCAAAGTAGGTCCAGGAAGGAATACATACGCCTGTCGTTTAGATGAGAGTGGTAGCAGGTAGAGAGGATTTGGGGTCCACCTCATGAGGACACTGCCTCGGGCAGTGGGTACCCCTGCATCTATTCAGATAAAAAGATTAGCCACTGCAGCTGAAATACAAGTTAACTTTATGATTAGCAAACAGATACTTTGTGACAGATACAGAATATAGGCACATCTGTGCCTATGGTCTTCAAAGCCTTAGCCATTTTATTAGGCTAAATCTCACACTTTTA
Source organism: Pygoscelis adeliae (assembly GCF_000699105.1). NCBI lineage: Eukaryota > Metazoa > Chordata > Aves > Sphenisciformes > Spheniscidae > Pygoscelis > Pygoscelis adeliae. The sequence goes on from NW_008825109.1 coordinate 9,580,732, forward strand.
AATGACTTACTTAGGAAATTTATATAATTCTCTACTATGTTATTTCCTGCATATCTAATCAAGTAGACAAAAGGCAAAGTTTAGAATAATACAGGCTGATTTAGAGCAGACCTGTCAACCCAGACAAAGCTCTATCTATGGCAGCACGGTAAGCAGTGTACTGAAGAAATAGTATTGTACATAAAACAGAATGTCATGCTGGCAAACTTTATAATGGGGAAGAAATTATAATTTACACCTACAAGAGAGAATACTAGCCATAAAATAGCTAGATTGTAATTCTAAAAATTAATTAATTTGCTTTTTCCAATAACTACTTCTTATTAATTTTTTTTTTTAAATTAACAGTAATGTACTAAAATGTTTTCAGACATTAGGCAGAGAGCAGAAATAGAATGATAGAACTCAATCCAAAAAAGACACCCAAGTATATAGAACTGTATCTTTCTACAAAGTACAGGAAAAAATTTTATTGGTTATATATTTGCCTAGTTCTAGGCAACAGTTCAGTAAAGTCTGATTGCATGCTTGATTTTAAGCCCTTAACTAATCCTAGTCTTATTCACAAAAGCATTTAAATTTAGCATCTCAAACACCTAAAATGATCACAAGTACATGTTGATGCCTCTCCAATAAAATACTACTTTCTCATCATCTGTGGTTAAAAAAGGCACATTCTAGTCAAAAAGTTTCTTTTATCAGATATTAAACATTCTATCAATATGGAAATATTGAGAGTGACAAGTGGAACCACATCAGCAAACATTTATAGAAGTTGTCATGCATGGTTATTTGAAGGTCCATTTGTCAATATGAGGACTTTCATATTGCCTTAGTTATCTTAGTGTACTCTTAATTTCCTCAAACTGTACTTATTTCTGTGACAAAAAATGAAGGGATTCCCCCAAAACACCCACCAGTGAGTTTGAATGAATTTTAACACATTCTTGAGGTTATGCTGAGCTTGCCCTTTTTGTCATTTGTTTTCCTATCTTGTCAATTATGCAGGCATTCTATCTGTATCTTCAACCACAGCCAAGCTTGCTTAGTTATGTAGAATTATTATTTAATGAACTTTTACGTTTGATGGTGTACTTAATGAGACATGAGGTTATGAATTTACTCCTTGTTATTTTACTCTTACAAGATGACATAAGCAGAATATAATTAACTAGATCAACCCATATAAATTAGCTCCATTGAATCAAAACCAGTTTGCATTACTACATCGAGTCTAACATGAAACAAATGTACCTAAAGCAAGATGACATATTTAATTAGCCATAGTACAATTGTGTGTGTATTATAACATACAATTAAGACTATGGCTCACTTGAGTAAAATAAAAAATTCTAGAAACAGTGTTTTGCAGCATTAGGTTTCATCCTACTCCTGATAAAGTAGGAACTCTCATCAGCTAACGTGATGTATAGATTGCTTCCCAAAGACATGCATGACTCACTGTCTGGAACTCATCCTTTTAAAGAAAGTCATCAACGCTTGTAGAGAAAACCATCGCTATCAGTGTTTCCTTCCTCAAATTAAAGATAGCCAGCTTGGCAAATGCTGAGAGTTGGCTGTCAAAAGGTTTGACAGACTTAATAGAGCTACAAACTGAGTGCCAAAACAAAAATGGATTGGAAGATACAGCAATCCCACTAACAAGAGTGGGACCAGACCAGCCATATATCCTAGACATACATTACATAAACTAAAATTCATTTAAAACAGGTAATTAGAGGTAAAGCTATAAAAAATATAAATCCCAATTATTTTTTAAATACTTTCTAGCTCTAAATCTATCATTGCAGAGAAAAAGGAACACGTCTTACAGTTTTGAACTTAATCATCAAGAAGAAGAATTTAAAGTGTCGCCCAAGGAGGTTCTGTTGTGGGTTCTCATGCTTTGAGTGGGAAGGGAAGGTTGAAGGCAAATAAAACACCACGCAAGCAGAAGAGGTTATTGTAAGTGGCCTAAACTTCCTGAAAAATAAGAGTACTCTCTCTCCTGGTGGACACCTGTCCATAACTGCTGGCTCTGCACATTAATGTCTTTCTGACCACATGAAGGCAAACTATTGTCAGACAAACTCTTCTGTTCTCGTCTGTTTAGTGACTGTAGTAAATCTGTTTCCTTGAATTTGTTTTTGTTGATACTGTTGGTTTTTTCCCTACTGCCAATAACAGAAAGGGAGATGCTATTTCTGTTGCAAAATACTATAATCAGTAACATCTGTAACTATCTCCAGGAAAGTAACTGTTGATATCTGTCTTGATTTTCTTCAAATGGTTGCTGTTCCTCCAGATGCTCTGAGGTGTTTTCTTTGCATGTTTGCACTTACTATGTAAAACTTGTTAATTTAGCATGGAAAAAAATATTAAAACACAGAGCTATAGACTTTGTGGACCTTATTCTCTTACTCTGTATCTCCTGGACTTCTGCTCGATTATAGTGATCATGCTCCACTGGCAATGTAAAGCCCAGACCTTACTGTAGAGGAAACAGCCCATAACCCTTTATTTCCATGATTAGGATATTCATCTTTTTGAGAGAGGAAGACTGTAATTGCAAACCTACTCCAAGGACTGGTTCATGTGCTTTAGCTAGTATGTAATCACACAGAAAGTGTACCACCAGCAGCTCCATCTCCTCTATTTCTGCTGCTGCCTGAAAGGTGTGTTTGGGGCTGAGCTGAGAGTTTTGATGGAGGAAAGGTGTGTGCTGGCCTATACCAGAAAATTTCCCTGGGTCCAAGCATACTGGCTCTGGCCCCACAGCCCGCTCTTGCTGTGCTCAAGCCCTGGGCAGCCCCAGAGGCTTGGGTGGTGCTGTAGGAACTGGATGAGGCTGTTCCCCCTGGAGCCACTGCCACCTTCACCCTCCTTGACAGCAGTTCCACAGGAGCAGAAGGCCAGCACAGTCCACACTCGTGCTTCCCCCTTCCATTTTCCCTTCTCACACAGAGCTGTTGTCTCCTGGACCTTACTCACAAAACAAAAAATTTAAAAAATTAATTCAATATAACGTACACTGCTAAAAGCGTTGCTCTGGTGCTACTCAGGTAGCTGAGCTCAGCACCCATGAAACATGCTGAACTATTCAGTTCTGCCAAAGCAACGTTTGTTTAGGGAAGCACATAAAGAAAGATATTAGATTCTTAGAGATACTCACCTATTAAAATTCATGCTCTTCAAGACTTCAGGAGCTAGAGGACTGGGAATTCTAGAAATCACAATACTGAAATTAAGCCCTAAATTTTGCCTCTGTGCAATTTGAGGTAACTGTGTCCTTCTTTAGGGTTGTTTAGGAAATTTGGATTTCCTAAATGTCGATAGGCATTTTGGGTTTCACTGCCTTTATCTGAGTAAGCTTACTAAATGATTATGTTAAGATTTTAGCTGCCTATGCAGAGTTGCAAGTTTATTAAGAAAATTTTATATTTTATAACATGCTAATAAAATGGCTTCCTAAATTCACTGTTTTTAAAGCAAAGCTATCTTAGTTGTACTAAATTTTTGCTATCTTATTTTGAATGGGGTGGGCCTAAAGGTGTACCAAAAAAAGTAGCAGACTGATGATGGCCAGGCTGTACCTGGAATCTATTTCAATCACACTTTAATATCTTATTTAGGATAATGATTCATGTTAAAAACAGAGTCCCACCCAAGCTAAGACAAGATTTATGGGAAAAGATCTTTTAGCAGGAAAAGCAAATAGACTTTCAGGTACGCAAGCTCTTCAGATTTGAAACAGAGGAAATTTCAAAGCTGCATACAAGCTGCAAACAATGAAGTTTAACTGTATATTAATCAGACCATCTGAAAGAAAGATGTTTTCTGACTACAGAGCAGAAAGCGCCATAGAAGAGAAAAAGGTTGTTATCTTTCAGAGATAAAATCCATACTGTCCATAACCATCAAATAGTAATTAAAGTAGCAGACAAAAGAAAGGAGATAGTAACCCTGAAACGGAAAGGCTACATCAATGAGGCTGACAAGCAGCTCTGAGATTATCCACTACAACAAACTTAAAAAGTGTTATATCTCTCTCCCTCCTAATGTACTAGGGGTCTATACTCAAACTGTCATTCTAAAGACAGAAAAAAACCAAAAAAAAACAGTTTAGGCTGAGGAGCCCTGAGCCTCCTGTAGGACTCTCTTGTCCTCTCTAAATGACAAGCCTTAGCAGAAAACAATCAAGAGTTTGCCTCAATTTCTACCTCCAAAAACCCAGCAATCTTTTCAACCAGATGAAAAAGAGTTAAATACATGTCTTATGAACCAAGAATGATTACTCATTGATACCATTACTATAAAAGTAGCAGTAGTAGTTGTACTAATTAGTCATAAATTCATTTTTCTATATAAAACAATATAAATAATATGAGACATCCCTTTAAATACCATCACATTTTCTGAGGAGAACTGCTGTGATAGCACTCAGCTACCTGAAGAGGATTTTTACCTGACTAGAACAGTATTCTGAGAAAATACCTCTTATGGACAGTTTTTTTACAAAAATAAAACTCTTGAAATGTTACAACCTGTTCTAGAAGAAGTTTCAATCTTAAAAGATATTTCCCAGAAATTCCTACTTTTCAAACAGCCCCTGTTTATCATGAAACTCCCCAATTCATGGCATGCATCAGATGTGACCTGCCCACACCGAGGGAAAAAGCACAAATCTGGACAACCCCAGAAGATGCCTCCCACAGCAGAAAAAAACCCGCCCCACACCCAGTCCACACCCTTTCCAAAATGCAGGGTACGTCATCCAAAGCACCAAATAGTGCTCCCCAGATTGCTTGAGTGAAACAACAGCCTCGCAGTGAACTTGCAGAGACAGTCGATGAAGGGCACAGGCACCCAGGGAAGGGCATTTATCACATGAGTCAGCTCTGAGCCCCATTCCCTCCCCTCCCAGGGAGGCTCCCAAAAAACCTGTAAAAGATGATCTAATTCCCATACGAACTGGAAACTGGAATTCATAACACTAGAGGATACTCACAATTATGTACTCAATAGAGGGACTGCTTTTATGAAACACTGCAATTTCCCTCTGTTAACCAACAACATCCCACAGATGATAAATTCACTCTCTCTCTCTCTTGTAAGTCAGGAAAAAAGGTAAAGACATGGTTAACACCTCCATACAGACACAGATACCAATTATCTATTATCCCATGGTCTAAGTAACACAGCTAATTAAGTTAGAATAATTGATTTCAACTGGTATTTAGTTTTAAAGATTGCTGTTTCTCTTTCAGACAGGAAGAGCATATATCCCTACAAGTTGCAGGTTTTCTTCCAGACTATATTGGTTGGTCTAAGACCCTACTTCCAGCCAAAATATTGTAGACCATAAGAGCTACAGTAGTACTGCTACTGTAACAAAGTGCTACATAAATTTAAGAGAACTAATTGACCTGAAGATGTTAAACTTCAAAACACACAGCAGTTAAGAGAGACATCCGTGAAAGCAATTTTAGACCAAAAGGGGAATGAAAGTAAATATAAACTGTGAGACTCATAGTTACTATGCTAGTCTGCTAATAGACTAGGAAGAATCAGATGGAAACGGATGAGAAGGAGAAAGGGAGAGCAAAAAAATTTCTTAAAGTAGAAAAGATACATCAGCTAAAAGTAAACTCTTCAAGTGAAGAGCTCTTACTATCGGAAGGGAGGGAAAAAATAAATGACAGGAAGAAATAGGAATGAATTAAAAGATAAAATTAGAGGACTCAAACAAACAAACAAAAGCCCATGAAACTAAGATTTATTTCACTATGCTCCTACATTATGTTGCATATCTCTGGTAGAAAATTAAAATGAAAGCTATGTACACTAACTGCTGGAAATTATTTATGAAATTTGTCTTTTGAGCCACAGACGTTTAAAGTCTTGGGGTTTGATAAAAGAAAATTCTAGTTGGTTCCTGAAAATATGCAAGTCCCCTCAAAACACTCACCAGTAATGCTCACATTTCCTAAGATTACTTTCTCTGTTGCTGTCATTGCCTTTTCCAAACCATTACATATATTGGTAATGTTGTTAGTGCCAGTTCTGCAGTATTAGAAGAAAAATTCTCAGGACAGTAAATTTCTAAGCAGGACAGATTTAGACTAAATGAACACAGTTATACTCCCCTCACTCAGACCACTACTCCCATTAAGATCTCATTAGTCAGCCAATTGCCTCATCATACTTAAGATATTAAAGAAGTGAGTGGGTCATAAAATTCTCATAACCATTCATTTGTATCAGTGTATCTTTGCAAGAGTATACTTCATACCCTCTGATGAATAAAAGCTCAGACTTGACTGCGCATGTTGTGGAGAACTCCATTAAAATGAGGTCATTTTGGTTTGACATTGCAACTTTGGTGTCTCTCAAATTGGATTATACAATATTTCAGGCCCTTTTGGGTAGCTATCTGTATCCAAGGAAATAGAAGCATTTAAAAGAAGGACAAGAACAAAATGTCTCTTCAAACCCCAGCAACCTATCCCTATGCTTTATTTATGCATAAAGCGGGCTCAGCCCAGATCCCTCTGTACTACTGACCATGAGTAGTCTTCAAGAACTGACCTAAGCCCCCAAAACCTCACAATTCATAAATAAATCTAGCATATCTTTTTTACATCTCCTTTCCTTCTTCCCTTATTTCTTCCCTATTTCAGGGAAATTCTAAGTTTTACAGCCAAAAAGTTCAGCCTCAAGCAAAGACCACACTATGTCTTGCACCTTGAGTGCTGTTCTTTTTTTATAAAGGTGTATATACCTAACGCCTTGCACACTAGTAGAGCAATGACATGTTGAAAAGGGCTGAGTTTTATCTATTTCAAATAGAGTCACCGATGAACATTAGTTCTCTGCCTGTAATTTAGGCAGAGCACAAATTCACCCACTCTAACAGCCCAACCTTAGCACTAATCTACTGCAGATGCTTCAGAGGAAGGAACAAGGGAGTCATAACACATACACATAGCAGATTAGCAGCACAATGGAAAACGTAAAGTAGAGGTGGGATGAAAAAATAAGCAGTAAGATGAGCCATGTAGAGAAAAATTAAAAGAGACAAAATAAAAATGGAGAAGTGGTTTTTAGAAATGAAGATAAGTACACTGAAATCCCCACCTTTTTTAGAACTAAGAGTAAAACGTCCCTTCTGGGAACTTCTTCATACCTTTCTGCAAGTACTTCAGAAAGACAACTTAGCACAGAAATAATATATGCTATGACCAAAACAACAGAATTTTAAGATTGCTTTTTATACGTTAGAAATAAACCAGCACTATTAAAGATGTTTTAAAATTATTGAAAGGTATTCAGATCTTACTTAAATAAACTACAATAGATTAAAATGGGAATAGAAAACTGTAGTTACCATGAGGAAAATATTCTAGACATTGAAAACCAGGGGATGGGGTTTTTGCATCAAAAAGGATGCTAAGCAAACATCAGACCTTTCTGGTCACTTTTAATAGAGAGGGATTTTTTTATTTGTTTGTTAGCCTGGATTTTTTACATGCAGCAAGGTCAACATCACAGTAAGACTCCAGGATAAAAATATTTTAAGAACTACTCTTTAACCATCTGAAAGTGTCACTAACATGTCACGGCTTAACAGCAAAGGGTATTAACACCTTCCAAAGGCGCTAGCAGTTGCTTCAGAGCATTCCGATCACCTGCTGTCCAGCAGGGCAAGAGGCTCCAAAACAGAAATAAACCCAGCTATCCCACAGAATAGGGAGAAACGCTCACCTTCCAGGAAGATCATGCATATCATAAACTTCTCTAGGTTTTATCCTTTAAAAGAAAAACAAACAAACAAAACCCCAAAACCAAAACAAAAAACAACGAACAAAAACCCCTGAAACATACAAAAAAACCCCACAAGAAAAAAAAACTAAACCCCAAACCCACCACAAAGCAAACAGCAAAAAGCCCACACACAACTGCATATTCCTAACTTTAGAAATAAATATTTCAAAATTTAACTTTAAGGCCTTAGTTCTCTCTTCTATCATTTTAACTTTTAATTAAGTAGAATTCAAAATTATCCTTTAGCAATAAACATTTAAAAAGTTGAGAGCATTACAGAGTTTACAAACCTGATGACTTTCAGCAGACATAGATTTTTCTGTTAAGTCTGTTATATATCTAAATCGTTTGCAAAGCCTTAGCAAATAAGTTTGAGTTTATCCTTATTCTTTTGCTCAAACAGAACTTTTTTTTCTAATCAATAGCAATTTAAATGTCATCCTTCCAAGAATAAAAATGTCAAGGTTGGTTGTCTATTTATTTCATGAGATAACCGATTTTCAGTTTTAGTCTGCAAAGCAATCACATTTGTTCTTTCAGATTTAAGAATCACACAAAGAGAAAGCAAAAGTGTGTGCAAGAGAGAGCAAGGAGAGAAGCAGCCCTGAATTTAAACTGTGAATCGACTCAAGCAGAGCAAGTCAAACCTGAAAGTTTGATGCAAACCTGTTTAGACCTGATTTATAATCTAAAACCATTACAAAATTAAATCTTAAAGAAAGATGTTACCAACAGATAGATAAAGCTCACTGTGTTAAGTGTTCCCTACAGCAATTGTTTTAACTGTTGGTAAGACTATTACAAGGCAAAAGAAGGACCAAAGCACTTGTAGGACACATCTTAGAGAATACCATACGACCCTTACTAATACCCTTTTCCTAGTGCACCTGTAAAGGAGAGAGTTCATAGAAACATTAGAATTAACATTGTAATGGGAACTGTATCTCAGAATTTTATCATATTTCTGATAGTGCTGTGAGCTAGTGAATAGAGGTCAAGGTCTCATAAATGCAAGCTTTATCCCTGGCTCTACCTTTGATGAACTCAGAATAACCATTTAATCACCTTTCAATTCAGTTTCCCAGTAGAAGAAAATAATACTCTTCCTACAAGTTTTTTGAGCCTTCTGATAAAAGCTAGCTGTTATTAATTAGTACTGCACATAGGAAAATGACAATAGTTGCATTAAATGAACTGAATTAGTATAATTTTTCATATTGTCACCTTCTTTATGCTTGCAATTGCTTATTCTTTCCAGCTCAAGGTACGGGGTGACTTTTATTCCTGAGCTGCTCAAAATTCATAGGCCACAGCCAGAAGCCAACGCAGACAATAGGAGTCTCAGAAATGCTCTAAAACACTGATGATCCCAAAGCAAGGAGATGACATGAAAGCTTCTTCAAAGCATGGGCTCACCACACCTATGTCCTGGACTCCCAGACCTGAAGGTCCGCTCAACCCCGGCACCAGCCTCCGTGTCCCCAGAGCTCGTGGTGCTGGACTTGCCTTGAACACACAGAGCAAGTGACCAGAAGTTGCCCGTCGTGGGTGTCGGAGTGCGGGGTGCTCCCAGGTGCTGCTCATTTAGGGAGACCCTGTTTGCCTTCTTGTCAGCCACCAGCCAGTTTTTACTCCTAAGCCTTTTCACATCATGGCCATTTCTCTAGCCCTCTGCCTTGGTGCAACCCGGAGAAGAGATCACAACCTCACTTCTCTCTTCTTCCTGCCCTCACCTTCACCTTTCACCTCTTCGCAGCATCTGACTGAAAAAAGACAGAGAAACCGAACACCAGCCACAACACTCTCGCGCGGGTGTGTGCTGGGACACATATACTCCTACCACAAAAAGGATGCTTGGCAGTTCTGCTCTTTATTTATATTGCATCTTCCTCTCAAACGCTTCAGAGTGTCACACAAATGTGAGAGAACAGTTACCGCAGGGATGGATGGGGGTATTACAGGAATAACGCAGATTCACATCGACAATTAAGCTAACGTAACAGGCAGGCAGAATGCTTTCTTAAAAGCATAATTTCCTCTATTTTACAAATAGGGAAGCAGAGCCACCAAGAGATAATTACCCTTACCCAAATCTCACAGGGTAAAAAAATACAAATTTTTTTTCAGATCAAATCTGTTTTTGCAGGTGTTTTATGGACAGTTTTGTCACACAGTGCTATACCTTGCTCTGTTTCAATCTCATAGGCTACATTAAAATAATTTATACACATTAGTTAGAAAATCTTAAGTCATTACTGCAGCTGACACAGAGAAAATATACAGATACATTTGGTGGTCCATTAGATACTCCATTAAAATTTAAATGTCCTAAATTCTAAAGCAGCCTAAGTACTTTTACATTGAAATCTTCTTTCCTCTTTCCTTCCCAAATCCTTCCATATTTATATCTATCTTGCCTTAATAAATGCAAAAAAGTCTTGCGTGCTAGGTTTTAGGGCTTTTTTTTCCCCCCAGAGCATGGATTATCCTTTTTCTCTGGGTGGTTATCACAATTTAATAAAAATAAAATATAAAAATGTAAAATGGATGTAAAAACATATAACAGTGATGATATTCTAAACACAAGGAAGAAAATAATAATCAATACTTGGCTACAACAAAATATATCTTGAAATTCTCATACTGTATATATTTTATATCAACATACTATTTTTACTAAAGTTTCTAAACTATTTTTGTTACAAAAAGCAGTTGTAACTGACTGAAATCTGCAATTTTCTTTAATATATATATGTTGTAAATATACAAAAAAGTATTATAGTAAAATAACACAGTGAAAAAACTTGAAATTAATAATTGCAATCAGTGCCTTACTGATTTGCCTGTTGTCCAAAGAAGGAAGCCAAGGGCTTAGGTACATTTCGGGTGCTACTGAATCTGCAAGTTTTAATCTATATTGAAAACAAAATTGCCTGAAAAACTTTTAACAGGTTTCACCAAGAATGGTAGAATTTACAAACTTGCAGAGAGATGTCTAGATGTCAAGAATTAATGTTACCAATAGGTTCTCAATTCAACTAGTTCCAACCTTTTGTGCAGCAGGAAAAAAAATCTTTGATAAGAGCTGATAAAACATTTTTCTGCAGAAAAATCACAAAATTTAAATGTTGTCCACATTTAAATATAACTTTTAAAAGGAAAGTTTTTCTCAAACTCCAAAATAGTGCAGTGATTTATTGATTGCTTTTAGATTTAAATTTTATTTTAAAGTAGAGGAAGGTAAACAACATTGCAAATATTTGCACATAGGTCAAAAGCTTATGCAAAGACTCCCCTTGATAACTTTCTAAAATAACCTAATGTTCTAATGTCCCCTTATAACAATTGCCTGATATGTCATGCACATTCAAAACCCTGGCTCGCCAAAGATTTGGTAAGAACGGTTATTGGATGGAGTTTATGGAGGTGACACAATTCAAATGCTGCCCAGGACAGAAGCTGAGAGGGTACCCACCATAGATTACCTGATGCTTTGGAGCCACACTGGCCAGAAGCTCTGCTTTCTGTGGCTAAATCTGCTTTATCTGCCCTAAAGAGTTTATCTCAAGGAAAACTGCTTATCGGAGGGATTTTATGCCACGGTTATATTTTATTCAAGTGTAAGTCCAGGATGTTTCATTCTGTGTTTCATTGCTCCTTTCTCCCAGGCTCCCTGTGCTGGCAGTGACACTGGTGATCCAGACCAAGGAAGGTGTACAGCTGAAAACTAATAGTCATAAAAGCAAAGAAAGAAGAAATAAGCTTTCTACTTTGCTTAATACTAGAGACAACTGGAGAAGAGGAGCCAAAAAATAAGCTTTACTGAGGAAGAAGGTTAGTTCAATCCCCCTGAATTTAAACACTAGGAAGTGCAGTTGTATGCCTTCTGTAAGAGAAAAAACATATGCCAAATTACCAGCAAGGAGGGTCCCAAAACTCAATTTTAAACCTATGTTATTCAGAAACTAAAAACCTTTACTAGAATTGATCAGAAGGTTATCACAAAATGAAAGCATGCAACTCATTTTGGACCTACAAAATGCTATGATCTCTACTAAGGCTTTTCTTTGAGATTTTTTTTTTTTCTTTAGAAGAAAAAATCATAGCCAGGATAAGACTAGCCCAAATTCTGAGCAAATTGTTACTTTCATATATAACCTTATATGTTGTATCCAGTGAAGCACTGGCACAGGTTGCCCAGAGAGGTGGTGGATGCCCCATCCCTGGAAACATTCCAGGTCAGGTTGGACGGGGCTCTGAGCAACCTGATCTTGTTGAAGATGTCCCTGCTCATTGCAGGGGCGTTGGACTAGATGACCTTTAAAGGTCCCTTCCAACCCAAACTATTCTATGATTCTATGTTCATTTTTCGTGACAATATAATTTTAAAGGTAAAATTTAACTGAGGGGGGGGAGGAGGGGATCTTTAAAATGGAATTGATAGCACTTCCTATTTCTTAACCCGAGAAACTCTACAATTGCTAAAACTGCCTTTCAGTCACTCTTCAGCTTTCTTCAAGCTAAACAGCACATATTAATGAAGCAAGTCACAAGCAAATATTGATATTCCAGAATATATGGAAACAAAACACAGAGATTTTCTTAAAAAGACAGAGAACATAATAACAAGAACGAATGCATCTACCTCCATTTACTTCTTCAGAAGCAATATTCCTGGATGATTTGTTATCATCTCGTTTGTTTTCCTCTCTCCAATAAACGCAACTGATATTCCCAGTGCAAGCACTGGAGTTACAGATATGTAGAAAAATGAGGGGTCTCTGTTAAGCATGTTACACACTTCTCCAAAAATTTGGAGACACAGGACATGATATACTTAAAAATAAAGTCAGCATGAAAGTCTTGTGATTCGTTCCAGCTCACCAAGCACAAGATTACACTTATTGATTCACTAGAACGATAGTTTCTATGAGCTCATTGATAGTAAAACATCTGCTGCCACAATACCTGGAATTTGTTCTACTTCACAAACAGAAAAATGATGCAGCACAGTCAATATCATGGCAGCTTTCAAAAGAATTAATTGTACAATAAGACAAGAGATCCATACATTTAATAGAAGTTACTAGTTCTTTCTAACCATGGGATTAGCAGATAGTGAAAATATACTTCCACGCAAAAAAAGTTTTGATAATTGTAATGAAACACGGTGCTCTGACAAACTGCTGCAAAATATGGTTTTGCTTTGATAAATTGTTTCTAAAAAGAATAACCTGTTATTTCCTGTGAATAGCTTGTTTCGGTCTTCCCACTCTCCAAGTTTTCACAGGCACATTATGATAGGTGAAAAATATTTCATAATGGTGGAATGGATGCAGCCTTAAATTGTTTGTGGTTTTTTTTCCTTTCTGTTATTTCTTTGAAACAGATGTGGTTTTCCTTAATAATTTAACTTCTAAGACTGAAATAAACCCTCTCTAATAAATCTAGTAGGGTTTTTGAAGTATTATTTTGATATTTGTCTCAAAGTAGACAGCATGCTATTCATTCTTTTAAATAAGCTTTTGTTGGCAATAAAAATCAAGAAAGAGAAACGTAAATGGTGGTGTAATGCCTGAGGGAATATCAAGTTCAGTTGTGAAACAATAGAATTTCTTTCCTTTGCAAGTCTGAGATTAAAGGCTTGTGGTTTTTGTACAATAGCCATGAGTAATGCATACAAGTGACATTTTTTATTGCATGAGATTCTCCTCATGCACATCTCTCATTTCTTCAAGATAATTCAGGCAATCAGCAAAGCAAAAAAAACAGATCACATTGTTCTCAGTGTTAAACAGATAATCAATAGTCAAAGGCAATAAAATTAAATGTTTTGAGCTTTATTAAACTTTGGAGAGTGCTGGTGAGTAGCTGGAAAATAAAACAACATTAAAAGTCAATTAGCATAAGCATTATAGCAAAATATTTTCTTTTCATGCCACTACAATACTGAATTATAAAACAAAATAAGGGAGCCTGTAAGCTCATTGTTACAGCCATGTGAGTATTATATATCTATTCAACACCAATATGAATAAAAATTTGTAATGCAAATGCAGACTGAGGCAATCTACGTGAAACTCCAATACAAGTTTGGTCATATCAATGAACTGAAGAAAACAAAGCCCGACTCATTATGTTGCTTTGTTTCAGTTCTTCTTTCATGTTCCAGAAATTCCTAGGTGATTAGAGGTTAGTATGTGCCGTGCACTCATGACCCACAAAAGTTATTAAGGTATGCGAGTAGTCCATTAATGTCTATTAATTGAAACTTCTCAGTGTTCGCAAGTAAACTATGTGATTAGGCATTTTAATGGATTTAACCAAAATGTTTAATGCTGCAGGCTTGAGTCCCAAAGCCTGCAGGTCTCGGATAACTCCCAGATACATCACTTAAGTTTCTTTTTATAGTTGTTTATTGAAAAATGTTAAAATTGCTGAAGTAAGCAAGTCCTACTATGTTTAAGATTGAAATTCAGTTTGAGTTGAATCAGCTGGTGTAAACTTTTACCAAAAAAAAAAAGCAGCCAAAAAAGGCTCCACTGTATATACTTAAAGTATACACAACTACATATTAAAGCTTTCATAAGTTCCAGTCTTTGCAAGTTTATTTCTAGTGTCTGTAAACTCAAGAGCTGAAGCTTGTGAGTGACAAAGATTAATCTGTTTTAGGCAAGACTAAATGTAAAGTTATTCTACCAAATATGCTTCTATATCTTCTTTGTGAATCTAGCTTTTAAAAATGTCTGGCTCTTCAAGAGATACTTTTATCCATATCCAGATATTGTGCAATGCTACGCAAATAATAATACCTATAATCCACATCAAAAATAGCTGTAGAGCTCTCTAGGGAGCTCCCATGAAATGGCGGGCATAGAGGATGATACACCTCAGCTGTGATTCAGCTCACTTTATAGCAGCTCTGTTACAGCATGTTCAGCATGAAGCCGCTGCTTTCTCATTCTAGAGTAAATGCCATTGCTGAAAAGTGGTGCACAGTATTAACCTCCTCACTCAAAACTGAAGCTATTTTTTTCTCCTAGATCCATTAAACCTTTCCTTTTACAGAATAAAATTAAGTTTCAGATTGCAATTAGCATGAAGAAAATACACGTTCCAAGGATTTCAGAACAGGTTTGAGAAATAGGTTTTAGTGCTGTTCCACCAAGCAATAGAAGTATCAGCATTGATAGCAGTGGTCTCCGGTTATGCATCAAAATGGAACACCCGTTCTTATAAGATTAACTTAAAAACTATGAACGCTTGACTTTCCATAAGGGTTTTCCCTCTTCTGCCGAAATTTCTATTCAAATGGAAATTTCAAACCCTTTGAGAGAGTTTCAACATGTATCAAGACTCAAAGTTCTATTGTGGGCCTTCATTTAACAGTTAATTCAAGGATTTCCCAGTTGCTTTATTCATCAGTCATTTCATCACCTCCAGCAACATAGACAGATTAGGTAAAGTCAAGCTTGTAAAATAGGCAGATATGGTTTTCATTAAAGCACATTTACCTCAACGCTGAAAGCACTGTTAAAATTCAAATTAGAAAAAAGTTTTGAAAAAAGTTTTGTTAATAAAAATGTTAGAATTTGCAGTATTCCTATTGTTCTTTTGTAATAGCGGATATGCCAATCATTTAATGTCTTTTTTTTTTTTTTTAAGTATTTTAGTTTAGCTACCAGTTCTTGCATACAGGTTTAACTTCAAGCATAAGTGCTATTATATCAGGAGCAGTATGTTATCCATATTTTGTTTTAGTTGACCTGACTTCCCTGGTTTCATGCAGAAGAGGGAGGGAAGCAAGCTAAAAGCAACTTTTCCCAGACTACTCAATGAGTAAAGTCTTCTTTTGACATATTTATATGGACAGAAGGCTTAAATTCAGTGAGTGTGTAGGAACTATATTTGCATTACTTAAAAAAATAAATATAAACCTTATTGATAAAAATATTTCTATTGACATTTTTCTCTGAGGTGACTCCGCTAATTCAAGTCTTCAGTCATGGTCCTCATATAGCGCAACACAGTTCTTGAAAATAACCTACTCCTTACGCACTGCAGTGCAGTGCTTATTCCCCATTTACAAACTTGAAGCTCTGTCTCAAGTCCTAGAAAATTATTACTTTTCCCCTCACATACAAAATATTCACTGCAGAAGCCATCATTACGATTAGCATTTTCATTAGTTGTTGTGTCTGTGGTTTTAAAAAGGAATCTTATTTGTATTTCAGATATTACCATGGGCTTCACGTCGTGCTCCATTTTCTTCCTTGGTCTGGACATTATCATTTCTTGCCGTCTCAGCCTCTGGGATTCAGCTTGTCAGTGTTCCTCACTGTTAGGTTTTCCTGCTGGGGCCCAGAGAGATCATGTTTGACTCTCACTAGTCATTATTCATCTCTTCAGTCCGTGTTCTTGCTCTACTTTAGTTTGACCTCTGAGAGCAGTCAGTCCAACAGCCTGCCTGTCTGCCACAGCTCTCTCGCTTTCATAGACTGATGTTTGCCTTTTTTCTCTTTTTTTTGTTTGTTTGGGGTTGTTGTTGTTTTTTTTAACCCCCTGCCTATTACTTGCTGCTTGGGACACCTCCATTTCTTTCCTAAAAATCACGTGCTGCTTTTAGTCACTTTTAAAAGCACCCTTAAAATCTCCTCATACGCAAGCTGGAGTTTCAGTTCTTGACTTCCAAAGAGCTTCCTTCATCTTTCCAAGTTGTCAAGTCTCTTTCCTAACACAGAGTAGCTATCAGTGGTATTAGCTGTCAGTGGGAAAAGCATGCATCGGTTTTCTATAGGCTCAGGGCATAGATAGGTTTCTTGTATCTCTTCGCTGCAGAAAGAGCTGTGTATTTGTCTGGCTCACGAACAGATGAGCCAGACCACATCCTTACTAATGAAAAGTCTACACGGGTGATATGCACTTTCCAGAAACAGAGAATGGAAGATTCTTTCACAGTTACGAAATCCATGCAGTTCTCAGTTTCAGACAAGCCTAGCTTATACAGTTTTCCGGAAGCCTTCTAGGCAATTTGCCTCTTTACCTTTGGGTCTCTTTACTACACCAGGTGACTGTTTTTAAGTTTCAAAAAGACTAAGAGTGGCAGTAAATGAAAAACAACAGAAAATTAATCACTGATTATTCACTCAGATTCAGTTACATCTCATTTTCATGCTATTTGTCTTCTATTCCCACTAGAAGCAAAAAATGCCAGGTTCAAACTGAGCAAAATGCAGAAATGAGAAATTTATATTCATTTTCTAGAGACTACCACAAGAGGAAGGAAGAAAAGAAGACATCAGAATAAGTGACTATCTAGTGGTATTGTTTAGAAAGATGCAATTTTTTTCTCTTTTATAAAATCACTGAGGCTTGTTATTCATGTTTTGCCCATCCTCAGAAACAACCAACCAAACAGTCCTAATTATGAAGAAGAATTAGCAAACCCAATTATCATTCTTCTACCAAAAATCAACTGGTAGCAACAGCTTCAAATTTTAGCAAGCTGATAAAATAAATCTTCTGGACTCAATGAGTTAATATCTTCACATAACTGGAAAATGGGGAGGCTTAACAAGCAGTATTTAATTAAAGGAAGAAGAGAAAACAGCAGTAGGGGAATAAACAGAGTAATGTAGAATAATTAAACACTTCTTTCCTGAAAGAAAGCTCTATTTCAAAAAATCAGTTGCCTCACTAAGAAATATGAAAAGGTAAAAAGCAACAGGCTGCTCCCGTCCTCACACTAACACCCTCCTTAGAGCAGACGACAGAAGAAACTCTCCTACCTTGGTGAGTCCATCCTTGCCAAACTGCTGCTGACTTGTTGGGAGAGCTGACCTGCCTCTCATGCCACTCCAGGCCGTGTTCCTCTTCTCTTAGTCCTCCCTGCTTCACCGCCTGCTACAATTAGATGCTGTTTTTACACTGTTTGCTCTGGTTGATGGCTGCAGCTCTGTCAAGAGCTTATGACACGTACATGAGTCTTCCAACTCCAAAGAAATCTCCGACAGTCTCTTTGGTACTCTTTCACAGCCTGCATGCCACTGCCTCCGATTATGTACATCTATACCACTTAGATACAGCTAGTTGGCCCAGGCGTGATTACACTTACATGGTTTTCTCCATACAAAGAACATTTCAAAAATTTATTAGAGCACATATATGAAAAGACATGAAATGGAAGTTAAATATTTCAGCCCTGTCATTCATATTTCTTTCTTTCCAGATGTTAAAAGAATGCCTTTTTTCCCTTTGTAGTTTTCATCTTGCAAATACCTATTAGGAAATAATGATCAAGTAAACAACAAATATAAATTTTGTTGAAGTAATTTTAAATGATACTTGCATGCATAAGTTTTGGGGTTTGCTTCTGTTTGGTATATCACTGAAATAAATGTCTTTTGTTCCATGTTTCTACCCCCCAAAAAAATTTGGAGAAAAGATACACAGGAAATCTTCCTTCTTCTTTAGACTTCTTCCTAAAATTGGAGGTTCCTTTGAGAACATGCTCTACAACCCCCATACAGACAGACATGTACTTCTCCGTGTAGGCCAAATGAAGTCTGGGCTGTCTTTCCAGAAGAATTCATTATTATCCAATATACCAAATACAACACCCAATAATAATATTTAATACTCATGTGCACCAAGCACAGTCCAAACATTCATTCACATTTGTAATTATCAGTATCAAAAGAGGAGGGAAACAGACATGGAAAGGAGAACATAAATTCTTCTAACACGATCAGCTGAAATAGATATTGAGCCTGTTTACTGATTTGAGGTTCTGGTAGCCTTAACTGAAAAAATATATATTCTTGAGGCTCCTTTACTAAAAAGCCGATATGGAGCTAACCTGCCAGATGAAATTTTAAAATCATTTGGCTAATGTAGAAAACATAGCCAAAACCACAATACTGAGCTTTGAAGAAACATCACGTGAGTTTGTGATACTCCCTGGAGGACTTTGTAACCACAGCATAGCAAATATATTTCAGTGGGAGGGGGAACAAAAAAAACAGAAAGAAAAAAATGCATTTTATTGGTTCAGTGTAAGATTGTTTGGGTGAAATTTAAGGTCATGATTTAGGAATGGTTTGGCTGATGTCCAAACCATGCCAATTTGCTTTAAAGGTGTTTCAGTGAGACACTTTGAGAGAGAGGGTTTTTTTTCCCTCTTGGCACAGCACTTCAAATCATCTTCAGAAGAATTCCAACTCACAATTCTTTTAAAAGTAAAACAATGTGATTCTTGGCTTTGATATTTCCTCATCCATTTAGTGCAAAATGGATTTAATGTTTTCTAGAAAACATCACTTTCTCCAAGGTTCTTCATGAGTACAAGACAGGAATGAAAATCCAGGAAGCAGTACAAAGTAAATTGGAAGGTCCCCACCAATTTCTTCACAAAAAAAGTTAAAACTAAAAATCTAAGTGATCGGTGTAACAGTCGGACAATGTTATAGAAAAAAAAACATGCATATTAAAAACAAAGGGAAAAATTCTTAGATTCACACGTGGTATAGTTTACAAGTATTCACTTTGTAAAAACTCTGTACAAATGTAGAACTGCTCCCTGTGAAATGTTTGTTAAATGATTTTTGCAGAGTATTCATAAATACTTCAAATTAAGAAATCTCTTTCAGTTCTTTTTTAGTTCCTATTTCATCACCTAACAAGCTTAGTTCCTGGGAAGTCCTCCCCAAACAAAGAATAGACACCTCTCAAATTTTATGTAAAAATTTCACTCTTTATGAACACTTAGTTTTATTACTTCTAACTGCAAATTTTTAGCATAGTCCTCCTAGCCTCAAAAACTGTCATTTTCCAAAAGGTGTTAGGAAAGTCTAAGTTGCCTCAGGTCAGACTACATAACTGAAAAAAGAATCTTGCTCTTCCTGTGTATCATCACATCATATTTATGTCACCCAAATATGTTTATTTTTTGATCCTTCTTTCATTTCGTCTAAACATTCATCATGTTTAGATTGGACATGAGGAAAAATTTCTTTACTGAAAGAGTGGTTAAACATTGGAAGAGGCTGCCCAGGGGAGTGGTTGAGTCCCCATCCCTGGAAATATTTAAAAGACGTGTAGATGAGGCGCTTAGGGACCTGGTTTAGTGGGCATGGTGGTGTTGGGTTGACGGTTGGACTCGATGATCTTAGAGGTCTTTTCCAACCTTAATGACTCTATGATTCTAAGATAGGACTTTGTTTTATACCCAGCACTAAACTTGCTGACATAATTACTTTTTATTATAGCCCCTTAGTGAGTCCACACAATACTTACTTCACTAACTTTTTTAAGTGTTGTATTGAGTTCCTGACAAAATCTCTTCTGCCATACACACTTAGAGGCCTTTCAAATACCATTAAGTGTGGCTGGGATGAGTCACCCTTTACAAATCTTTGATTAACAGGGTGTATGAGTACAAACAACACAGCCTGCTTACTCGCAGTTAACTTTGTCTCAAGACTCATGTACCCAACTGGATCTTAGCAAGCATAAAAAAAACTGAGGGAGAATAGCTAGAGTTGCCATCCTTTTTGTATCCTCTACTGCTCCAGCAAGAGCACATGCTGAGCTGAAGGACCGCGTTCACTGGTCAGCAGTGGCAGCAGGAGATTCATACGCTCCTGTAAAGCACTGAGTGACTAGAAATTAGGTATCAGCTGCTCTGAGTCTAGCCACGGTACCCACTCCCTGCCCTCAAGGGAACCTAATCCTGAGGTTCAGAGGTCCACAACAGTTCACATCCTTATGTACATCTGAAGCCCTGTACCATTATAGTGAATATTGTATATGCTTCCTACACTGTTGTTTCGGTTTATATTAAAACCAGCATTATCTATATCCAGTAAAAAAATATTTGCACCATTACAGTTTTGTATTGTATATCAACTTGTATTGTGTATCAACTTTGTATTGTATTTGTATATCAACTTGCCTTAGTATATTTTAAATTGGAGAACAATTGTCAAGGTTTCCTCTAATATTGGAAGCTGGACTTTTCCAAGTTCATGTTTCAAACAAAAATGCAAGTTGTTGTGTTGGTGTAGCTGTTATGGTCTAGGGATGTAAGTGAGATAAACTGACTTAAAGAGCTCATACAGTCATCAGTCTCAGCTTCCCACTCCCCAGCTGCATCAGTGGGTCTAGTTAAAGGTATTGCATCTTCCTGTGTTGACTTGCTTAAGACCAAATGTGATATAATCTAGAACTGATATCTTCCATAGATTTAATTTTTCACTTTTGGTATGCTTTTTCACTTTTGGTAGAAGCTCCATCAAAAATATTTTCACAATGACCTTTTAGTTTTCTTTAACAGAAGGAAAAAGAACACTGAAAATTAATTACTTCAGTGTCTGAATCAATTTTTTTCAATCTTCATTTTCCTTTTCATTTGCTAATAGGAAAAGTTTCTCTCTGGCACTCTGCTTTACTCTGATAAACACTTTTGAAGTTCTTTTTCTCTCCTACACTCTTTGGATAGCACTAACCCCTTTATTTTTTTCCTGACATTATCTTTTCCCTGCAGACCTCACTAAGTGGATATATGACGCTTTCCCATTTTTCACAATTTCCTCAAGCTCACTTTAACCTTCAGTCTTTGTGCATGCACCACTACAGCACATGGGTTAGTCTTTGGGTTTTATATATTTATTTATTTATTATTAAGCTCTGGGGAAAAAAACCTAAACATATACTATATAGAATGACCATCCAATGCTCAGGTCTCCAATTCCACAATACATTAAAAAAGATAGTACTAGGGAACTACAGTAGAAAACATCAAAATTGTGACTCTTTCCTTCACATTCAAAAAGCAGGAACAGAGAGCCCTCATTCTCCCAAAATGTAGAAATCCCGTTTTCCTGTGCTTCAAGTCTGCACGACTTTGGCCCTCCTGCAGTTTGTTAATCCAGAAGCAAAAAGAAGAACACAGATCCTGAAATTGTGGACTTTGGTCCAGGGCCATCTCAAGGCATAAACACACAAGCCCCACTGACAGGTAAGTCAGACCTGCAGTGCATGCACAGTGGCTTTGTAGGGTCACACTGGTGTGCATATATGTCCTGGTTTCGGCAGGGATAGAGTTAATTTCCATCCTAGTAGCTGGTACAGTGCTCTGTGTTGGATTTAGGGTGAGAACAAAGTTGATAACGCACCGATGCTTTAGTTGTTGCTAGGTAATGCTGACACTAGTCAAGGACTTTTCAGCTTCCCATGCTCTACCGACTGAGAAGGCTGGAGGTGCACAAGAAGCTGGGAGGGGGCACAGCCAGGACAGCTGACCCAAACTGGCCACAGGGACATTCCATACCGTGTGACGTCATGCTCAGTACGGAAACTGGGGGAAGCTGGCCGGGGGGGGCCGCTGCTCGGGGACTGGCTGGGTGTTGGCTGGTGGGTGGTGAGCAATTGCACTGTGCATCACTTGCTTTGTGTATTATTATTATTATCATATTATTATTATTATCATTTTATTTCAATTATTAAACTGTTTTTATCTCAACCCACGAGTTTTTCTCACTTGTGCTCTTCCAATTCTCTCCCCCACCCCACCGGGGGGGGGGAGAGTGAGCGAGCGGCTTTGTGGTGCTCAGTTGCCAACTGAGGTTAAACCATGACAATATACCAAGTGACTTCATGTTACCTGTGCAGTGAGACCAGGCATATGTACTACATAGGCGCTCAAATCACCTTCAGATGCCACTGCTTTGGTTATGGAAGATGTTTATGGAGCTAAAGGTTCCCCTCCAGTTAACTGCACTTCCTCAGCCTCCTCACAACCGAGTTTCAGCCAAAATGCTTTCCTTCCTCTCTCTGTCTCAGTTGCATCCCAGACGTTCTTAAACATGAATGTGACTGTACTGTATGGATAGGCAAAGCAACGTTATTAGCCTACTGAAAGTACCTCTTCTCTTTACTAACTGCAAGCCCAATAGCAGCATCTGAAAAAAAATGGTAGCAGCTGAGAGCCAGCGGAGTTGTGATCTGCAACTATTCCTACCTGTTGACAACAGCTGTCAATCAGACTGAAAGTATCTTGGGCTTTGGAATAAAATGATTGCACGGAGGGCTAAGTACATGACTGCATAAGGGAACAGTGTGCAGAATGACTGTTCCTCTTCAATTATACTCCTTCATGCCCTGCAACAAAGACAACTGCCAGCTTGAGTTGCATGAAATCATTATTTGATCCTACCTTTGTCTTATATCTCTATTATAAGAAAGCTTGTTTTTCTTTATTATTGCCTACTCTCAGTTATAGAGCAGTGTTTCTCTTCAATGTACTATTATTTTTGTATACATGTAGTTTTGTACTGTTTCTCTTCAGATCCTTTTTGAAGTCTCATTTCAGTCTTTCTTAATTTTCCTTTCTCCATATCCATTGTTTCCTTCCTACACCTTCTGACAACTCATTACTAGATGTACTGGATGTTGGGTAGTACAGGGTACTTGAGAGAGGTCCAGCCCATTATTCTAGCAGAACTTTAAAATCCAGTTTCACACTCAGATGTTGTTCTTCAGAGACTATTCTACTGTTTTCCTTGCAAAACTTCCTTATATTGAATCTCTGCCTTCATAAGCATGTTCTTTCTGGTAGTCAGAAGGCACCTCTTGCTTTTATAAATGGGAAAGGTGGAAAGGGAGGAGTCCACATTTTTTAAATTGTTTGATCCAGAAGTGATGAAATGGCAGTAGTCTCTCAGACTTTTCTTCAAATAGCCTACCAAACACAGATAAACAAGAATAAAAATTAACTGCAAGTAGGTAAGTGAAGAGATTTATTACGGATGCTGCCTGCAGCTGAGGGAATAACAGGACACCAGAGGTGGGGTGAAGCTTCATACTACTTTTGCAAAAGCACAAATTCTGCTGTTTCATTAGCACACTACAGCAATACCTACATATTTACAACATATACATTGTTCACTTTAAATACATTCAAACTTGTAGGTTTTCCAATTATGCTTGCTCTGGGAAAGGCAAAACAAGTTTGTCAAACACATGTAATCTTTTGGCATAAGACAAAGCATTAAAATGTTAAAAAGAAATCCTAGACTTACGTCTCTGCAACTGGATGTATGCACTACTTGCCCTTTATTTGCACTTTGATACCTGAGGAGCTCACTGAAGCTCACCACGAGTCTAAGTTTCTTCTCAAATCTTAGTCAACTTTTAACAGAATCTGTGTTGCTATTAGGCAACATAAACACATGTAATTTTTTTCACACTGAATAATCATTGCAAAGTATTTGTTCCCTACATATTCAAACTGTACTGTGCAAATATTTCCATAGACGAAATAAGTATATTTGACCAGGACTTTGGATCAAGGGGTCAAGTCTGCTCATTGCCACTGACTTTGGATCTGGTTACCACAGGGTGCTCATACTACAGATAAGCAAGTTATTTGCCTTTATGCACTAGATTTTATTTCATACAAACATATATGTTACCACTTACCTTCCTATATGGGAATGCACGCTTTGCTGATTACTAGATATAAAAATGTGATGCTGATATGCAACAGTCACAGTTTGCTTTACTACCACCCTAAAATGCCCCATGTCCACGTGAACTCCAGTAAGTGGCCATAACTTTCCAAGGGCAAGTTGGAGACAGACACATGTCATAACATACACTGACCTTGGAAACTATTCCAAGGGGAAACTCTTCCAAAACACCTTTGGCTGGTAAGTATGTAAAACAAGGAGATCCTTAGAGATCTAGAAAACATTGAAATGTATTATATCAGTAATCTAAACGTGTTAACTATTTACCCAGTGCATGCGTTATCGTGATTATGTATCATTGATATTTACTTGTATACTACAAAGAAATAGCTTTGTACACATTGGAACACATTATATACAGCCTTGCTTATGTTATGCAATGTATTTGGCATAAGTGCATACAAATAAGGAACATATAGGTATACAGATATTATGACTATTATACTTCAAGGAACTTTTGGTTAGCGTAATGTTTTATTTATCTGCTTGCTCTCCATCAAGCTATTAGCTAGAGTGATAACTGATCAAGCAATCGCATTTTAATTGTGGTAATAGAGCAGCTTTGTGATTTATTCCTCTTTGTTTTGTTTCACTACAAAGTAATCATCTTTGCTCGGATGTTTAACCACCCACCCAATTTATCTATTAAAACAGTTTCACAGCCATATTTCATTAATCTCTGTAGGCTTTACAATGGGCATGGTAATTTCTCTCCTTCACAGGGTAATTTCTTAATTGCGATGGTGTTGGTTATTGCCTCCTTAATTTGCACTTATACTAATCTACTATTTTTGTTAAATTTGCAGGTGATGTCAACGATTTTACATTATTTTGTTAAATACAATAGGTCTGAGCCTGTTCTTTTTTAAATTGATGTTAATCAGAAATCTCCTTAAGGTTACGATGGCAAATGTAAGGCCCATGGAATTAACGAGCCTTAAGAGATGAGAGGTATATCTTGAACCCTCAGGTAAGCAGAGTTTTCCCTAAGTAGACCTAAAGAGAAACAAAAACAAAACAGTGAAACAAAATTTGGTCTAAACTGCAAACAGCTACAATATCTTCCTTTACAACTTGTATTTACTAGTGCAATAGTCACCTGTTTTCAAAGTAACATAACCGAAACTTGAATTTCTTCTATTTAAAAAGAAAAAAAAAGTGTATATGTAACTACAGTGATAACTTAAGAATGTATTCATCGAAGAATTTTATTAATTGTTCTAGTGTACCTCCTCTGACAACAGAAATGCTACTGTTTTGGGATATACTTGTTATCTAAGGAATAAAACACCCAAACTAAAGCAGCAACAGAATTCAAAGAACAAAGAGTTAAAATCTTCTTCCAACAAGATGCAAGGTCTTAAAGAAGCAAGCTGTAAGGTAGGTCTGAAATGCAGCACTGAAGAGCTGATTTCGAACTCATACTGTAGTATTTCTCTCATCAGAAGCTACTAATGCACAAAAAAGCTGATTCCTTCCTGCCCTCTCTGTTGCTCTCCTCCGAGGTGCGCAGAGTACTTCATTCAAAGTATGATTCAGCTACTACTGTTGATTCTCGGAGTGCAGGAGTTGTTTAAACACTGTATTTTTCTCCACGTTTTGTTTTAAACTTATTTCGTCTCTTTCTACCTATATAGATGGTGAAATAACGGCGTAGTGGCAAGTAACCTTGTGCTGCATCTATGACTTTTCAATAATGTTTGTAAAAATGCATTTCTAATACTGTCTGTATTTACGTTGGTAGCTCCCAACCAGAGTGTAAGGACCTTGCCACATTAACAGTACCCTCGACACAGGACCTTTTGCGCAACACCCCTTGTCGCTGATTTCCATTCTTCTATGTAGGGCAAGTGGGCATGTTTAGACCTTTAACTGCGTCATGCATCGCAATATATTGCAGGCTTTATTTCTAGATGATCTTCATACACCATTTAAGACTTCATCGAATACTTAGAATTTTAAGTCTATTAATGTTTATTATCTAGATCTATGCTTAGTATACAATGTATATTATCTACAAGACAGTAATAGAAGTTTAGCTACGTGTGATACTCTTGCATATACTTGTAAGTGCTTACATTGCTTTCAGTTCTCCGTTACCTTGACCTATGTTGTCATTATCTCACATTTACTCTCCATTTAGCAGTCAATACATAAATTCTGCATCTGTTTTGTTCCTTCCACCGCCTGAATTTTCAAATGGGATATTTTCTTTCAGTCCAATGATTTCTTACATCCAATAAGGACCATAACTTAAATGTTGCAAACCGGCTGTCTTTGTATTCTCTAATGGAGAAAACTCACCCTGATAATTCTTTTCTGCTTTTTCACTTTTAATTAGGAATAAGTTGCTTAATTTTTAAGAATGTCTGTTTACCCTTTTTGCACGGGGGAGCAGATGTGCCCTTGGAAAGTCATAACTTGAGAAACAAAAAGCATAGGTAGGTGAAATTCAATGAATAATTTATTACTGAAGTAACTACATAATTATTAGGGAA
>NW_008825109.1:9607617-9607976 GCF_000699105.1 Pygoscelis adeliae
GGGGAGGTGCTGGGGGGCGGGGGGGGGTGGGGCGAAGAGCTGCAGACAAATAAAGCCCTGGTTTGCAAAATCAGACCCATTTCTCATAGCGGACCGCACAATAGCCCTGCAAGAGGAGCTATGAAAGGGGAGACTGCATGACATCCGTTTATAATGCGGCTTTCTCCCGCTTCAACATCGCAACATGTATTACAATACCCGAGGTAACGAATCAATTAAGCGGGACTCGGCCCCTGCGGCCGCCCCCCCCGCCCTCTCGCTCCCCCAGACCGTGCCCTCTCCGGAGCCGCTCGCTGCTGCTCGGCTTTGTAGTTTCCCGGCGCCGGAGCAGTAGGACCCAGGGGCCCTCCGCCGCCACC
>NW_008825109.1:9609418-9634023 GCF_000699105.1 Pygoscelis adeliae
CCGCCTCGCTAATTCCCCGCGCGTTTTGGCCGGGCGGGTGGGTTAGCAGCAGACGGCTCTTTCTGCGCAGGGTGGGCAGCGGAAGTGTTGCCGCACCTGAGTGTGAAGCTATTCAAAACAAACCAAAACAAAAAACCAACACCAAAACAAAAACGGAGGGAGAAATGCAAAACACTGACATATCTGAAAATTAGGATGCAATTAAGTTTACCTTTAAGGCGATCGGTATCCGTATTTTTTGTAAAGTGCTGTCGGTTAATTTTTTTTTCTCCATGTTGACTGGGATGTGTTAAGGCTAAGTAATGACCGATGACTCAAAAATGGATTTAAATGGGCTTAAGATGTTTTTCATTTTAATTTCATTTGTTCATGTTTCACATTTTAGTTACAAAAAGGAAATGTTGCTGATTATTCTGAGTACATTGAAGAACTTCAGAGGCATTTTTGGGGGAAAAACATGTTTTGTGACATACCTACGTTTCACAGATGTGTGGATAGAAGGGACAGTTCTCTAATCCTAGACCATTGTGCTGTAGATACGTGTTGAGGTTCTACTGATAGGCAAGAACTGGCATTTGAGAAGGCTACTTATTAAACTGAAGTTCATACCCTTCATTAATGGAAAAAGAAGCCTTTGTGGATGCATTTTGTAGACAAAACAGGCTAAGAGTGTACTTTTATATTGTGGAGTAATAAGGCTAATCTCCAAACGTAATGTCTGACTTTTTTTTCTGTGTGCTTCTTTTCTTCATTCAGTTTATATTTGTCTGCGTGCATGTTTTCTACTTACATCTTACACTGCTGTAAATTCCAGGGGCATTACACTGGCATAAACAGGCTATAAGAGTGTGGAAAGAGACCTAGCTTTTGGTGATTAGGGAGAGGGAAGGAAGGCAGAAAGCTAATAAAATGATTCTAGTGCTTCTCAGGGTAGTTCATCGCTTTTCAGTCTTTCAGCAAACACCGCCAAACTTCTGCAAATTGTATAGCAATTGTGTCCCAAGCCATACAATAACAGATTCCTGCAAGCATTTTTGGTACCATGACTGACACTTGCCCAGAAGCTGCACTGATTTCCATAAGAATCCTCATAAAAACAACTGGGGCAACATGAAACAGCTTGGTGGTTGTTGATTGACTTTTTAGTCAGTGAGAGGAAATTGCAATCCTTACCTTTTGCTTTCCTTGGTAATATTGAATCCTCAGTATTGAATGTTGACCAGTTGAATATTGGAGAAATGAGGACAACTCGACCAATTTTGCAATGTGGTATCTGCAAATGTCTTCACCAAGGCATAAACAAAAGGTTTATTAGACATAGTTTCCCAATAGGTTTTTAAAGAGAACTAAATTCTTAACAAGAGGTAAGGATATTTGAGCTCTGGTGCTTTCCTTTGTTGATGTTATTTCATCTGTTCCTGTGGTTGGTTTTTTGTTTTTTTTTTTACTTTGTGGACTTTTCATATTGTCTTTTGCTGTAACTGGATTTGGACCACAATAAGCAAGATAATCCACATGGATATCATATATACAAAGTATTTCCTTCAGGTAACTTTTCAAGGCCTATGTGAACATCTGAACTTCAGCGTAAGCAATAGAGGCAAGTGTGTAAGCCACAGGATAGTCAGATTTTTTTTTTTTTTTTTGAGGAAACCAAAGGAAATTTCAGCATATACAGATGAGCAAATGCAATATACTTTCCTCATGTATAAAGTATTAAATAGAACTGAGAGTGGAGATGTCTTTCTTCTTCCATCTGGGTCTCCCTGACTTGTTTGTTGTGGCATATGGCTAGGTATAAATTTAGCAAACTTGTATAGTTCAACAGGTAAGTGTGTAAAAAAACAAAAAAATCCACA
Source organism: Pygoscelis adeliae (assembly GCF_000699105.1). NCBI lineage: Eukaryota > Metazoa > Chordata > Aves > Sphenisciformes > Spheniscidae > Pygoscelis > Pygoscelis adeliae. Next base: position 9,611,278 of record NW_008825109.1, read on the forward strand.
ACAAAAAAACCAAACCACCAAAAAACCAAAACAAAAAAAACCCCAAAAACAAAAAAACAACCAAACAAAACACAAAAAAAAAAAAAAAAAAAAAAAAAAAAAAAAGGGGGGGGGGGGGAGAAGGTGGGAGGAAGGAAAGGATTTATATTTTCTTGATCTTTTACGTAAGAGGAATTCCATGGGCTATGATCCTTCTGGGGTGGAATCGGCTGTCAAGCAAAGGAGTCCTTATGTCAAAGCATGAAAACGATTGGGAAACTGTGATTGTGTTTGCCCAAATTTTGTACTTGCGCTTTTAAGTGTGTTCTGTGTCCTCAGAAACATCTAGCAATCTCATGTTGCTTTGCTTAGAGCCAGACCTGGACTCCCAGGTAGCAGGTGACAGAAGTTATATGTGTAATGTGTTAATTCATTGGGGGCTACAAACCTGAGTTTGTGAAAGAAAGAGATGAAGAATTAAATAAAGTGGGCTTAAACTTTACTTTTTCCACCTGTATATCTTCTCCAGATAGCCTCTTCTGGGGCTTAAAATGCAAATTATCACATTTTTTTTAAGATACACAGTATACGTCCTTGTACTGATACGTTTTTGTTTGTCCATGTTACTTTCCTGGCTACATCTTCGTTAAGATACAAGATCAGAAATATTTAAATATTTTGATCTCTTCTGTTGAGGAAAATACTAGAATAATTGCAGATCAAGACTAAAGTTTCTTGGTAACATTATTTGTGAACACTTTATTTTTTACATGTATTAGTCAAGCCCTATGGAATTACAGGTTCAGTACTTGCTTCTAGGTTCAGGAGGAGCTTGTGGTCTAAAGTTTTTTCCATCTCTTTCTGTGTTCCATAATACTATAACTCAATAAATTTGAGTGGATTTGCACACATACTTGCCTGTATTATAGGGAAAATGGCCTCTTCAAGAAAACCTAGACAATTTCAAATTTCCAGGCTCATCAAAGTGATACATCACACAATAGAAATATGAAGCGAAATGTTGTGTGTCTTCCTCTGCAATTATAATATGATAGCCTTTAAAAAAAAAAAGCTGTAGAAAGGACAGAGAAAATCAATAACCCTATAACCCTTGAAAGAATTGTAAGGCAAGTATACATACCTTCAACGTGTAAGTTAAACATGCAGCAGCACCGTAAGGTTTCAGAAGATTCATGGGTAACCCTTACCCAGCATGCAGGGGGACGTAATGAAATATTTCCTCCAATCTACGAGACTTAACAGATATCCTGTGTTTCACCTGTAACATTCTATCTGTCTGAACTGCTCAGTCCATAAATCTTTCATTCCCTATCCATCTTCTAATCATCAGTCCCATCAGTTCTCTCTCACCACCATCAATTTATAGTCTGCCAAACACATCAGTCCTTTGCCTCAATTAATTCTGTCCATCCTCCAAACTTCTCCACTCATTAATCTGTCCTCGTCCATCTTGAGGTCTGAGTGTGTACCATCCTCCTGCCTTCTCTGGTCGTCTCTGTGTAACTTCTGTAAGGGCATTTTTGTTTGTTTGTTTGTTTGTTTCCAGTTCTGTATCATCTGTCTTTCCTTAGTCATTTCCAGGTCTGTGCTCCAGGTCTGCCAAGTCATGAGAATTTCTCACGTTTTCATACGGTAAATTTATTTCCCCAGGTGTCCTTTAGCTTTCTCCTCTGTCAGCAGTGAACACACTGGGCGTCTTTGTCCTTTTTCCCTAGTCAACTCATCTCTTGTTCCTCAGAGTCCATGTCAGTTGATCCTTACACCAACAAAATGAGTGTGGCAGGAGAGAGAAAGTGAGTTGGCAGGAAACAGCAGTGTGACTTGGTAGCATACTGGTTGTCCCCAACCTAGGGGAGATATTGCTAATTCTGGTCTGACTTCTCCATAATACAACTGGCTTCAGACAAATACAGTGTGGTTATTATGTTCAAAATTGGTCTAAGGAGTAGCATCCAGAGCCCAGAAAGTCTTTCGTTCAGCTAAGTGCTCAAGTTCCTGGGCCGCAGACTTTTCTTATGTGCTATTTTGGCCCCAAGTATCATCCCTTTCTCCTTGCAGCCTGGCACAATAGGGATGGAAGATGCCACTTGCCCATCTTCCTTGAAGCTTCCTTGAACCATAACATAGAATAGTTTAAGTAAGGGCTGAGGAGGTATCTCTGCTGGGAAGACAAGAGCCATGAGACCTGAATTTCTGGCAAGAGTGTAGCTGGAATTGAGGTTCCTTGCTTCCTCGTGAAGCAATTCCTGCACAATATATCATTCCTTCTTTTTCTCCTCAGTCTTTTGAAGTAAAGTAGCTGCCATGGTTTGTATTGTAGTTCATGCTGCCTGGATCTTCACCTTGCTCAGAGCACAGGGTTTCCTTCCAACCAAGGACTGGCACTGAGTTCAAAAGCCCATTCGTCTTGTTTTTGTATTGCTGTGGGGTTAATCTAAGTTCCCTAGTTGAGGAAGTTCTGCATCATTGCCATCTCTCTGGAGAAATTTTCAGGTTGAAGAGAGAAACACCTTACATAGCAATTAGAATGTGGGTTTTTCTACATAACTTTCTTCAACCTGGGGGAAATTATTCTGCATAAATTCCATTGCATGCTCTGGATTTCCCTCTCAGAGCCCCTGCTTGGGAGAAGAAACAGTTGTATGGGGGGCACAAAGAGTGAAGTTAAGTGTCTATCTTTGCTACTCCCCATAACAATAAGTCTGTTCCACTCCTAAAAACTGCATAAGGAAGAATTTTACTCATCTGGTAAACTAGGATTCAGTTGCCAACAATGGCTACTTTTCACACTAAGAAGTTTGCTATAGTGGTGAATATATATTCCAAAAAGAGCCATATTTGAATATGTGATCTAATATATCACACTTTGATGCTTCTAGTATTTTATGTACCTGTTTGACCTCAGACATGATAGTCAATTAAATACTCTTTTTTTTTTTTTTTTTTTTTGTTCTTCTAGCTCTTTTCATTCTAAAAGGGAACTGTAGAAGGGTAATGGAAAAACTTTTTTAATGCAAGACACTGGCTGTGAGCATACATGTGCTATGTTGCTGTAATCACACTTTTAGTGTCCTGCAGTACATTCTAGAAAAAGCAAGACTTAAGGAACTTCATTACAGTCTTCATTAAGACTTCCACACTCAGAATAATTTAATGTTAGAGAGCACCAAAAATCTAAACATGAAAGGTAAAGTGATCCTCCAAAAAAATATACATCTAAGAACAGATCACCTAACCACAGGAGGAGATCCACTGCATATGGTGCTGCCTTTGCAAATATGGAAATCTAAACAAATGGCAGTAGTGTTTGTAACTTGCCCTTGTTCCAAGAACACAAAGACGTTAGAGTAGGATTTTACTAAGAACAGCTGGACAAAAGAGTTGTAAACTCATTTTGATTCCTTATAAAACTTTCCAAATTTACTAAAATTTTTCTAACTGCAAGTCCTGCCACACCCAACTTAATATCTGAAAGTCAAATGCTTTTCTTTTGCTCTTATTTATCACCAGTGGTAGTTGTGGCTCGGATAAATTACTCTGCAAGTTTATGCCTCAAATCCACCCCAGTTGTGTCAAGAATTTTATTAGAGATAAATGCATTTAAGGATATGACTTGACTCTTTGAACCCATGTTTGAATTTTCATAGCTGACAACTGAAAAAAAGATCCTTTCTGTGTTAAAAATTAAACAGGAAAGTTAAACAAATTGTCTGCAGGCAGATAGGACTGCAGACAATTATAACTGAAATATTTGAATAAAATAAAGCCAACTTCAGTCCCCAGATAAGCCCCTGATGCAGCTAAGTATTTTTGGCTAATAGCACTTCTGAATGTTTTTAAAATGAAGAAAAAGCTTTTATTGAAAACATTGCACGCATAAGGTCTAAAGAAAGTTAAAATGTATTGCTATTTCTTATATCATGGTATTGTAATCAAGTTTGACTGCCTACGGCATCGAAATGAAGCACTGAAAAAACTGTTTCCAATAATTTCTTTTAGATTGGGTGTGCTGTATATGGATGAAAGCAAGGCACACTTTTGAACTATCTACACTCTGTTATGGAAAGATAGGAACATTTCCTCTGAGTGAAATAGGAGAGGAATGAGAGAATGGAAAGTATGGCAGAAGGAATTACAGGGTCCAAATATGCTTCATCTTGCATGGAGATTTGACACTGCAAGTTAATTTTATCTTTGTTTGCTGAAATATATTTTGGAGTAACCCACAGCCTATTGCCTCTGTGCATTAGTAAATCTCATTACAGAAAACAGTCGTAGTAAGGATAGGATCAACGTATGAAAAACATATATTTAATGATAATGACTAGATGGCAAGCAAAACCAAGAAGCATTCCTCCTCTCTTCTGAGGGGAAAAAAGTATATTTTCCAAAATTTTACGGTCATGGTCTGTCATGGTGGAATGAAGAGTATTACATTATTTGAGTTGTCTTCGACACATTACCCAAACCAGGATTTTAATTTCCTAGCTCCTGAACAATGTGTAGAGTAAGTGGTATTTCTCTACCTTGAAGCATTATCTCAGTTGAAAAAGTTCAAAAAAATACTTTAATCAAATGAACAGGGCTCTGTCCATAACACTTTAACTTGAGAAATACAAAACTTTCAGTCTTGAAATGTATGTGTAAGGTATGAGGTACAAAGTTTAGCTCTGGGACATATTTTGAGGTAGTGGGGCTTTTTCATCTTAAAAGTTCTGGTAACAAATACTAAAATGTACTAAGCATAAATGGCTAAGAGAAGGACGGGCATTTTCATGCCTGGCTGTACTTAAACATCATCTACATTCAGCCTTACTTGATTGGAGGGGGGTGTTGTATTTCTATCAGTAGCTTACGTAATAAAATAATTTTTGCTTGTGTTTGCGTGTAAATTGCCAATGTGTGAATTCTTTTTTTTTTTTTTTTTTTAATTTCTCACATTATGGCCATAATATGAGCAACCATCCTGATTATGAACTTTTTCCAATAAGTAATAATTCTCCCAAAATCTTTGGTAGGAGAAGTTTGAAGTAGGTGGTCTGAATGACTTTCTCTGGGGGCCATAAATCCTCTCTCAATATCATTCCTTGATGTCATGTGTGAGAGAGCCAATGTGCAACTATGCAACTGTCCATTCACATTGACAACATAGTTCACAACTGTATTTCTGTAAAAAATTTATTTTAAATATTGTTAATTTAAATACTGCAACCTGTTTTTCATGAATGGTTATCCTAAATCTGCTAGACTAGATTTCTACTGTCATTACAGCAAATCTCTTGTTTATTACCTGAGGTCACAGATATATATTTGTATGGGAAAAGTGCCTAATTTGCCTGTAGGCTCAAAGCATCTCCTTGATTTTTCCCTGATGGAAAATCATAGCAGCCCCTCCTTGGTTATTTTAAGACAAATCATAATGGGTATTTGTTTCACTCAATAAATAGCTTTAAGTGCAAATACAATAATTCTTTTGTACCTATTCCCATTGATTTCATGGCAATGAAATTATTTCATTTTATGCAACTCGCAGCAATAAGCAGCACTTCAAAAGATGAAACCAGGTGAAACTGATCTTGATCTATGTCAAGGTATGCAGAATACTGTAAAGCAAAATACATCAATTTTAGTGTGATACTTTTTTGGAAGGCTACACAGTTCATAATCTACTGCTGCTAAAGTACCCTATATGCCCAGCATCACCCAACTCTGACTAATGAGACCACAAGTTCTGTGCTAATTGGCAGAGATCAAAAAAGGCAGTGGCCTTAACCTTGCATTGATCCAGAGAGAGCCCAGCCATAGGTGGATTATATTATTGAGAATGGTTTTTCTGACAACAGGAACCAGGGGTGAATCCTACAGCTTTTCTGCTCATTTGCTTATCATCACAGATCAAGACATTTAGAAAGGGAACCGGTATACTTTAGGGATAGCAGAATAATCCAGATTTCTTCCCACTGACCTCTATCCGACTCTACAGTGCATTTCTAATCTCAGACTACACACGTTGTCTTATCCTGATGTCAGGAATAACCTATAATAAAGGCAACCACTAAACATTTCTTGCAGTTTGGTACAAGACAGTACTGCCCTGTTCTGCTAAGTTGATTGTGGATGACTATAAAACGCTTTCTGGTCTTATTCTGATTACAATATAACATGTTGCTTGGGAGAATGGTTCAAACCCTCACACATCTCTGGGAAGGCAGAAAAATTTCAGCTGACCTTAGTTACTCAGATTTTAATTGATTCTTGGCTGAGCTACAGTAATGAGAAGCATGAAAGCCTAAGTATTTAGAGAATACTAGGCGATATAAACTCATGCAGCACATTTCCTGCTGGGGCTACTATAAGCATATTGACCCTACTCTCTGCATCCCATCAAGTTCAAGGCTTCTGTCTTAATATCCAGGGCGCTTAATGTCTTTGGCCCAGGATAACCAGAAATTTTTCCAGCTCTGTATATAATGTCTCTGTCTTTCTGGCCTGAATGAATGTGCTACAGTAAAAATTAAAGTGCAACCTCTGTAAGAGACAGGTCTTTCTAAGGGCATATGCTAAAGCACTATGAAACCAATTGCTTATGGAGTTAGGGACCAACCTTCAACTGCACCTTCCTCTCCGAATACAGCACTCTTCTTTGTTGGAGTCTTGTCTGGATTGATTACACAACACAGAGGGGGTTTGTTTGTTTTAAGACTGTCTCTCAGTCACCGGGGAGAAGATTCAAATGTGATAGCTCCTAGTCAAACCCAACCAGAAGGCAGTAACACGCTACTACGCTTAGCATAGTATAGAAGTCACTTGCGTGGATGCCATCACAGAGTGCCCCAAAGGGGAGATCGTACATCAGTCTGCCCACTGCTTCAGAGGGTGAGGAGGAGAGTAAACATCCTCCTTTTCTGGTACAGCTGTTCTCTGGCAGGTGAGATGGATAGGTTGGACTAAAGCCATGTCTCCTTGTAGCCTTGCTTGTCTGCATAAGATACAGCTGTTCTAATGAGCCTGTTTCCTTTGTGCTGTGCTAACTAGTCACAGGACTTGTCCCAACCAACGTCGCTAAAAATAGTTTCAGTGGTGAATGACCTTAATCTTTTCATTACAGTGAGTTGCCATATAGTTATATACAGGTGCACATATAGGAACTCTGACATGGGGGCTGTGTAGTTCTTGAGTTTTCCTAGGGAAAAATGGAACCTTTGCAATCTCTAGGTCTGTTCTATCTCAAATATATTTCAGGGAAAAATACTTGCAATCTCTAGGTCTGTTCTATCTCAAATATATTTCAGGGAATTAGAAATATTAATATCTTTGTACTTTACAAGGTATTAATAATCTGTAAGTTCTTAAATATACCTGTTTTCAGATGAAGATAGTATCTTGTCACCAAATCTTAGCAATAAGAAGTTATAAGAGAGAATACATGGAAAACAAAATCTACATGAAGCCCTTTACAAGAGAGGAAATAAGCTAGAAATTGCTGCTCTGTTCTAGGTAGTTTTATCGCAATGTCAAAGGAAAGCATGATCTAGAAATCTAAATATAACATGAAATACATGATTTGTAAATAAAAACACATACCATTTTCAGGAAAAACAGAAACAAAACCAGAAAATCAAATGTGCCTCAGGTGAGATTCTTCCTTTTTCTTTTTTTTGTTTGTTTTGTTGTTGTTGTTGTTGTTATAAAACTTCTCTGCATAAATGGACCTTCATGTTCCAGTTTTGCCCTTTCAGTTCTTTGTGACAACAGACCATCCTTCACATAGGAATAAGGCTGTTATTTTAGGTGGCACTGGAACATTAGTTGGAAATTCAGTTCCTGAGCCTGCTCCTCCCTCTAGTGGAACAGATACTCTTCTCGTGAGTAATTCTGGAGAAAAGTAATGGAAATATGTAAGTTTTGGCAAGGTATGTTTCTTCTTCTCCATAACTTCTTAAAATGGCTCAGAAAACTGAACGGAGAAGGACTGCTTCTATAGGCAGCTAAAACAACTTAAATGCTGCTCCATCTGGACCACCGTGCTGGCTAGAGCCATTGCTGGAGCGCAGGACTAAGGTGCCTGTTTTGCCCTGCTTTGCTTTTGAGAGTCCTTGGTGCTAGGGAGTATTCTGAGTGTGTGACAGCTAATTATGTGTCTGTAGCAGAGACGTGGCACCCTTCTCCCAAACTCTGCTTCAAACAGTAGTAGTTTTTTAATTGGTTTGTACTAATCATCTAAGGTAAAATGACTGTAGTTCAGAAGTGAAATGTCCATACCAATCCTCTTCGGTGTGCTCTGTTCCACATCTAAAAAAAAAAAAGACAAGCAAATAAAAACTTTTTGCTATTGAAGTGAAGCTAGTGAAGGACTCTTAAGGAGAAAATGCTGTGTAATTAAGAAAAAAAAATAAATTAAAGACTAGCCCAGGAAATGCAATATCAAACATTACATAATCCATCTTTCTATTAATGTCATTTTTGTTCAAACATAGCATTTCTGTTTGTATAGCAATAAGCTACTGATGAAGAATAGAGGAGGTTTGCTATGAGAATGGAGATTATACACCCATCTTGGGTGCATGTAGAATGTAATATGCATTTAAAGAAAAAAAAAAAAAAAAACAAACCCAAAGCTGGGTGTACGGTTGCATTACTACCCACCAGCAATTTTCAATGGTTTCCATGAAAAATATTTGACTAATACGTAAACAATTTGAAAAGGTAAATCTGAAGGCCTGTTACTTGCCTGGCTCAGTAATGGCTGGCAAACACTCATTTGTGACACTGAAGTCTACTCCCACCGCCTTCGTTACTAGTATCAGTCCATAGCTTTCCTTAGACAATTAGGAGACTAAAGATTATCACAGCATTAAAGGCTCAAAAATGTCTATGTATGTTAATGCTGTTCAATGATACACTCTATTTTACTAATACCATATGGTTGTGAAATGTGTTAGTACCTTTTTCAGCTAGTTACATATCAAGTTACAATTTTATATTACCTTACATAGCAGTAACACAGTAAATAAACACCATCATCATGGTTTCAACCTGTAACTGAAGAACCTAATTTTGTTTTCTCTAGGCCAATAGGGTTATATTCACTAGAAATAGATCATCAAGGAACACCAAGGATCTGGATTCTCTAGATCAGCAGAAATAGTACAAATGGGAACAAAAAGTTTGAATTTTCCTGAATTTTGCCCATGTCTTTAAAGTCTGTTGTGAGCTTTTGAATTACAAAATGTTAAGGCATGAATGCACTAAGAAAGTAAGGATAATAAATAGGAAAGATATTGCACAGTACTTTGTAAATGTTTTCTTAAGCATATTTTTCTTTAAGTGGTGTATGATTTATGGAGTATGCCTGTGTGAATTGTACCTCCCACCAGTAGCTTCTCCACATAGAGAAAGAACAGCTTATTGCAGCTGTCAGCTAATGAAATGACTCCTGCAGTTCAAGTAGTTGCAGCTTTGGACTGAAAACTGTGGTTCTGACATTTTTGGCATCATATACCAATGTCCTGTGGCAGAGGGTTTTTGTTTTGTCATGATGTACAACTACTGCAGTGAGCAAAGACCGTGAAGACTGGAATATCAGAAATCATTTTATCATTAATCTCCTGTTAATTTTTTTGCTGAGAAGCAGAAAGTCTGCCAAATCTTGTGCGGAACATAATCTTAGAGGTCAATGCAGTTTCACTATGTATGATTACTTTCTTAAAATGTCAAGCTTAAAAATAATAGTGAGCGGGAGCTGAGATCGCCTTTACAGAGGGTAATCACATATCCACATTGGAGCCACCCTTTGGCTGTCTGGGCACAGGAGGAAATATCTTCCATGTGATATTAGTACTTTTATTTGTAAGGCCTTTGGATCAAGAATTGTGTCATCCTGAAGGTATGACGCACCTAGATTTTCATGCAAATGAATGGATAAAGTAGCTGGAAATAGCCTGATTCATTACGGCACTGTTTATGGCTGTGCATGTAACGTAAAAAGAGATGACTGCAATGCTAGCATTTATACCTTATTTCTCTGAGTGTAAATGCACCTACAGACCTTTTATTACAGTCTAACTGGAGGGCCGGTGAATAATCTCAGCATGGTTGAGCAGCAAATGTTGGAGGATAATTGGATCTGCAGGCTAAAATAGTATGAACGTGGAAGGTCTGGTAGGGAAGATTGATAGGCAGTTATTTTACATTGTGTTTGAAATCTACTTTTTGTTTGTAATTTTATGTGGAAGATAACTTACCTTTAAAAGTTTAAAATTATAAATTTTGATTTGAACGAAAGATTGAGGTTAATGTTCCCTAAATAATGTCTTTGTAGTCATAAGCTGGTAAACAAAACATGCTGAAGAGTCCATTCAATAAAGCTTATAAGCTTTTAGTTAAATTGTGAAGCCATTTATACAATGCTTTAAAAGTGAATCTTTGAATGTAAACTTCAAACATTAGGTTGAGGATATTCAAGTATTATATGTTCTACAGAAACAGCATATTTGCTTATAGGTGGTCTTTTTCCTCCAAAGTGAGATTTCAATGCATTATTTTATATTAAAAGACAAATGAAAAATACAGCCAAAGTACTCCGGATGCATTCTGGCCTTCTTCATCTCTTTACAAAGCTGCTAGTGGATTTATATTTTTTTAGCAATGGTGGCTTGGACAAGTGCTGCTGCAGTAAGCCTTTAATAATATTATTATCCCTTAGTCCCTTGTCTGTCCATTTTGCCTACTTTTGATAAGAAATCTGTTCTTTCATTGTTGTTTACCTTAGGACACTTAACAGCTCAGGGTAGGATACCTTTTGCTTGCTTCTTTGCAAAGTTATTTTATTGAATACATATTTGATAAAGTCATAGTCTTTAAGATAAAACTTGTTTGAGAGGAGGGGAATACAATACAAATGACTCAGTCACGCCGTTACTCGTGCTAGGTTTCACAGTGATGTTGGCCAACGTACGTGGAGTCTAGTACCTGTAATTGGAATAATTTGACATTGTCTTCTTCTCACATGCTTCAAACATGTAAAGAAAAAAAGCTTGATCAATGACAATGACAGTCATTCTCTGTTTATAGCTAATCTTGGAATCTGCTGTCCAACTATTCAGTTAAATTTGCTAGAGAGATTGAGGTCTCAAAGATATGTAAGTTCCTGCAAGTAGCAGAGGAGAAGAGAGAGACCCGAATTAATGTCCACATTACCACAGTATTTATCTATTCTGTTAGTCTTGCTGAATGATTGATCAGAGTGTACTTGGCTGGCTAATGAGAAGTGAGCTGCTCCAGATCAGTCCCAGATCCTTTCCTAGTTTGTGCCTCTGAGTGACTTTGGCATGTGCTGGTGGGAAACTGGGAAATGTGGAGCTGACCTGATGATGTGCACTGTTTTCCACTGTGACTGGAAGGAAGGGGAATGAATTGTAACTGGGATTATAGTAATAGAACTGGAGAAGGGATTTAGGACCTGAATCTGTAGGAAGGGAGGCTTCACAGCACAAGTTGTTCATTGCAGTCATCCACAGGGTCCACCTATTACATTTTCCAGAAGCAGCTGAGCTGCACAATGTCACCATCAATAGCAGTTCCTGAAAATGTGAGAACATTCCCTAGATTCACTGTAATGAAACAAATCCATAAGTTAGCTCTTGCTCTGTCCCTCGCAAATGCAGCTACTGAACCCCTCTATTCCAATAAAAGAAGTTATATGAAAAAATTTTACTTCAGAAATTGATCAACTATGTGGGACTGAATAAAAAGTGAAGTATTTAGACTTTATCACTGTAAGAAAAGAGAACTAGAATGTCTTTAGCTGTTATCGTTCATTGTTAGTATCTTAAATGAGTAGTACAAAATGCATAAAGGTGATTTTTCACTTTAATAAGCATATTTAATAGCTGGCTCTGAATCCTGCTTTGTAACTGCAAATAAATGGCAGAAACTTTGAGCAGTCTGATGTAGAATATTACATTTCTTTTGCCTGCCATAGAGCCTTTTCTTTCACCAGTGTTTAAAAAAAAAAAAAAAAAGATTAGTAAAGTTTGGGATACACTTCCACTTCTATAATTATGGTCCGTACATTTCAATTCTAACTATCTTATGACTGAAGATTTCAGTATCGTTCCTTCCAGGCTTCAAACTGAAAGGCTCAAACTACTTCAAACTATTGAAATTGTTAATTGTGAATAAGATTTAGAGAATATGAGAGAGGGAAAATGAGCTTCAGCCTAAGTCTTTGGTTTAATTCCTGTAGCAGCTACCTGGGATTCAGTCCTTGGATTCAGCCTCACACATTACCTAGTAATTGGCACCCAGGACTTTCTCCTTTCTGGGAACTGAATTAACCTTTGGCTGGAGAACTCCCGTTGAAAAATGTATAATCCATAATACCATATTGTTGTACTGCATTGTCATGGAAAAGGACCTAAGTGAGTTTGATAGTGTTGCTCAAATCTTCTCTGCCACATTAGTAATCGAGAGGTAAGTCAAAAGACCTGCATTAAACTTAGGTGAGTTCACAGAAAATTGGCTTGCCAGTCAGATGTAAATTACTATTTTGCTTTCGGGCTTGTCAAGCAACAGCACCACCATTAGCAAACCCTCACTGTATATGCTTCTAGTACTCACCTATACTACCAATCTTTGGTAAAAGTAACATCTGCATGGTTATGGTATCTTTAGTCTAACAAAAAGATAACGTCTTTTTTTTTTTTTTTTAAATCAACAGTAATTAGACCTTAGTAGAAAATCATGTAGAACTGATGTTTTAGAACCAAATTAAGCAGGAGCCTGCAGATGAATATATGTACATAGAAATTGTTACTGGATGGTTCAGTTCACTTACAAGAAAAACACATGTCAGAGTGGGAAAAATCTGCCAGGTGTGGACGAATATATAATAAGCACAGTAATCACTATCTGCAAGTTTGTCTCTTTTTTTCTGTATAGCATCTTCGGTGTCTCGCCCACACCTCCCCAAAACCAGGGAAAACAATGTTACAAAGTCAGCTTGCCAGTATCACACCTGATACAAATCTGTACAACTACATGGCTTTAATGAACTGCGCCGAAGGACAGGAGTTGCAGATCCAGTTCTTTGTCTGGAGGTTGAATTTAGCACTATTACATGGAGTTTAACAGACTAGGAAAAATTAAGACATACGAGTGAGAACAAATATGCCTTTGAGCATGATCAGAAGGAAAATAATGCTGCTGCAAATGTAGAAGGAAGTGTTCCTTCTTTGACAGAGGCTGAATTTTTAGATTTTGTTCATTTCTGGTCAAATTTTGAGAAAACTCAGTGTCACCAAAAACATAATGATAGTGTATGGCACCATGTTTACTGTGATGTAAATGCCCATTCCTTGTGCAAAGCACTTATGAATAGCAGTGCTCTGATTTCCATCGATCTCTCCGGGAACAGAAGATCGGTAAGGATGAACAGTTTTCATGAAATGAGGGTGGTAATTGTGAGTGCATTTCTCCAAATATGAAGAAGTGGCTCTATTTTTTTTTTTTTTTAGGTGGTGTGGTTTTGAGAACTGACTGGTGGAGCTCACAGAAATAATTGTAGTAAATAAGACTAATGAAGCTGCAAAAGCTTTCTGGTAGATGTTTTAAAAAAAAGGCAAAAAAAGAAAAAAACCCGACAACCTAGACTAAAAATTAAAAGCTGTACCAGTCAATACTGGACACACAGAATGAATATATTAAGCAAATGTAATGCAAAAATCTCAAAAGAACAGTTTCAGCTTTTTATGTGCTGCTTAGACAATTACTCTGAAATGTTTACCTTTGGGCATGAAACATTTTAAAAGTGAGTATACCATAAATGGAAAAAGAAATGACTGCAAATTTATAATTATTAAAATATATAATTGATTTCAGTGTGACAAAACGATTAGCACTTTGTAGTAGCAAAAATGTATATTTTCTAACTTCTCAGTTGAAAGAAGTCACTCCCATTATATGCAAGTTAACAGCTGCTAATCAGAATACTGGGGTTTACGTGAGGGCTGTTGAAAGACATCATAGTTATTGCAATTAGTGCTGAAAGAATAGAAAATAAATAAATAATCCTATTATCTGTATTGACAGAAATGAAAAATCTTAGACTAAATTATTCCTGTTTTCCAAGTTTAAAATGAGTAAGTGTGGCAGTCGATTACTTATTTTGCATTCCCTCTGTTGTACCACCAGCCTTATTGATTGGTTTCAATTAATGTATGCCAACAAGTAAATTAACGTAGCACCTGAGGCATAATTCTCTGGTGGTTTGCGTACACAGACTTCTTAGCATTCTTGCTGTTTTAACTCCTACTGAGCGTATTGCTGGGAGCTACAATATTTTTCAGTCTGGACACGGACATTACCCATGGCTCTAATGACAGGTCATTTACAGCAAACCCATGTTTCACTGCAGAGGTGTCTCTTTAAGTGACATCTTATCAATGGCAATTCAATTAGTCAACCTTAAGACTTTGAGATATATCTCACACTGTGTCACACAACACTAGCAGATTTGCATTTTAAATGTTAGCTTTTGTCATTGTTATTCTTCTTTGGTATACATTAAAATGCATTTTGATTCCAATTCTTCATTCAGAACTCCATGGAAAACATTCTCCATGTTAAAATTGCCTGCCTTCATTCCCAACAATGCTGTCAGCTGAAAAGACTTGTGGACTTGTACTGTGGACAGGAGTTTTTCAATGCTGGTGCTCACCCTATCACCATATCCCTCATGTCATTAATTACTGGTAAACATCAGATGATTCTGAGCATCTGAAATGCCGGTGCATTCAAGTGTCTGAAATATTTGGCCGCTGCAATATAAATGGTATACATATATAAATACTACTGTGGTGGACACAGTCTATACAGAGAGACAGAAATACAAGTTGTTTTTTTAAAGTAGCAGAGAATTTAAAGCCAAGTCCTGATTTTTCTGGAATACTTACACAATGAAGACATCCTAACGAGACATGGTCTTACTCTGCATCAGCCAGCTGAACTCCTTAGGGATAAACTACATTGCTTTCTACAAAAAGTGGTTGTGTGCTGCAGCCTTTGGGAAGAAGGTATTTCCTGGAGTATTTACTATAGCACAGTGCAATTACATTGTTCTTCAGTGTACAGCCCTGTATATACTGAACATACACTGTTCAGTATGCATAAATATAAAGCCGAGGAGATGGCAACCAAATGTAAGCATGTGTTCACAAGTTATGCTATGTAGAACCCCAAGCAACAGTGCACACTGACAAATATGATACTTTTTAGTTAGTAAGTGCTATAGATGCATATTGGAAACTGTCTTTTGGGAAATGAGCAATAAACCTGAGCTTAAAAAAAATTCCAAATATCTGCTGGTTGTAATTGAGCACAGGGTCTTCTAAACTAACATAGAAATCTTGAATACCGAGCATTTAATCTCCTTAAATTTTCTTCTAACTTCACTGTATTGAGTATGAATTACTAAATACACTAGTCCTTTTTTTCCCCCCTATCATTATATATGAAAAATTACGTTTCTCAGTCTTTTCAGTCGTACTAACATGTTTTGTGGGTGAGTACTTTCTTATTTCTAAACCAGTATTTTCACATGTTCATCTTTGAGTTTGTTCTTGTAGCATCAAAGAATCATTATTTAAAGCTAATTTTGCCATTGCTGCTGAGAAATAAAACACACTTATTTACATGGAGAAAGTGTTGTCAAGGCAAATCAACTGGTGTATTTGGCAAGATTGTAAGCTAAATGTACACAGATCGTTTCCCTGATAAGCTATGTGTGGTATTACAGAACACCAACTTGCTTAATGTGCAACATCTATTTTACAATTATGTGCCACATCTAATTCGGTATTCAGAATTCCATGATAATGAACAATTTTAACTATTTTCAAATTATTGAATCGCTATTCTGAGATCAAATCTTAACGGAGGAAAAAATTGTATGATTGTGGCTCATTAAAAGATTTTAAAATTTAATTAGACTGAAGTTTAAAAAATATAGTGGGCAAATTAATCCTGATAGAGCTATGCTGGCTTGTAGTAAACAAAGAAAATGAACTCATGAAGAAAACAGATAAATGATATCCACCAGTTTGTGCTAGAAACACTTTTTTATTTATGTTAGTAATACATATATGTTTATGTGCATATGCGTGTGGGCTGAGATATGCACACATATTTTCAGGGCCTGCCTTTGTTAGTCTGTTAGTTTGAATCAAGAGCGTGCTTTTGAAGTGCATATTTTTCTTTCTTTCTTTTTGTGCTTCGGTTCATGTCATGTGGCGCTTTTGCAGTGCCTCAACTTGATTCCTTTCAGTTGAAACTAGGATTCAGATTTGGAAGATTTAGCACACCCCAGGAGTGTAACTAATGCACTCCAGCTGCAAATGGGCATTCAGTCCATAGGGCCAGACTAGAGCTAATCTGAAATAAAAGGCCTTGAAAGGTGTATATTATGGACACGTGTTGTCAGCATCAACTGTTTCTCTCTACAGGGTTGCTGCTATCCGTCCATAAACCATCTGCTAACCAAGACATAGTCTTTGAATTCTTGCATGTTATTAATTTTATTTTGTTTTATTTTATGATTCTCTGTAAAGGATAAGATACTATTCCTACCCAACTGTAGCAGGCACTTCTATAGTACAGCACAAAAGAAGTATATACATGTGTTCTGTGAGCTAGCCGGTTATAACATCTTCATTACTGTATAATACTAATATGTTGCAAAACCTTCAGGATCTGGAAGCCTCAGTAGAAGCTTACATCTGTGGCCTGAGCCATCTCTTGCTGCTGTCATTGACTTTTAAAAGCTTATCCTGAAGTTTGTGTAGGTTATTATTCAAGTTACTGTGCAGTTCTACTAAGTTAGTTGGACGCTGTTGGAGTATGTATGAGAAAACAGCCCTAAAATCCACCCCTACTGAACTCTATCCCTTGCTCCAAAGTATAAATTCCAATATGAAGAATATTTCCTATCATTACAATGAGAAATGTTACAGGTTTAAAGTTAGTTATGAGTGTGAGTTACTGTCCGTAGTAACTGCTTTGCAGAGCCTTTCTGAGGTGTGGCAGGGTTTTTACATTTGTGCATGCACGAGTTTTAAAACCCAAACATACTTCTTCCATATCTCTCTAAAGCAGTTGTTTTTGTTACTGTGCTGTTCAACAATGCTTCACTTTTATGCATTTGATTAAAACTGAATCACAGGGGAATATTAGCCCACATGACAAAATCATCATGTAATTTGGCAGAAGCATAGCACAGTTGACAGAGCCTGCTTAGGGAGAGCCCCAGGACAGAGCTAGCAGAGGGAATAAATTCACCTTTGACCAGAAGCAAAAGCCATGCCTTTTGGATTGAGAATTAAAGCCCTGCCATAAAATGTTCCATCTGCTCCAACACCAAACATTCAAATGCTTGTCACAAGAGCATTGAAATCTGAGCTTTTCAGAAATGTATCATAAATTATACTATTGCTTATATTCTTAAAATGAAATAATTCAGCTACTCCCATATTCTGAAAAACCCGATTGCGTGCTTAACTTGATCTATGTAAAGGGTAACTCAGTGGGCCTCAGCGGTAGGAAAAATGATTTCTTATTACATTGTCCACTTCTCTAATTTAAGTTGTAGGAGCACGTACTTCTCCAGTCTTGGATGTCCAATTCAGGATAAGGTAACCATTTAAAATTAAAATATCACTATGTTTTAAAAAAATAAGAGTTTCCAAAAGACACTGCTGCTACACAACTTTGCTTTCCCAAGGATGATAAATATATTTAACTTTAGTGACTTCTGTTTGCCATATTGTCTCATTTTGTAATCAGTATTTTGGATTTTTAATGTTACGACTTTCTATGAGGGTTTTATTTTGTTTTATTTTATTTTCTGAGCCAATTTACAGATATGCTTATTTAGGGCTTGTTTTTTGCTTGGTTTTGCTTCTCCTGTTCCTGTTAATAGGGAAAGTGAAAACCAGACAAGGAGGATGAAACTGCTGTTAAAAAGGAATATGGGATAAACCAGCAATGTACTGGCAGGCAGAATCGGTGGCCTGAGGCAGCCTAATGAGAAAAAACTGCTCTGATAAAATAGGAGGAAATAAATTTTTCCTGCTGTATTTTTTTTTTAGATCTCTCTCTCTTGTCCAAATCATAGATCTCTGAATGACGTGAAATCAGTTGCCTTCATTGCAGCTTTCTAGTGTGTATTATGCTTACAAACTTCATTTTGTGGCTTTGAATTGTTTAAATGGAGCCATGATAACTTCTGGCTCTCAGCCTTTTATAAGACCACTTAGAAAGGAAAACTTTGGCTACAAAGCATGCCAGAATCATAAAGCTGAATATCTGGGGGTTTCTACTGAATGAATTAACCTCAGAATAATCCCCAGTTAATCTCTATCTATTCATGACCTAAATGGACACATCTCAGGAGAAAGCTGGTTTATGAAACAGAGCCTCAGAACCAGCGTATGTATATTAAGGACGTGTGTTGTATTTCATGTTTACTTTAATCAAGATGTTAAATAGTTGTAATATAAGATTAAAATACATTAGTTTTTGTCAGAGAAGTTTCTGCAATTGATAGTGCATATATGTCATTGTATCTCCCAATAGCTTGTCACTAAGTGGGTTGTTTAATGTTTATTGAGAAAAATAATAATTTTCTTAACAAAATAGCACATGAAATCTTATCATGATTTGTGAAATTCTCTTCCATCCATCCATCCATCCATCAGATTTTGGATGATTGGAGAAAGACTTGGACCTGGGGGTGCTGGTTGACAGCCAGCTGAACATGAGCCGGCAGTGTGCCCAGGTGGCCAAGAAGGCCAATGGCATCCTGGCCTGTATCAGAAATGGTGTGGCCAGCAGGAGTAGGGAAGTGATGGTGCCCCTGTACTCGGCACTGGTGAGGCCGCACCTCGAATACTGTGTTCAGTTTGGGGCCCCTCACTACAAGAAGGACATTGAGGTGCTGGAGAGTGTCCAGAGAAGGGCAACGAGGCTGGTGAAGGGTCTGGAGAACAAGTCTTCTGAGGAGTGGCTGAGGGAACTGGGGTTGTTTAGCCTGGAGAAAAGGAGGCTGAGGGGAGACGTCATCGCTCTCTACAACTGCCTGAAAGGAGGTTGTAGCGAGGTGGGTGTCAGTCTCTTCTCCCAAGTAACAAGTGATAGGACGAGAGGAAATGGCCTCAAGTTGCACGAGGGGAGGTTTAGATTGGACGTGAGGAAAAATGTCTTTACTGAAAGAGTGGTTAAACATTGGCAGAGGCTGCCCAGGGAAGTGGTTGAGTCCCCATCCCTGGAGGTATTTAAAAGACGGGTAGATGAGGCGCTTAGGGGCCTGGTTTAGTGGGCATGGTGGTGTTGGGTGGACGGTTGGACTCGATGATCTTGGAGGTCTCTTCCAACCTTAATGATTCTATGATTCTATGATTAGGTTGCTAAAACTATAGGACCATTAAAAGATTTAAAAAAAACCCAACCACAAAATAAACAAAAAACCCCCAAGTGAGAGATCAAAGTTAATTTGGCTAAATGGTTGTTTGAAGTCCACTTGATGACCACATATATTACAGGAACTATTCCCTAGTATATTCTAATTTCTAATTCTTTAGCATTTCTATCTTGCATCCATAACTGAAGTGTGTTTGTTTCTCTTTGTGACAATCACAAGGATTACAAAAACCGTACTTTCATGAAAGTAGTCTAAACAAATAAGTAGCTGAGTAGCTGTAATAACTATTCACTGCAGTTACTGCAATACATATTTTAACTGCATTTTTGAAACAAACCAGGAAACATTTTAGTTTTAGACAGTAACTTCTATCAGAAAATCAGTTAAATGTTGGATAATACTCACTTTGGAAAAGAAAAAAATCACAAACTACAGCAAAAAATATTAAGGACTGGCTTATTTGTACTAGAACATGAAAATGAAGACCAGTGTTTGTATTCCTGACAAAGAATTTTTCATCTAAATAGGGAAGCTTACCAGTAAGTACACAACTAAGGTGAAGCTGGGGAAAAATTCCTTCAGAAATTCCTTCAGCTTTGACTATGTTGCAGGGGTTTTTAACTAAATAGAAAATGGCTACCTGATGTATGGGATCTAGCCTTTGTTTTGTTTTGAAAAATAATAATATATGAAATTTTTTTTTCTTTTTTTTTCCTTATATTTCTTATTCAGCTAAATTGCTCATTTGCCTAATAGATGATACTGTTTGGGGCCATGTAGTATTCAGATTCTTCTGCTAACCTACATATGTCGTAAAGTGTCCTTACTAGGATGTTGTTCTACAAACCAGTGTCTGGACAAAAAGAAAAACTTACATAACGGAAAAAATATATCCCAGACAGGGAGTCTAATCTTTTGAAGATAGAAAAAGACATGAGTCCCAGAAACTAAAAAAATATTGTTCTAAGTTGAATTCTGGTTAAGATTTAAAAAATAATAATAAAAAAGTATCAAGAGGACTTGCATTTCTTGCACTTTCCCCCCAGCTTTGGCAAGGAGGTTGTACTGTGATCATATCCTATAGCACTGCATTAACCCACACCTGTATGACGTCAAATAGTGCAGATACTGTTTCTGGCTGGCATAAGCCAGAAGTAATTTAAGAGTAAACAAATTCTCCCCTAATTTGGGCTCCAACCAACTGCAAAAACATAAGCATTGTCAAAGACAGTTTGATAGAAACACATTGACAGTTTCACAGATGTCTTAAAGGGGGAAGAAGAGGAGAGAGGCAGCAATAAGGGAATGAGGGAAAGGGAGAAAATGCAGGTTTTTACTAACATCCTTCTGTATGCAGAACTTGTGCATGTGTATAACAGTTATACAAAATAATGTTGTTTCTCCAGAAAGAATAACTACTCTTTAGTGGCTATAATATTTAGAAAAATGACTAAACATTGTGTTTGTCTTTTTTTGAAACTTGTTTTAAGATGAGCTCAATGCTTTCAGAAGAGTCATCTGTGTAAGAAGAAAAAGAAGCCTTACGTTTGAGAGTACACAAATATAAATTACTGTTGACTAAGACAGTAAGCGTTAGGAAACTTTTCAAGTAGATATGTAATTTGTCCATGAAATGGATTTCTTTTACATTGAAGCATCGGTAATTGATCTGAAGAGTATGTAGTAAGACTGTACTATTGCTCTTCATGATCATGAATTAACTATGAATGAAGTGAAAGAGATCATTTTATAACTACATTAGGTGTTATACACTGTTTGAAAACACAAGGCAGCATCTGAAAGTGACCTCTGACCCTGATCCAAATGTTTGGTAGATAGACCTAATTTTTCTTCAGTGATTTCATGTAACTGAAAATTGTTGCAGGTTAAATGAGGACAGAAGAGGGTCCTACAAACATAGATGCTTATAGTTCAGTTAATATATTGTAATTTCTACTATTTTTTATCATAAATCTATACAGTCAGTGTCTAGCTCTTTACAGAAAAACATTTTTCAAAAAAACTTTTACAAATATTTTTCTTTTTTAAAATATTTATTTTAATATTCAGAACTTGAAGCTATTTTGTTTTGCATTAGCAATACGAAATTTCATCTGCCTTGTCTTATGGAGGTTATAAGTCCTCATGGGGTTTATAAGCAATGTGCTTGTTGATGTCATCTTTTGCTCTTCATATTAGACCGTATTTCTTATCCAACAACTAAAATCACATGATTCCTGTGACAGGGCATAACTTGTACATGTATCATGGGAATCAGAATCTCTCCATAACCTCAAACCATATGAAAAAGAATTCAACGCCAAGTGTTCCTTTGGGATCCCTTATAGTAAGAACTGTGTTCCAGCAACTTTTCAGATTTTTGCTAAATGTAGGAGAAGACTTTGTTTACTACTATATTTGAAATATTGTTAGAGGCTATGGTCATAACAGGCACAGAAAATATACTGGATTTCAACTTCTGTGTACAGAAGGTCTTGCCTTTATTCAGGTGCTGTTGTGTCAGAGAGAATTTTTTTTTAAACTTGGAGTCTCTTAAGGTTGCAAAGGTTCTGCGAAGACTTCAGTATGACATTTCATTTACCCTTCTAAATACCAACAAACGAAAAGCCCAAACAGCTTTCCGACCCCCTACCAAAATCTGATACTGGTATGGATAATAGTATCCCTTAAATCAGTTGGCCCCATCTCTAAATCCTCATTGAAGTCAGTCAAAAGGCTTTGTCTTCTCAGTAGAGCATTTGTGGTTCAGTGACCCTCCCAAGATGAAAGGTTACCATCATTATGGGGCCCCGATTAAGGAATAAACCTGCTGTGTCTTAGTTCAGCTGGTCAAAAATCCATTACAGAATATTTATGTGGAGACGTTATTTTATGTCCTCACTGTCATTCATAAAAAATTAAGTAATGTGGAAAAGGTAGTAGCAGAGATGTCCTTTTTGACTATGAAACCGTGGAATAGTTTTCTGGGAAGAGTCCTGACATTTTCTCTCCAGTACAGAATATTTACAGTGCTAATAGAAATGTCTGAGGCACAATTAAAGTCAGGAATAGTTCCTCCTGGGTGCATAGACTCTAAACCAACAGACCTTTTGGAGATACGCCAAAGATTTGAACACCCTATAGCAGTATTTTTTCTTTGTGAGCCATATAGCGCTTAGATCTCGAGAATATAAAATAAAGATACAGTGAAACCAGTTTGACTGGCAATTTACCATATAGTCAACTATAGTCATCTGAGCCAGCTAGTGCTG
>NW_008825109.1:9634967-9643021 GCF_000699105.1 Pygoscelis adeliae
CATACTGTGTTACTGTAATTTTAAAACAGACTCTTTCAAAATCATGCAACTCGTGCTTCTCAGACGTTGCCAACAGGTTGGTCTCTTGGCTTCCCATGCTGCTGTGGCTGATGGGATGGCTCGCTTTCAGGCATGCTGGAAGCAAGAAGTCTTTCAGTGGGTTGCTTAATTATGAATTGAAGGATGAAGGTAAAAAACATAGGTCTATTTATATTTCCAATTTAGTTTTGCTGCTGGAAGTGTTCCACATATATATTCAAAGTCAATGTATTGGCTGAATTCTGGACTGAGAGGGTGGTGGTTGTTCACAACTGGATCAAACATCTTGACTTTTTTATTTTGTTATGGCTGTATTTGATAGCATAATAACCGGCATAACTGCTCTCAAAATAAGTTTGTGAAACAGACTTTGTCCTCTGATGATACTAATCAAATCTTCCTTCTGTAAGGCTGATGTGAACTTTTAGTTCTGTTCTGTCACTTATTTTAGGATGGAGTACTCAAAGATTGTAGTGTATTATATTCTACATGTTTGACACACCGTACGTTTCATAGCTTCCTAGAGATTTGTTGCTCTTTTAAACAAGTTTAGTTATATATTTTGCCTTTCTTTCCATCCAAACATTTGAACTGTGGAATGCAGTAAACTCCTGCAGCTGCTAGAAATTTCGCTGAAGCATGGGTGTCAGGCTTGGAGGGAAAATGAGGAAGGTATGTTGTTCTGTGCTGCAAAGTGACTGTCCATAATTTCAGCTCTCTTAGTTTTATCTGGCCCTTCCTATGACAAAAGGGCCATCTCCAAATTGCTTTGAGACATGTCACAAAATCCACTACAGCCACAGATGCAGTGTCAATGCAAGACGCCTGTATGAATTTATGGATGCTAACAATAATTCAGATTAGACTGTCCTTTCTGCTTTGTTCTTGAATTTCCTTGATCCCTTACTGCCACTGATCTGCATGTTGAAGAGTTCCCATTATGACTAACCCACTTGTCTTCATAACAAATTAAGGTTTTTGGCCCATACTGGTTAAAAAAAAAATCACTTTGAATTTAAAATAAATCCCTGACCTTGTTAGGCTCATTGTGTCTGTGGATTTAGGCTTTGACTCAGAAGTAGTTAACAAGTAGAAAATTTAAAGCACGTACTGTGTCCAGTGAGGTCATCAAAGCTACAGATATGTTGTGTTCTGGCCTTAACATGAAAATGGGGAACATGATCAACATAGGCCTTCTGCTGTTTATTTCGTGGCAATTTTCTCACAAGATCACTCATTCATTTCAGTGAAATGAAATGCTAATTTTATGAGTAAAAGGCTCACAGTCTTGCCAGAGTGATTTAGAAATGCATGTCTACCGATCTCTCTACTTCAGACATCATGGGTTTGAAGTATGATATTTCTTTTCCTTGACTTCATAAATAATTTAGATTAACAAAATCCAGATGGTTTGGAGCTCTCAGTAGCTACAAGTTCAAGAAATTATTTATCCTTTGAAAGAAAGACTCCATACTTTTTCAGTTCTTCTTGCGTTTTATTCAGAGCTTAACAGTTTAGGTTTTTTTGTTTAGTTCTTTTTAAAAAAGTCTGTTTTCTTTAAAACATCAGTGAGCAAGCATACTTGGAAGTAATGAAAATGTGCTTAATGAATGTCTGATGGAATGCACAATACGAAGATGCAATTTTCAGTCCTTCCAGGAAATTCATTGCAAGATTTCCTGAAGAAGCTTAATCTTCTGAACATCAATTTTAGTATTTAAAAGTTATTTAAAGGCTATGTGTTACCCTTTGAAAAACAAAGGACAATGTTTGAACTACAGCATGGCATTTTTATGTATTGATTTCTGTAAGGCACGTAGCAAATATTCTAGTTTTGCCCCAAAATTCAGGCAGTTATCTTTCATATTTTTTGCTGAAAAATAATCTTTGGTGAGTAGTTAAACATTGTTGTTGATGTCTTCAAGACTATATATACATAAAACTGTCAGACGTTCTTGTGAGTTATTCCCCTCTGCTTAGCTGGTGGGTGTTGCGTAATAGGTAAGGAACCGCTAGGTGCATTTTTATCAAAAGCTATGTCAAGAAGCCATCTTTTGTCTGTTCTACAAACCATACTGTTCTTCTCAGTTTTCTTAGTAAAAAAATGGTGGCTTTACCATAGATGAGTATGATGTTTTGTTCTTTTTTTTTTTTTTGTTGCTAATTTAAGTTTATTTCAGGATTGCTTCAATGCTAATATTATTAGTATTTTGATTGGAAAAATAGCATCTGCTTAAAGCTCAAACATTTCAACAGATCAGGTTTACTAAGTTCTCATGAGTTTGCTGGAAGTGCCAAGAAGCAGAAGCAGAGTTAGATTAGTGGAAGCTGATTGTACCATCTGGGTTTTAAATCAAAGCTGAAACTTGTTTTTTTGGTGTGGTTATTAATTATTCAGACCTTTTTGCTAGTTTCTTCTAATGTGCTAAATGAATGTTTTTCTAACAGGATTTCAAAACTCATGTGAAGTTGTTAAAATATTCTTTTCATAAATAGCAAAAGTGTTTTGGTAGAAAATCAGTCAGGAATATGGGTGTGGACATCTCTGGACTGCTGTGGACTGTATTTTCTCTCTATGGCTTCCTTTCTTAGATCTCATTTGAGGCAGCAGTCAGGATGGAGCAACACTGCTTGCCACAGTGACTGATGAATGATTGCATAGCTCTAATGGGACAAATAGAAAGAAGAAATGAAAGGGTGGAAATACATCCCATCATGCCTAGTTAGAACAGTACCTTGTACACTAATGTTATATTTGATGGTTATTTATCCCCTGGCACTATTTAACACCGCCAATTTTGAAGATAAATGTAGTAAAAGCATTTTTATCCTGCTGCTATGAAAATGTGCTTTTAATAGATTTAGGTTTTCTCGGGTCATAAGAAAGAAATAGAAAGATTTTGCAGCTTTCTAAAAGACTGTATTATATACGGAGTTTAAAATGTCATAAAGCAGCTTGAAACACTATAGGGAGTCTGTGCAGTAATTGGAAAAATGTTTCATACTAATGTTTGGATTGCATTAGCGTGAGCCGTTGGCATACATTTCGTGGCAATAAACATGTCTTTGCTTAATTGTAATTATAGCTTACAAAAAGGCTTAAAGAAAGGAAGTGAGAAAGGTACTTTGGTGAGTATGGATAATGACATTTTAATGCACTTAAGGCACAGGACAGCACTCCTAAAGACCAGCTCTAGCTTGCATGCACTGCTGATAGACCAGCCCTACATTTTTATTTAATAATATTTATCAAGGTTGGGGAGTTTGTTAGGATTCCTCTGTTCCACCCCCTCTCTTCGCAGATTAACAACTGGCATGGTTGCCAGCCTGTGTCTCTTCCTCAGATTAAATTCCTCTTAACAACACATGAGCAGATTCTAATGATTATTCAGTACTGAGCTGTACCAGATTCTCACCGGTGCTGTTGTCTACATGCTGCCCCTCCTGACTAGATTTCAGTCAGCATAGCACAAGATAGAAGAATCAGAATCACCCACTTTTGAAATTTCACTTGAGAAAAAAATACAAGTTTAGAAATCGTAACAGCATCTCATACCTCCATGGTAGCTCATTGTGAATGCAAAGTTGGGCTTTTGTGTGCAGATTTGGACCTTGTGGAAATCCCTCAACATCTTCATATATTCCAAGTTTCAGTTTCAGGCAATGTTAGATCCACTAAAATCACTAAGATTAAATTCTGAATTGTAAGCAATTGGGAAATCTTCTAAAATTTTAGGTATTTGTTATCTTGTTACTGGCTTCCTGAAGGGTTAAAACATAAATTTAGAACTGGCATTGTTTATTGCTTGGATCAGAACAGCTTGTAGCTGATTATTATGCAATCAATCAAATGCATATATAGTTTATTTTTTTCCCCAGAGTTGAAGCCCTTCAAGATTTTAGGAGCTGTTTAATTAATATGGTAGTATAATGACAAAATACCTAACTGTTTTCAAGTCCCGTTGGTATAGTTTTGAGATGCAGCTGATTCCCTAGGAACCTGAGTGTCCTTCCGTGCTGCTTTCAGTGCTACTGAATTCAACCCTTGCTCTGGAGTTCTTAGGACATTTTTCTGCATTAATCCTTACCAGGAATAAAAATCTGTGAATAACCTGGCCATTTGGGAATGGTGAAGTAAATAATTGAATAATCCTTTGTCGTGGTTTAACCTATCAAGTGTTGGCAAGATCTGCAAGGACCTGTATTATGCTTCAGGTAGCCAGAAACTGGAATGGGAAAAATTACACTAGCACTGAAGAAGAGAAAATGATTCGTGGAAGCTCACCAAGAGAAGCAGTCGTAACAGCAGTACTACTTTAACTTAGTAAATTAAATTGTCACGCTACAGCAGAATACTGAGATTGAGCCTTTAAATCTGTATTTCAGTATACTTCCAGGACTGACCTCTAAAGCTGAAAGCAATAATAGTACTTTTGGGTAAGAGTCAAGATCAATATTGAATAATCACCATCATAATAACAATAATGAGACATTTCACCCTGAACCTGATATTGGTGGGAGGGAGTTGATATTTATATACATAAAAGACACCTTTTTTTTAAACAAGTGCATAATTGTACTTCATGAAATACTTTGAAATTCCTAATTTTAAGTGAGGGAGAATTGCCATCTAGTCATGGTTTGTGTCTAAGTCTTTAACAGCAAGATAGGTCTGCATGACTGGGACAGGTAATTTAAATAGAAAAATACCAAAAGTTTCATTTCTAAACAAATGAAAAAAGGTTTAAATGTAATAGGATGACTTCAAGCAGCATGCTTTGTTGGTTAGTTTGGCTTTTTAGAGAAAATGTAAGATGTAACTGCTGTTTTCACTGCTGTCTTTAAAGACTTTAAAGGTAATGTTGAGCAGAGTAACTGACATAGCCAAAACACTTGTGATTATAGCATCTGTGCTATGTACCAGCTTCCATAGATAACATGGATCACGCAGCAATGTGGTTAACTGGGCTTCAATATGAGCTACTTACCCAGAGTCCTCATGAGTTTATACTTGGTCTCTAGCGTGCATTAAAGCCCACGCCTTCATATGGGCGCTTCTGTTGTTAGCACTGCGAGCTAGATCAAGCTGGATGGATATGATAGCACATGCACTGCCCTACCTTCTGGTTGCTGGATAGCTACATTTTAAATTTTGTCCTGGGCTTGCAGTTCCCCATCCTACCCCTGACTTTTCCTTTTGCAGTTATGGATAAGATGATACACACATACCATGTTCAAAGTTTCTGCACAAACAACAGTCTGTCACTGGGCATGATCTGCTGATGAACACCTTCCGTGTAGTGGAACCTACTGTATATGAAGGGTTATCAATGTGGAATCATTAGGAAATGAAAAATATTATTTTCATCCTTTTTTCTACATAATTTTACATATATGATTTTTATATCTATTGCTGATATATCTGAATGCAGTATCAAGGTCTCAGCCCTATCAGCTTTCAGTAATTTTAATCATAGCTGATATTCTTGATAATAGAATAAAAATTTCTAGATAAGAATCTAGAAATGTGGAAATATATTTTTAAGTTGTGTTATACCACTAATGCCATAGCATAAATAATTGAAAGTGATTTAGTGGCCAACATTAGATGATTACCAAATAGGATGGTGTTGTAAAATGCATTATCAGTATGAGTAATAAGTAACTCAATCAAGCACAGAGCACAGGCAGCTTTGTTCATTGCAAATATGATATGAAGGTATGTATCTCTATGCAAAATATGGTGCAGAGTTTTACAGATAAGCCAAACTAACTCTGTCAAGCAGCTTTAGAAGAGTAGATTTGCTTTGAAGCATTAAAATTGTTAGAGTAAGTCATGAAACTCTAGTGAAGACTTTTTACACTGTTTTCTCTTGAGCAATTCTGAGAAAATTGTTTTCATAAATTATTTCTTTTCCAAAGTTAAAACTATAACCGTAGGAAATTTAACAAAGCACAGGCTATGACAGATGAGAAAATTGACCGAGCTCCATTAGGTGAAAACTAAAAGCTTCTGCATTCCTAATAAAAATTTATGATACTATTGTTAAGCTCTTCAAAATGTTCTGGTTTTAATTAAACTTTTACGTGCATGGCACAAATGCAGTTTTTTAAAGAGATCTGGCCCTCAGTGAAATGTAATCAGTCTGACTGGATGTTTATGGATCTTTGGTTTACCTGTCCTCTGTTAAATCTCTGGAGGTGGTAATGGAGAAGTATCTTTGCCAATGACTTAAGGTATGTCCAGGGAAGAGCAGCAAAACTGGAGAAAGGAATTGTGTACCGCTCCATGACAGTCTTCCAGCTGTTTCTTTGGTGTTCATGACACTGCATTTTCTTTCACTACATTGTGTTAAGATTTTTGCTTAAAGAGGAACATTTTCATAATATGAAGTGCTTCTAGTCACAGCTTTCAGGCATACACCACATACCATGTTAAACCATTTTGGGAGCTACGTTCTTCAGAAGATACCCTGTGGGGGACCAGGGAGTTGCGGGGAGTGGTCGAATGGAACATGAATCCTCATCTGCAGCAGGAAGAGACTTGGAGAACAGATCATTAAAAGATATGGCTCCGGATGGGAAGTATGTCTAGCAGAGGGCTGCTATGGATGCCAGAAGCCAATCCACCATGTCGGGCCGGATTGGGAGACAAGCATTCTGGTAAGAAGCTGAGAAACTGGGGCATAGCTCCTTCTTGTCCCGCTTGCTGCACCAGGAAGCTTTTCGATGCAACCCCATGGTGCTCTCCCTGCAATAGCGGCAATCTCTTACCTTCCAGCAGCTCTTCAACACCATGCTGTCTGACCCCATCTGAAAGATCCCTCCCAAGAGGTGAGGGGCTGTGCCCTTGGCTTTGGTAACCAATGCCATGTATCAAAGGTGGAAATAACACCCTACAGGTTGTGGTGCTCCTGTACATGCCTGAACCTCACTGTTAGTGACTTTACATCATTAAAGACACTAGGAAATAAAGACGAGAGTGGATGCAGTTAAGTGGTGTGCTGTAAAACACATCACGAACCGTTATACTGTGTCGTGTATTACACACCTGCATGTATTTTATGCCTATGTCTTGAGGCAGATTTTGACCAAAAGAAGTATCAGAGATGAGACTAGATCTAGCTTCAGAATAAGCATTTAATCCAAGAGGGCTTTTACTGCATAGAAGGTGTCACCTTTGAATTACCAATGTCACCTTCAGAGCTCTTGTGCAAGATGGTTGTTTATGGTTGGAAGGAATAATTTACTACCCAGTTAATCTTCATTTTTTTCTCATTGAAGATGTTAGTACTGCTCAAGATGAGTATGTTTTATTTTTCATGTCTCTAATATTTTTATAGATTATATTAGTGAATAGAGACTAAATTCTCTGGTAATAAGTCAGATAATTCCACTTAGTAACTGTTCTTCCTCCAACTTCTTTCATGAACCTGCTGTCAGAAGCTTGGAAGAAAAGCTGAACTGCATTTATTTATCCCGTATAGGCCAAAACATGTGGGCTCTACAGCAAATAATCACTGTCTGGCTGACTTTATTGAGCATCCATGCCAATTCACCCTACAAAATATGCTTTTCATGTACTGCAAAGTCTTTTCAGGGCATCTGGGACCGAAGTATGGGTGTACTAACACCAGTACTTGAGACAAACCATTAAGAGATCATCCTCCTGACATGAGGAAACAAACCACTTGATATATTCCATATAAAAGCCTCTTGAATCCTTGGGAAGTTACTTCCCAAAAGGGAGGAGAGAATCAAGAAGTAAAATCCTACAGTGAGTCTAGAAAATACCCCCCAATAAAATCCTTTGTAATAGTCATATTTATTTGAAAATGAATCACTTGTATTTACCAGGATAATAAAAACCAATAAACCCAACTACCATATTTAAAGTAAAGTGAAAGGTTTTTCATCTTACATGCCCACTTTGGTTAGTTTTAGGAAGTTTCTAGAAAACGTTGTCCTGCTGTCATGGTTTAACCTCAGCCGGCAACTGAGCACCACACAGCCGC
>NW_008825109.1:9643309-9644859 GCF_000699105.1 Pygoscelis adeliae
CAGGGCATGAGAAGCTGAAAAGTCCTTGGCTAGTGTAAGCACTGCTTAGCAACAACTAAAACATGGGTGTGTTTTCAACATTGTTCTCACCTTAAATCCAACACACAGCACTGTACCAGCTACTAGGAAGGAAATTAACTCTATCCCTGCCGAAACCAGGACACCTGCTAAATTAATCACCTACAGGATTCATAGCCTGGATCTTTTTGCTAATATTCATTAGAAATCAGACACCATTGGGGTATATAGGTGATGCTTGAAAACAAAGTTGCTATCCTTCCATACCCCAAGGCATCAGTTTGGTGTCATCTCTTCATGTACCATACTTCTGTTGCAGGGCAAAATGGTTAAATGTCTTTATTGTCTGTATTAAAGGATGAATGCAACTCTTCCACAGAGCCATGCAGTAAAAACTCTGTGTACTGACATTTGCCAGTGCCTCCAGAACACAATTTCTATCGGTTTCAGCTACATATTCTTTTCCTTACCCCTGATTATGTGAAGCTGAACAAACTGCACTTGGATATTTAGGCCTCACCTTTTCTGAGAACTTCATTCATAATGATTATGTGTTCTGCTTGACTGACAGTTTGTGGTAGGGCAATTCATTAAGGTTAATTGAATTCTGAAGGGAGGAAAAAAATATATCTTTGGACATGAGTGTGAATTATTCAGAAATAGTGTAATGTACATGCTTATAATGTTCAGAGTGTATAATGAAGAACATACTGATTTTTAAAACAACAGAGGTAATTTCACATTTGAAATAACAGAGTTAACAATCAGTGTGGAATTAAAAATAGTACCTTTTCCTTCCTCATTAGCAATAATGATTGTTTAATTAATAGCAGGCGGGAGAAGTGACACAAAAACCTGCATCGCTGCTGAAGCAGACAGGATATTGACATTTAAACAAATGCTTTAAACATACTGTGCTTACTCTT
Source organism: Pygoscelis adeliae (assembly GCF_000699105.1). Taxonomy (NCBI): domain Eukaryota; kingdom Metazoa; phylum Chordata; class Aves; order Sphenisciformes; family Spheniscidae; genus Pygoscelis; species Pygoscelis adeliae. The sequence continues at coordinate 9,644,254 of NW_008825109.1, forward strand.
CTAGTTTTAATATTAAAGCAGGTGGGGGAGCTTGTCTTATTTTGTCATTCATATTAATCTTGCACGCACAGCAAACTTAGGGTGGTTCTTTTTTGTTATTTTCTACATGAAAGAGAGTCACAAACCTATCAAATCATCCTTTTTTTCCAAGAGATTGATTGAAATCTCTGTAACGTTTGGGACTTGGGAGACATTTCCATTGATCTCAGTTCCTATGAGCACGGGTAATAACCAGAATAACCCAAAACAAGCAACCTGCCACGATTTCTTCATCCTAATGATTCATATCTGAAACTTTTCAGCAGCACTATTGATAGAATTTGTGTCTGCACTGATTTTTTGAGGAGGGGGAGAGTTACATTGTACGAAAAGATGAAAATGTAGCTAGTTGAGATATGCCATCTAGCTTTCAGCTGCGTGGTTCGGGCTCTGCTATCGCTGCAGCTCTGGCGGTGTGGAGGTCACCGTGGGCTAGCTGTAAGACAGTGTACCTGGCTTCCCTGGTGGGTTTCTGCTGCGGCTGGGAGCTTGTGCATAGCACCGCCCATGGAAGCTGCTCCGTTCAGCCGTGGATGCTTCTGCAGGTGACGAGGAGCAGCAGGGGGG
>NW_008825109.1:9644906-9646586 GCF_000699105.1 Pygoscelis adeliae
ACAGCCCTTACTCACAGAGGTCTTTCACAGTCCTCTCTCTATTCCAGAACGAGTGCCTGTATAGCAAGGTACAGGGGCCTGTCCTCTCCTCCTTCCCTTTCTGCTTGTCCTTCTGCTGCTCCTCTGGAAGTGTACACTGAATTCTTTCTCTCAAACACCAACATTTAGGTACCTCGAAGATATTAATATCAAAAACTCAAGTGTCAATGGACAAGAGATGTCACGATTTAGTTGTGCTGGTGTTTCAGGAATCTGACCTTAAGTCCTTTCATGGATTAACCACACTCGGTTTTCTCACACGCTGGTGTGATTTTTCATTTGGCTCTAACTTCCTATTTGTGCTTTTTGACGAAAGTTGTGCAAGACCATGACTTGAAAGCACAGGAGTTATCCTGTTGATCTCAGTAGGACTAACAAGATCTGAAAATTGTGGAGTGTGTAGTTAAGAACATAAAATATTTGCAGGGTAGTCAACTTTCAATGGGATTTCGGAATTACCAGTGTTGTATTTTGCGATTCTCCGTGACTTGATGAAATATTAAGGATGCATATTTGTGGTGAAGTTAACATGTTAGTTCTTTGTCCTTTCTTATTCCATAAGAATCATGATATTTTGACTAATTTTTATGCTACATTAAGATCCTTGAAAGTTCACATAGCCTTAGTGAAGGACATACTGACAAAAAATTATGTTCTGGCTACGTAATCTCTGCTAAAGGTATTTGAAAAGGTATCATTCATTACAGGGAGCTTTTTGGTTTTGGTGCTTTTGGAAGCATGTGATTTATTGAGCATTTTGTCTATTTTGTGAAGATGTTGGGGGTAATTTGGTCTTTGCTTTTAACATCAGCTGCACTAAGTATGGCTTTAACCAACTTGACAGCGCCACCTAGAATTGGAAAAGCATTTCTTGTTATTTTATGTGAGTAAACAGAATGGAAATACTTTTGAATCCCTACTTGTAAAATTGCCGTGTTCAATGGAACCCAGATTTTAGCTGGGCACTGGAAAAATAATTAAACAGAAGGAAAACAAAATTAAAGGCTTCTAGAATCAGTTTTGTCTTTTCCTTGTAACCATTTGCCTTTTTAGATTTTTTTATGCTACTACTTTTATCACTCTTAATTCCTCAGCTCCTGTGAGGGCATATGCCATACTCCATTCCCTGGGAAATGAGCTGAGGGAGAGGGTCTGACTGGCATGTTCGGTGTGAACGTGTACAGTTATTCTTTTTCATTTCTGTTGCAAAATTTGCAGAAAGGCATCAGTCCTCAGGTTCTAATTCACTCATCTTTTTAGGTTATCGGGTGTGAACAGGGCCAACCATAACAAGCTGGAGTCTAGAAAGGAGGACTCTTTTGCGACACGGATGCCTCCTTCAGTGCTTAACTCCAAACTAGCTATAAAAGTATCTATCCAACATATTGGCGAGGGCAAAGCGGTCTCAGCCCTGGGATATTTTACTTAATTTGTTGCCAATTAACACAAACTTCTAATGAGCGATTTGGGTACTGAGGGAAAAAAGCGAGCGTAAACAATTAAGGACTGAAGCAACCGCCTCTCCCCTCCCTCACCCAGGCGCCGCTGGCCCCGCGCCCCCCCCCCCGCCCCTCCCGCCGCCCCCGGGGGTCGCTCCCGCCCTCCCGCCCCGGCGGAGCAGCGGCAGGCGGCGCACGGCGA
>NW_008825109.1:9646755-9651752 GCF_000699105.1 Pygoscelis adeliae
CCGTCTGCCCCTCTGCTGGCTGGTGAGCGTGAGTAGCTTTCCTCCTCCTCCACTAGCGGTGTGAGTCGAGGTGGGTGCGATCAAGTCCGTACAGGGCTGTTGTACGAGGGAGAAGCGTTCCTTGCAGGCGCTGTTTGTGCGGGGAACGTGATGCAAACCCACGACACCTCACCCGAGCGAGCATGGAGAAAGAGCGGCTTCACGGTCCGCTCGAAACCTTGCTGTCGGGGGCTGAAGTCACCCAGCCCGCCAAGTCCACGAGGTTTTCGAGCCTACCAAGGCGCTCGGGGGCGAAGCAGGCACAGTGCGCAGTTAGTCACAGACACCTCTGTGATTGCCAGCTAATAAACATTTATAGGCAAGTGCTTCTGCCATCGTTACATTTATTTTAAAACAAAGATCTCTGTGTGAAATTGAAACTTAATGTTTCATCCAACTTGTTTGCAGTGCGGGAAAAAATGAGATTTTGACCTATTAAAATGATGGATTGCATCTACTTAAAGGATGATTATAATTAGTTGAATAAACATCTAGAAAGTAATGAGCTGTAAAGATACTACTACCCAACTTTCACGTATAGTAATGAAAGTAATGGAAATTATTGGTGTGCTGATTTACAACCAAAATGATGGCTGTACAGGATATAAAATGCAGTGAAACACTTGTGGTTTGAAGATGCTTCTTTGTAAGTTTGTGATAAGTTAGTCCGACCAATTATGAATTAAAAATCAGTAATTTCTAAGTGTTGTCTATCATTCACTATGAGTAGTTTGAATATGCATTGCTGACTTCACCACTTAAAGGGGCTTATAAAAGAGATGGCGGCAAACTTTTTAGCAGGGCCTGTTGCAACTGGACAAGGGGGAATGGCTTTAAACTAAAGGGGGGTAAATTTAGACTAGGTATAAGGAAGAAATTTTTTATGCTGTGGGTAGTGAAGCACTGGCACAGGTTGCCCAGAGAGGTGGTGGATGCCCCATCCCTGGAAACATTCAAGGCCAGGCTGGACGGGGCTCTGAGCACCCTGATCTAGTTGAGGATGTCCCTGCCCATGGCAGGGGAGTTGGGCTAGATGACCTTTAGAGGTCCCTTCTAACCCAAACTACTCTATGATTCAATGACCGCATCAAACATCAAAGTAATCAAACTGAAATTTTCTCATCACAGTGTAATTGAGAACCAGTGCTTGTCTTCAATAGAAATAATTTTAGTTTGTCTTTAAGAGTGCTGTTCTTGGACTTAAGGATTACATTGAGAGAGAAAGATTTAGACTTGTTTTCTGTAAGCCTGTGGGGTTTGGTTTTTGTTGTGTAGGTGTTGGTGCAGTAATCAGTACTGCATCCCTCTACAAATGATGTCCTGTGGATTATCTGTATACCATGATGACTATGACACTATATTAAATGTAAAAACTATTTACACATTACTATGAGTGAATAGGTGTATTTGTTATAAGATCTGATTGTTAGGTAAATGAGGCAAGTTTTATACTGTCATTTCTTCCTCTAATTCTTCCCTTGTGGAGGACTTTTTCTTGTGTGTTTGAGAGACGGTTTGTTCAGTAGAGTTACTCAGACATTGAAATGATACTGTTCAGAATTTACTATCCTTGTATCTCAAAAGAGCTTACAAGTTCATACATGGCATATGATATGTTTGTATTCCTTGGGGAGGAATACATAAAACAGTATTGTATAAGAAATGAAACGATAGAAAGGGAATCGAGGGCAGACAAATGGCTTTCAAGAAAAGATCTGAATCTGGCATGAGTATAGCAATTCCTTTTGCTGCAAATCAGGAATCTGGTTTGTCTAAAAAGATAATTTTCACCAACTGACCTAAAATGGATTTAAATACCAGTTTAGTTGAATGACTGAAGTGTCAGGTTTTGAAAGGTTATAGCTTATGACTGTCAATTTACCAATACAAGGTAAATCAACATGACCTTCACCTGAATGAAATTAAGGGTATCAACTAGAGACTTGTACTGGTTTAACTGTATGGTTGTAGATAAGCTGATGAAATTTGTGTAGACTAGACCCTGTCTGGTTTGGATCTGTGCAGGACTAGCAATGGCTGGTAAGGCAAAAAAGTATAGTCATTAATTTGGAGTTTACTTTTAAACTATCCAAAAGGCCATGCTTGTACTTGATTGTATTAATGTTTCTGTGGTATCAGGAGTGACTATCCAAGCTGTGGTTGGATGAGAGACAAACGTCAGTGGCAATACAAGCTAAGGAGTTCCCACCTACCTGCCCACTCTGTGTCCTGCCAACACAACCATTTCTCAGGTTGCTCTGTTCCAGGCTGTGAAGATAATTAAAACTTTTAAAAGAAGTGCCTTTCTAAAGTGGTTTTGAAAAATGGGAAATTCTTCATTTTCATAGCTGCCTCTAGCTTTACAGGTAATCAATATCAGTAAGTAATCCCGACTTTGGTCATTCTTAAAACCTAATGTTTTTTAATGCTCTGCCTGTCTATGCCTCTCTCCAGTAGTCCAGTTCTTATCTCCCCTGGGCCAAGAAGCCATCCAGCTCTGGGATCTATTAGGGTCTTCCCTGAATCACATCCGTGTATCTCCAGAATAGCACAGGAAGGTCCACGGGCTGTACTGCGAAGGGGGAGTTTTCTAGCCCCTGGTTAACTCACTTCCACTTCAGCATATGAGTGGACTCTGCCATTCCAATGTGGCTTCCTTTTGAACTATCATCTCTTTAAATTTTAAACTGCTTTCTGGAGTGTTCCCCCAGGTATTGTAGAGAAAACTTTAATCTCATGGCTGTGCTGAGAGGCATGAAGGAGGTCCCATGGTAGTTCCTTCTGACAGGGAAATAGATGCTGCCTCACAAAACAAGTTTGAATTTTACTCCCAAAGTCTCCAGGCAGTTCCTTCATAGCTTAGCTAGCAGGCACGGACAACACATTAAAAAACAACTTAAAACAAACAAACAAACAAATATAAAAAGAACTTCGTAGGAACTGGATTTCTGTTGCTGGCAACAAACTTCTCAGAATCTTAATTTTAAATCTGCCTAATGATTTCAGACACTAATTTTTGATTTCCAGCTTGAAATGCATTCGCAAAATGATTTAAAGACTACTCAATGAAAATTTACTGGGATGCCTAGGTTGTCCTGGCTTTCAATCAATAACCACTCCTTTAATAACATAGTAACCAGCTGACAAGAAACATAGTGGAAATGTCTTTCTCTAAATCAGTCAAAGGGGATAAGCCTGGAGAAGGAATGGAAGCTAAATTCCCCAGATCAATAGCTACTGTAGTGTACCTGTCACCTCCACTGTGTGGCAGGAAGTATGGTTGAAACAGAAGTAGTTATTGATGTATTTTCAAATTTCAGATGTTCAGTTACTTGAAGATACTTAATGGGAGTTTTTAGAGCACCTGATTAGTGGTCCTAGCTTTAATAATGCACTTTGAAAGTCACAATAGATCTTGAATTCTGCTCCTTCCCGCCCCCCTCCCCCCTCCCCGGTGTATATCCATAGACTGATTTCTCCAAAGGAACTGAATTGACTTGCATAAGACAGCACAGGAAAGTCACAGGTGCGGTAGTTTCTAGAGCTGTAAGCAAGTGCCCTGAGCACCAGTTTACCCTTCCTCTCTTCCGAGGGAAAAGCCCCATCCATATGAAGCAGCTGAGCACAGGCAGTGTCGTGCTGACTCTGAAATACGGCAGGGCAGGAGCAAAGACCAGGGGAGAGGATGAAAGAATGTTTCATTATTGAAGTTACTGTGGTTTACCTAACTAGGCTGGGTTCTTCATTAACCGTAGCTGTGATTCGTGCTGCTCTTGCAGTCACTGTAGGCCCCTCTAACAGCTTTTGAGTAGTAGAATACTTAAAACAATTAAAAGCCATTGTGGGGGGAAAAAAGACAATAAAAAGTAAAATTGGAAGGTCTGGAAAACTGTAGGTCTTTTCTGTAGAGTAAGAACACGTTTCTCATCTAAAGTAAACAGGTACCATTCACTGTCTGTCATGGAGCTACATGATTAACACGAACTGAGGACGTCTCTCTGATATTTGCTGCCTCTTCCCACACAGTGGGAGTGTTTGGAAGAAGTAGTTCACTAGGAAAGGTAGGAGGACAGCGATAGAGTATATTGGTTACTTAAAGGTAACCTGCAAATCAATTTGATGTTATTTGATGATAACACGCTTAGTGTCCGCAGTAATAATCATGCCTTCAGCACATTATTATCCAGCCTTGCCTGGATCACTGCCCTCTGTTCATAGACTGACGTCACATTAACTCTGCTGGACCATGAGACAAGCTAATAGATAAATGTCTTTCATTGAACTTTATAGTTTGGTAAAGCATTCACTTTTAACTGCATTAAATATTTCTAAAAAACTTTTTGGACAGAACTGTACTTCACGGGAAAGAAACTCAGACTTCACACACACACACACACCTTGAAAAAGCAAAATACATGCCCTGTCATGTTTATGGCCTGCTTGACAAGGAGAAGATTAGTAGAAACATTAATGTAGTCATACAAGTGGCAGCCAGGAAGTTATTTTCTTTGGGACTTGTCTGGTATTGGGTTGCCTTAGAAAGGAAAGGGGAGAGAGCTTTGTGGGAGGAGGGTAAGGCTTTTCAGCACATTAGGATCAGATTAAACTATTCAGAATGAGCCTGAGAATCTTCTGGGCCAGATACACATAAAAATGCGTTTCCAAGGAAGAGGAATTATGCAGAGGAAAGCAATAAGATGATCTCAGAAACAGGATTTTGAAGTAGAGGGAGGTAATTAGACTGTTAACTCCTGAGGTGAGAAAACTCAGAGTCATGCCATCAGTCTTTGCATATGCAGACAAACGTGAATAAACTCTTCTCCATGACAACTTGGAAGACTTCTCTATATGTCTGGCAAGTCTTTCCAATGATAGATAGAGATGGCAAAGCAATGAAATAGATTAGTTGGGGAAGCTGTGGGATATCCATGGTACGATAGCCTCAAGAATAGCTTGGG
>NW_008825109.1:9651797-9675785 GCF_000699105.1 Pygoscelis adeliae
CACAGGGCAGTACTGGATCATTTCTAGTGTCTTATCCACTACGTTTTTTGTGTGTGACTGTGAAGGCTAAAGGAAGGTCAGAGTGGAGGGGGTGTGGAAAAGATTTGGGAAGAAGTGCATGAGAGACAAAAGGTAGCATTTTAATTGAAAACACCAATTTAGATAAAGGTTCCATGGAGAACAGAGAAAGGAGAGGTTCACAAATATATCTGCGGTGACTGTAAAATGTCTATACCCAACTGTAAAAACAGTCAATTCAAAGTGTAGATAAATCTATTTACATGCAAGCATGATACATAATATGTTAAATCATGCTAGGATATACAGATTTAACCTTGAGAGAAACAAGATGTTTCTCAGTCACATCTGAGATGTGACTCAAATGATTTTTTTCTTAAATATGTAGAGGCTTCATGTTTCTTTTTGCTGTTGCAAGATGAAAGTGTTATATTGTTCTAGAAGTCTCTGAAACAGTATATCTAGCAAGCATAAGTTTTTTTTAAACATGGAGTTCAAAAATTTTACTTAAAATTTTGCTGTAATTTTTCCATAAGTAAAAACAGTGGTCTTCTGGTTACATCATATAGCTGTCATCGAAATGAAATTCAATTGAAATTGAAGCATGACCGAATGTAAGCCTGAACCTATTCTTCTTTCTCCATTTCAATCTCAAATTCATACTCCACAAACTGCAATCAGGTGCAATACAGAATCCTTTTGATTATGAAATAGCAGCACTTGGAAGTCTAAAACAAATGATTATTTAAATTTCCAACTTCCCATCTCAGGGATAGGTCCATTAAATCATTACAACTGAAAATATTTGACATACCGAAATATTAAATTTAGGTAACCCATGAGCTACCTATGGATAGACTTGTATAAACAAGCAAATGGAGAAATTCTGCTTAAGATTTCCGAGACAACCTAGTACAGGAATCCATATAGCCTTATTATTAATCCTTATCGTATATCTGCTTATGTATTAATAGAGAAAGTGAACTGTATTGGAATTTGCTGTGCCTCAAGCAAAGATTACTTCCACCTTCTTTGAAGGTGAATTGTCTTTCTCTCTAATCCATCAGAATAGGATGCTCTGTGCATCTGAATTCTTAGCAAATGCACTGTCTAAATCGAAGTCTTTATTTGCAAAAGTGATATTTTAAATCCTAATACCGGTAAGAACAATAATGTCATACTTGTATCGGGGTTTTACATCTACGCACACTCCCAGAAGAAATAATAGTCACACTTCTAAAAAATCTACACTGGTCCAATAAACACTGATGAGGTGGGCATAGGCAATAGGATCAGCCCTTTATGGAGAAGCAATACATTATTCAGTATAGAAAAATATTAATGTGGGTTTTTCAGTTCGGTTGCAAAGTTATATTAAAACCCTCCATATGGATATTGAGGTTGAGAAATGTCCATTATGTGTCCTTAAATAGCAATTTGTTACATTTACATGTGCAGGGAATGATGTTTTTGTACAAATTCTGAGGTCCACACATAAAATATGAAACTGTTACGAAGATATAGTGGCCAGCTTTACGGACTTGAATTGCCCTATAATTTTGAAATACAACAAAATGACCCAGGGCATGCTATAAAAATCTTAATTTAGGAAAATGTGTATGTGAAAGTGATTTGATAGCAAACGGTAATTATTTTCTTCCATACTGCTATAGCCAAATTGGAAGGAGATGGATTTTGTTTTTATTCTTAGTACAAAGTGGTTTAAAAAAAAATAATCTGTTGTCAGCTGAAACCTTGTCTGCAGAGTCCCAGCCTAAAGCAAGATTTTTACAGTCAAGTTTTAAATCCCTTGATGTATCTGTGTTTGTAATGGAAATGTTAACATAACCTTAGCTGTTACAGGGCAAACAATATTGCAATAATAAATAATGAACAAAGTGGTTTAATAATTTGAAGCAAATCATGTCATGGGCCTGGCAAGATTTTATGACTAAATTATATGGGCAGGAACCTATCAATGGACATGCTGCATAAATACCATAAATAGATGGACTAAGGATGTGTGTTCATGAAGCTGAAACTACAGTTTTCATGATCTAGGGGCTAAAATGCTGTAGGAGACTGTAAGAAATTGGATGGAAGCCTTAGGCAAATCAAAAGCCAGAACAAATGATCAATGTGTCAGTTTTTAATCAATGGCTATTATCTCTAGTGCTAATGATCTGTACGGTGCCTCACTAAATCTGCTGGGCTTCTGAATATGGATGTTTTGGTTAATGATCCATTATGTGGCCTGTTGGTAAAACTTCTTTCCTTCTAATTGCAAAACATTATATGGTTGTTTTTTTTCTTTTTTTTTCTTTTCAGTACCATGCATAACCTAACTGAATGTTTTCCTCTTTATAGCTTAAGGAACAATAGGAATTTCCCTGGCACGGTTTGGATCTGGTTCAGTCAGCCTAGCGCCTTCTTTCTGGCAGTCCCTCGTGCTCCTAAAATAATGCAGTGACTCACAAAGTAGGAAACGGCTGATTAATTTACTCCTTCCTGATCTCTGATACCAAGAACGAGTTTCTGGAGTTACAGCTTGAAGGACATCTGTTCTCCTTCAAAAGGTGAAGTGCTTGATCCTCAGTTAAGTCTTTTCTTTGGCTTAGATCAACAACAATATAGGGTGAGGGCAATGACCACAGGCATGCCCAGAGTTACTTGGTTTTTAGAGGTGTGAAGAAGAGCAATGGCTAGGAGTTAAAGAGCGGGCAGGATGTGGGAAACAGCCTGAGCTCAGCGCACTGCCAGTACAGCTCCTTCTGCCCAAATGCCCAAAGCAGGGGAGGGGAGCAAAAGAACCGTGAACCATTGCACCAGCCCCATCTTAGTCGGGAAGGGTCTCTGCTTAGGCAGTTTTCTCTAAGGGATTGTTAAATGGGCAGAAAAAAGACTCTTTAGGTGGTAGTTCAGTACTTTATATAAATAAAAGTCCTGTCTACCTACTACAGTGTCTGTGTAGTGGGGGCCACAAGAAGTGGTGATAAGGCTGAGATTTTGGAAAGATTGTACTTCTTTTAGGTTTCTCTGAGCAAACGCAGTATTTTGGAAGGTGGACGTTTAAGCAGTCAAAAACTGTGTTTATTTTCGCTTGTGTGGGACTTGGTTTTAAGGGCTCGCGTCGCAGCTGGCATTCAGAAATGCCCTGGTAGTGCACAGCAGCTTTTTCCAAATTCCTGGCATGATTTCCTTCTACTTGTGACATACAGACACAAGCAAGTCGTTATGCTGGTGTTAATGCATTCATTTTGTAGCTATCTGACACTTCTGCAGACCGTACCAATGGCTATAGGATTGTCAGGCTGCTGTGCAGTGAGAAATGAGGATGGCAAGAGAATGATCCAGCGTAGTCTATAAAGCTAGGGGTAAGGCTACGGGGTTAGACTACCTGAAGTCAATTTGTGAAATACCCTTCATCTAGGCGTCTTACATCCAGAGAGATCACGGAATTTGTCTCAAAATCCACGGATTTGTTTATTGCTTCCATAACGTCTTTCTCTGATTGTAGCCCTTCAGGTCACAGGGCTCCGTTTTAGTTCAAACAGTGAGACAGGAAACTCTGGTTGGTGATCATCTCGGTACATGCAGTTTTCTGGCCAAATTAGTTTTTAGAGATCCTAGTTTACTCATCTGTGACAAAAAGAGGCTGTATTGCCTTAATACATAAAGAGAATCATATTATTATTATTAATTATTATTAACCTGTCTCCATGTGATGATTATTATTATTATTAATCTGTCTCCATGCTTTAGATGTTCTTTGAGAGATCATCCTTTGTCTGTTTTCAAGGCAGCCAAATTAGGGCATTCTAATTTGGTACCATTTAATATTCCCCTCTTAACTCATCTACTTACAGAAAAGCATGGCAGATGTTCTTTAAACTCTAGGGAAGGCTCTGTGAGCCTTTACCAGGAAATTCGTACTCACACCCTGTCACACGGCAGAAAAGGGGTCTTTTCGCTGGAGCTCTCCTAAAGACAGCATACACAATGCTAAGGGTTCTTGATATAAGAAAATAGGCTTTCCCACAGTTTCAGGTCTTGACTTTGGTGAAAAAAAAAGGGGGGGGTTATAAACATGGGAATGCTAAAATTTATGTATATTCTCCAAACTTGTTACTCACATTTAGGCAAGGTAAAGGCAGAAACTTATCCTCTAATAAGATTCTGTACTCTGCACGGTATATTAACACTGTGGATTCAACTAGAATTTTCTGTCATTGTAGTTTAACTAGCTTTAGTGATTTAGAATCCTATTAAATCAGAAAACAGTTTTTCTCCCGTCCCAGGTCATAGCAGTTTAAATCTATTAAATCACGTCTGTTATATATTACAAGGAATGCAAGGATAGCCCCACTTGCAAGATAATTTCAATAATGGGCCATTGTTTTTACAATTCACTGCCAAATTTGAAGACATACACTGTTTAGGCCACACTGAAGGACTGCAGTGTATCTTTATAGTTCTTTGTTACTAATTGGTTGCTATTGCTGGTACTCATCATTGGTTTGTACTCCAGTGTTTGACAGCTTCTCTTCTTGTTTCTCTTGTGAAGCTCTTGTGTGGTCTAGAGCATGATTAATTTTGTTCTGTGCTCAAAATTACTTGGAATATTACCTTAGGTTCTGTATTGTTATTAGAGATATCTCATTCTGTGCTTTTCAGTGATTAATTCAGCTAAAGTGACTTTACCAAGGTCTTTTGCAGGAATTGGCAGTCAGGTTGCAATTCCTCCACCCCTAAACCTTTCAGAAGCTCCTCTCCCCCAAACTATTTTCAGGAAATGAGATTGTATTATACAGTGGATAGAAAGTGTGCTGCAGTTAATATTTTTCAGAGTGGGAAGGTTGTTGTAGGAGAGAAAGAAAATGGAAAAAAAAAAGCACAATTATTAAATTGTCCTTTTTTTTTTTTCCAAATATAAAATTCACACTTCAAGGCTTCTCTAAGAGAAGATTTGAATAGAAAAAGCACCCCAATCCAAGCTTGCACCTACAGATACTAGGTATTACAAATACTTGATGCCAAGGATTCTGGAAAATCCTTCTTGTGCCTTTTTGTAACACAGGGCAGGTGCTTACACTCCCTTGTAAAATGCAGTTCCTTGTACCACAAACACTAGCTACATCTCCAGCATGAATTAATGAAAATTAATGTTGAGCATTTTATCAGATGTGCTATGAAGACATGGTATAAATTATTTTTATTTTGATTGGTTTTTTTACTTATTTTCTGTCTCTGAATAATAACAACTCTACTCCCACTCCTTATTTAAAAAAAAAAAAATAATTCTGTTGTAGTGCAGAAATCTGCCTGATAGCTGAATTTGACACTTTGAAACGCTGTAATTTCGACAGAAGAACAAAGACAGGCATTGGAAATGAGGTGTTATTTCCCTGTTCAGACACAGCTTTAAGTAAAGCTTGGGAAGCGGAAGGTTGGTTGTGTGACATACCTCACAGAAACAAGTGATAATAACTATATTAATACCAAGATCTTCGACTCCCATACTATAACAGTGTGCCTGTGCAACATATTTCCATTTAAAGTGGCAGGATCCGTTTATGTGCTGTGTAAAACACAGTAATATCTCTTGCAAACTTTCAGAATAGCTTATCTGTACATTTGGCAGCATTTGTAAACATCTGAGGATGACAGATGTGGATCAGGCGTGCAGGGTGTTAGGTATGATGTTGGAAGTGGGGGAAAAAGAAGGAGTGAGTAAGAGCTGGTTGCATTTGAAGGGGTCACTGTGTCTCTGAAAGCCTGGTGTGATGTTGTCCACGTTCCTGGGAAGGAGAAACCCTGTTACATGCTCCATCTGCTTCTCTTCCCACTCCGACTCCTCGGAGCTCCGAAAGCTTGGCTGAAGGCAGGTGCTGTACAGCACGCCAGTCCATAACTCTGACAATCCATAACTGCTCTGGTTTTGACCTATCTGCCCCATTGCCATCTCTGTTCTTCCCACACTCAGCAGTTTCCCATAGTATTTAATTTGGATTTCACACCTGTGAGGTCTGATGGCGTAGCAGAGGTTGGAAGGTAAGTAGTGGAACGAAGGAGGAGGGAAATGAGAAGGAAATTTGAGAATCCTTTTCATCAATAAACAACAATGCCTTAAATTTTTTTTGTATTCCTTGAACACTAGTCTCTGAAGAATAAATGCCAATTTCCAGATTGTGTTTATCTCAGTAATACATATATTTCAGAAATAATTTGGGAGGCAGCTGGAATGAATATTATTTAATTGCAACCTGTTTGCCATGAGGGAGGAGGAAGACAGAGTTATGACTAGCCAAGCTTTTTTTTCTGTGTGTTTTGTGGTTTTTGTTTTTTTAAAGGTAAGCACTGCAGTCTTTCTTTTTACCTTGTCAATCACACGTAATTAGTACTTTCTGTGCACTGACAGTTTTCACTGTCATGTAGATTGATTGGAAAAAGGCATGTTCTCTAAGGCCTCAGTTCTTCTCCTGATGAATTAAATACTCTTGCTATTCAAGTTAGTAAGAGCAGGCTTTGACATGTATTACATATGTATACTTTCTGCAGTGTTTGGAAGGCTACTTTGACTTTCATGGGATTTAGATCCGATTCATAATGCCCGCTATCATAAACATAAGTGATCCCTTATAATAAAACAGTTGGCAGTATTTGCCATCAGAAATGCCTCTTTGCAGAATATATGCTTTTTTCTGCCTTCTGCAGGCTATCACTCTAAATTTGTTTTTAATTGGCACCTACGCCCTATTGAAACTGGCGTTCCACCTTGTGTGTGGGCTAAGTGCCATGCTGACAGATGGACATCAGTGCTGGTATGCTAGAGAGCCAGTTTTTGCATTGCATATAAGCCTGAGTGGCTACATTTTCCTTTGTAGATAGTGAATTTGAAAATCTTGAAAGGGCTTTCACGTTTAAGGTGAAAAGGATGCACCAGTGCTTTCCAGCTCCACGGTTGGAGAGTAGGAAAAAATACTGCAGTAGTATGAAACGGTAGATGTTTAGCTATGGTTAGCCAGGGCTGCTCTTCAGAGGGAGGATTATCTTCATCTCCACCCTCGATTAGCTCTCCACAGGGCACATTCAGACTTTTTAGTGACATTATTTCCGTGGCTAAGCCAAGTTTCTTGCAGAATACAGAAATTCTGCTCTGTCCTGCATCCCGTATAGGAGTCTGCCTATTACTTCTGCTCAATAGAAGCTTTATAAAGACAGCTTTGGCGAAAGAGCATCATTCAAATAGCTACTTAACTGCTCAGTGAAGAAGCTAAGATGTTAAGAAAAAGAAAAGAAATCAGTAAATATGCTGTCTTACTATTCTGCAGCATTTAATACACATTTCAATACTTCCTGTTCAGCATTTCTTTTCCTTTCTTCAGGCAATTAGCTGCCAAGATATAAACATAATAAAAGCTAAACTGTACAAGAGAGGGGTTTTCATCCTTTTGCTAATGCAAGTACAGACTTTGAATCTCAACCTGAATACTCTTTACAGATTGACAAGGGGTGCATTATTCTAAGTCACTCCGTATTATGTGTGAAGAGTGCCCCAGCTGTGTCACTGCTGAGGTTAAAAGGTGTTAGTGCTTGCATCTTTTAAATGAGCATAGTAAATGAAAGTGAACAATTAAGTAAGAAATTTGGCTTGCTATCTCTGCATGCTGTGTTTTATTGTGGTGTTGCCAGCTTCTCTGAATGAAAATACAAGAGCAAATTAAACAGCTTTATGAACTCGCAGGAGGAGCAGTTGTTCTAGTGGCTTTCATACAAATGTCTAATTAATTCTTGAAGTAACCCAAATTGTTCTTTTGTGATCTGTGAATGGGAATTTGTGAGGAACCTGTGCAGATGAAACTAAGTGAAAGGAGAGCTGGGATTTAATGATTAGCTGGCAGTTTGCAGTTGCTGGGTCCAGAAAATTTTAGTTATCTTTCTCATTAATATTACATTACAAAGTTAATGAAACATTTGGATGAATATGTTATAAGTAATAAGGCATTAATGTTATTTTTCGAGTAGTCAGCTATGCTAATGGGCATCTGTCATTTTTTCACCAGTGTTTATTTGAGTTATTTGGGAAAATCCTAAAATAAAGGAATGTTGCGATTAAAAAACCAAAATTTAACAAAAGTCTACATTTGGCTAGTAGCAGTGGACTTAAACTATTTTGTTAACAGAAAGACAACATTACTTTAGGAGAAAAGTTCACAACTGTATAACTTTCGCTTCCTTCCTCTAAACATTTTAGAATGTCTCAGTTAAAAATTCTCGAAAGATATGTTCTTTTTGTTTCACGCCAAACCCATATGAAATAAAAAATTCCTTTACAAATGCATATGAAATATTCATTATTCATCGTCAAATACATACCAACTTCAAAGCATGTACTGAAATTACTGAATTATCGAAAATTATTTTTATGGAAATAGTATTCCTATTCACTACACCAATGCTAATGTCTTACTCCCCTGGAGAAAATGGAATTAATATCATGGTGTCAAACCAACAGTGCCTTCATGGCTAATATTAACCCAAACTCTCCTTTTTTGTAAGCAAATTTGATATGTATAGTATCAAGCATTTGTATCACAAGTGCTGTTCTGTTACATATTTGGACAGTCAAAGTTAACTGATTTAGGTAACAGCTGACAAGGTTGCTCTCTACAGAGTTTGGAACACAGCACTCCATGAATTATATGTGTACAGTTTCATTAACGGGTCTTTTTATAGAGGAGGATGGAGTCAAACAGTGGGCAAAATATAAACAGCAGAGGAAAGCAGCTTGGCCAGGATGCACGAAAGTGTCTTTTAATGTGCAGGCAGCTACAGATGCGAGATAATGCCTATACCTCTCCAGTAAGGACACTGAAAGGAACTGTGCATTTTCTTGGAGAAGGGAAGAGCTTGCTTTTCTTCATCCTCTGTTAAATATGTAATACCTTATGATTTCTCCTCTATTCTATTTTTATTTAAACTTGGGAATTCCTTTTTAACTAAGAATCCTGCCACTGTCTTCATTTGGACCAGGCTTTACTGGTTAAGCATAACTTATATGTTTGAGTTTGTTTACTTAGCACTACTTTTTCCTTTAAAACTTCTGCATACGCTTGTCCTTACAATAACTTAGCTGAAGATCAAATGAAGCTCATCATAGCTTTAAATCAGTCTGATTTAACTTGCTGTTTTCATAGTGGAGATATAATTTAAGTCCATGTTGTGTGATTTGATGGGTGAGAAACGTGGAACTGGGCTACGTTTCCATAGATCTGCAGCGCTTTATCCAGCTGACTCATAAAATGGAAGCGATTTCTTGTAAAAGCAAATCTCCCCACTTTAATGAGGTTTAAAATCAGCTCCTCAACTCCTTGGTTCTTGTCAAAAGCTGTAGAAAAGAATTGCTTTGCATTTTCAAAAAATGCACTCTGGAATTATGACATAAAATAATATCCAGCTATAATGAAAGTAAACAAGAAGTCTTTAAAAAAAAAAAAAAAGAAAAGAAAAGGTCTTGGGATCTTTAGGAGATAAAAACTCCTGCCTCCACTGCATGGGTTGCAGTGGAAAAGGTCCTGATCCTGGAGAAACATCTAAATATTACCAGAATACAATAAATCCTTAATGTATAATCTAATATTGTACTGTACTGTGATCTATAGTAGTAATCATTAGTGAATTGATATGGACAGTGTTGCTCTCGGAAATGATAGGAGATGGGCAGTATCCTGGTTTGATCAGAAGCAGTGTACCCGAAAGTGTTTTCCACTGTAACAGATTATCACTAGTCAGTTGAATTCATACCTGATACAACTCTGGATCGAATATGTTAAGTAAAGGTAACCTGTACTACAGCTGTAATTGTAACTCAAAAATTGCTTATTCTCTGACCTTAAGGTATTTATAGACAGTAAATTCACAGAATGTCATATGAAGATAAGGATTTCATGTGTGTATGTGTATGATGCATATTAACTTGCATCCCAGTGGAGCATTTTATTTAGTGAGAGGTTTGCAAACTTATGTAAAAAGAATATGAGAGCTTAACTGGAAGGCGTTTTGCAAAGTCTGTAAATTATATTTTAACACAAGAGCAGACTTCGCTTCTATACCAATCAACAACTGATGGATATTGTATGGCCACCTGCCTGTTGATATAGTGTTCCTCTGAAGAATCTGGAGGAGAAAGGACAAAGTTTGTGTTTCCTGACTCATGTAAATCCACTGTTAAAAATATGTATGAATAAGCGTATTTTATAATGAGTGACTCAAAGAACTGAAGATGTTGACAGCATCAGGGATACGTGATGGATTATAATGATGCCTAATTTATTGTATCTGACTGTATGGAAATCTTTCCAAGTTGTCGAAGTGAGTGTCAGAAACACAATGACGAAGAGCACTACTTAGCCTACTTATGTATGCTCATAAGGCATAAGCTGTGCCATTGGGATATTTGTTCAGAACTCGTAGGGCAGTGAATTAAGACTGGCATTTGTAAGTCTGAAAAGAGAGTCTGGCTTAACTCCCATATAGATAAATAAAGTTAACAGACATATGCATGCATGTTTATTTTATATTTACATATAATGTCTAATATATGTATATATTTATTTAATAGAGGTAATAGCTCCTTGTCAGATTGTCACTCTAGCAATACCTTAAAGTTTCTGAAAGGCCAGAGCAGAGTCGTATGCTTTGATACAGTCAATATTAGTTCAGTCATCCTTTGCCAAGTACAACCATATGTGGTATAACTAATTCTGTGTAACCCTTTCAGCTTTCTGTCACAGTTATTGCTAATGCACAATATTATTTTCCTGGACCCGTGACTTGCCTCTGATCTCCCACAGGGCTGTAAGTGACAGCTCGGTAAAGACACTTAATGCCTTCCATAGCTGCATGTCAGCTGTAATGCACTGTTTTGCACCTTTATTCAGTAATGGTGGTGGTGCTCCATAGCAACGTCAGCTTCCCAGCTGTGCGGAGGTCTGCTGTGAGGAGGCCTACTGGGAGCTATTAGAGCCTATGGAAAATCTCCAGGAAGGATGCAAGGTGCAGCGTGCACAAGGCACGGGTGAGAGAAGCTCTGCTGCTGCCTGTGCCTGAGCACTGTAATCACTGCTAAGCCCTCATGAATATGCTCAAGTGTTGCCAACGGCGCGCCTTTTGACAAAATACTCTTTCCTATTGATTGGAAGCTGAGGACAAATATTAATTTATAATGTAATCAAAGGTATAGCCCAGAGTTGCTACTGTGCATGACAACTGTGAGATTTGAGGGAAAGATTTCCTTATGCAGATGAAAGAGTGATAATCTGCATACAAAGGGATTTTGGAGCGAATTTGGACTAACAGCTTCTGAAAATCCCTGCGAGAGGAGAGGAATCCTACCCCCTCCCACTGCCTTTGAAATCTGCCCTGTGTCCCGTACAAATATGGTACTTCTCGAACGAACAAAAAGTAAAATGCCGTTAAAATCTCAAATTGGAGTTCTACCTGATTACCCTGAAATCACAGGATGTATAGGGCTTCTAATTAAAGAAACTAACGTCTGTGAATCAAGTCTTAAGACACGATCAGGCTTGTTCATCACTTGCTGTTCATGAGGCTAAATAAGGCTCATTCTCAAATCCGTGCTTACCATTTCTGGGAATTTTTAAACTGGAACCTAAGTGTAATAGCATGCTTCACAGTCATTTAAGACTTCAATGTCAGTTACTCAATTTAAGTATTAACACCGAGAATAGCTTTTAGGCTTTTTTCTTTCCAAATTCGGGTTAGCCCTGTTTATATGAATGCAAACTTTTCACAAACAATGTTATGTGGCATTCTGTGATTACAAAATTCCACAACCTGTTGGCTTGTGCTATCCATGTGATTTCCACCCCCCCCTCAAGTTTTTGTTTTCTGTTAGCCAGCCGTGATGTTTGAAATCATATAAAAGCCAAGAAAGTGAAAACCCTGCCATAGAAATACCAGGAAATACATCCACTGTAGAGCAGCCTATAGGCAGCTTTTTGGTGATTATTGGATTCTGCAAATGAAGACTTGAAAGTGGCATCTTAATTTTAAATTTGCATTTGTGGTTTAAATTTCTTTCCTTTTCTGTACTTCTTTTTCATTTTTTTTTATGCCAAACATATAATACAGGGAAGTTTGGGGTTTTTTCCTCTTCTCCAATTTCATGGTCATTTTAGGTTGTGTCTCTTACTGCGGCTAAACTGCAACTCACAAGGGATACTGAGAGGAGAGAGAGATTGAAGGCAAAATTACTTTTTTTTTAATCTCTAGAATATTTCATCTGTCTGGAGGGCTATAGCTTGTGATAACAAACGCAAACCAAGTATTTTTTGGAAGAAGTTGTTTCCCATGGGAAAACCAAAAATAATGTAATCAATATCAATGCTTTCTTCCTTCCTAGTCTGCAGCTGTGGAGACAGAGTGGCGCAAGGACACCTGCTTTACTATCTCCATTTATAGATCTGAGGCGACATCAATGTAAAGTGCTCCAGCCTTCCCTTTACACTGAAAGCAGCAGGAGGGTGATTAACAAAAACTGACCATACTGTCCTTTAGATCCACCTTCTAAGGGAATAGACTTTAGATCTGTGTTAGAAGCAGATGAACAAAGCATTTGAAAAGATCCGAAGTGTAGACATTTCTTGCTTCTCATACGAACCTTTACAAAACACCAGGAACGGCATCGTAATGCCTCTGGTCACCTTGAGCAGCACCCCAAACTGCCCGTGCTAGCATACAGCTCCTCCCTGCACCATTCATACCAGCCTTCAGGGATCAGGAGCCAGTAACTAAAGGTTTTTCTGCCTATAAGGAGCACCAAAATAACCAAACGTGGTTTTGATTCATGAAATCTGATATTTCTGTTTAAGTACTTCGTTTATGAAATGCAAAGGAATTGCATTGACAAAGGTTGCCGCAATGGCCAAAATGGTTTAAAACATGGATCAAATAAATTCAGGAAAAGAAAAATCTATACTGAAAATACAGAGTAAAGATGCAGGTTTGACCTCAGACCTTGAACCTCCTCAGCCAGGAGCTGCTAGGAGCTGGGCGGTCACACTAGAGAAGCAGCTCTGTGTACCTGCACTGTTCTTGTCCCTCATTGACCTCATTGACTGATGTGCTCAGAGAGGGTACTAAGCTAGAGAAACCCCTAGTTTGACACATTCTAGCTGGTTTATGTTTTTTATATATATTTTTTTACTCTAGCTGTTTCTCCCCTCTTATTTTGCAATTATATAGCTTTTCACTGACTATGTGGGCCAATATAATTTCAAGTATTGCCATTAGTTTGTATAGGCATCAAAACTATCCCCCTGAGCTTGTCATTTCAGTGTCTGGTGGCTTTCTCCATTGCTGTTTATTACCTAGAGGATTTAAAGTTTTAGTCCGAGGCAAAGAAGTTTGCTGAGTAGAAATAGTTGTAGAGCACAAGGTTAAATGCTTTGCTGAACTGATATTCCACTATCTATATACACGCACAATTCTTCCTAGATTATTAGAGGAATAACTAACAGTTTTTAATATGTAACCCAATTTCAAAATTCCAGAGCAACAGTAAATTTGCAGGATAATACTCCCTGTTCATGCAGAAGGCCCTGAACAAAGGCTTATCCTCACTTGTTTTCATATATTCTGAATGTTCTCCATTGACTTTGTGTTGTCAAGAAAAAGTTTGCAGGATCAGGTCCTTAGTTCAGCATTTGGCCTGAAGTGTTTAGTAACCTTCTGCACCAGTAGTTTTGTTTTGCAAGGGCTGACATGAATTTTACTTATCTTGACATGTGCAGATTAAGGTGTTCTTTGCTTCATCACCCATGAGAAGTAGCATCCTGAGCAAAGGGTATTGACTCAGCAATTTTAAGGGCATTGGAGGTCTTAGTATTAACATAAATTTTGTCACCATTTTGTTGGGTAATTTAGGATGCCAGGGTAAGTGAGGCAGTAACACGAGACACAGAGAGAGAACCCTATTGTTGTTAAATAGTTTACTTTAGCCACTTTGTGGGTTTCTCTGTCTGTCTGGATTTGGCTACTATAAAGAATACCTTATAACCTATTATCTCTTTGTATAGGAATATATAATAAAGATAAAAGGTTCTTCATCAGATTTTACAAAAACACCCTAAACCAATCCAAAGTCTTGATGTTTGAGAACCAAGAGCTTGGAAACAAGCAGAATTTGTATGTAACACTGGTTTTATATTCATGTACTTGTAGAGTGGTTATGTTTTTATTTGGGGGGGCGTTAGGAGATTTTTTTTTTTTATACTGCTGTTAAATCTTAGCTCTTTTGCCCACGCTGCTACATAACAGGTTTGGTTTTTTTAAATTATGGATAGGATTTTGATATGACCTTATCACTCAGCATACGGCAATACAGATGGAGAGTGAAGTCGCAGATGAGTGACAATGAGGAAAAGACTGGGAATGAGCAAAGCCTTCGATATGCAGAGAAGGGAGGAGAAAACAATCTGGTTTAACAGTTTTCCGATGGACTCCCTTGCAGGCTGCATATCAGAAATGGCTTTCTAGAAGTGTTGAGAAGAACAGGTTTATTTCCTTCCAGTTTTTAATTATACTAAAATGTTAACCAAGTATCCATAGTGGCAAGGATTCTGCCATCCTGAATTAGTCATCTTCAGGTTAGACTTGCACTATAAGCTCTAACAGCTTGACCAAATAGTCAGTGGGGAGCAATGACCATCTCCAGAAGGTGACTTGCTCCTAAAAAGGGTATTTAAGGCGAGTCATGTACCTGAAGGTACCTGTATTTCTTTATTGGTTATAGACACATTAAGGTTAGTTAAAAGCCACTCTTACTTGTGCTCAAAGGAATGCAGAAGATGGGGTTTCAAGCTCTGTAGCCTTGTCTGAAAATTTCATGCCTGTGGAATTATTTTTCCAAGATGCGGGCACTGATATGCATTTGGGTTGTTTTTCTTGTGTTTTTTGTTGCCGTTTGGTTTTTGTAGAGAGAAAACAGCATTTTCAAAAGTGGGTAAATACAGCTGTGAACTTAAATGAATTAATGCTTTTAGGAAGAGGAATCTGCTTCCACAAAAATACTTGTACAATAAGCATGATGTTTTATTGAAATTAAAGTGTTTACTGAGGGTATGCATAGATTGAATTTGAATGACAAGTTTATAATATCTTAACAATCTGAAAAGTTGTGGCTGGAGCTCACAGACTGGGACTGGGATGTGGAAGATGCAAGAACTTGTACTTTATTTTCCTATACCCCAAGAACATTTTTGCATGCTATCGAGGGCAAGAGGATAAACTTCATCAGAAAGTGAGGTTGATTTATTTCTAACAGATGTTGGATATCCAAGATCTATATAGCAAAATGAGATTGGTTTTATACTCTGATCAGCTTTGCTTACTAGCCAAGACATGAGAATGCATTCTTAACAATCAGTCAGCTACTTTGTATTATTTGTTACTGCCTCCCAAATGCTATATCCAAACTGCTTTCTTCACAGCTGCCAAAATGTCCTACTTCCCTCCACCACATTCTGTGATATTTTCAAAGTACAGTATTCTGCAGCTTTGAGTGCATCTGAAATGTAGATGCACTATCAAATTAACTGCATGTAGTAATCCAGTGGCATAATGCAAGGATTACCTACCATCTCTTTTACTCCAGTTAGCTAGAGAGATGCTTGAAATTGAAAGCATTCTTACTAGGACGTCAGCTTCAGCTTCCCAGTATGCAGCACTGTACTGCTGCAAAGCCATGTGCTGCCCAATCATTTTAGGTTGAACTTTTTGTAGAATAAATGGGTGCAGGTTGTACCCATTGCAGAAGATGGCTGTTTCTGTTACTATGTTAATTCTATTCTTCATCAGCAGTTCCCATGTAATTTTCTTATTCTGTGTTCTTTTCCTTGTTATTCTCTTCTTTCCGTACTGCTGTATTCCACGTATGAGATCTCTCTGCATATGAGATACTCATCTCGTTATTTACCCCAAATAAAAGGCAGTATCTGCAATACTCATGGGAAATAAAACTAAATACAGTTCATTTCCTGCTTGTCTTTTGCTTTTCCAAGGGAGTACAAACTCTATACCAGCCTGACTGCACGAGTAGGAATGCTGCAGGAAGGAGCCAAGTCTCCCACCACCTGTGCAAAGGATGGACCTCAGCTGAGAACTGGCCTTGCAGTGGATCCCACCGCCTCTGCTTTGATGTGTAGCGCAAGTCAGGCTTCTATCACATGGTACAAGATTACTGAAGCAACCTATTACAAGTGGTTTCATTGCAATACAAATAGATTTCTTTTCACTGCTTTAGATTATCTCCAGTTTATCCTTAATCTCTAACTTACTTTCTGCACTCTCCACTTTAATTTTCAGATTGTTTTATTTACTGAAATAAGATAAGGTAGCCTGAATAGTGCCAAGAAGAATAATTACCAAGTTCTGAAAGAGAATTGTGAATCATACAGAAAGGAGGAAAAAAGGGAAGAAAGAGCAGAACTTTATCCTTTTCATTTTTAATGTCATCATGCTGACTCTTGAATACAGCAGCTAATAGATGTAGTTCACATTGGTTCATACAATATACAGAAAACTGGCAATGAATGTGAAATAAATAAAAGATTGATGGGAAATGTCACCTTAGATTCAATAGGTCAGATTCTCAGCTGGTGTAAAACGAAGCATTGTAGATTTCCACCTGTTTAAGGTCAGGCCTAATACATTTGCAAATGGCTAGCTTATATTGCTATTTTATACAGCCATATAACTTTCTAGTTTGCTTTTTATTACGTTCCAAATTCTTCCTCAATTGATGCACATCTAAAAATCTATTAAAGATCAGCAGTGGAACAATATAAAAGCTCCACTGTAACATTATGGATTTAAATGAATTCTTAATAGCAAGTTATTTAAAAAAAAAAGTCAAAAAAGTAATCCTTTCAGAGCTGTGATTCTACCTTAACTTCATTCACTCAGGTAAAGTTTGCACAGCACCTTTGTGTTGTAGTTCTAGCTAGAAGGCCGCAGGCATGCCATGCGATCCATACGGTTTTTGGGATGGGTCCTCCCATGTTCATTTTAAACAAATTTATGGGCCAAGCCGTTAATATTGTAGAAATCAAAATTCCTTTTTTTTTCCCTATGTGACACTATAAGAATTGGAAACTCATGGATTTTCTACATTCAGATATACATGAATCACAAAATACAGAAAGCAGGTAATTGGCAACATTTCATTAAAAAACAAACAAAAAAACCCCCCAAAAAACCCAAAAAAACCCCACTTGTGAACTGCAGGGCTGAATCTGTCTCCAAGTGATTACATGTGGAAATAAGACTGCCGTTGTTTTGCTGAATAAACTAAAGGCTATTGTTTAAACGATCTTTAATGCCCTTCTAAATCTTTACTTTAGTAGCCTTCTGCTATGAATAACGACTCTGACCTTCCTGACTTTTCTCATGGTATGAGGCCTATCCAATATGCACAGAACCAGCAGGAGTCTATCCTTAAAGGAGCCCCAGTGAGATGCTTTATTTCCCTCCACACCCCTTCTTTTCCTTCTGCAGTTTAAAGTGGTAACAAGCTCTTTTCTGAAGCACCATTCCTCATGCCGATGTAGGATATTCCCCAACTGGAATGCTGGAAGTCCTGTTGTGGCAGAATACCCCGAATTACTTCAAGTTTTAAACTGAGTCTCTCTATGATATGTGGTGCACTGCCATTAAAAAGAAATAATTGTTTAAAATTAATTTGGTAGTCTTACCACATGCAGGTTGCTATTAAGTTTTCAGAAATGAGTTCTGTGAGTTGTATCAAGTAATGTAGTACTCAATACTAAACTTATATTTTAGAGTACATTTTGTTATTGTTGACTTCTATGTCCTCTGAAGATAAAACCCCTCTTGTATTTCATTGCTTTTAAAATGGAATGATAAGTTTTTAATCTAAATTTTATATCAGAAATCTCAGCCATTGCTCCAGGTGCTTGAGGCACATGCAGGAGGAGTCTTCACAAGGGCCCTTTCAGAGAAACGTTATGAAGGTATTTATCTGGGTGCTAAATTGTTAGGATTTCCTTGCTTTGGTTTGTTTTTGTTTTTGTTTTTTTTATAAAGGTGACACTATTTGCATTCCCATTAGTGAATTCTTTGTGTTGCACACATCAGTCTCGGAGATTTTCATTCAAAAGCCAACAGTAGATCTTCCTTTGTGTAATCTGTCTGTAGCAGGGCAGCTAAAGGCATATCCTAGGCTAAGAGGTTGTTCAATAATGTCAAATGAATCCCTGGAGCCCTGCTCTCTGTCATATTATTTTCTGCAAATGCTGACACAAATGAAGTGAAGCATTTATTTATATTCATATACCTATTATTATGGTAATAGAATTGCTATTGTAGTATCAATATAAGAATTTAAATATATGGGGTGTAACTTTATGGTCCTATTCTATGATTACTTCACCATTTTTTCCCCAAATTGAAATGGAAACTCAGATGGAGTTAAGAAATAGTATAACTTGGTTTCTGCACGAGTAAGGAAGGTAACAGTTCAAGAGATTAAAGTAGTTATACCTTAGGTGAGGGGCTGTACTTAACTGCTTCCTGCGTCTATATAAGTGAAATATATCCAGTAATATATGACAAGCTGTGTGACTACAAAGGACGCCTTAGTCTGCCAGTGTGTTGTGAGGCAGAGAGAGAATACAAGTTTTCTTCATTCCCCGGAGAAAAGTGAGTATCCGTTGTGAGCTCCATTTATTGAAGTGCATTATTAAACTCATAAAATGCTTTTTGGTTATGTTTCAAACAGAGGAGCGAGTAATTTAACCCCTAGCTTGCAGAAACATCCAAGCAGTTAGAATTCCCATTTAAATTAAACATTAAAACATATAAGGTAGCACCTTCACTTGTAAGGGAAGCCAGATTTAATTTTAATGGCCTAGTTGACTGAAAAACATGACTGGTTTGTGTGTCTCAGCTCAGACCCTTTGCTGAGTCATGTATATATATATATATTTATATATGCAGTTTTCATTGTTATATGTTGGTTGTGAACTTCTTTTTAGTCTTTAAAAAATCTGATTATAAAAATAAGAGGCCACTAACTGGTTCTTTCTTTCAGTTGTTGCTTTTGTCAAAAATTTTGAGGAAATGTATGTTTTAGAACTTCTAACTTACTATTGTGCTACTACTCTACGGCTAACTGCTGACTCCTATTTAGTCTTGCATACCCATGGACTTAGGTATGCCAAGTCTTTTAAATATAGCTAACTGCTGTGAATTTTCTTTCCCTTTTCACCTTTCCACTTCCCTATTTGTCCATTATGTTTGGAAGGATGGCATGAAAACATAGTTGTGATTTGGGGCTGCTAAATGCTCGATAGCGTTTCTGTCCTTTCTTAATGATAGTTTATTTTTATGTTTCTTGCTCCTAGATGTTTGGCTGTCATCCACCCTTCATTGCATTGAGGATTAAGTGGTTGTTACCTATTCCTCTTTTATGTTGTTTCTAGCTTTCTGCATCTCTAGTGTATAAATCTATATCCACTTTGACAGTTTTCTGTCTTTTGATGGTGGTTGTTGGGTTCTTTATTTCACTCTTTAGTATATCCTTCTGTGATTTTTATAGTTTTACAACATTCATTGCCTCAGGGTATGTTCAGTAAAATCCAACAGGAGTTTGTCAAGTCTTTAGGAGGTATCGTTTGTTAATAATGTTACAGGACTTGGAAAGCAAGAAAAAACGTGATATTTGTAGTAGGAGGAGTTCATTCACTGTGGCATTTTGGCAGACATATTGATATACAGTTTCTTTGAACTTTGTGCTTTTCTGTCAGGATGAACTCTGCTTTTTCTTGTTCAGTCTCAGCACTAGCAAGCTCTAGGTGCATGTGGTGCAAGTGTGTGTGTGTATATGTACACTTATAAAAAATGTAGCATTATGCTTCACATTCTTGTCCTCATTTTGACTTTTAGCCTTCAAATTATTTACAATCTGTATCTTAGCTAAGTGATAGAATGTATGTACTCTTCATTGCCTTTTACATTTTCCATGTTGTAATTAAGTCTCTAGGTGGCCAGCAATTGTTCTGTCCCTGGTCATGGGTATCTGAAAGAGATGCACCTGTCGGAGCTATCTTACTGGATAGTCAAGAAAACACAGGCTTTTGACTTTAAAAAAAAAAAAAAAAGGAGATCTATTCAGTGGGAGGCGAAAGACTCAGGGGTCTTGTTAATGAGAGAACGAAAGATCATGAGAGAGAGAATATTTCACTCCTAGGTCACCAGTTCAAATGCAGACTAGCTTAATAGTTAGTGTAAGTTGTTACCATCTGACAGCTGTTCCATAATCCATGAGAAATAGAAAAATCATCACCATCTAGTTTCTCTGGCATCTAGATCTCTAAATGTTGACATCCTACAGACAATCATAATTTGCACAGGGATATTAATAATTTGTTTTACCCTTGCAGACATTGAAGTGGAATATTACAATACTGAATGTAAAGAACACTTGAACCTTCCCATTCTTAAAATATCGCTCTGTGGCACAAAGTTGAAGGGTATTTGAAAGCCACTGTGAGAAAGGGAGAGGTACCACCTACCCCTGCCATTCGCAGTGCTGAGTTCCTTGCATAATTTGTTGAGGATAACAAAGATGCTCAGCATCAGACAGCACAGACCTTTTCTTTTAATAAGCTTTACTGGAAGTTTTTAATGAGTAAATAATTCCAAACTGATTTTGAAAAACAGATTAAAAATTTGAAAAACAAACAGCATTAATATGTTTCCTTTGAATTCATAATCCTGAGGTGATGGTATCTATTCCAAGCTGTAGCTTCTAAAATTCTTAGGTTACACCGTTGTGTGTACTAATGAAAGTTAAGAAAAACACACTTAAATCGGTCTGGTATTTGTTATTATGATCACTGTACTTATATAAACTACTGCATTTTTACTTTGCACTGCCTAAAATAGTAAAATAGATGTGTGTCTATATTATATATATATCAATTGAACACAGAAGAATAATTACATTAGGTTCTATAGGCTTAGATTTTAATAAGCAGAAAATGTTAATACTTATTTGAAGGCACCAAAATTCTTAGGACTTGATTCTGGAAGATTTAAAAAAAAATGAGAAGATATGTCTGGGCTGTAAGTGAGAAAACACTAGTACGTTACATATTTTATTTTTTTTTATTTTTCCATCCAACGAAGTATTGCATAAATATCAAAGTCAAATATTACCCCAAATGGGGAAAAGCAAATCAAGGAACTAATTACATGTGTGTCAGCAATGTTACAGTTCTGTTCCATTTTCTGATCTCTGACTTAGAAATATAATATTAACATTTCTACGGGCTGGATTAATTTTGAAAATACAAAGTGAAAAATACTGTCATGTGTTCATGTCGTCTTTGTCATCTGTCTGCTTACTTGGAGGATTTGGGAACTTGAGTGTTTAAGTGTCTCTGTTCCATTCCTCAAACCACAGTAATCATAGATATTAAATGGGTTAAGATTTATTCTAAGGCTTCAGGTTTTTTGCAAATTCGTCTACTTTATCAGCTTCTTAATGAGCCAAGGCCACAGGCCTAATTATTAGCACTGCCGAGCATCCATACATCCTTTTGACTTCAACAGGCCTTGTAAGCGTTCAGTGCTTGTCAGGTTCAGACTGGCACTCCAGGAGGAGTTTCGTTTTCATCTGCATAGATTCATTTTGCTCTTTGGTGCATCTTGTAAAGGCTCGTCAGGTTAATGTAAACCCAACCCAGCTGCTAGGACTAGCGAAACATAATTTTGAAGAGTTTTTGGCTGTTATAAAACGTAAATGATGCATAGTGCTGATATATTTATAAGGGAAAAGAACATCTCCTGTCTCAAATGTTAAAGTACATCTGAGCAGCTGCTCTTTATATGTAATTAGAAGCCAGATGTGGTAGAAAGCTGGTCATTCAACAGTAGCCAACAACAGACATTAAAAACTTACTTCATTAAAATAAAAAATGCAACCAATATATTGACATGGAAATTAGTGAGCATAAACCAGATTTTATGTAGCTACACTGCCTTTCATTAAGAACATTTATAAAATAGCAACTGCATTTATATAAATGTAAACCGTTATAGTCCATGTTGGCATTTTGTGAACTACTGTAATGAAATATTCATTTCAAAGTAGTATGTTTTTCTGAATATAATAAGAATTTTAGACTTTCTCTGCTCCTCAAAGACCTTTTTCTCTGGATTTAAAACTTTTGTTGTTTAGTTAATTTTTTTTAGGGACACACGCTTGGAGATTCTCCCTGTTACTGTCTCTGGATCCAAAGACCAGAGACTTACTTTCCTTAAAAGTGTTTGCAGCTTTCAAACTGAATGTACGCACAAGTTGTTCAGCAGCGTAGGGGTATATAGGAATTGGTTTCTTACAACTTGTTAGTGCCGCAAAGCTTAGTTGCAAACAGGACTCAAAATGAAAATAGCCGATCATCAGTAAGTAGAAGAGAGTTTCTGCAGGCATTTCTATCTGAAGACAAGAGACAAAGCTGACAAACAAAACCCAACATTAAAACTGCTTAAGTAGAGTGGCTTTTTTGTTTTTACCGTTGATTAAATTATCAAGATGCAAGCTCAGTTCTTTCCAATGGGATCACATAGTCTGTGAGATATAGCCAACTGATGGAATTACTGATTTATTGTTTTTATTTATTCATTTTTTTCCCATTTTTATTGCCAGTGCAGCTTTTCTTTCTAGATCAAACTTGTCAAAGAAAGAAAATAATAGCCGAAGAATTAATTTCAACTCTTTACTTGCAAAGTGAAGCAGTTTACAGGTACATCAATAGCTACCAGTATGGGGTTTGGGGGAATTGTTTCAGGTGTGCTATGTTCCAATTTGTTTTGCAGAAGAGAAAAATTTTTGGCATGGGTCTGATGGTTCAAAGTTTTCAGAAGTCATGTGATATACTGAAGACAATAATGTTCCCTTAAATTATTTCTTCTCTTTATCAGTTGTAAGTCTGACATAATTTTATACTTCATTCTTATATTTTGCTTAAAAACATTAGTAAGGGATTTATACTGTTCAGCATCATCTGCTATATACACAGCCTTGTGTGTATATATATGTATATACTCATATATAGGGTAAATTTTGGGAAGAGGCATTAGTTAAACGTTCTGGAGATATTAATTATCTGTCATTAACATAATGCAAAGTTGAAGCAAGTGGTGACTTTAAAATACTTGTGCATTGAGGATACTAAGTAAATCTGATTTTAAATTTTAAATAACTTTCACTAGAATTATTGTCTTTTTCTTACTGTTTTCTGAACCTTTTTTTTCCTTACATTAAAAAATACCTGGAAACTAAGGGCAAGTCTCTTGATTATTCTCTTTCTGAAAATATATATCCAAATGGCATGGATATAACCAGAAATAAAATGTAGCTTTTGTGGGAACATGTAGGGTCCTTTATTTTTAATTAAGTAAGCAAGTCTTAAAATGTAATTTATGTTTCCCCACATCATTTTTTTAAATATAGACGTTCATAAAGTGAGTGGCGCAATGTGGGAAGAGGAGAAAATACTCATGCAAGCTTAATGCAAGTCAGTGATTTGTAGGGCAAATGGAGCAAAGGGGTTCCAAAGTTTTTTGAAGATGAATAACAACCTGAAAAAAACGCTGATTCAATGCTATGCAGCGCATGCTTTTTGTAATAATCTGTTTTAGTAAAACCAACATCTGGCATCCATTGCATATCTAAGGTTTCTTGAAGTTTTTATTGTAAAAAACTTAATTACTGTAGTGATAGATGGTTACAGATTTTGATTTGTGTCTCATTGCAGCTTCTTTGCAGAGTTAAGGATGGTGGGAAAGGTGAATTGGTGGCTGTCACCAGTATAATAATGTTCCTTTGAGAACATTACTTGCCTTTTTACTTGGCAAACATGT
>NW_008825109.1:9675798-9679015 GCF_000699105.1 Pygoscelis adeliae
TAAAGCATTTTCTTTCAGGTTTGTGTTTCTCCTGTTGCAGCTCAGTCATGACAGCTCCACCTCCAAATGTAGCCTCATCCCTTTGAAGTACTTCTAGTTACCCGACGGGTGTGTAGTCAAGCCTTCCCTACCTGCGGTTTTGACAGCGTGAGGGAGTCGTGGATTGCCCTGAGCTCGGATGTGTTAATTAACTGGCTGGCCCCTGCAGGTGGGATGTTTCATGAGGAGAGCTCCTGCTGCTGGCTGCCCTTCAGTGAGAGCACTAATGGACATCTCTGTTCAGGTGCCCTTTTCCACCACGTGGAAATGTAGAAGTTTATCTCTGAGACCCCCCCTCTCAAATTTGGTTACAGTTTAGGAACAGATTCAACACCTCTTACGGTCTTTGATTCAGAGTACATGGCATATGATTGCATAAATCTTGTTTTGAAGCAAACCTGGGGAAGAAAGGAGTCAGATTTATTCATTTTGGTTTAGGCAGCTGTTCCTGGGAAAAAAATGCTTCTATTATATATAGATTATATTCACCTATTAAGGCACACTTTTACTGTCATTTCCATGCCAGTTTACCATTTGGTTTAAACAAAAGTGAAAACTACATTCAGATGTATCTGCTTCAATAGGATTTGGGAAGAATTCTGGTTACACGAAGACAGATAGGAGAGATACCAAGAAGTTAATCTGCATATATGTGTATGGAAAGCCAGCTGCAGATCCAGGATAGAGAGTTCTTTTGATAAATGCTGTGTCGTTTTAGAAATATAGAATCCTCTCTTTTTATTTTGCATATGGAGATATCGGCACGCACATAAAAGAAGGCGAGTTTGAGAAGAATGTCTGTCTAGTACTTTGCAATCAAATTAAAATGAGCAAAGCAGGCACAGCGGGATGGACTGGAAGTTTAATATTGTGTTATGCCCTCTATATAAACCTATAAGCAAAGAGGACTCTGTACTTTTTAAAATGGACTCTTTAAGAAATTGCTCGAGACCAAACATGTCTGAGGTGCAGTATGGCACATAGTGTTGAACATGTGTGTACATAGGTGTGGCATTGTAATGGACGCTCACCAGTTCAGCCTTGTGTAGTCTAGAACAGAAGCCTGCAAAGATGACATTATGCAAAATAGTAATGCAGCCTATGGCTTATAAAGGCTTAGATGGCAAGAACAATGTGAACAGAGGAGAAAACCTGACAACTTTCATGCAAAGAGGAAATGAAAGTGGTACTTCTGGTTATCGATGCCGTTTGGATTGCCAAAGCCCCTTTTAACAGTACAGAAGAGCCCATGTGCTGTGGAGCTCATTGAGATAACACAGCACACCCGGTATTTAAAAAAAATTACGGTGAAAACTGTGAATAATGAAGGCATATTTGAGAAGAATGTAATCTATTATGTTGCATTCAAAACCGAATGGGCAAAGGCAGAGATTGCAGTATGCGGTTAAAACTACTGTCTAGGATATACTGGAAATTGAAAAGAATTTTGTTCCTTGACTAGTTGAAGGAAAGGTTTGTAAAAGAGCAGAAGTTGAAGGAAAGGTTTGTAAAAGAGCAGAAATTGAAGGCTGAAAAGAAAAGCTGAAAACAGGAAAAAAATGATACAGTTTTCACCTGCCTCAGTTAAAGCATACAATGAATATTGCATTTCCTGATTGAAATTCACGCTATTCTTTTTAATAGTTTGAGGCTTAATTTAATGGAAGCATTGGATAGTGTAGATTGGATAGTGCTTCTCTCAATCTCTTTTCCTGCATTCAACTTTTCTTTTGTAATTTATGTACTTACAGATAAAACAAAGATGGGAGTTTATAGCTTCCTATTGATTAAACTCCTTTTCCAGTTGATTTAATTAGGTCCTTCGCTCCTTGAAAATCTGATCTGAAGCTTAGATACGGATACATTGCTTCAGGCATTCAGGCTAAGGTGATGGAAAGAAGCAATGAGCCCATTGTGAACGGCTTGGAAAGGGGAGAGGTGGGGGAAGCCAGGCAGCAATCAATCAGCGCTGCTTGCCTTTAACAGAAAACTCTCTAGTGCCGAAGTTACTATTGGGAACAGAGAGATGCAAATGAAAGCATAGATAGCTGTATAAATGCAGACTGATAAAGAGGGAGATGCGGGAAATTCTGTATATATTTGTATGGACTGGATACAGGTTGAGGGTTGTGGTGGTTTTTTGCAGTGGTGGTTTTTTTTGGGGGGTGGGGTTTGAACATGTTTAAAAAGAGAAGTAAGAGCAGGCTGGAAGTCCTGCTTTTCACCAAGGCATGATAAATGAGCTTTATGTACAGTTATTCTAAATGGATGCAAGGACATTCCTAGATAGGTGTGACCTATTGACCATCTAGCAGGAGAGCAGTACTACAAAGCAAGATCCACTGATATTACAGTAAAAATAATTAATTTCTATCTGACAGCAATTATTTTTAGAAACATGACAAGTGATGAGACTACAGTTAATCTGACTACTGCTTTCTAGCATCTCAGACCCTTTGTGGAGACTGTCTCCTGTATTTAAGATATTCATTTTTCAACTCATATTGTTACTCTTTCAGGAGCAAATATGAAACAATCTTTATACTCCCTAGCTATTTTCCCATGAGCTAAGTAGCCACAACTCTACGTATATACAGGCTATAATCCTAGCTCTAGAATAGGAACTTATTACTGCATGTTTAAATGAAGTCAAAATAAGGAAGGCCAAAATAAGATTACCATATTTCCTGAAAGCATTTCAAGAAGTTTCTTAGCTCAATAGGCTGTGTACTTTCAAATTAATTGTAATTTTTTTCAAATTCCAACTATCCCTATTAAAATGCTGTAATTTATATGATAGGGTGTAAATCTAAGCTCACTTAAGAATTGCATGTACAGTACCAGAACTTTAGGCAGGCTCAGGTGGAGCATTATGAAGTCATATAAATGTTCTCAGCAGAATTATGTTTACTAATGGTATATTGTGTGGAATGCCTATTGAGGAAAATGATCATCCTTACTTCTAACATGGTAAAGGATATGGGTTTGTCTTTTGTTTCTCAGACAGTAAGAGCTTGAAACGTGAAAGCTAGCGAATATCTTCTTTTTGGTCAGGTGACAAGCAGAGAATTGGGATTAATCAGCTGCAACTGTGGGGAAAAGTGAGATTGTTTTCCCATGTATTTGTAGTTGGAACATATGCATATAAGATGAAGTATGTTCAAACTTCAGTATTTGG
>NW_008825109.1:9679051-9680206 GCF_000699105.1 Pygoscelis adeliae
CTGAAGGCAGGGCTAACTTCAAAGTTCACAATCTTAACATTTTGTTCAATTTCATGGATATCAAAGTAAAGATCTTGACTTAATCCTGAGGCAAGTTTTCAGAATTCAGTAGGCAGGAGAGAAAAGTTTGCTTATTTCTGATGCCCAGTACTGTACTAGCAAGACTTTACCCATTTTGCCAAAATATGCCATACCCGTGTAATAAACTGGGGGAGGGCAGAGGAAGGGAGAGAGAGAAGGTTGATCTGTCTCAAACTCCTTCAAGAAAAACATGAGGGATGGGTCCAACAGTTGCGGATGGGGCAAGTCTTTCTGTGGGGACGGTGAGGTCCAGATCTTTATAACTATTTCTTTGAGTCTTATTTCCCTCCTGTGCTAAGTACAACGATGCACATACCGGCACAAAGCTCAGCAGAGGGGAGTGGGCGTTGCTCCCTGGAAGAGGAAACGCACCTCCCTGGGCTGGAGTCCTTGGGTAGGGACATCCCCACCAGCCCCAAAGTATGGCATGGTTGTGGTTGCATGCATGGACTTTTGTCCCTTAACTGTCTCAGCTCATAGCTACCTGGAAATCTTTTCCCTATACACAGTAAACTGAACAAATAAAGTAAAGAGAGAGGGAACTCTGTACAGGCATGGAACAACAGCAATTTTTTCTATGCCTGATCATAAACATGGGGACCAGTGGTGATACGAGGTGTGCCTTGGAACCATTCCCTGCAGATGTCCAATAGGTGACATTACAAAAGGTTAAGTATTTAATAATTTCTAGTTATTTATGTTTATGATATTCTTTTATTTATTTTTCATTTTTTCTTTTTCACTGAATTATGTAAAGTTGACATATAAATATACAAATAAATAAGAGAAACTCTTACCAATACTAGCTTTTGAGTTCCATCTTCAAAATGCTTGTCCTGGTTTCGGCTGGGATAGAGTCAATTTCCTTCCTAGTAGCTGGTACAGTGCTCTGTTTTGGATTTAGGGTGAGAACAATGTTGATAACGCACTGATGTTTTAGTTGTTGCTAAGCAGTGCTGACACTAGTCAAGGACTTTTCAGCTTCCCATGCTCTACCGACCAAGAAGGCTGGAGGTGCACAAGAAGCTGGGAGGGGGCACAGCCAGGACAGCTGACCCCAACTGGCCACAGGGA
>NW_008825109.1:9680339-9686274 GCF_000699105.1 Pygoscelis adeliae
TTAACTTTCTTTTTTCCCACCCCCCATTTTTTTTTTTTTTTTTTTTTTTTTTTTCTGACTCTCTCCCCCATCCCACTGAGGCAGGGGAGTGAGCGAACGGCTGTGTGGTGTTTAGCTGCCTGCCGGGTTAAACCACAACAATGCTGCTTGGCTTACTCTGTGACTAGTCATATAATCTTATATAATATCTTGAGATATTGTGTTAATTTGGTTTACTTACCCTTACCACCAAACAGTCCCAGTAAGGATTAACCATTTCACTAGGGGGAAGAGAGGTAAGTATATGAACATGGTGAGGGGAAAAAAAAAATGATTGATTTCTGACAGAATTTGTAAGTAATTTAGTATTGTTGATGCAAACCGTAATTGGAAAACAGGCTTACTTTTTCTAGGGAACTTTTAAAACTTTTTCCTAGAGTCAATTGCCTCCCTCCCCCCCCTCAAAAAAAAAAATCCCACAAACAAAAAACCCAAAAAGCATCTTTTGTAGGGGTTGCATTTTGTGTTCCCAATTCTACTTTTAACACTTCAGGGACCATGTTACCTTCTGTTAGCCTTGCAGGTCAGTGACGTTTCAATGCTGACCAGGGGGGTATCCTTGTGACTTGAATTTTGCCCCAAATCCTGTGGAAAGCACTTGTAATCTTCTCAGAAGATAAATGTTGCATGTAGGTCTTCATTTTATTGCCAAAATACCCATGTTAAAACAAAACTCAACACCTTTGTTTCCTTTTCAATTCAGGATGTCTAGAACAATAGTAGTGTATTTTAGAGGTTGATTCAGTATTTGGCATATCTTTTGGAAAACAAATATATCTTGTAAGATGGGACAACTTATGTCAATCACATTGCACTGTTACTGTAGTTTGTATTACAGACCTGTACAGGTCTGATACATGGATTCAGTACACTCCTAACTACTCATACTGCCTTTGTGGTTCAGGTTGCATCACTCCCTCTTTTGTTCTGGGCACCTGTGCCCTGCATCGTCTTCACTCCATGGTACTATATCATTCCCCGGCCCCTGTGTGATATGACACAAGCATCCCTAGACAAAACCCAGTGGTTGTTGAGCAGTTATAGATGTGCTATATGCAAACGTACTGAAGGTGCCTATGGGTGAGTATCTGTGGTATAGGTACCAAGCCACAGATTACTTCGAATGCCATGTGGTGTGAGTGCGACCAGGCAACTCTAAGCAGAGGCTGCAAAGAACGGTATGGATGTGAGCCACTCCGAGCCAACCAGCGCAGGAAATGGGGATTGATCTGAAGCAGCTCAGAAAGACACTATGGATACACGTGGCCCATGAAAAATTTGGGAAGACTGCTACTGTTGCAAATCTTCCTGTAACACCAAACTAGGTATCACAGAAACTGAACACTGCCATTGCTTTCCCATAAGATGCTTCTTAGAGGCAGTGTTCTGTAGTGTGACTTTGGGCTGTATTTTTCCGCTTCTAATGTGACTGGCTCTTTCCCAGCCCTTATCTTCAGGCAATCATACTCTTTTAGAGGTAGAGATTCTTTGTAAGTCTCTAGGGGTTGAAGTTAGGTTGTTTCCTCCATCATCTTCTTTTAAATATGCAAGCAACTAATTGGGGATTTTGCTCTACTCGGGATTTTCTTGCATTTTCATAAATTTGTTAGCACAGTATCTCTTTGTAGGCAAGAGGATAAATGCATTTAATTATATTGTTTTGACTTGTATAGAGATATAGCCTGAAACATTCCTTTTCCCTGGTTTTAACCCTTTCTGTTTCTTCAATAACGTGTTTGGAATGTGGAGGCATACTTGCGTGTCTCCATTTTAATTCTGACAGCTAGAAGATAATTAAATATAACAGAAATGCACGTCCAAGGAATGCGCAGAAAAGCCCATACTATTACTCCCACAGACTTGCAGCCAAAGTTTGGGACCCAGTGGAAATAAGCTAGCGTTGTTATTGGCAGTATTTACAGTGCTCTTTGTTATGATACAGTACAAAGTAACTAAGTCATATCCAGGGCTGGGTATCCAGCAGCCTTTGTGGGAACTACGTTCGCTGAAACATAAAGGGAGAAATGTGAAGGAAGTTCTCTCCAAACTACTGGACAGATCTAAGAAAGTATGAAGTCTAGCATGAGGAACCATCTTTATGGGTCAGTTGTCAGTAGTGACACGGAGCCCCCTTCCATGTGGAAAAGTGCATCATGCTCATGGTTGCTCCTCCTGCCATGAGACGTAAGGAAAACACATTTTGTTGGTCAAAAACGCCCTTTCATGAGAAACTAGGAAACACCTCTCAGAGTGTGGGTCATTTCAACATCCTTTACTGTCTGGGTCTCTTGACTGCAACTTTTAGCAGAAGTGGAGCCTTGAGAGTCGTGGCCAAGATATACTCAGCAGAAGACCTGGCAAAGCAGTTCTGGTTGTATATTGTTACAACCTTAATCCTCAAGTCTCTACTCAGCTCAAATGCCATTTCAGCTAGCAACAATTAAAGAGAGAGGAGTACATGCCGTTATACAAAAGATAATATCAGATGATTAATACATGTGCTGGCCATTTTATTCCATCATTGAAAATGTGCAGAATTAGCACTTCTGCCAGAAATTTCTTAGTGCTTCATCCCTAAACATATCTCATGTGAATTGTTTTTGGCTTCAGTACTAGAGTTTTTTGTATAGGATGCTTAATAATACATATTGAAAAGGGCAATTCATATTTCTTTGATAACTAGAGCTTTGGATTCAGTGGTTTGTTTTTCTTTAACTGCAGGCTGTAGGTAATGCATGATTTAATAAAATTACTTGAGCATTCCCTTCTGAGCACTGATCATGATAGAATAATACAAATGATTGATGTTCACTTCCTTTATGGTAAGCCAAAAAACCTGATCATGGTATCGTAAAAAAGAAATAGCATTTTATAGCAGCAATCAAAGTTGAATGAAAGCTAATGAATTAAAGGGGGAAGTTTTAGTACCTCTTTTAAGGAAAAATTCCAAGTGTTTTATGGGATGCATTTATATAGGCATTAACGTAGGGTTCTTTTTATAGAATAGATATGATAGTTTTTGCTGTCACATTTAGTGTTTAACAAAAACATTCTAATAGCAAAAAAAAAAAAGCATCAGGGTTTACTAAATAACAGGCTCTGATGTTTTAATTAGAATAATTAAATATTGCTTTATTTTACAGCTGTGAAAGGAATATGTAAATGAAAGAACGTATGTATTTTCTATTGTGACTAGAAAAGAACTGTGCAATTTTTCTTAAGTCATTTCATTATGCATAAAGCTTACCTGTGAAGGCTGTTGAATATCTTCTCCCTGGGGTTTTGTTTTGTTGTGCTGTGCTCCTTCACATATGTATACCTGAAAAATCTTATCCAGAAGGTAGAGACTTATTATTAAGAATCTCTGACAAGTTAAAGTTGGGATTTGGTCATGGTCTAAAGGCATAGTCATATAGACATTTAGTTTGGCACAAGAGTGAGCTGCTGACAGCAGAGGCAATTTCTCTCTTCCTCTTCCACAGTCATGGCTGCCTACTCTTACTATGCCCTTCATGCTCCCTGTAGCATTTATGAAGCTAAACCATAGACTGAGTGAAAAACTTACCCAATAAAAAGAAAGTGGCTAGCTTGCTGGGTGCCTACCGGAATTACAGCCAGAACTGAGCAAACAGCTAGATGGATGATGGTCTTTTTCACAGGGACAGAAACTTTGATGCATTGAAGATGAAACCTAGTAATGGCCCTAGTTAGGGGCACAGGGAACAGGACAGCCCAGTCCACCAAAAAGAGGAAAAACTGCTGTTGTCATTTTGATGTCATGAGTGGTTTATGTTAATATAGAATCCAAAGACAGAGCTTCCTATTTAACAAAGCCCCTAAACCACACCGTTCCTACGGAGGCATTTCCTCTCGCCCTTCCACGTGCCCTGGGTTGGAAGTGGAAGCACGCTGGCTGAGGGCCACGTCCCACTCACCGTTCTTCCCGTCACCACTTGCCAATTCAGAAAGACACAGGGCCAGGTGTTTTTCCCAGTCCATAAAGGTCCCTCTGTGTCATTAAGCACCAGTTTATTTCAGAACAGGCTGATGGAGGAAAAACAGGTAGTTCTTTTTGTTCTTTGAGTCAGTTGTGAACCACTGTTGTTAATTTACTGCTGCCTTAGGGTACATCCAGGTGCATTGTCTCTGGCTAACAACGTAAAAATATTTTTCTCTAGTTTAGCACTTTCTTTTTTGTTCATTTACTCTTGAAAACTTAGATTTCTAATAGTTAATTCAGCAAAATTGTATGGTGATATATGAGAGAGGGGAATCCTAAGTGGAGACAATCAGAAAAGAATGAAACATGGTTTATTGATATTTATGTATGGTTGGCTTTAAAAATGTGGTGTCGAGTGTTTGATAATTTTCTACACAGTCTCTGTGCATGAATTATTAGAACTTATGGTTTTAATGTATTTATTGGTAGATGATTTATTGTTCCCAGTGAAGACTCAGTCTCATTGTAAGACACACAAATGACAAAGATTGGAATGTAAAATCATTGTAAGAAGAGTGACAATATGCAATCAGATATACATTGTTTATGTAC
The DNA here is from genome assembly GCF_000699105.1 of Pygoscelis adeliae. Taxonomy (NCBI): domain Eukaryota; kingdom Metazoa; phylum Chordata; class Aves; order Sphenisciformes; family Spheniscidae; genus Pygoscelis; species Pygoscelis adeliae. Next base: position 9,684,931 of record NW_008825109.1, read on the forward strand.
ACATACATGCTTTGTATGAATGTTACTTTCTTTGTTACTATTGTAGCATTAAGCATCTTAAGCTCAGCTGGCATTAGTGAACTGCTTCTTAGGGTTAGGTGTGCCATTAAGGAGGAATTTCACAGAGGATGTTTTATGCCAAAGGCATGAAGTGAAATGAAATTTTAGACATTTATGGGAGAAAGTGGCAAAGCAGTATATAAAATAGATGGTAGCAGAAGAAGTAGAATTTAAAATGTCAAGAGAGAAGAGGAGGCAAAAAGAACATAGTTAAGAAATGATATGAAAAAATTGGTGCATGAAACACAAGAAGGTGGCAGAAGGATTACAAGAATGGATGAGTGTGTAAAATTGTCCAATTTCCAAGATACTTAGGGACTGATGTGCCATTGTCAGAAAGCGAAGCTTTTGTAGATGTTCATGTGTCTAATAATAATTTGCATCTTTAGCTGCATGAGTGCTTACAAAAATGACCCATATACATTTAGAATCCTAAATGGATTCAAGGATCTTTGGTTTTTAGGCTGTTTTATGCTTTTGGAATTTTTACCCATTGTGATGAAACCTAAATGGAGATAAAACTAAAAACTGCATTTAGAAAGGGCTGAAAGTGAATGGTTGATATGATGTAATGGAGCTTGAGAATAAATGAATCAAAATGAGAACGAAGAGCTTAAGTGAGCGTTTAGCTGTGCAGGCGAAAAGGAAGAAAATTATCTTTAATGTGTAGAAGAAGCAGCAGAAAGATTTATTTATGCTCTGGATTAGGAAGGCTAGGGAAAGGTGAAACAAAAATGACATTTTTATTACAGGCTTGATTGACAGGGGGGATGCTGGTGATGCAGTGCTTGGGTGGGAAGACAAAGAGGTCAATTTTGGCCATGTTAAGCTGATGGCATGCCAGCTAGGTGAGGTATCAGTGAGACAGCTGAGGTAGGAGATTAGGTGGAAGAAGAACTCTTTTGGCAGGGCCCAAAGAGTTGTGGTGAGTGGAGTTAAATCCCGTTGGCAGCCGGTCACAAGCGGTGTTCCCCAGGGCTCAGTTTTGGGGTCAGTTCTGTTCAATATCTTTATCAATGATCTGGACAAGGAGATCGAGTGCACCCTCAGTAAGTTTGCAGACGACACCAAGTTGGGCGGGAGTGTTGATCTGCTCGAGGGTAGGAAGGCTCTGCAGAGGGACCTGGACAAGCTGGATCGATGGGCCGAGGCCAACTGGATGAGATTCAACAAGGCCAAGTGCCGGGTCCTGCACTTTGGCCACAACAACCCCATGCAGCGCTACAGGCTTGGGGAAGAGTGGCTGGAAAGCTGCCCAGTGGAAAAGGACCTGGGGGTGTTGGT
>NW_008825109.1:9686518-9702034 GCF_000699105.1 Pygoscelis adeliae
CTCGAATACTGTGTTCAGTTTTGGGCCCCTCACTACAAGAAGGACATTGAGGTGCTGGAGCGTGTCCAGAGAAGGGCAACAAAGCTGGTAAAGGGTCTGGAGAACAAGTCTCATGAGGAGAGGCTGAGGGAACTGGGGTTGTTTAGCCTGGAAAAAAGGAGGCTGAGGGGAGACCTCACCGCTCTCTACAACTACCTGAAAGGAGGTTGTAGCGAGGTGGGTGTTGGTCTCTTCTCCCAAGTGACTAGCGATAGGACAAGAGGAGATGGCCTCAAGTTGGACCAGGGGAGTTTTAGATTGGATATTAGGAAAAATTTCTTCACTGAAAGGGTTGTCAAGCACTGGAACAGGCTGCCCAGGGAAGTGGTTGAATCACCATCTCTGGAGGTATTTAGAAGATGTGTGGATGTGGTGCTTAGGGACATGGTTTAGTGGTGGACTTGGCAGTGCTAGGTTAACAGTTGGACCTGATGATCTTAAAGGTCTTTTCCAACCTAAACGATTCTATGATTTTAAGAAAGGTAAGGAGTGGAGAGGTTAATCTGTGATTTGTCAATAAAGCTGCTTATATATTCTGTTTAGTAAATAGTTTTATTAAGCCTGTATGAGAATCACAAAAGAAACCTCAAAAGCCATTGACAGTGACTAGATATTTTTAATAAAGGGTGCATTTATTGCAGGTTTCATGACTTGAAGATAGATCTGCTCCCAGAAGAAGTTCTTCTCGTATCTTCTATTATTATAACACTGGGTTTGATTTATGTTTGAATGGATACAGTGATCCATTAAAATAAATTGCTTGAATGTTTGCCCAGCAGATCAGATTGACTTTCATATGTGAAATTTAGTGGTTTAGACTTAGAGTGAGACTGACAGGTTGCACTAAATGGAAGAGCAGTAAAACTATATTATGTCATTCCTGCCCTGTTTTCTTTCTTCCCTTCTTCTAATATTGTGTTCTGAATCTGCTGTGTCACAGTGAGCATACAATTCAATTTATTCCATTTCAGATATTCAGAGAAGACGTATATTTTCTATATGATATATTCTATATTATGGAAAACTAAAACAGATGCTTTGCCAAGTACAGAGTAAATAAACTGCAAAACAATGTGATGATGTAGTTGGCTTAATTTGTATGTAAATGTGAGCAATGCTATTTTAGATTAGTGAAGCAAATTGCTGAAAGAGGAGTCTCATAAATATCAGCTTCTGAAGATTGGAGTCTGAATATTTAAACAGGAAAAATTTTTTGCAGGGAAATTTGATTTTCTGAATGCCATTGGAAAAACAGGTTTTTTCTTCTTACCAAGGACTGTTGGTTTTCAAACTGCTTATCAGGAGTTTTGGATTTTCTCATTTTTCACTGTAATCAAACCTGCTGTAATTTCTATTCATGCACTACATTTTTTATTTGTCTTAGTTTTCCTTGCCTGCAGTGGTAGAGCAGCATCTATTGCTTTGAAGAATGTCAGCAACTTGTCAGTCATGAATTATTTTGTATTTGGTTATGTTTTATCTGTGAGAGTATTTTTAAGCTGATTTTATTGAGGGAGGAGAACCTACCTAATTTTCTGTAGGCATTCATAAGGGTAAAATTTTTCCCAGTGTGCTGATGAAGGTGTCATCTTCCACAACATACATTAGAGTGTGTCCCAATGTGTATCTTTGTTGGTCCACTGTTGAACATAGCAGCATACTTTAGCATGCTTTTTCTCCCTGACTTCAATTTAACTTTCTTGTTTCATCAAAGGCAATTTCAGACAAGAACTTTTAAATGCCGGGAGAGGTAGTGTTCATTTTATGAAAATGACATTTTGATTTGTCATCTGCTGGCACTTCAGTTCATGGGTCTTGAACTATTTGAGTGCTCTGCATAAGCAGAGTCTTTGTGCAACTAGGAGACACCTTGAGGAACCGAGAAACAGTTTCTCATGGCAGCATCGCCTCAGCCGAGAGGGAAAAAGTGTTGTTGTAATTGTTACGCATGTACTTGAAGGAAGTATTTATAAACACATGGTATAAACTATTGTGCAAAGACCAAGATAGTTGTAGATTTCACGCTTACGAGCAGATCATTGCATGGTAATGACTTTAGTAAAGACTCAGCAAAGTTTGACCAAGTGTTAGGATGCTGGTGTCTGTGAAAGAGATATTAGTAAAAGTATGCACATGGAGTGACATAAAAGAAATGGGAAGAGTACCAGGGAATAATTAAAATATTTTGTTTCAGATACCATAATTCTTGAATTGGTTTGTGGCTCTGCAAAAGAAGCTTTATTGGTATTCATTATTAATTTATTAATTATAACCATATATTGTTAGAGATTTCAATTTTAGTGCTTGCTGTACAAGGTACAGTCTTACCGTATAAGCACATACAAGTACGCTAGTGCATACTCATTTCCCTGAGAAAATATTATTAGCTGTTACTTTTTTCCAGTTAAAAAGTTTAGGGATATTTTGTACTCTATATTTTGTACTCTATAGAGCATGCTTGTTGTGATACTCAACAAATTTCCTTTTTGTCTGCCGATACATACTGGAGATCTCCATGGTAGACTGAAAACAAATTAAGTATACATTTTTCAGGAAATGAATGGAAGGTGGGTTGTGATATGAGTCGGTGCAGATGAGAGCAAGCATTTAAAATAAATTTATTTCCCTCTCACTAACAGGAAAAGAACTGGAGAAGAGTAGCTCTGAATCAGTTTAATGCATGCAAGGAACGTGAGTTTGAGGCATGTTATGAACCTCTTCATTAATACTGATTAGTTCATCTGACTATATGATAAATTGTATACTCAAAATGTCAGTAAATTTACATTGCAGCCATATGAACATCTAATCCACTGCTTTCTTCTCACTGGTTGTAGCATTAGAGTGCTGCAAAGAACCCGTCTACGTGGGTGGATCCAGGTCTCCAGACTTATCTGAAAGGAAAGGAGGGGAAAGAGAGGGGGCAGACAGGCAAGGTAATGGAAATATTAGAACAAAATTATTATTTTAAAAAGGGGTAAATGGGGTAAAAGTATCTTGAGTCCATTTTTTACAGTGTCTTCCTTTCACTAAGTTAAGTCAATGTTGCCTTTTTTTGGAGTCCTAGAAAAGCAATATTGCCTTCCAAAAAGTGCCAGTAGCACAAGCCAACACATGAATAATTTTCTCTAACATCTAATTAACATTCTTCATTTCAGTTCCCGGTTCAGAGAGAAGGTATAGGATATTGTTGTCTTGCTCCACTGGTATCTTGTTTCTGATAGCGTAGGGCTTGTTAGAAAATGAATGCCACTTTATTTCAGGTATTTCCAAAGAGACAGCTACTTCAATGAAAGAAAATTAAAACTTTTTCTAAAGTCAAAGACAGAAGTGTTTCTCTTGAATCACCCTTAACCTTTTTAAAATTATACTGTCACAATGTCTGCGTGGTAGTCACTTGTCTAGTAGTCCCAGACTGAGAGAACTGTTTAAATGAAATATGCAGAAATACAGCTGATTATTAAGTCATGAATACACAATTCCTGTGGATTCAGCCTTTTTTCCTACCCCTACCTAATTATTCATCCATTACAAGTTAGTTTGGTCATTATGGTTTACTGCTAGGAAATCAGTTGTCCACCTCTATAACTTTCCAATTATCTGTTTCTATCCAGCTCAGGAATATTTAAGCTTTAGTCTCTGAAGGTTTAGGAGCTAGCAGTTTAGTTATTTGGTCCATGTATGCTGATGTTTCTGAATTCAGTGATTCAAGATGTTTTATTTTCTTGCCCACCTGAGAGTGATTATACAGCAGTTCTTCTATTAGGAAAGGTCACACCAGTTATGTCAGGCACATCCATAACTTCTAAAATATGTTTATAGCTGGTGTCCGTTGTAGTTACAGGGAGCGTGATACATGTGTGAGCATCTGATTGTGCATCTGACAGGTACAAAATGCGTGACGATCCATGCTAGAAACTGGGGACCTGTCAAAATACTAACCAGTTAATCTGAACTTTGAGTATATTAGATATTCTGACAAAACAAAATCCCTTTTGTTTCAGCTGAATGTATTCTCTCAGGAAAGTTCATTGCATCGTAGGAGAAAATATGAATTAAGATTATTGCCAGGCTTTGGTTTACTGTGCTATCTGAGTAGCTGAAACTCCAGAATTTGTTATCGAGAGACGTGTTTTTTTATGTTTGCTCTTGTATGTAAATGTTATTTCAAGTTTTGCATCAGAATTTCTAAATTTGGATAGCCATTCTGAGACATAAAACCTTCATTCTCTTTTCCATATCTGTTGTGCTTTCCTGGTCAGGACATTTTTAGGAGCTTTATCCTTTTTATTTATTTTTCTACAATAATACTTAGAAACAAAACTTAAAATGCACAGTCTTGTTTACTGTACTTCATATACTAACAGACACTAACAGCTTCTCTGTTTCTAATAGATGGGATTAATGGTCTGGGAGCATCATCACAAAGGAAGTTTTGTAGGCTCAAAATATTCAGTCTATCAATTTGAGTTCTCTGCTACTGTTAGCTCTATAACAGATAACTTCAGACCTTAAATTATGTTCCAGAACTGATGAGATGATTAAAAATATGCTGTAAGGGATTTTCTTAAAAGGAGAAACCAAGGAGGAGGGGGGGTGGGGGGAAGGGGATTATATTCTTTTTAGGAGTGATCTCAATTTTCAAATTAATGTTTAGATTATGAGGGAAACTTCTTTTGCATATCCTGCTCTTGATACAATTTAGTGCAGTTTTTAAATATGTTTTGTCTGAGACTTCAATTCCATAGAAATATTAAAAATGAGATTTCAGGTCTTGCCTCAGATTGTCTCTTCCCTCCTACTTGTAGGAACAGGGAGCCCATCACGCTCCATGAGGAGCTTGCTGGTGAGACCTTAATTTTTCATCGGTTGTTGACAGCACATAGACTAAATAAATCCCCTTCATAAAACATACTCAAGAGATTATCAGGGTTTACAGAATAGCGCTTTCTTGCATGTAGTCTGTGGTCCCCCCAGCCCTGTTGGCTATTCTCCTCATAGGAGGCTGAAACAGAAATAGCAGGACCAGAAGCACTGGGATTCTGAAAGATTCACATCCTGCATCCCCCAATCTTTCTCTCTGAAATAATCCCAGATCTCCTTTTTCATTCCTTCCCACATACTTTAAGGCCCACCACTGCACTGCCATGCATCTCACTCCCCTGGAGCTGGTGTGGAGTTCTGCCTGGGCCCATTAGCCAGACCGAAGAGGTAAGAGTTATGTCCTCCCTGTATTCCTCTTGGGGCTGCGAGTGGCGACATTATGATTTTTTCCTTTGACCCAAAGATTTACAGTCTCAGGAGCTGTAGAAATGCAATTACTTTAAATCTTTGTGTTTCTTTTCATGCTGGACTCCTGGTTTAAAAGCTAGTGGGAGCAAAATTGGCAGTGAGATGGCAAAGTCTGCTTTAAGTACAAAACACAGCAAAAAGCTACTAGCTTTGGTCCCAGAAAGGCTAGGAAGCAATAGTGGTCCTCTCACTTACAGGGAGAAGCTCTTATGCCTGCTGGGGTATGGACAGGACAGGGCTTTCCAGAGGCTCAGCCAGTCCCCAACGTCCCCCTGCAATGACAGCTCGGCTGCTCGCTGCCCCTAGCTGCAGCTAAATGCCACGGCCTCGTCCAAGGAAGCAGAGGAAAGAGTTGCTATTAACAACCATAATGACCTTATCAGATCAGTCTCAGTTTCAAAGGGATTCTGCCACTCTTCCAGTATCTTCATGAGAGCTGGCATCTTCTTCCTTTCCCCCAAGGAGTTAACATTTCACACAAGTCTATTTAACCAAGAAATGGGCAAGGTTGAAAGTCCTTATATTGTTTAAGCTTCACCTTTACTGGTGACCCCAGAAGGATGAATGCGCTCTAGGGGAGAGCTGAATATTCTTTGAATCCTGATGTAAATTTCTGTCTCTGAGAAGGCTCATTGGTGGGGCAGGATCTGCAAATCCTTTCTAATTGCTCTCGTTCTTATTAAGGGCAAAAGCCAAGATATTTTTCTTTCCCTCAAAGTTGAATCTCAAAAGGAAAAGAATCTGGCAAGCCGTTTTGCCTTCAGAGGCTGCAGTCCACAGTCCCAAAACGCTTATTGTTTCATAGCTTTGCAGTGGAAAGCATCCCCTGTTTTGCTTTGTGTGCTGAGACTTTGTCTAGTATTCCCTTTTTTTATTTCACAGAGTTTTAAATTCATGAGGGGGCATTTACTGCCTCTGTCTGTCATGATAGATAGAAGCCTAAGAAGCATGGAGGCTAGATGAACACAAAGCTTTCACCTGCACTGAAGTGGAGTCTGGGCTTTTCTTTGCAGTGAGTGACTAGCACTCAGGTCTCTTTTTGCTAAATTATAGCTGGGGAGAGAATTTATCTGGGAATTTTACTTCCATATTTAAACACACTTTCACAACAATGGTTATGCCAAAGCCGTGATCTGAGGTCAAATCTTAATTTTCAGACAAGTAAAACGCCAGGACTTCTTCCTGCCTGCCCCACTGGGCGCCTGACTGCTGGAACCTAAATGTTAGCAGAGTGTCAGCTCTTCTCAGCCAGCTTTAATTCATGTTTATGTGCAAGGTGAATAATGACGCATGCAGAAATGTTGTCACTTACTAGCTGAGAATCTGAAAGGAACAGGTTTTAAAACTGTCCCTGTGTTCTGGACTGTGTGATCACTACTGTTCCACTCCAGAGTAAAGGCAACCAGCTTAGTTTAAATCTTTGTCCCCACATTGCAGACTCAACAGCCATTGACTCACATCTCTGCTATGTATATGTAACATCTTTTGTGTCCTTATTTTTAAATTATGTGAGTGGGATTTACAGAAGTGCATAGATACCTCCCCATTTCATTGCATTTGCAAAATTCCAATAAATTTGCTCCAATCTGGGAGCAGAGTTAGGTCAGAAATGTGTACTTTTGAGATTACCCCCCCAGATCTGTTGCATTTTTCACACAGCAAACACGTATTTCATAAAGCCTGAGGAATATATAACTTGGTCAATTTAATATTGTTGAAGCATTATCAGTAATCTTCTGCTTCCCATCTGTGATTCTGAACTGCATCATTATGTTGATATTTCATGCTCTCCACTCCATTAACATTTAGGATGTGTAGTAGGGGCCAAAACTTCTCCAAGCATAAGGAATTCAGCAAGATTACAAGATTGGCTTTTACAACGTATAATTTAAAAAGATTCACTGAAATCTGAGATGCTACATATACCTGTCGGTTTTTTTAATTGGTGAAGATAACTTAAAAGTGAAGCTACTCTGTGTTTTTAGAAAAGATTGCTGGATTACCAGTTTTTTCAAGAAGGATGAGATAGATCTTGAACATTTGTGGCAATTTATAAATTCTTTCTAGTTTGACAGTTAAGACTATAATTGTTTAAGATCAGAATGTTTTCTAAGTTTGCAACAAGGTTGCAGTATTAATTACTGTAAAGCCAGTTTCTTCTTACACAGCATTATATATCAATGCGAGACAAGGTTAGACTGAGTAGTGTACAAATGCTTTCTGGAAAAATGAGTGTTTTTAAGGACTCGAATATTTACCATTCTGGATTTTGGAATGTAATTGTTCTGTGGTACGCAGTCCTGTTTTATTTGAAAATTAATATTTTACTTCTCTGGTTAAATATTGATTCTCTTTACTATTTCAACATTTTATGAATCTTTTGTTTTCTCTGGGGACTTTCTATGCATTTTATCAGCTGAATAAATGAAGTAATTCACAAACCAACTGCCTCTTGCTCTCAATGGCTTTAGGGGACCTTGTCATTCCCTGTAGCCTTTTCTTAGGCCCAGCTGTGTGGCTCTGAAATCACTTGCCTGGTAATTAGGTATTTATCAGATTGTTTCTGAAAAGGCATGAGACAGTTATCTGACACAATTATCTTTGAAAATTGAATCCCTCTCTTCTGGTCCTGCTGAGGACATTCGAAGGTACTGTGAATGTTTAAAGCTAAATGCCTTTGAAAAACCCTTGCTTTTTTAGATCAGGTGTAATGGAGGAGTCAAAATGCAGTCAAAGGAATTTTTTTTTTTAACCTTTCAGGCACTGAATTTTCTTTCTATCAAATATTGTTTCTTTTCCATGTGACTCTGTTTGGAAGTGCTTTTGACAACCACTTTGCTTCTTCAAACATCCACTATTTAATAGTGTCTGGACATTGACAGTATTTCTTACTAATCAAGAAATTACTAATTACATCAAGGCATTACTAATGATATTTTTTTGCCTGTTCAAAAAGTGATGAGTATGTAGTTGTAGGAAAGCAATTTGGAAACGTGGTATTCCCTATTGGGAAATCTGCAACAGATACAGTACCCAGTTTTTTCCAAACACTCTCTTGAAAGTCTTGGTAGTTGAGACATGAGTTGTTAATATGCCAAAGGGCAAAAGAGATAATGCATCGGTAATATAAGATATGAGAAGGTTCTTGCTTTATTTAGATCATTCCTTGGTTGTATTTTGAAAAAGAACAAACTTTTTAACATTTAGCCAGCTCTTAAGATTTGTCTATTGGAAAACACAGGGCTCATTCCACTGTTACTGAATTTGTCATAAATTTAGAGTGCAAGCAGATTCTTATTATTTTGACAAGATAGCATTGCTTTTAACAAGTTCAAACCTCTTTGAAGGAACCTATTTAAGTTTGAACAGAAGATCCTTAATTCTTGCATCACTTATGTGCAAAAGGAGTTTATAGAAATGAAAGGTGGAAGTATCTGATATAATAGGAGTAGAGTATCACTTTATTTCTTTCTTCCTGACATTCAAAAGTAGGAGTATCCATAAAGGGAGCTTTCCTTTTTACTTTTGTCATACTGTTTTCCAGACTTGAGAAATGATGAGAAGATGATGTTATATCATACATGTTGCTTTCTTCTGAGTAGGTATAAACTAGTATCTGATGCTTGGCAGTCTTGTAATTTGGGTTCAGAATCATGTTGAAGTTTTGTTTCCTGGCTGTTGAATCACAGTCAGAAAAAGAAAATCTCACTAAAACAGGGCAAAGCATTTTAAAAGATAGCAACTATATAGATAATCCATGAATTCTGTTATGATTTTTATTCTCATGACTATGTGCAAGTTCTTTGCAGACACCCTGCCTTAGTCAGTGATCCAGCTACTAAGCAAGAATTGTTGGTTTTTTCTTTCCCCTCCCTGCTTTATACCTAGTTTTGTATATAGTACCACATCCAAATCCAGCTCTGATTTCAATTAATTTTCCCATAGAGTTTTCCATATTGCTGTTACTACAGGATTTGCTTCACATTTGCTTGCTTGGCCTTATTAAGAGATGGTCCCTTATTATGCAAAAAGGGAGGCCCAGGTAGATTAAAGGGGGTACAATTTTGAAAAATATGCAATTGCATTAAAAAAAAAAAAAAACAAACAAGCAAACAAACCCAAACAGCTGTTTCAAAAGTCTTGTGTTTTAGATTTGCACGGAGTGAGTCAGATGAAGCTCCTGGAGAGTGTAGTTCTTCTCCTTTGGCAGGCTTCTTTAATTACAGAGAGATTTGGTGTTTTACAAGCGAGAATTTTGCCAGGCAGCCTGGCTACAATTGGGAAGAACAACCCAAACTTTTGCTTTCCTCTAGGTTTGAAGCACAAGTAAATTTTAGTAGATTAGATGTGTCTCTAAAGCTACATCACCTCTTCCTCTCACACAAGCGCTTGTGCATGTGCACACACACAGAGAGTATCCTGCGCTGTAAAGCTTTTAGCTAAGAGCTTAAGATCTTTCCCTCTCACTCTCTTGTATTGCTTCTTGAGAGTGATGATACAAATATCTTCACTTCTCCCCTCTCTTTCCACAGCTTTTAGCTATATCAGCAGTTTCAGCAAAAAAGGCTAATTAACAGAATGAAATCACCTCCTGGATTTGAGGAAAGTTTTGTCCAATGAGTTCACTGGTGACTGTTACCAATTACCTTTGGCCTCTGATTGCTCCCCTGAGAGTGACTGAACATAAAATAGAGAACAAAGCCTGCAATACTGCGGGTCTGTGCAAAATAATAGTTTGCAAGTTAGAATTGATTTTTGCATTCCAGGGGAATAATCAGCCTGAACACAACAAGCGCTGCGATGACAGGCAATGGGTTACGATGCTGCATAACATATTTAAACGTTAGTCTGTCTGTACGTTCTGCTTACCTGTGGGATCATAAGGTTACTCCCCCAAAAATGTAATCACAAACCTCCTCTCACCTTTCCATTTTTGACCATGCGTTGAGGACTTTTCACAGGATAAGTGAATTTTCTAGTATTTATATATATTTTTTTTTTTAAATCTTTTTTAAGCCCTAAAAGACATGCCCAGCATACTATCTCCATCCAGTCAGCTTCTGCTCCAGGACCATTCGATGCTGCTAGCTTTTCTAGTCACTCTACACTACAGCTTCTGAGCATTTTATGACTAGTTTTCTGCGAGAGGTAGCCTTCCCTCATTCTGTGCTAGACACTTTATAATACTGTATTTCCTGAAATAGTATATGGATTGCTGATTTTGGTGCTGTAGTTCCCAAACAGCAAAGCAGGATAATCACAGCTGAGGCAGGGAGGAGATCATTTAGTCCAATGCCCTGCTCAGAGCAGGGTCAGCCAGGGCGGGTTGCCCAGGACTGTGTCTTATCAGGTTTTGCATATAAGGATAGTGTCTCCACATTTATCTGGGTTATCTATTCCACTGTCCAATCACCCTCACAGTAGAAAAGTTTTTTTCTTATGTTTAAGTAGAACTTCCTGTGTTTCAGTTTGTGCCTTTTGTCCTGTCACTGGGCACAACTGACAAGAGCCTGGCTCCCTCTTTTTCATTCCCTCCCAGCAGGTATTCATCCACATGGATCAGATCCCCCTGAGCCTTCTCTTCTCCTGGCTGAACAGTCCCAGCCTCTCCCCATATGACAGATGCTCCCACCCCTTAATCATCTTTGTGCCCCTTTGCTGAATTTGCTCCACTGTCAGTCTTGTGCTGGGGAGCCCAGAACTGGACCCAGCACTCCAGATGTCTCACCAGTGCTGAGGAGAGGGGAAGGGTCACCTCCCTTGACCTGCTGTCAATGCTCTTCCCAGAATAGCCAAGGATACCTTTGGCCTTCTTTGTTGCAAGGACACATTGCTGACTCAACTTCTTGTCCAGCAGGAGTGCTGGGTCCTTCTTGGCAGAGCTGCTTTCCAGCCAGTTGGCCTCTAGTGTGTACCAGGTGCAGGACTTGGGATTTTCCTTTGTTGAACTTCATGAGGTTGTCCAGCGTGCAGAGGTCCCTCTGGATAGTGGCACAACCATCTGGTGTATCAGTCACTCCTCCCAGTTTTATGTCATCTGCAAACTTGCTGAGGGTGTACTCAGTCTCACTGTCCAGGTCACTAGTAAAGATGTTAAACAGTATTAGACCCATTAGCAACCCCTGGGGTATACCACAAGGGACTGGTCTCCAGCGGGACTTTGTGATACTGATAACAATCCTTTAAGCCAGGCAGTTCAGCCAGTTTTCAGTCCACTTCAACCTTTGCTTGTCTAGCTTGTACTTCATCAGCTTCTTTATGAGGATCTTATGGAAAACAGTGTCAAAGGCCTTCTTAAAGTCAAGATAAACAACATCCACTGGTCTCCCCTTAACTACCAAGCCGGTCATCTCATTGTAGAAAGCTTTCAGGTTAGTTAAACATGATTTCCTGTTCATAAAACCATGTTGACTACTCCTGATCACCTTCTTGTCCTTCCATGTGTATGGAGATTGTGTCCAGAATAGGTTCATCTATCGCCTTCTCAGGGATCGAGATCAGGATGACAGGCCTGCTCTTCCCTGGATCCTTCATCCTGAAGATAGGGGTGACATTTGCTTTCTTCCAGTCCTCAGGAACATCTCCTGAACATCACAACCTTTCAAAGCTAATCAAGAGTGGCCTTGCAGTGACGTTGGCCAGCTCCCTCAGCTCTCATGGGTGCATCCTGTCAGGTCCCAGGGGACTGGTGTGTGTCCACGTAGTTTAAGTGCTCCCTAACCTGATCATCCTCCACTGAGAGCAAGTCTTCCTTAGTCCAGACTTCCCCTCAGGTTTCAGGGGCCTGGGATTCCTGAAAGCTGGTCTTTCCAACAAAAACTGAGATAAAAGAAGGCATCAAATACCTCAGCCTTTTCCATGTTCTTTGTCCTCAGGTACCCCACCTCATTTTCCTTGGTCTTCCTTTTGATGCTTATGTTCTTGTAGAAGTCCCACTTGTTGCCCTTCACATACCTCACCAGACTGACCTTCAGGTCGGCTTTGGTTTTCCTAACCAGAGCCCTGCACACTTGGACAGTGTCTCTATATTTCTTCTGGCACAGCTGGCAGAAAAGGCAGTAAGCACTCAGTAACATAATTTGACTCCTTGAGAGACACCAACAGACTGGGGGTCAGGCAGGGGCAGGAGCCTGCAGAGCATTGTCAGTTTTCTCGAGTGGCCCCAATTCACCGAACAATTGGAAATAATTGTTTTACAGTTAATGGGATTGTTTGGGTTGGTGTGGTGGTTTTTTTCTTTCTCTTTACACTCCTTGACACTCCACTTCATGCTTCATACCTTGCTCTGCACATTTATTGCATTATAAATATATTGCCTCCTTATGCAGAAATCATGTTCTGTTGCTCACTGTCTCACTTATGCACTCCTCCCTGAGGAAAACTTCTTTGTTAAAGTTGTCCCTTATTCAAAATTAGTCTCAGCTTATATAGCCACACACATGAAGGAAACATTAGAGATTAGCAGAACTTCTGGTAGAGAGATTGTTCATGAGACTGAGACTGGTGGGAGAAAAGATATTTCTTTTGTCATAAGTTTGGCTCCTCACACTGAGCATTCACCTGTAGGCAGCATAGTAGAGGGTGTTTAGGGTTTAGGCTACAGCTTATGTCACATGCCACAGTTTGTCAGGCTGATACTGCTGTTTTGGTTTCTGCTGCAGTCTTTCAGTACGAGTGGATGAACAGGGACACAGCTTTTTTTTTTTCTTTTCTTGAATTCTTCTTGAACTATACTAGGTGAACTATTCCTATGGTAGTGCTTAGGCAGTAAATATACCATACAGAGAATCCAGTCAGTTAAAATCTAGGTAAGACTGTTTTACATAGAAGTTTGTCACCTGCCAGCTTAGAAATGTAAATTGAGCACATTCAATTCATTACTACTATTATTATTATTAATAATTATTTTACTCTTGTTTTCTCACTGCATTTAAAAAAACAAACAAAAACAAACCCACAGCTTAAAATAAGTAAAGTATAAATCTTACATTATAATTGTTAAAACTGACCTAACAATTGGTTCTAAAAAATCAAATGTTTTGGAATCCTAAAAGATTAAATAAGGTGAGCTTCATGAATGCCTGCTGAAACTGTCACAGTCCAGGTCCATAGATGCTCTATACTGATAATTACTCTGGTTTAAATAGGCTTATATTTTTTTAGCTGCTTTGACCTTAGTACAGTTGACTTACTTTATAACAGAAAAGGAGCTGGCCAGACTTTTTTCCCCTAGTTCATCAACCCTCTGTCATTCTTTCTCCTAAATGGAAACAGTTGAGACAATGTATGGCAGTGCTTCCTTCTCATCCTCCTGGAACTCCAAATAAATTTAGTTTAACAAAGACAAGATGTTTAAAATAGTAGAGGGAAGTTCTTAATTTCAGTGATATATAACTTTACTGATGATAATGCACAGGAGGAGTAAGTTCAGAAGTAGTGTCAGTCTAAACAAAGATGACCAGATAACTGGGTGTCCGACTAATAGACATTAGGACTTTATAACAAAAGGATTGAAAGTACAGGAAGGTCCATCCAATATCAGCAGGCCTAACAATGCATGACAAGCTTTAAAAACTTTCTGCATTCAAAATGAGTTAACATTGCTTCAAAAGGAAGATTTTCTATTTTTTCTGCTTTTAGTGAAATTTTGCCAGTCCACTCCAAAATGGCCTTTGGGTACACAGCAAATCACAATTTTGTCTCATCCTGTAGATAAACGATCTTCTTTAGCATAATGTTTACCAAAGTGCATAGATTTTAATAAAGGGAAGTTATTTTTACAAGTTAAAATCTTAATTACCTGACATTTCTGTCCTTTTTTTCTATTCAACGTACGGTCAAAATCTAGTCTTACTAAGCTGCTTACCATCTCTGAGAGAAGCAACAATAAAAACCAAATTGTAAAAAAAGGGAAAATAAATAAAGGGAAAGTAAATAAAAAGAAGACCAGCATTGGTTTTGGTCTTGTCTCAGTGTCTTTGCCTTCTACTGCTGAATACTGCACTGGCTATAGTGATAAATAGCACTATACTTCGGAAGTGGAAGAGAATAATTGATTAGACCCTTTCCCTGCATTTACCATAGTGCTTCTTTCCCCTCTGGGTTTGTGCAGTTTAATTTGCCATTGATTCTTTAATGATTATAATGTCATAAAGGAGCCAGTGTTTATCTTCATTGTGCACTCTGGACAACTCATTGGACCTGAATCTTTTCTTGCACGTTCTGGTGTAGATCTGCAGTCATTTGATATGGAGTTAAGTGAGGTCTCAGGCCAGCTGAAGTTTATATGGCGAGTGCATCCTTCTTCTGTCACCAGCAACATCTAATTAGTGCCAGTCCTTATTCTGCAGTATTAGTTTTGTATTTCAGATGCTGCAAGACTAATTGCAGAGAAGGACCACACACAGAAACATTTAGCTCAGCTATTATAATCAAAAAGTTAAATGTTATGAAACTGAGAAATTTCCTGATGAATAGAAGTTCTAAATGTATGTGGCAGATACTTCATGGGCTTTTACTATGTACTAAGGGAAGCAGTGTTTTAAATTGCCAGCTGAATCCCTTTGGTTGCGATATACTTCTGTGGGTTTCTTCCACTACAGCGTAGTACTTGAATTGCGGACTGTGGCAGTAGACTATGATAAGAAAGCTCTTGTTTCTCTCTATCTGAAAACCATTTTCCGTTCTGATGACATCTTTTTCTACTTTATCTTCCCTGTGATCAGAGCTACTATTTCAGAAGAGAGCACTATACTCCAAATATAGAGAATTAGTCTCCTATTCAGGATTGTTTTCAAGGAATATCTACAAGAATTAGTTTTAAAATGTAGACTAAAAAGCTTTGTTTTCATATTAAAATTACTTGGCTTCATAAAAGCTATCATCTTCACTGAATTTTTCTGTAAGAATAATGTTTTTAATAACACTGAAATAACTTCAGGTTTTAGAATTAAATATTATATTTCAAACATAAAACACAAGCAGACTTAGAGGGCAGAAAAGGTTTTGACAAACAAGCCAGGCAGTTAATGTCTGAGCTCCCTGTGGAGCTCTGTCACATACAAAGGGATTAAAAAGAAGTCATAGTCTACCGATTAAGTAAATGGAAGAGAGAGATATGGAAAAGACAAAACTTTGGATTCGTACATGGGATGCCTTCACAGATAGGGCAAGTGCCATAAAGTA
>NW_008825109.1:9702058-9740106 GCF_000699105.1 Pygoscelis adeliae
TTAACCGTGGCTAAAGAGCAAAATTTTCTTGCTGATTAAAATAGAGTTGGATGGTGAGAAAGAAAGACAAAAACTAAAACACACCTCCCCCCCACTATTTTTCCTAGGCTCAACTTCACCCCTTCATCCCCAACTCCTCTACCTCTGCCCGCCTCATTCTCTCCCTGGAGTGGTGCAGGGAGATGGGGAATGGGGGGTTGCGGTCAGTCCATAACAGCTCTTCACTGCCTCTCCTTCTTCCTCCTCACACTTTTCCCCAGCTCCAGCGTGGTTCCTTCCCACAGGCTGCAGTCCTTCAGGATAAACCTGCTGCTGCATGGGCTCTCCAAGGGCTGCAGCTTCCTTCAGGGCACATCCACCTGCTCCAGCTCGGAGTCCTCCATGGGCTGTAGTGTGGGTATCTGCTCCAGCGTTGTCCTCTCCATGGGCTGCAGAGGAATCTGCTCTGGCGACTGAAGCACCTCCTCCCCCTCCTTCTGCTCTCACCTGGGTGTTCCCTCTCCTGTTTCCAATCCTTTTTTTCCCCCCTATTCCTCTGCCTATGTGGCATTCTGTCCTTTCTTACACAGGCTTTCCCAGAGGCACCATCAGCTTGGCTGACAGGCTCAGCTGTGCTCTGCAGTCGGTCTGCTGGAGCCGGCTGTGTCAGGCACCAGGCAGCCCCTGGCGTCTCCTCAGAGAGGTCACCCTGCAGTATGCCCTCTACCAGCACCTTGCCACATAAACCCAACACAGCTTGGTCCACAAGTCAAATTCTGCCTCCAGAATGTGTGATCTTAACTCCTATTGAGATCAGTAGGAGTTGTGTCCTGCCACTGGATGGGAACACTTAGACTCTTATTAAATCTTTGAGTCCTTGAATGATTTTCCAACATGTATTAATGAAATGATTCTTTCACATTGATGTATATTGTGTGAGCACCTTGCATTATAACGACAAAGCAAATCCTTAACTGAAAGTGGTTTTTTTGTTTTGTTTGGTGAACCAAATTCAATGGGCTGCCTCATCAGCTTTGAGTTAGAAACAACATTCGATCTTGTATTTGCAGG
This sequence comes from Pygoscelis adeliae, assembly GCF_000699105.1. NCBI lineage: Eukaryota > Metazoa > Chordata > Aves > Sphenisciformes > Spheniscidae > Pygoscelis > Pygoscelis adeliae. The sequence goes on from NW_008825109.1 coordinate 9,703,109, forward strand.
CAGAAAATACAGATGAAGGAGAAGGAACTGTGGGAATCTGAAGCCAACGTGGTAAATAGTTTTATAAAGCAAGCCTGTATTACTGTACAGAGAAAGAGATCGATATTCTAAAGGCCTGAATTTGCAAATCCTCATTTCAGTCTTGGAGTCATATCATGAATAGCATTTAGAGCAGCATGTAACACCTTGGCCATTAATTGCCGTTAACTCTGCCATTAAGAGCTATCAAGCTGTTTGCAACAGAAGAGCAGTCATACAAGTGATAGGGGAAATTAAAAGAATGGGAATGGAAGGAACTGGTTTTTTGTGTGCAGTGTTTTTTAGAAACCTATAGAGGAAAGAGATTTTGAGCAGGTTGGTATGCTATAAACAAGGCCTGAAGAGTTCTGGCAAAGTCTGTACTAAGCACCAACGTAGCTGAAGCGTAAGAAATGAGTCGGATGAGAAGCAATTATTTTTCAACAGTAGTGGAGTTGTAAATACTTTTCAACCTACAGTTGTGGTCAGAAAAATGAGTGTAAAAGTCACATTCTGATTCAAAAGATTTTCTTCCTTCATAAGATTCCATTTTCCTGCCAGTCAGATGAAAATTTTCTGCCCTTAAGAATACAGAAGCTCACCAGAAAGTTACCTTAGCTGTTCAAGTTATTACTGGGTAAAATTGCCCCTAATCCTCATTCAGCAAAACAGCATGTCATAAGAAGAGGACTAGTGTAAAGTTTTAACTCTGCTTGCATAGAAAGCTGAATAGCGTTGAAGTGTTTTCAACTTAGGCAAGTGTTTAAGTATTTCCGTGAACTAGGATGGATTAAACCTACACTGAATTATCTTGCTTGAACTGAGCAATTTCTTCAATAACTTGAGTTACGTGACCAAACAACATGCAGCACTTTAAAATATACACGTGCACTACGGGGCTCCTCAGGTCTCCCTTTAAAACATCTGTTTTGGGGTTGTCTGCTCTGCAAGGACAGTTAATATTCTCGTTCTGGTTTACAACTTCCCAATTGTTGGAAAATTTAACATTATTTTAATAGCTAAAACTGTATTGAAACCAGGATACTTCATAGAGTTACACTGGGCACAAGTATTTGGAAGTACCTTAAATTTATCATTAATTTGTCTGTTCTTACTTCCATTGTGTATTGCAGGTAACATTTACGTTAGCGCTGCTGAGCTGGTGTAATGCAAGGAAGGACACATCATGAAATGGAAACATTATCCTTTTTTGGTCATAGTAGCTGTATTCAGCCTTTCCAGATGCCATCAGTTACTGGGTCAGCTCATTCCAGGTAGGTAGTACCTTTTATTTAAACATAAATGTTCATGTTTTTATTAATCATTTTTATGCCATCCATGTGAATATGTGCATATTATACCCGAAGTATATACACCTGAAGTTCTCTCTCCATGTATTAATGTGTGTGTGTATAGTTAAGAAATTTATGAGCATATCTGCGTATTTAAAACACAGAATTTAATAAGTGCTGTATTGTCTATGCTTAATGCATGGTCAGAAATGGAAAGTTGCTTTTTTCGATTGCAAAGGAAGATGTAGAAATGGAATGGCCTGAAAATCTAAGTATGAGAAGGTTAAGGTGGCTATTAAAGCATTCCTTTGATTAGCCCTATTGGTGGAGGGAAGAAATACAGAGTGCAGTAACACACTTGTGTATCAAAGAGAATAGGAAATCTATAGAGAACCTTCCTGAAGAAGGAAAATAGCAGCAACTGTGAAATAGCTGAAATGCAGTGTTTTCAGTGAAGTCCTAGAGATCATCCCGGTGCTTGCATATGGCAAGTCTTACTAATGCAGAGAGGAGTAGTAAGCGTGTATAAAAAAGGCGAGATACTATCCAACATTAAAGAGAAGGTGGTGGTAAAATAGGTAACCTGTGTCACTTAGCAGTGAACAGTGGATTTTTATTGAAGTAACATACAGGAAACAAAATCTGTTTTGTTGTGTTGTGTTTTTTTAAAGAATAAATCTGTAAAAACAGCTTCTGAGTCATTCTGAATAATTTTCAATATTTGTTAGGAAAAACCCAAACAAACTTTGATCAGTACTGCTAATAACGCACAACCTGTCAGTAAAATGTAGGAAAACACAACAGACATATAAAAAAGAAAGTGACATGCTGATTTTTGGTGGTTGTTTTTTCTGCTTTGCATCTGAATAATAACATAGAAGACTCTACTGGCTGGATTTCTAAGTTGAATACATTATGCATGCAGAATTTTGTGGCTATACAATTCTTCTCCATATATCTGTGGGCAACTAGTTCAAATATAGACTACTGAATGGAAAGAGAAGGGAAGAGGTTTTTTCCTTCAAGGGTCTGTTGACCTGTAATGAATGGTAGTTCATGGAAAGCAAATTAAGGAAATAAATTGATAATTTTTTTTTTTGGTTTTGTTGGTTTCAAATGTAGGAGGTGCAAAAAGACTCCAGCATAAAGGAAGATGTAAGTTAAAATTACCATTTTAAAAGTTTGATCTTGGACTTCAAACATAATTTCAAAGCAATTTACCTGTCACAAAGACAGCTACCTCTCTTTTTAAAAGGAATGCAGATCCGAATGTATTTTCATGAAAGCTACCTCAATCCACTTGCATTGGTTTCAGTTTAGTCATAGTTTTGTAGATTCTACTAAAAAGGCTGTTTGCATTGTATTACTTCTTCCATCAAATTAGTTGCAGAATAAAATCACAGGTGGCATTTTGACTGTCCCTGCTTTGTAATTTTCATCACAGACCTCAGACTTGAACCAAGAGATTACTCTACTTGGCCAGACATCAGCATGCTCAGCCTTGCTGGCAGGGTGCCAGGAGTGTGATTATCACAAAAGATCAAATAAAGCAGGATTTTTTTTTTTTTCCTTTAAGCAGTTCTTCTATTCGTTTTGCTCTTTTTGTGTCTTTTCCTTACAAAGGCATGTCTCTTTTTTTTTTTTTTTTAAATGCATAGAGAGAGACCTGTGCAAAATCTCAAACTTTTTTTTTCCATTTAATGGGGGGAAAAAAGAAATAACAGTTCTTTGGAATTCTGCTGTATCCATAAAAAATATCAGTAGAGCAATAAGTAACAGCCTTTTCTGAGGACTGCTAAAAGCACTAAGCAGCTAAAAGGTCTGTGATCATAGTACTACTTAACTGTGTTATTTTATTTCAGTGAAAACCATGCTTTCAAAATAATAGATTTAATGAAATTATTTTTAGATCAAGTTTAAAAAATGAAATGTTATTGTTTCAAACTCTCCAATTCTGTCTTATCTAAAAACTGAAAATTGTTCCAGCTTATTGATGACATAGCTTTAATTTCATATGGCAAACTATCAGAAATGTGTTAAAGCTTACCCTCAGAACTGGAATTTTCAACTTCAGTAAAATGTGATGAATTTTAATGGTGGTCTTATAACTTTGAAACATTTATTGTAGTTTTTGCTGAATCTTTTCATATATTCTTGTTGAGTCTCACACTTTTGCATATGGGGTCCACAGGGAAGTACTGTCTCCCCCTTTATTAAAATTACAGCTGAGCCTTTCATCTCATGTCATTACATCTTACCTCTAATTCACATATAAAATATACTTGCAATTCCACTATGGCTGTCTCCTGAGGCGTGAAGTATCTCTGCCTTGGCACATCTTTATTTAATCGGGGGTTGAACATTATCTGGGAAAGACGTGATTTTTCTTTCCAGTTGCTCTGCATATTTAGAAGTTAGTAAACTTGATAGTTGATTTTAAAGTGCACTGATCTAAGAAAACATAGCATTAAGTAACGCTATATTATGTTTAGATGCATAAGTTGAGAACTATGTTTTCAGTTAAGTCATTGAAGTATTTTAAAGTTACCAGTTACTACATTGTTGAAAAAACATAGAACTATAAATTCCACATGCAGCAAAAGATTTTAATAATTTAAACTGAGATTTTTTTTTTTTTTTGACATCAATAGAAGTGACTGCAAGCTTTCAGATTTGTGGTCTGTTAATAAAGACAGTAGGAGCATTCCTCATGGATTTGGTTGGGCTTGGGATCAGGTCCTTTAGCAGGAAATATTGTGGAAGTGCCCTCCGTCTGAACTGCAACAGATGTCAGATATGTGGGATCTAGTCAATCCTTGAGCTTTACAGAGACATCCAGACAAAGAAAGCCTCATAAAACCATGTAATGACAAATTTTGAATGTTCCTGGTAGATTATTAATAGATTTTTTGTAACAGAATTCTCTGTAGATCTTGGAGAGTGGACGATGAGGAGAAAACCTCTTTTGAACCCAGAATTTTGAGAAATTTTGATAGAAGCTTGTAGACCTCCATGGTCTACAAGTACTGCCTCTCAGTACTTGAGCAAAGACTGATGTTTCACTAGAAAGCCTGATATATTTCCATCATTTTCAAGTAAAAATAGATTGCTTTTCTGATACTTTTTTTGATTTTTAAATCCGTGAAGTACATTGTTTCTCCAGGAAATAGCTTTCCTTTAGGAGACGCAGATATGTAACAAAGCATAAAATAAAACACCCACAAAACAACCCTCTCTGATAATCATAGAAGCTTACTGAAATCCTGAAGAGAACCAGTCCAGGATTTGACCTGTTCTGGGGTAGACAAGAATACTTTAAATTTCCTTTTTCCTAATACTTCTTGGCTTACTAATGAAACACTACAGGAAATATGTTCACTATCGTAGTTTGTTTGCCTCTTTCAACAGGAGACAGTTATTATTTGTAATGAAACTTTCATAAATTCAAATTGTCCTTTCTCACTGCCTCTAACATGCTAAGGGGTAAGAAATCATTTTTGGAATCTGAAAACTCTTACATCAGAGCTTTTCTCAAGTTAATCATAATTCAGTAACATAAGTAACTAAATTTTTTGGTGTGATTATTTTAAAATCACTGTTAACTTTTCAGTACTGAAGACTCTGATCTGGCTAGTGAAAACAAGATTTGTAGTTTTCCCCTGTCACCTGCTTGTCAAACTACTGAATTTGTTGTCCGAATATGATACTTTGGGTTTATATGTGTGATTGATACATTTTGACAAGAAATTCTGTAGTCCTCTGGTTTCCCTGGAACCTGTGAAGGTACCTTGAGAAAATGGTTCCTAGTACTAAAAGAATTTCATTTGCTGCTTCATAAAGAAGATCACTGTCTTGTATAATTTAATGGGTACTCATTCATTCTTCTGTACTTTTTAAGTGCCTGAATGAATTTTCAATCAAATATCCAAAATAAATCTCTCAATGATCTGAATAAGGCATTGGATAGTTCAGGTGAAGAATTTAGCTAGTTTTATGGTTGTGCAGCTTTTTCTGAGAATAATGGTTTAAAAGGAAATGTTCAGCCCAACCCATAGTTTAACTGTCTTTTGGCACAGGCTCAGAGGCAAAGAGGACTGGATGCTCAAATTCCATGTAAGCCCCTGATTGTGAAGCTGTAAAGGAAGAGTGAAGACTCATTGAGCTAAGGAAATGAAGTGACCAGTACTCCCTTGACACTTGTCAAAGAGTAGGGGATATGGATTTAAATTCCCTCAGTTGGAAGGTACCTGAGGATAGTTTTCACCCTTTCTGAGCAAGTGATCCAACAGCTGAGCTCATATTTAAAAAAGACAGCAGTTTTGTTGGTTATAATTTTGTATTGTTTTAAAGTAAAGTGATGTTCATAACTATTTTGTGATGAGCCAGTAAGCATTTCAGAGCACCTGAACAGGAAAGCCTAGTTTGTAGGTCACAGGGGAAATAAGAAAAAGGATAGAAACCAAAAAACTCAAAACTTATGTAAGGCTGTGCCTGCTCAGGAACAGAGCTTTAAGTCCCAGAAGAATGTTAACTCCAAAGATGGAGGGACATGATTTAACAGGGTCAATTTTTTAAATATAGGTCCCCGAATTCCATGCAAATTCCACTTATTCTTTCGTTGAATCTGAGCCCAAATGAAGATAACCTTTAGCTATTTTTGATTAAAGACATACACATAAATATAAGACTGGAAGTGTGTAGCTCTGATGTAGGAACACTCATGGAATCATGGAAAAAATTAGGTTAGAAGGCACATGGATGTCATTTAGTCTGATTGTTTTTTTGCTGAAAACAGTTGCTATCTTCAGAGTTAAATCAGGTTGCACAGGGCCGTGTCCAGCTGTGTTCTGAACAACTCCAGGGATGGAAATTTCATAACCTCTTTGGACCACTCTCAAGGTGAATTTTTACTTCCATTTAAAGCCAGCTGGAACTTTTTGTATTGAAATTTGTGACCCTTGCATCTTGTCCTTTCACTGTGCACTTCTGAGGAGACTCTGACTCTTACTGCAAAACTTTCTTTAAGGTAGTTGAAGACTGTAATTAGACCACTACCTTAGACTTCTGTATGCTAAACCAAACCATCTTCTTTAGCATCTCCCAGTATCTCGTATGCTCCAGCCCCCCGACCATCTTAGAAGCTCTCCGCTGGGCTCTCTCCCATTTTTCTGTTTCTCTTTTGGAGTGAGTGGCCCAAAACTAGATGCACTCTTCCATGTGCAGACTCATGAATGACAACTGGAGGGAACTAATCACCCCTTGACCTGCTGGTTATGCTGTCACTAAAGCATCCCAGTATGTCAGTACCCTTCCCTGGGTCAAGGGCACACTGCCAGCTCAAATTCAGCTTACCAACCAGGACCACAGTTTCATCTCTGTCACGTTCTTAACTTTCCATCATATAACTTCTACCGTAGAAAGGATCATCTTGGAGGAACTGTTCTGTTGACAAACTGTAGTGGCAAGAAATACCATGTTTTGGTGGTAATTTTGTTTTCACAGGCTTTATGAAACATCACTATTGGCCATAAATTACGTTTTTGTGATCCTAATTTAATATAACTGTGACAAATGCATCTCTAAGTGATGTGTAGCAAGCGATGATGATTTAATGTATTGTTTCCAGTTGTGACTGCCACCAAGTTTGTAAATTGTGGTATTCAAGGTCAAATTCGGAGACAGTAGACAGGCAGTTTAGGCCTTGCTGGGGTCAAGGAAGATGTGGAAAGATGTGTTTCTGTCATCCACATCCAATTACCTTGAAGCAGACAGAAAATATTCTTCAATTCAGATCTAAAAAAAAGCAAAAAAACCCAACAAACAAACCAAAAACCAAACAAACACCACTCACATTTTGGCTAGCCCCTACAAAGAAGGGGCTCTATTTAGACAGACTGAATAAAAATTAAAAAAGAGAAAAAAATGGCATCTGTATTTTTCTTGTAAAGACCGTGTTTGTGTTCATATCTGCCTCTTCGTTCTCTCCTATCCCTGCAACGTGCGTAGGCCATACTGTACCTGCTTGTAGAGAGGAAGCAGTACCAACTGAGATAATCTAATTTGACCACTGTATATTTGTATGCATGTGTATATGCATTTGTAAGTATATACATAACGACATAAAATTATCAGTTAGTAACTCTTAAGACTGAAAAGTCACCTTGCCTCATGGAGTATTCAGCTTTCTTTGAAGTGCAGGGTAATATGTCATCCTTGCAAAATATTTTAAAAATATTTTTCACTAATTTCTGTTCCTATATCCCAGTATTCATGAGTTAATGCTAGATCATATTATGTTATGATACAATGTATTTGTTATCAAGGAACATTATGATGTTTCCATGGTATGATATTACTATGTATAGTTTTCATTATGACTGTACAAACCAGATTACTTAATAACACAGGAGATAATAATTTCTTGTTATCAGAAAATGGAAACTGTGTAGTAAATCTTGTATGCTGTTTTCAGTTAATTTATCTACATGATGATCATGTAATTTATCTAGTCATTCATCCCTGCTGATAGAAGTAAAAATACATAGCTGGTTTTTTCTTAATTTGGAATATTGTGACTAAATTTGTTCTGACTCTATCAGATATATGTCAGCTGATTTTTATAGTTTTGTCATTAACCCATCTTCTTTACTTTGATTGACATCAACACATTTTCAAAGTACTCAGATTGTTTCACATTTGTTGGCTTTATGGTGTGACGCTTAGGTTTTCCGCGTTGTGGGGATTTTTTTTTGGTTTGGTTTGGGTTTTGTGATTATTTCCCCCCCCCTCCCCCAACTCCTCTCCCTGCTTGGGAGCATGGCAAAGGTTTGTAATTCCTATTAGTAGAACTGTTGTGCCTAGAAAGAGGACATATGTAAAAGGGGGAAAAAAAAATCCCAGCACGTGCCTTGCCTTCCAGAGATTGTCACTGTGTACACTGAGGTCTTAATAAATAAAAAGATTGCCAGCTGTACTTCAATTCACGGCTTCTTTATTAGCCTCTAAAAAGAAATAAATAAAGCATGACGCTTTATTTAATTGTCTGAATAGATGGAGACAAACCAAGAGGCACAGTCAGCTGCAAGACACTTAATGAAGAAATCCCTGTTTTTAATCTAGCTGTAGAAGACACAACTCTTCTGCTTTGATGATGTGGCCTTTGTGATGAACCTGGCTGGAAAACCACATGTGCTGCACCGTCTTCCTAATTAAGTCATCAAAATGCACTGGAGCAAACTGAGTGACTTGGGTAGACCAGTATAAGTAATTTTAGTTCCTCTATTGCTTGGTTAATAGAAAGTGGCACTGTTCTAGATTATGACTGATAGAGGTTAGATGCTACAGCTGCTATTATTGTGCCTGCAGGTAGGCGTCTTTATAAGCCATTTCTGTGCATGTGTAAGAAGGCACACTTTGCTTTGTTTCCTTTTCTTTTCTCTTACTTTTCGAGGATGTAATCCCAGAGGCATTTCCTCCATTTTTTTTTTCCCCTCTAGAAGCCTCTGCCTGTGATTTTCCTCAAAACATACAGATATTCTACTTGTTTTGGATGCACTGACAGAGCATTCACCAAAACTGATCTCAAAAGTAAGGTTTTGGGAAGGCTGCCTGCTAAAATAAATGAAAAGATAAACAAGAAGAAAAAAAATCAATGACAATCATGGTCATATAAAAAAGTTTGAGTATGTATAATGAGAAGGGAATCAGTTTTTCTGATATGGGCTTGATTGGCCACAGCTAAAGATTTTGTAAATGTGTAGACCAGATTCTGAAGCTTTTATTGGTAAAATTGTGGATAAATACTCATTTCTTGCTTCACGAATAGTCTTACTTGAAGCTCTAAGCTTCTTGGAGACAAAAATACGCTGCTTATGAGAATGGCAGGATAAGGTCTTGAGTATCTATCATAGGCATTATAAAATTATGTTGAAAAGCTTTCCTAGTTTACATAGCTCTGTGACACTCCAAAGTTGATAGCAAGGTTCCTGTACAGGCATTTGCATACAATAATCTAAGAATGCATTTGCTTGAATTCTTCTGCAAAGATCGTGTTTCATAAGGTTAATGGAGAAACTGGCATAAATGCTATGTATATATTTGTAGATAATATAAAGAGAATTTTCACCAGAAGTTGTTCTACCTACATTAAAATTAACAAGAATAAATGTTTCTTTACATAATTCATCAATTATCTTGATTGTTCGGTTTTGTAACCGAACAATCTTCGGTTACAAAAGTAGAGCACAAAATGACATAGAGTCTCTACTGAATCTGATATTTATTTAGATGATGAATCTGTTAGAGCTTCAAAGCAATTTAATGTCCTTAACATCAATTGTAAAACTAATTTCAGTCATATCAGTGAAAGAATGTAACAATTTACAAGGGTGTTTTCACACTTATGACTACTCAAGAGGTTACTGTAGGCATATCTACACTTGCTAATTTATTTTCAATGCTGTGAAATAGAGTGTCTAGAGATGCTTTATTAAATATTTTAATAAGTGTCAAACATATTTGCACAATTTCTGCCTTGACAAAGGGTGATTTATATGCACCTGTATCTGCATATGCAGAAAAAATATCCTTTTGTCAGAGACTGCCACCTCATTTTTGCACAAACTAAACAGGAAATTACTGCCTTTTGTTTAATCTGAATTTTAAATCAAAGTGGAATTGGTGAAAGCAAACAAGTCTTGTATTTTAAGCTTTTTTCTTAACCTGAACTGTTGAGTTAAATTGACAGTAACATTATTCTAATTATTTATACTATATCCATGATGGTGTTATCAGCACAGCAATGTGTAACTGATTAATTGCTGTGTCTTCTTTATTCTGACTTTTTTAATAGCATTTTATAAATGTTTAGAAAAATACTTTACTTTTCTCTACAGTTTAAAAATCACCATCATTATTTTGATCCAGAGAGAAACTTACATATGGCCCATATTCAGAGAAGTGAATATTTTATATTTGATAAATTAAACAGTATAAGGCTGCAGGTACCATGACTTTCAATGAGTTTCTATTTTTGTTAATACAGCTTAACTATTTTTCCTACATTAATTTAATTATTGTACACTAATTGTCAAAATAACATGTCAAATAGTCTATGTATGCTACTACTAAATCAGTCAACTCTCCTTCCTCTGCTGTATGAAAACAAAGAAACACCTATCCTTTACAAATGGTTTTTGCTCAAGGCATTGTTACAGGCTACCATGAAGATAAAAGAACCCTTAAAAGTGCTGTGAAGCACATCTGATTAGTCATTTACTGTTAAGTTTCCATGTTTAGACATTTCTTTAATTACATTTTGGGTGTTGTCTTTTTTTTTTCTCCCCAACATTACCTTAGGGGTAAAATTTAATGACATTATTTAGAACTTTTTTTTTAAATCAGATCATAAACGAGTGAGATTTTAAGCCTAAGTCATTTTGACACACAGCTGAGGCAACCTCCAAGGTCATACTTTTAATATATGAAAATAAAAGCAGTTAATGGTACACAACAAAAGGATGCTTTTTTTTTCTTCCCTTCTCTCTCCTGTCTTTGCAAAATGGATCAGTTATGCCATTCAGGATTTTATTCACTTACAGTACTCCCTACTCACAGTAAGATTAAACAATTTCCGGTTCACTTTACATACACCTGGCACTTAAATGTATAGGTGTAAAAATAAAGGTTCTGTCCGTGTACAGTACTATTTCAGAAAACATGCTTTGTTATATTCACTAACACTCATCTAAAAACATGGCACCAAACTAGCATAGAATTGATCATTTGCATTTTTTGAAATTACTTAATGTCCAAGCATGTCTTCCTTTAATCGTAAGTTACACTAAAATTTCTAGGATAGCTTAATGCTTGAAATTTGGTGCACACTTAGGCTTCTTTGCTGATTTGGCATGTAACGTAAAAAAGCATCACAATTTTGAAAGATGCGATACCCACAGCCACTTCTATTCATCAGTTTCCGCCATCTCTTTTGCCACATCTCTTCAGTACGTGTTTGCTTATGAGTGGTAGCTGATAAGCTGGATTTTATCTGGCTATTAAATCAGGACTAAGCATTGTGCTAATTCAGAATTGGAGTTAGCAGAGAGGTTAGAGCCTGTGGATGTTCACAACTACATCTTCCACTGAGGTCTTTCTTGTGAAAGAGTTTACAGATGATTAACTAAAAGCTAAATCACCTCTTGGTTGCTTATGTTCGGTTGCCTCCTTAATCTGTTGTCTCCTAACTTGTACACGGATTGATTATTTTCCAGTTCCCATTGGTTTATTTCCTACATTTTACTATTTCATTTGCTTTTGTCAATTTTTTATAACATCTCAGAATTTTATCCTTCAGTTTTTAATTTGTTTACAATCTGAAATACCTGTGATTAGCTTTACTGTAAACTTTAGGTTTCCTTCAGCCACCTTCGCACAAAAAAAGCTAACATCTGCTTTTAAATTCAGCACTTTGGTGGCCTGCTTCTGATATAGCACTCATGAGGGGTTTCTGTTTTTAAGTTGGAGCTGTTGCAGGAGAGAAAGCTTCTTATGCGTTAACTTTGTTTTAGCATTTGGGTTGAACAAGGTAGTTTGGATTGGTCTCATAAGTTAATCACAGCAATCTGATACACAGATCAAAACTGGTGTTTGATGGTACTGCATCCTAAATTTTCAAAATACACAGAGAATTTTGAATTTGAACTAAAATGCATGAAACTTAGGACTGGGAAGAGGACAATGATTACTGCCTACCTTCCTAGTTTATTTTACATTCCTTTAAAACATATCTTTTCCAAAACTTCTCTGTCCTTGAAAGGGCTTGCTACATATAGAGGTCAAAATGTTAACTTAAGTTCAGCTCTTTCTGGCATTCACACAGCTTACCCAAACTGAGCTCCCTGCTGTCATGGCTAGATTACTTCTGGGACCTAAGCTAGCTTATTTAAAGCTAGCCTGGGACCTTGGCTTTGCATTGCAGTCTGCTGTTCTTTCACTGTCTGCTATCTTTATTTTGTAGTGCTGCCTTTCTTGTGAGACTTCATGGTGTTTCATCCTATTGTAGACATTTTAAAAGTTATAATATAGCTTGTAAATGAAATTGGCTTCTAATTCCTGGGTTTTTCTAGAAATATTCCATTATTAAGGTTTTTGTCACCTGTGGTTTTTGAAAGACTGTGCAGAGGGTTTTTTGAACACTACAAGAAAAAAGGTGTGCGTGCTTTAGCAGGAAAGTCTGAATCATCTAGTATTTCAAAGGAATTAAGTACAGTGAGAAAAAAGATGGTCTGAGGTCAGTTGTAGTTTATGAAGGTATTCAGTCAGTGTCAAGTCTGGCTTTGAGCTCTGGTTCGAAATATTTAACCTTTCTATTACTGCAGAAATTCCAATCAATCTATGTTACAGTCACCTTGCAAGAAATAAGTGAAATCCCTTGGTCAGCATTTGCAGAACAGTCCATTTTGCCAATTCAGAAAGACTGACAGAATGTTGATACTAGAAATAAACCAACTAGTCTATCCTCTTTTCAAAAAAAGACTAAAAGCATGTATGATATATATGGTTACAGTAATAGCATGTTTAAAATTCATAAAAGCACATTTTTTCCACATTTTTTGAAACTGAAGGAAGATCTAGCATAAGGTTGCTCCATTCTAGGCCAGTTGTATAAAATCCTTATTCTGATAGTTGATGACATAAGTATTCATGTAAAATAACAAAGCATAAGCAATATTTGAATATTATAGTGCCAAAGTAACAAATTCCATTAAAGGACCACAGGGCACTCACAGTCACCATTCAAACTTGCTAATTAATTGAATTCTGTTGAAGTGAAGAGTTAGGTGATCTGAGTCGTCTTCTACTGAAGCCTTTGTCTTACTTCCTATTTTAATCTTTAATATATGTCTTCATTCAGTCTCACAGAGGTACATCGTGTTTCATTCCCCAGCTGTAAAAGACTGGTTTGCAGCCTCTTCTCTGCAGAATTCTTCATTCCTACCTCATGGATATTTCTGTTTGCTCTATCTTACTTTTGTCTACAGAAAGATTTTTTTTTTTTTTTTTAGCCTGTTTATGTGAGTAAAGCTTGCAGGAGTAGCATGAAATTTTTATACTTCTGCAATTATCTTTTCATTTCTTCTTTTCCTATTCAGTTCAGTTCCAACCATACAGTAAAGTTCTCCATCACTTAGAAAGTTTATTTCAGTTTTCAGTAGTGATAAAGCAATGAACTTGACTATATGACTGATAGTTCTCATAAATAGGACCTACCTTTTAACTAGCTTAAGCTAGTCAATTGCAGTTTTCCATGTTTCCAGATGAACCATATTCATATATTTGATTAATGTAAGAGAAATGGTTCACGGGTTTTTTTCAAGGAAAGGTCAGATAAAAGGACTCTCTTTTGCCCTTATTAGTACATGCTTAACATTTTGGAGCAAGAACTTGAAACTGGCATCTTTTTGTCAGCTCTTTGAAAACTTTGCTCAAATGTACTCCAGTTGTATAAGCCCATGAAATCTCATATTCAGCAGCTGATGTTGGATTTAACATATTGATGGAATTTGCAAAAGATGTTTCAATATTCTTAGACTGGAAAGGATGAGCAAGACTTTCTCTGTGATCATTGATCTTGAAGAACAGGAGTTGGACTTTGGTAAAGCGATCAGGAAGATTACCCAAGCCTTTGTTCTCTTAGGGTGATGCAAATAAATTTCCAGGACGGAGCTGCTGAACAGAAGAGCCAGTCTGGTGAAAACAATGTGGGAAAAGAGTCAGAGGATGTTTGTATTAAGCAATTGGGAAAATAAAGAGATTCTGGTGTGGAATTTGACCTGATCGGGGAAAAAACAGATCAGGACAAGGACAGGAAGAAGAGGAAGGAGAACAGAGAGGAATTGGTGCAGAATGACTGTTACTATACGCGCAGCAGTCCTAAGAGCGTGAAAACAAATGTGAGAAGTCTGGGTCTTATCCTTCACTACCTTGTGCTTTTCTCTGTTAGATCATATGAAGAGATCTCTATCTCTGCCTCCTTCCAACTACAAGGTAAAGTAGAGAGAAAATCCTAAAAAGAAGGAGTTGCTGTGTTGCCATTCATATTGGGATGACTCTGGGGACCTACCAGATGCTGTTCAGGAGTTAGGAAGCACCCCTGGACTGCATACTTTGATTCTGAGGCTGTGTAGTTCCTCACGATGAAGGGCAGAAAAAGAGTTAGCCAAGAAAATGCCATACAATGAATTATAATAAAAGAACATCAGAGTCACAAAATTAAATGTTTAGGTTATCAAGAATTCATCACCAGTATTTAAGATAAATGATTGAACGTTTTCTGTGTCAGTTGAGTACAGCCACGCTCACAGCCTGTTTGCTTCATATTATTGTCCTGTTTATTATAACATGAGATAGCATTTCATGCTAGCACCTCTATGTCCATACTGTCAAAACTCCTTTTGCAGACATGCTACTGTGTATTGTAATATTCTCTGTGTATACTAGAACTCTTTTTGCATATATAGTATTGTCTTCTTTTTAATGTGATTTAGCTTATCTGATAGTAGAGTATGTCTGCATGTTAATAAATTCAGCCACTCTTCTCTCATTTTTTTTTAATCCTCCTTCCTTCACTAGTCTTGGAATCCATTGACGAATTTTTTGGGATGTAACAGAAGAAGATAATTCAGAGAGATGTGAAATTCCTATGAGAACTGGGCTATGTAGAGAAAGATCTAGATTAGTACCTCCAGACATCTATTGCCCATCAGGACATGGTGTAGCTCAGAATGAACCCAGTACATGTTGGGGTTTGGGCATATACAGCTAGGGGGCATGGAGGGCAGAGAAGGAAGGAAGGAAGGAAAGGAAATGTGGAAGAGTATAGAGGGACTGGAGGAGAAATGAAGTTACTGCTGAAAGGATTTCAGAGTGTATTTCATAAAGATCTGGAATTATCATGGTGGGAGAATGTAAGAGAAGAGAGGGCTGTGCTTTGCTGCTTATGGAACAATTTCTTTTTCTATAATATCCCCCTGTTTTTGAGTGGATAGTGCTTCTGGACTGCGGTCAGGGTAATATCATAAAGAACTACTGGTTTTGTACTGCCTTTCTTTTTTACTGTGCAGCTGCAGAGAACTGCCACGGGTTTCTTAAGTGCTGCTGCACAAGAGTCTTCAAACAAACTGCCAACAGGTGGACATCAATAGTCCACACCTCACTTCATGAGTTGTCTAATTTGACTCCCAGGACCACATTTTTGAGCAGATCTCAGCATTCACTATTAGAATCAAACATAATCACATTTTTCACCACAAAAGAAGATTATTAAGGTGTGAAATATTCTTAAAAAATGAGATGTACCATGTCTCATATCTGTACAATATTGGTGGAAACTCTAGGTATTATGGATGGTAGTCCTCAATTCTTTCCATCTGTATAATGGAAGAAATATTACCTTACATGAGGAAAATTTTATTTTGTAGTTATGAAGTTCAGATACTTTGAGAATATAGTGCGCTGTGATGATGTTAAGATAATACAATAGAAAATTCTCTTACACCGTTTTATATTCTAGCATACCGACTGATCCATAGGCCTGGGTTTTTTGTTTACAGCATTTGGGGGGGAAAAATCCATAGGGGTTTATCAACAATTAAGTTTCAGTACTGCCATATGCAGAACTCTGAATGTAACTGTTCAGAAAGAGCAGCCTAACAGCACTGTTACTTTTATCAGGAAAATTAAGAAATACCCAAATATTTGCAAACAGAAGAAATAATATTTTTTAACAACATCTTGAAACAAGAAATCCTAGTTTTCTTTAAACACATGTTCCCTCATTGTATTTACTAGTACAGTGCAAGGTTGCAACACATTGCCCAGACCTATCAAATAGGCAGATTTTTAATTTCTGTGCTGACACTCGGTGTTCTTCATCCATCCAACTAACACCACAGATGCAAATATCTAATGTTGAAGATACTTGCATCTGAGCTGATCACCTGGGCCCTAAATTCTTTATACTCAATAAGGAGAGGCCATTCAGAGGATCGTTGATGTGTCCTAGATGCGTTCTGGGGGTTGCCCTCTGTAGTTGCCTGTTCTCTCCCTTTACTACAGAAAGAGTATGGATTTACCTTTGGTCAGATAAATCCCATCCTTGGTGTCTGTTAAGTCTCTTTTGACAACTGGCCCACCTCTAGACTAAACAGTGGATATGCTGTTGTTTATCTTGTGCGTGTTCATCCTATAATTATCCAAATCGGGGATCAAGGCAAAGTGTACTGTGGCTGTCTTGTAGTCCACGTGTTCCTATTTTCCTTCCAGGAAAATCAAAGCCTAGGGTAAAGGCCCTTGGTGCTTGCCTGAAGTATGGGTCAGACTGAGGATGTACTGCTAGCCCCAGTAATTTAGATGTAGCATAGAAGTCTTATCAGATTTTAAATGTGAGGCCTTTTCCATTGTCAAGCTGATGAGAGGCCTAAGGGTGATATATTACAGGAAAAGTGCTTTTCCCAACCTGTTCTGAGAGCAGCTCCAAATTATGCAGAAGCCTTGCAGCTCTAGTGCAGAAAGGGGAAGTATTTGGAATTCACTGGTATTTTCAAAAGTAAGCGAGGCTATGGGAACACGTGATGTATTTCATGGCATTGTTTGGACATTGTTCTGTCAGAAATGAGGAATTTCGAAAGCCTTTGTGAAGTCTTCAGCATCCTCACACTGCTCTTGGAGAGATGCTGCTGAAAATCTTGAAGCATGAGTCACAAGCTTCAACATGTGGGCCAGAGCATCTCAGGTCTCAGAAGGGGGAAGAAGAGTTATGCCTAGAGCTTTAACTCCTGGCACGGTGACTGAAAGCTAACCAGTCTCAGGAAACATAAAAGCTCAACCATGTAAAGCCCAAGGAAATAAATTAGGGAGTAGTTATGAAGGTCTGAATTCATTCCAGCTTATCTTAAGTGGAGACACCTGAGGTAGGGCGCCGCTGCAGCCAAGGTTGAAGTGGGCTGAATTATTCCTTGACTACCTATGTCTCGCCATTGACTAAAGAAGGAAGGAATAATGATACCTGGTGAGTGTCTGATGTTGGATCAAATGTATCGAGTCCTTTTTTCTCATCTAGATACTGACGAGCCTTCTTAGCAAATAATCCAGCTACACTCTCCAGGCTGATAACTGTATTCTCATTTTCTGTTGAGGCAGGAAACATGTATGCTGTGTACAAAACAGTACCAACATTGTGAAGCAGCCTTGACATCGCTTGCTCTAGTATGGATACAGCAATTTTTTCACACCCCTCAGATCCCCAAGCTTCTTCAGCTGTTGGGCTCTGAGGACAAATCTGAATTGCCTTATTCTGTTTTTGTCCCAGAATGTCTCTGAGGTGAAAGAGTGCTTGATTAAATTGCAAACTATTTCTTTTTGTGACTACTTTTCTCCTCTTCTTGGGAAATAAAAAAAAAAAGCTGCTTAAGAATGTAGTTTAAGGGAACAACATAGGAACCACCAGAGGAAGTAATTTATTACCAGGCTTTGCCTTGAATAATAAATAAAACATTGGTTCACAGTTTTCAAGATGACAACAAAATAAATTTTGCAGCTAGGTATTGTGACCAATGTTCAGCCTATGCACTGAAAGAGGTTTTCTACCATATGAATAAACTTTACAGTATTACATATACAGAAGAAAAGAATAGGAAGAAATTAAGGTTTTACATAGAATTATTTTACTGACATTTCCCAAATGTTGAGTTTTACTTTATAAATTGCTCTTTAAATAAAAAAAAAAAACCACCAGAAACCCATGTATAATATCCTAGTTTTGCAGAAAGCCAGCAAAATAATCAGTTTAAATTTGAGGTTGAAATCAACATCTATTTTGAAAGTTGCTTGGCATTTTCTGTTAGAAAATACTATAATAATAAAATAGTAAAATAATAAATAAGCAATAATAAAAACGTGTATGAAAACTCAACCTTCTTCAGGTTAAGTTTGCATACTTTGATTGCTTCTACCAAAACAATGAAGCTCTTCCTGAGGGTATGGTTCCATATATTTTAACAAGTTTTTACCCCACGTACTTGTTTCTGCATGAGCTTCAGTTGTGCCAGCGTAACTATTTGTGGTGTTACAGTATAACCCAGATCAGTAATATGATTAGTTTACACAGCAGCCCCGCAACCGATTGCATCTTTATAACTAAGGTAGTGGCTTTGGAAGGACAGACTGGAGAGCAGGATATGATAGCTTTTCTCAGAAGCAGTGCTGTAAGGAACTATTTGAACATGGTGCATGTGAGATACGCAGCTTGTTAGAGCTTCCTTGGCAGAGGGCAGGTGAACAGAACACTGCAGAAGTAAGAACCAACCTTTGCGTTAGACTATATGCATCTGCAAATGTAATAATTCGGTGGGATTTTTTTCTGTATCGTAGTTAGAAAAGATAATCAGAATCTTTCATTTTCAAATGGCATTTTAAATTCTGTTTTGTGCTGCAGTTTTTTTAATCACACTTGTGTTTTAAGCTTGTAAAAATATACATCAGAATAGGTTTGGGTATGCCTGGTCATATCAAGCCCTCCCCTTGCTTCAGGGAAGGGCTTCAAAAAAAGGTATGGAAAATAATTGGTTTTATAGTAATTAGAAGTAACATAACTAATTTTAAAACTGTTTAATTGAACTAATTTAAATTTAAATTGAGAAAGAATACATAGGAAGTACTTAATTTTGCATGCTGTTTGAAATTCAAATGTCAATCTATTCATTTCATAAGCCTGAAAGTAAACCTTCATATTCCAACTTTACAAGCATATCCCAATTCCCTAATTTATGGGACATGCAGATAGCATTTGCATAATTTTACATATAGGTATTTTGCTCCCACAACATTATTTCATTTCTTGATACCGTGCTGTTTTAATTTTTCTCCTACGCTCCCAACCAAACTTGAAAATGTTTAGATGTTCTCAAAATTACTCATGATTTCTCACATGCATTATCAAAGGCCTGTGATATTTATAAAATCCAGAGTGGCTCACTGAAGTGAAATGGATGGAATACAGAAATCTGATGTTTTCCATATTTGTTTTTATAAATATTTTGTGTCCTTTGGAGTCTAAAAATATTCAGGGACTTACCTCTGGAATTATTGTGGGACCAACAGAGGTCACAATCTTTTACAATTAATTGCTACTCATAAATTGATCTTATTTTCTGATTAATGACTCAACATGTAGATGTTAGTGTTTTATCGCTCCTGCGTTTTTACATACTTTGTGAATTATAGATGTAGTTATCACCCAATGTTGCAAGCATAGTAAAAATACACATATTATTATTGCTCTGCTTTTGATACTGTTTATTACCCAGACTTCTGCATGAATGATTTTATTTCTCTATTATTAAAAGCCTCTTCAATTTGCACATACAGGAGACATTGCCCCAGCGTGGTTCAGATGTGATCTCCATGTGAGGGCTGTAATTCAGTGTAGTTGTTTGCTGTAGCAGTGAGCATTCTTATACCTAGGGATAAGAAATGCCAAATTACTTACTGATTTCTGAAAATTATACTGCACAATTAAGTCAGCAAATTTTATACTCTCATTTGAGTAAGGGAGCAATGATCCCAGTTTATATGTTGATAATGGATAGAAGGAGATGGATGGTTTTCACTGTAGACTACCTGCCATTTTTTATCTCTCAATTGCTATTTTTCTGTAATGGTTTTGGGGCTTGAGTTTTGCTTTTGGGATACTGAGTGCTGCTTCTGCTGATCTGTTATTAATGAAACTGCATAAGACTGAAATTTATGCAGCTGCAGAAAGTCCATCAAGTAATATCTAACTTTTATGACGGGCTGAGAAGATTTTGAAGAGCAGAGTTTCTGTTGTTCATGTGTTGTGTTCTGTGAAATAGCTGTGTCCAAGTCTTGAACGTAGCATGCATTGAAAGGAAGAGCAGATTACTTGTGCTGTGGAGCCCTGCTCTCTGAACTTAGCAGGGACAAAGAGAGCACAAAAGACATGAGGTTTGAGGATTACTAGTTAGGGGAGAGGATAAATAGCTAGATAAATAGCTGAGAGTTGTTTACTAAATAAATCTATGAAATTAATTACAGAAATGCAGTAACAGAGAAGAGAGAGACTAAATGATGGAAGTCCTACAGCTTGTATCCTTACAGCCGCATTTGTGGCACATGCTCACTAGCTGTTAAAGAGAAAATTTAGAGGCCAGTGAGCAGCTCCAATATGAGAATTAGAGCTGTAGCCCAAAGGCGAGAGAAAAGGAGAAAGGAGCCCTGGGAATAATACTTTCTAAGAGAAAAACGAAGTAAATAGAACATTAACTAAAGGATTCAGCTCTGTGCGGTGACATGTCTGGTGACATGAATTAACCTCCCACGTGCCACTCAGGGGATCTTTCTAGTGCTCACAGTGCAACTCGAACATGTCAGACAGCCATTGAGTCTTTCTCAGAAGTCTCTAAAGTTACTGTATCTTTTTAATACTTTTATATCAAAACACATCGGTATCTCAGGCAACCACTGTACATTCAGACAAGTGTACAAGAAAATGTACTTCTAAATGGATTCCTCAGGAAACAATTTTATTACTGAGTGTATCTGAATTTATATGAATTCAGAATAATAAGTTGTGTACTGTCTCAATTATTGCAGTGATAAAGAGCAGAGAAGTTTAAAAAAATACTGTAAAGAACTAGGGGTTAATATTTACTGTTAAACGTACACAGCTGTAACATAAGGCCAGCTCGAGGGGAAACAAGATGATGAATGAATATTACTGTACTTTATCCTTGTAAAAGAAGACCTATGAATCTTGCACCGGGTCTGGCATAGAGAAGCTCATCCCATAATCAAAGGATTATTACTTAGGACAAATATATAAACTGATTGGTTGCAAGAAAGTCAGGTACAATTTCAAAATACTTCCTTTTTTATTGAATTTTATTTGTCAGATGACAGATTGTGGTGACTGTATAGTACAGTTTCAAATGAACTCTAGAGGAAGATAGACAATGGTCTGGCCTTGCAGGAAAATACATGTTAGGGTACTTCTAATGTAGAATGCTAGAAAATGAGGATTAAGTTTCCTTTTGCTTGGAATTTTGAATTTTAGGGGATTTATTTTAATTTGAAACCAATTTTTATACTATTGAACTACAATTAGTTTTCTTCATGCAGTTCACAAGCAGTTTAACAGGAATCCTGGCAGATTCAGAGAAAGAATAAGCGGTCTCTGCACATGAATGTATAACAGATAATATTGTCAAAGTACCTAGTCTATGTATTACCACATACTTGTATTGGTAATGAAACAATATATGCACACAGTTTTCCATTTGGAGAATAGATGTTGACTGGAGGAGAGTCCCCACATATGTGAAATACCCCATCCATCATAGTTTAAAATGATACCTTTTATATTATCTTCTCCAAAAGAATAATTTCTTTGCTTCTCCTTAATTTATGATCTTTCTTTCACATGCAGTGATGCTACCTTTATATTCCATTTTTCTGGTTTATACAGTTTCTGTTCTTTGAGGAGCTTTTTGCTTAGATTAAATTGTATTTGAAAAATTTAACACAAGATGTAGGCATAACACAAAACTCATGTTGACTATATTAAAAATTGCCTTTTTTTAACCACATAAAAATCACTTCTGATGGAGAGGTCAGAGAGACGAGCACATCATTTCTTGATGTAGGTCTCAGAAATAATACAAAACGAGTTGATCCAGTACACCGGTCAGAGATGCACAAGACCACTGTTCTGATTATTGGGTTCTGATCCACTCTTCTCAGATCACTGAAAGAGTCACTAGTACACAGGGCCATAGATGTCTTCTAGGATTTTCCACACCTAGAGGATGAATTATGTTGGAATTAAAACAATTTCATGCTGGGTTAATCTTCTGAAAGTCAGCAATGTGGTAAGGAAGTGTTGGAAGTTCATAAAGAAGCAAACCTCTTTTAATCTATCCTACATAACAAATAAATATTCTCCTAGCCTTCGTATGGCTATATTTTTGAAGGAACAAAATCGGCGATGAGGAAGACTTATGGGTCAGAAAATGAGTGAAATAAGAATCCAGCATAAGTACAACTCTTTGTATACAAAAAGTCATGCATGTTGAAGGCCGCTGTTGAAGCAGTGCTGTCTGCAGTGAAGAGCCTCACTAAACGTGAGATTCCATTTCCCCCAGCCAGGTTTCTATCAGATTATACCAAGGTTGAATTCGAAGATAGCTCAGGGTTTTACAGTGTGACTCAGCAGGACACTGTTGTGAGATCGAGGTTGAGAACTCTGTTTCCTGAGCTTTTCATATAAATAACAATTATATAAATCACAATTTCCTGATAGACTCTGAAACCAAGAGCAAACTTTAGAAAAGAACTCACTCTAAAAAATACCAAATTACAGGATGAGTGCTTTTTTTAATAGACTACAGTAGCGAAATGAAATGAGTTCAGATTGGGGAGTTGCCAGATGTAATTGTATATATCAATGGAGAAAGTGCTCTCTACCCTTGCTTCCTTGTAAATGCAGTGAGGGATAAAGAAGAGGCAGGAAAGAATAAAGAAAGGTCTTTTATCTGGACACTTGCCAACTGTGGAGGAAGCACAATACAGTGGAAAGGTATAAAAAACTGATTCACAGAAGGTAGCAGTGAAGTGCTAGGTAGTAACAAAGTAATATTGATCACTCAAGCTAAAAGCAGGAAAGACTTGGATATGGAAAGGAGATCTGTAAAAACCGTGAGAACGTACCATCAATTACTTTTATATATCTATTTCTCAAATGTTCACTGATATATAATCTATATAGTTGTTTTAAAAATATATTTTATCACCAATCTGAGGATTCAGAATGTGTTCCATTATGATTCCTGTTAATACTGTCCTGGCACACGTTTCTTGCAGTCAGATAGCCGATCCCAGTCTGTAGACTAAGCTACCTAATTACTTCCGTTAAAGGTGGGGGAGAATTGGCATATTTGTAAGTGTTATCTGTCATACAGCTTCAAAGTCTTATCCTTGTATTCTTTCAGTCCACTGAATCAGTGTGAAGTCACTATATGAAGGGAAATTTCCTTCCAAAATATATTAATGCATTATTCATGTTATCTTAATAGTCACATTTTTTCCCCCAGAATATATCAAAACACAGTAAAATGACAAGACATTTATAGGCATTTATAGTCTTTCTGTTCAAATTAAATCCTATGTACTTCAATATGTGTGTAACAGATCAGAACACGGTACCCAGTATATGTTTTTGAGGAAATTATGGTTGCATCAGGTACCATTAAAGTAGAGTGTCTATGTATGTATGTGTATGCACATACACATGTGTGCCAGCGCTCCTGGACACCCAAGAGCTAGGTTGTTTTGTTGCAAGGAAGCCAAGTTTATGCTCCATCCCGATGATATAACCAGCTTGTAGACAGTGTGGACTGTCACAGGATTGTAGAATAGTCCAGGTTGGAACAGCCTTGGGAGGTCACTAGTGCAACCTCTTGCTCAAAGCGGGGTCAGCCATCAGGTCAGACCGGGTTGTTCGTGTCTGTGTCCAGTCGCTTCTTGGAAATCTCCAAAGATGGAGTTTGCACAATCTGTCTGCACAACCTTCTTCAATTCTCCGATGTTTCACTGTCCTCATGAGGAGAAAAAATTTCCTTATATCCAGTCTGAACCTCTTTTCTTTCAATCCCTGTCTGCTGTCTCTCATTTTCCCTCCACTATAAAGGGCTTGCCTCCTTCTTAATGGATCATGACTTTTTTTGTGTACCAGCATGATAACGTAGGTTCATCTGTAGCATCAGAAAAAATGTTCTGAACCATTTACAATAGCAAGAATAACCAATTCAATACCTTTACTGATAATTCTTTTTAATGTTTAAACAGAAAGTTGTTACATGGCCTATTGAAATATAATTAGTGGTCACACAGTCATTCCAAAGTAGTACTGTCATATATCAGAAAGATAATGATACTTTGTTAGTGACTAATCCATATTTTTAATAAAAGAAGGCATGTACAGTATGTTTGGATGCTGGTCATATTGTGAAATACTGAACTATCTCAATCCATGTTATATTTTCATTAAAAGAAATCGAGTGAATGCAGAATTACCACTCAGCTACCATGACCCAGTTTCTTATATTCATGCTGTGAAATTAATTGGGTGAAATACTACCTCTTTCAGTTTATCTACTGTGGCCACTCTAATGTACAGGGTGGGGTAAGGCTGATGGGACAGGCTCTTTCATCTGTTCCTTTTAATTCTAGGACTTAAAAGGAGATTTCAAGTGAAAGATGAATGTACTCACTCACAGGATTGAGGCTGTGCCTGTGAATGGAAAATGAAATTTCTTTTATGGTTTTTCTGCCATGTAGTCAGATGCTTGTACATTGTGTTGCAAATTTTATTATAGTCATTTTAATGTATTTTTTCAAAGTTAATCTTCAAATAATTAATTCAGATTCCATGTAGCTATATTTAATACATATTATGTTGCTACTGGTTCTATTTCCTGTGACAGTTTATGAACAGAGAAGAAAGTTGGATCTTCATATGAATATTTGTGCTACATATCTGCGTTGTCTGTGCTCTTGTTCAGTGTATGTAGTGATTCAGACTCCAGCTTTATACCTGTATTATTAGAGAGCAATGAAAGATTGCTAGCAAAATCTCTTTAAGAGATTAGCAACAAAACAGTGGAGAAGCTGAAATGTTTTTACATATTCTTTTGGGGGTGTATTCAGGTGTTCAAAATTACTGGTGTGGAAAAAGCATCTAGGAAAATTCATATAATTGCTGGGATGCATAATTTGTGTTCCTCTCTACAAATGTGAGATGTATGTATAAGATGTCAGTTAGATTATTTGAAATGAACTGTCAAATGCAAGTTAGTTCAGCACTTTCTGGTTTTAATGACTTTTGAATAGCAAGCAAAGGAGAGTACAATAGTGGAATAAGGAAAACATTATAGAAAGTACTTCACAAATGACATGCAAAGCCTATTCATATATACACAGAAATACCTATGATAACTAAGAAACTCAAGTTCTCAATGGGGTGAAAAAAAGCAATGGATTTAATGCATTTTGGAAGTATATATTACTTTTACTAAAAATAAATAAAAAATGAGTATTCTCACATTCCAAGGGAAGTGGGAATTTTTGTTTTGTTTTTGGGTGGTGGTGGTTTTTTAAAGTCACCTCACTGAACAGGGAAAGGTATGTGTCATCCTGGTCCAAGGCTTATTTATATCAGTGGACTGATATACCACGTAGTGTGCTAGTATCAGAGTTAACATATGGAGACAGTAGGGTGGATCATACAGGTCTAGAGCTTTACTGATCTCAGAGTGGAAAAAAAAAAAGAACACTGCAGCTAAAAAGTACCCTTTCTCCTGATTCTTCTTGCAAGAGAGTTGAGGAGGGGAAGGAGAGCAAAAGAAAGGAGCAAAGATGGGAGTCGCAGTATAGAACTTTACACCTTCCCATGAAGCAATTTAATACCTGCGGTACGTCTAAGCTAACTAAATGGATTACTTTGCAAGGAAGCAAACTCCCTTGCTTACTACCTGTGTACTTGCTTGCAGGTAGCAATTATTGGCTGGGAAGCCCCAGGTACCTTCATTCTAGTGTTAGAGTCAGTATCTGCGCAGGGGAATAGGAAAAATAATCTTTTTTATCCCATAGCATTTACTGTAAATAGATATCAATAGAAAGTCTCATGGCTATCCAAGTAAAAGCCAAAGGGGGGGAAATCAATTTTGTAGTAGATTAATATTGTCAACATATTATGATGAAAGGGTCAATCACATTACATGTAAGTATATTTACATACACTTGAATTCTGCTGTGGAATGATTCAAAACGGTTTTAATAACCATATATTGAAGCTGGAGTTAGTCACATTCTAACAGTGTACAAATGGAATATGATTGACATTGAGTGTAACTCTTTTTAAGGAGCTGGCAAGGCATTAAGGGAGGGAAAATAAGTATGATCTACATTGACACAACACATGGCTCTTCACAGAATAAGTATCCCAAATCTTTAACATAGTGATGGATTGCAGCTTGTGCCAGTCATTTTTAGGCTCATTACTTCTGACATGGAGATTTCCTTTGTATGTAACTGATGGATATAAAATGTTTTGGGGTTTTATATGTGGGTTTCTTTTTTTTCCCCCCATAATAGTTATGAGAAAATACATACAATAAAACCTGCTTATTTGCATTTGAGGGTTAGGTTTGTTATATATCCCTGTGTGAGCAGTACCAACCCTCCTTCTGTCCAGAAGTTACCTATTTCAGCTGTTGTTTTTGTTGTAGAAGGCATCTGGACAACAGTGTAGAATATTATATGATGACGTTGAAGAGATTTGTGCAAAAGAATGAAAAAAAGGGGAAGAGAAAGAGCTGAAAAATAAAGGCAGAATTCTAGCCTCCAAGCAGAGACAGGTGAGTGAGGAAACAGAAGGTAGAAATAAAAGGCTGCTCTTGAGAGAGGAGGGAGGTCACCAGCAGAGTCACACGTGTCTGGGTTGTGCAACATTTTCATTAATACGGAAAAAGGGTATGTGTATGAGTAGACAGAATTTACTGATGACACCAAGTTTTCCAAGGTAATAAAAGCAAAGGCTGACTATGATGAACTGAAGAAAGATATTACTGTATTAAGTGACTGCAGTAAAATAGCAGATGAAGTGCAACGTAGATAAATTTGAAGTGGTGCACATGGGAAATAAACAATTCTAACTTTACACATGTAATGATGGATTCCTAGCTGATTATTATCACATAGAAATGAGATCTTGGAGTTATGATTGATAGTTCTATGAAAATGTCAGTTCAGTGCTCAATAACAGTAAAAAAAAAAGGCAGATCAAATGTTAGGTGTTATTAGGAAAGGCATATAGAATAAGGCAAATAACATTAATATGCATCTATAAAAATCTCTATTGTACTAACATTTTGAATACTGTCTGAAGTTGGTTCTAGTCCTACCATCTCTAAAGCATGTAGTGGAGCTGGAAAAACTGTGGAGAAAAAACAGTGGGTATGACTGCACAGAAAGACTGACCCATCAGATTAGGACTCTTCAGACCTTGAGAGGGATGGGTGAAGGTAGATAGGGTGGAGATTTAGAAACCACGATTGTAATGGAGAAACTGAGTTTGGGATGATTGCCCACTAGCTTTTCAGACTCAAGAACTGGAAACATTCAGTAATATTTACAGGAGAAAAATTTGTGAAAAAAAATTCAACCAAAACAAACAAACAAAAAAGTCAGCTCCTTCTTTTACGTAACATTTAGTCAGACTGAAGGACTCCTTACCACAAGATGTCATGTCAAAAATTGACTGGAAAAATTAATGAAAGAAAAAAGTGCTACTACATCTCAAATGATACTTTTAGCACTGCAAGTCCATGACCTGGTAATTGCTGGATATAGGGAAAGCATATTAAGGAAGGAGCACTGTACCCTTGCCACAGTAATGCACTCTCTGACTGGCATTGACCATTGACTGCTGTTGGAGGCAGGAGCTAGACAGACCTTGGCAGGGCCATTCATACATATGATGGGATTTCAGGCAACACCTATACAAAACCAACTCCCTATTTATTTACGGTGCAGCTTTTTTCTTTCACCAGCTGCACAGCTAAATGCAAAGTTCTGGGCTTAGATTTAAAAAATCATAAAACATTATGATAATAATGATTTTTGTTTTTCTGATGCTAGGAGGTAATATATATACAATTTGTCAGAGACTATGTATTCTCAGTGATATCTCTAAAACACCAGTTCTCCAAATTGCCAAGTCTACCTTTGCTGGTGAGATACAGCTAACTGATTACCCAAATTTTTCCTCTGCCAAATTGAATGCTTAGGAAAACAAAATTCATTAAAACAATTATTAGAAGCTACATGCCTAAATGTTAGCTCTTATCATAACCAAGGCACCAAACTAGTTTCCTCGCTCTTCAGAAGCACAGCTTCCCTGAATAGTTCAGAGAGCTCAGACTTGCTCATGAAGTTATAAAAGTTTAACCTTTCCTGGGATCACTCTACAGATTCCTCTGAGTTTTCTTTTCATTGTGTTGATGTCACCCATTCCCATACTAATTCTGTTC
The DNA here is from genome assembly GCF_000699105.1 of Pygoscelis adeliae. NCBI lineage: Eukaryota > Metazoa > Chordata > Aves > Sphenisciformes > Spheniscidae > Pygoscelis > Pygoscelis adeliae. The sequence continues at coordinate 9,731,583 of NW_008825109.1, forward strand.
TGCAATTTATTAACACGTGCACTTTGCGTTTGATTCTGTTTGACTGAAATCAATGGATATTTCACTTTTGACTTCAGTCAAAGCAGAAGTGAGCCACAAGCAAAGAACATGACAATACCTGCTTTTCAACTTGGAATTGACTATTTCCTTCATCTACTACGTAAGCTGTGATTGCTAATGTGGGACCTGCAGGACTGTAGTTTGCAACTTCGTAGTTTAAGAAGTCTGTACAGGCTGCTAAGCATAGAATTATAAAGCCAGTACATTTATTTCACATTTATATTTCTCCCTGCCTAAAACTTAGACACACACAAAAAAGAAAGCTCTCTAGTTAAACTGTCTCTTCTCTTCCACCATCGCTGTTTTCAATTGTGCTGAATTTGCTCTAAGCAAAACTTATTTTCTTGATTTAAACAAACAAAAAAAAAAAGAAGCAATATGCTTTTTAGATATGCCAGGAATATGCCTTAGTAGTTTTACAGTGTATATAACCAGTTGACAAGTAAATATATACATTAGAGTGTACTGTAGTGTGGTCTTTATGGAGAAAAAAAAATAGTGAGGTTGGAGCAGATGAGCTAAAAATTTGTTAATGAGATCACAGTGTAACAGAAATAATTTTTGTTTTCTTCACACTGTAGATACTAAAACAAGCAGAAAAATATGAGCAATAACATGCATCGATGTCTTCGTAACGCATGTATAGAGTGTCTGACACCTGAAAGGTACATAGTAAGGGCCCTTTTCACATCAAAGGTATTCATTCTCGTCATACAGGACTAGACCGTTTTTGCTCAGCTGCACAGTGTAGCCCAGCAGCAGCAGTATGTGCCGCCTTTGTTCGTTACTCACTGCAGTTGGTCAGGATGTACCTGAACACGCCTTTACACAATGTTGTATAATACGGTGTATATTCTCTTGTAGCTATTTCATTCTTTTAATGAAGATATTAATGTACATCTTTTAATATGCTCTTGGAAGATATTTTTGTGCACTGAATCCTCTCTGGGTGAGCTGAAACGGCGATGGTGGTTCTGCAGGTAATTCCTGCCCAGATGAGATGCTCAAGCCAGTGGCCGCAGTGCTTGCAGGGGGGGACTGGCATTGACCATTGACTGCTGTTGGAGGCAGGAGCTAGACAGACCTTGGCAGGGCCATTCATACATATGATGGGATTTCAGGCAACACCTATACAAAACCAACTCCCTATTTATTTACGGTGCAGCTTTTTTCTTTCACCAGCTGCACAGCTAAATGCAAAGTTCTGGGCTTAGATTTAAAAAATCATAAAACATTATGATAATAATGATTTTTGTTTTTCTGATGCTAGGAGGTAATATATATACAATTTGTCAGAGACTATGTATTCTCAGTGATATCTCTAAAACACCAGTTCTCCAAATTGCCAAGTCTACCTTTGCTGGTGAGATACAACTAACTGATTACCCAAATTTTTCCTCTGCCAAATTGAATGCTTAGGAAAACAAAATTCATTAAAACAATTATTAGAAGCTACATGCCTAAATGTTAGCTCTTATCATAACCGAGGCACCAAACTAGTTTCCTCGCTCTTCAGAAGCACAGCTTCCCTGAATAGTTCAGAGAGCTCAGACTTGCTCATGAAGTTATAAAAGTTTAACCTTTCCTGGGATCACTCTACAGATTCCTTTGAGTTTTCTTTTTATTGTGTTGATGTCACCCATTCCCATACTAATTCTGTTCTGCAATTTATTAACACGTGCACTTTGCGTTTGATTCTGTTTGACTGAAATCAATGGATATTTCACTTTTGACTTCAGTCAAAGCAGAAGTGAGCCACAAGCAAAGAACATGACAATACCTGCTTTTCAACTTGGAATTGACTATTTCCTTCATCTACTACGTAAGCTGTGATTGCTAATGTGGGACCTGCAGGACTGTAGTTTGCAACTTCGTAGTTTAAGAAGTCTGTACAGGCTGCTAAGCATAGAATTATAAAGCCAGTACATTTATTTCACATTTATATTTCTCCCTGCCTAAAACTTAGACACACACAAAAAAGAAAGCTCTCTAGTTAAACTGTCTCTTCTCTTCCACCATCACTGTTTTCAATTGTGCTGAATTTGCTCTAAGCAAAACTTATTTTCTTGAATTAAAAAAACAAAAAAAAAAAAGAAGCAATATGCTTTTTAGATATGCCAGGAATATGCCTTAGTAGTTTTACAGTGTATATAACCAGTTGACAAGTAAATATATACATTAGAGTGTACTGTAGTGTGGTCTTTATGGAGAAAAAAAAATAGTGAGGTTGGAGCAGTTGAGCTAAAAATTTGTTAATGAGATCACAGTGTAACAGAAATAATTTTTGTTTTCTTCACACTGTACATACTAAAACAAGCAGAAAAATATGAGCAATAACATGCATCGATGTCTTCGTAACGCATGTATAGAGTGTCTGACACCTGAAAGGTACATAGTAAGGGCCCTTTTCACATCAAAGGTATTCATTCTCGTCATACAGGACTAGACCGTTTTTGCTCAGCTGCACAGTGTAGCCCAGCAGCAGCAGTATGTGCCGCCTTTGTTCGTTACTCACTGCAGTTGGTCAGGATGTACCTGAACACGCCTTTACACAATGTTGTATAATACGGTGTATATTCTCTTGTAGCTATTTCATTCTTTTAATGAAGATATTAATGTACATCTTTTAATATGCTCTTGGAAGATATTTTTGTGCACTGAATCCTCTCTGGGTGAGCTGAAACGGCGATGGTGGTTCTGCAGGTAATTCCTGCCCAGATGAGATGCTCAAGCCAGTGGCCGCAGTGCTTGCAGGGAGGCTGGGCAGACAGCAGGGTGCTCACATGGCTTGGGGGTACCGGTCTCTGTCTAGCAAGTATTCTCTCATGAAACAAACCCGTATCTTCTTGGTCCGCACTGAGGAGTCTCAGGAAGTTGAACAGAACTGCATGGGCCTCCTGACTGGAGGCATTTCTGGGCATTTTTGGAAGCATGGTTCCGGACACCAAGGGAACTTCAAAGTCAAATACAGAAGGAGCTTCATTTTTTCCACTCTTGCAAGAAAAGAAGATCAAATTTCCATCACGTCAGTTCTACTTACCATAGTATAGGTCCCTAAAATTTTTATTGGGCAGATACCTTTACCTGACTTTCATATCTGAAAAGTAGGACTGCACTGTACTTTCTGACAGGTGTGTTATGAAAATAAATACATAAAGCAGCAGTGAGATACCTTAGGTACTGTGCTTAATCTGGGCTACGGCTGCACTAAGTTACCCTGAGGTGGGTTCTTCAGGAATGTCTGGGTAGCATCTTCTTCAAGGCAAAGGAAGAAAGATAAGCAAGTAGACATTGGCTTTATACTTCTGTAAGAAAATGAGTTTATAAACAAGGCAGAATTCTGAAATCCACTTCCAAAGCTATCATTTGCTCACTGGCTTGCTGGGACAGTTTGAATTTATTTTTGTCTAGTTTTTTTTTAAGAAGTATTTCCTTGATAGACTTCCATATATTGCATTTTACTTTTCAAAAAATGTAGCCTAGAACTCAAGTTAAAATTATTCCTTCCACAAAAGCAAATTATCAAAAAAACCTCGGATCAACAGGTAGACAAGATAAAACTGATGTTTGTCTTTGAAATATATATTTTCCTTCTAATAATGAAATATCAATGCATCTTAGATATATTTCTCACCTTTCTGTCATAAAATCAATGGGAAAGGAACACAAATCAATTTCCGTCTCAGAAAATAAGTTGTCAAGTCTTCAGGAATTAGTTTATCATTATCTGCAATGTATTTTAGAAAGAACAACAGTGTTTGTGACCCTCAGTTTTATGTTTTGTGTCTTTTTAAAAAGGGATATAGTGGCATTCAGAATGTCACATGTCATTCAGGAGCAAGTTCTCAGCTGGTGTTTTATGAAAGGCCGTTTTAAAACTTCTGGACATTTTAGGATTTTGTGTGGCTTGTGTTTGATTTAGTTCTTTCTTTTACTTTTTTTTAGGTTTTGTATTACAGAAAAAGACTTACAAAATATCGTATTACATAGTTATTAGTTGCACTGCCATCAGATATTAATATAATCTAATAATTGCCTGGGGGTTGTAATCCAAAGTCTTCTGAAGTTATTGCAACCTATTGAGTCCTTAGACCTTTTGTAAAGTTGAACATCTCTTTAAGTAGGAAATTAAGAGCCTCATTGCATTTTAAAGTAAAATTGAAGACACTCCCCACAACTCTTACCATTTTATTAGCATATACTAGCTGCATAACAGTTTCAAGAATGATAATCAGGACTGATAGGAGAATGCTACCCTGAGAAATCATTTAGTACATTGTCTTTGAATGGGAGAATGCTCTGAGTTTCTGAAAGTCAAAGCTCAGTTTAGGGTATTAGAAACTAGATATCCTGAAATGTAGGTACAAAACACTTGTATCTGAAAATTTTGGCTTAACAGTAGTACTGGAAATTACAGGTTGTGCCTACCCTGCTAAATTAAAGATTCTCATGAAAACATTCTTGGCCACTGAAACCTGGCAGTTTGCGCTGATGAATACCTGGACTGTCCCCTAGCATGGGTGTTGGCACAGGCCAGCCAGAAGCCCAGGCAGTCCCCAGGCACGGCTGAGCGGTTAATGTCGGCCAGAGAACAGTCCCTGCAGCTCTCCGTCCTTTGGAGAGTAAAACAGTTTGCTCACACAGACAGGGGTTGCACCATGTTGAAGGACATCAGTGGCATGTTTAATTCACTGTTGTAACTACACAAGAACCATGAATCCTGGAAAGATTCTGTAAATGTTTTTATAATCATCTGATTCTTAAAAGAAGGAATCTGAACCTTAGAAATGTCCAAACTTCACCAAGAAATTAAATAGTACCATCTAGAGATCAATGCTAATGTTAGCTATGTAATCTCTTAAAGCTAATACCAGGCACGAGCACCAGCTCTGTGCTCATGTGCATAGGTGCACCATAGATTTCGGGCAGTGTTTTCTGATCAAAGTCATTACCGTGGCAAGTGGTGAATCTCCACAGGTGCAAAATGCTAATTCATAACATCTTAGATTTCTTACTAAAGATGGGATGTAACAGAGTTCTGTGTGTCTGTGTCGTCTGCCATGCTGTCAACATTGAGATAACCAGAGAAAGACAACATTACACCAGAAAACCCTTCACTGCCTTCTGAAGCAAATTAGCCCTATAATACCTAGAGGCAGCAAAACCGTCAACCAGTGTTTAATTATGAAACTATTATTTCTTTTTCTTTTGGTGTTGCTAAAAAAGAAAAGAAAAACTGAGTAGTTATTTTTTAAAAATTTCAAATAAACATTGTAGATTTCATATATATTTTATACAGTTTCAATATGATTCATTCTAACATGTCAATAATGCTAGTAACTTTGCATTTTTGTGTCATTTTATTGTATTTGATATTTTTATATTGGAGTTAGACATTAATAATTATTTCAGTGTTAGCATATCAAATCTATCAATATGATATGTCATGTTAACGTATGATGCTGCATCTGATAAAAGTTTTCCCTAGAGGCCCTAAACTAAAAAGCAACATGTTTATGGTTTCTGAACCCTTTTGTTGAAGTGATATTGCTGAAAGAGAGCTGGAAAGGCAACAGAGGATATTTGGGATGTTCCTCTGGTCTCTGTACCCAGAAATCCCTTTCTGAAAAGCATTTGTGCAGCCCTACAGTCAGGAGAAATAGGTTGCCTTAAAATAGTTAAAACAAGGCTAAAGAATCACATCTTTACTTTTTAATGGGCTGAAATCAGAAAAGATTGGGAAATTGTATTTAAGTTTTTATTTTGTTAACCCATTATTTTAAATTTTTCAGGGGTGAAAATGATTAATTAGTTTTAAACCACAATAAAAATATTTATTTAGAAACAAATTTAAAAACTGTGTTGTACTGAAGAAATGTTTCCCCTATTACTGGCAAGTATTACTGAACACTTCCTTGATGCATAGATAATGTCTCCCAGAGGAAGTATCAGTAAATGCTCACGGGTAAAGCATTCAGTGATGAGATGAGTATTCTTTTCTTGGCCTTTGTGTAGACTGCTTGTGCAGCTTAATTCAGTTCATTTAATACTGCTATGTTATTTTCAGTTATTCTGTAAAGTTAGATAGTAATACTTCCCGAATCAGAGGTATATGTGAGAATAAACATAGTAGTAACTGAAAAACTCAGATACTACAGTGATTATATATTTCTGCATACCTAGAAAAGATCTTAAACATGTAACATTAAGAATACACTACATTAAGCTCAGAAAAATGCTCAGTGGAAAACCAATTTATATAAACGCAGTGACCAAATGACTATTTATTGATGCTCTTCCTTATGCTTCCTTATAGTGACATTTGAACTTAATTTTCTTAGGGAAGAGAAATGGATCTGTGAATTAGACAAACTCTGATTGATAACTTTGACATACAGTGCAGTACAGAGAGTACAAGTATCTAAAGTTAGCCATATGCTGTAACTTCCAAGTCTGTTACAAGTCTTTATCTTTGGCCTGCAAAGAGTAAAAAGGAACTGATTTCACACTTATCAATTCACTGCTTATTTTTCAGCTCAACAGAAAGCTTTTTAGTGAGTGAAAGGAAATCAATTGATAGCAGTTGCCTCTCTAGTCTGTTTAGAGATTATCTAACCGTGGAAGCTAATCCAAGAAAATATAGCTGGATCTTAAAAATTAGGGTGGTTTGACTTCATGAATTAGTCTGACATCATAAATCTATTTCATAATAGCTACTAAATTACATAATAGACTAAATTAAGCATGTTTCATGTTCAGGTTCAAAGCCTGCAAAATATGCAATTAAAGCAAATCAACAAACCTGTAGACTTCAGGAGCTGTATCAGGATACTAGAGAAGAAATGAAATTAATTACTCCTGGGACTTGATCAAGCTCTGAAAAGAAGAGTAGATATACTCACATGATGTTTAGAGTAAGAAATTGCACAAAGAAGTCTGTGGTGGCTTCTCAACACTTCTGGATCAGTGTGTCATTTTGGACAAGTATTGTAATTTTTCTGTGCATAAATTTTTCCATCTATGTAATGGAGATAAAACATTCCCATTCATATGAACTGCTCATAGACCTGTGAATTTTTCTTATTTTGATACTAATCAAACTGAGACTAAACATACTGATTTCTTCCAAGAACATATTTTTCAGAAGTTCAAGACCTTACTTTCAAAACAAGTTATTGAGCAGAATTATTTTTTCATAGAATCATAGACTCATAGAATAGTTTGGGTTGGAAGGGACCTTTAAAGGTCATCTAATCCAACCCCCCTGCAATGAGCAGGGACATCTTCAACTAGATCACGTTGCTCAGAGCCCCGTCCAGCCTGACCTTGAACGTTTCCAGGGATGGGGCACCCACCACCTCTCTGGGCAACCTGTGCCAGTGCTTCACCACCCTCAGTGTAAAAAAATTTCTTCCTTACATCTAGTCTGTATCTACCCCCCTTTAGTTTAAAGCCATTCCCCCTTGTCCTGTCACCACAGGCCCTGCTAAAAAGTTTGCCGCCATCTTTTTATAAGCCCCCTTTAAGTACTGATAGGCTGCAATAAGGTCTCCCCAAAGCCTTCTCTTCTCCAGGCTGTACAACCTCAACTCTCTCAGCCTTTCTTCATAGGAGAGGTGTTCCATCCCCCTGATCATTTTTGTGACCCTCCTCTGGACTCGCTCCAACAGGTCCGTGTCTTTCTTATACTGAGGGCTCTTTTTTTTCATTAAAAGTAATGAATCAGTAAGATTTTCAGCACACTTCAATATTTGGGTGATTTTCATTCTCATTATAGAGTGTCTACTGTAACCATTATTCAAATTTCTATTAGTCATCACACAGTCTGTCTTTTCTATCTGCATATAGAGTCTAAATTCTCTTGTTATATGTATCTATATATGCATGTTTACATTTTTATGAATATATGTTACATATACCATGTGCATACATGTGTAAATATATGTATACAAATAGGGGATTGTATTTTTAAACACAGACACATGTATGTATATATTTTAAACTGTCTTCTACGTTATTTAGGATGTTGAAGTGCATCATTGAATGAAGTGTTCAGGAATATGGTAAACGAAAGAAAAAGATGCTGTTTTAATTCAATGAGAGGTAATGATATGAATTGATGAAGCGATGTACAAGCAGATTGTGTAGTATCTGTGTCAGAATTATTGAGCTTGAAATCTGATCAAAGATGGGAATTATTGAAAGCTAGTGTTTTAGAAGTGGAAATTCTTCTTTGACAAGGCAAGACAAGACTGCAATAACCTTGACTTAGACGTGGAATCAGAATGATTAGAGTCAGTGCAAATTTCAGACCCACTCCCTGACAATAAATAAATGGAGGTGTCGAGTCTCATTTCGATCACCTTCAGTAATGACCTTGAATGCATGCAAATGTGAAATTTGCTCAATGGGGACTCTGTGGCAACTCTGTGATTCAACTGTGAAATTAGAATAGCTTGTGCTT
>NW_008825109.1:9740144-9746121 GCF_000699105.1 Pygoscelis adeliae
AACAGGAAGGAAAGAAACATTTTACAAAGCCATGTTTCCATTTGTTTATACAAAATAATTTCTTTTTCCTCAATTATGACTAAATAGACTAAAAATAAACTTAAAACCCAGCTGGGGGAACCTGAGACAAAGTGACGGTGGTGGATTTTATTTGAAAGCTATGCTCACTCAATTTTTAAAACATTTTTCACTGTTGATATAAATATTACAATCTTTATAGATGTTGTATGAATAAGAACTTACTGAAACACCAAAAGTGTTCTGGTTCTTAAAAAGGAAAAAACTTCAACACAGTGTATCTGATGATATATTAAATAATAGAATTGTTAGAATTACTAAAGTTGAGAATAATAGATATATACTTGATTTCATGGGTCAGTCTGCTTATTTATTTCTTGACCTTGCTGTAGAGAGACTGTTTTTTAGAATTGGATATTAGGAAAAATTTCTTCGCCAAAAGGTTTGTCAAGCATTGGAACAGGCTGCCCAGGGAAGTGGCTGAGTCACCATCCCTAGAGGTATTTAAAAGACGGGTAGATGTGGTGCTTGGGGACATGGTTTAGTGGTGGACTTGGCAGTGCTAGGTTAATGGGTGGACTCGATCTTTTCCAATCTAAACGATTCTATGATTCTATGAATATTGGTGGCGTAGACAAACAGTGCTTTCACAGCAGGGAATCTCAAATAGAATTGCATATTATGAAGCATTTTTTTGTGAGGCAGGGATTGGCAGTTTCTGATTATATACATCCTCTGGAATTGCATCATGACAGTGTTTTATTTCCTGTTTTGGCCACCATATGGAAAGAGATAACTGTTACATCCTAGTTCCATTGAACACATTGTCTAGGTCCTACCCATCAAGGATTTTTTACAAATTAACTAAATTAATATGCACACAAAATGCTGAATTACCAAAAACGTAACTGAAAAGTGGAATAATTTTTAATAGGATACATATTCTTTTTTAAAAGATTTAATGGTCAGCTACTTAAACTCTGTCCAACAAATTAACCTAAGTCATGTATACAGTTTTCTTCCATATGGATAGTTGTTTCTGGTGAGTAATGTTTTGTATATTTTCTGTGAGCACATTTTCGTGCTCAAACACTTATAATGAAATGAAAAACAACAAAATAGCAATTGTTTCTATATATTTTCAAATTATGGCTGTGTAAAAACTATACATGATACCACGCAAAGCAGAGGAGTCTCCATTACACCCTGGAATGTCTCCCTGTATGCAATAGAATGAAAATGTCTATACTGGGGTTCAGGCAACAATACCTGTGTTTTAGAAGGCACTTTTTGTCTAATCTGGTGGTTAGGACATCTTTCCAATCTTCAGATTTTAGCCCTGCTCCTTTTTAAAAGGGTTGAATTGAGAACAAGTCCAGTCCTTATCTGTTCCTACCATCATTAGTGCTTCAAACATTTGTCACTTCCCTGAGATAAAATCTCATGTGTTGAAACTGCTCAAACAGAGAAGGAACTGAAACATCTGTAGGGACTTTCCTGTTCTAGATATCAGACTGTTATAAGAAGAGAAAAGCACCACCACCACAGCCGCCTTCTTAATGAATCAAATGCTGAGTCACCAAGCCACTAGGCGAAGTCAACCCTTATTTGTTTGCTTTTATTACAATTGCCAAAGGAAAAAAAAAAAATCAAGTGAAATTTCAATATAATACTACATTGTATCATCAAATACTATTAGAAAAAGCAAAAAATAAATTTTCATGCATTTTCAATTTCTCAGGTTTTCTCAATTTTTGTGCCATAAAAAAGGAATTATATGAACATATGCCTGCTATCGTTCAGCTAGTCCTGCCTGGACCCATTCTCTAATAGGGTTATCTCTTAGCTGGAAAACAATTTCTGTTTTTCTCTTTCATCTTTGTCTTCAATATTCCAGAGTAATAGCACAGTCTGGTCTTTGGTTTTTTCTATTGCACTTTCTTCTGTGATCAGTTCACTATTCTTAAACATTTGTTTACAGGTACATTTTATATTAGGTGTCTATCTCTACAGTTAATCAACATACCATTGATCAAGGTTATTTTTACAATACCTTGTTCTGTTTGTTTGTTCTTCTTATTGAAGCCATGTCTAAAAAAGTATCACCGGTTGGTGATTCAGTGGTAAAGAGATCGTCAGCTATCACATCCAGATATGCCTACTCCTAAAGGCGATATTTGTTCTCTAAGCTGTATCTTTAACGTAAAACGTAATTACCAATATGATTTACTCCCTAATTTTCAGCAGAGGTCTCTACTGATATCCAGAGCCAATGCTAGTGGTCTTACCACTATTCTAAAAGACTTATTTCTGGTTTTTGTTTAGGAGATTTCTTCTGTTCTAAAAAGTTGAAGCAAAAGCTGAATGTTGGCAGATTGGCTATGTTTAAATCTGATTCAACCATAGTGGAAAGATTTTTTCAGTAGTTATATATGCTCATAAGAGGCACAAATTATGAAAAAAAGGTTGCAAAATGCATCCTCTCTTTCTGTGATCAGAGATCAGATCTCTCTTATGGAGCTTCCTGGAAATTTTTCTGGATCATGCTGCATGTAACAGTGATAGAAACATAGCCATTTGCATTTCACCAAAGCCTTTTAGAGTACACTTTGTTTTGACAGATAGTATTTTAATTATTCGTTAAATATGTAATTATTGTGAGGCAAATGGGTTGTGTTTCAGTGTAGTTGCGCAGAATCCATAGACCCCAGTCTAGGAAGTGCCTTAGGCAGATGCTTATCTTTAGACTGATGAGGTCTGTTAACTTAGATAAAACTAAACTTCTGCTCTAAGTGGTTTGCTGGATTGGGGCCATAGACTGTAATTGAGTTGGATTTTTATCTTTAATCCTTCATCCATTTGTTAAAGTTTTTGATGAATTTTGTTCTTTTACACAGAATTATCTTTGTTTAATGCTACTGGTTTCCTAATGTAATTATCTTCCAGGCTTCATTAATCATGTTTAAAGTACTTTCAGATATTCATGCATAATTTCTGCATGTTAATTTAACTTGGTTATTGGAATTTATTTCATGTCCTTAAATATCACAGGATACACATCTGTACGTGTGTCCAGCTTAATAGACTGATCTGATTCTCAAATTGTAAGTACACTTATATTTGTATAAGGCTTAGCTATAATGAATAGAGTGTCACTTTTGGCAATCTTTTACATTGTAACTGCAGTGCATACACTTCCCTCCTAAGACAGGCCTACTGAGACCTGTACTTCTGAAAGTTTCTGAAGTAACTGCAGATAGAGGCCGTTCACTTTTTGCTGTGAACATTAGTTTGCATCAGAATCATTTCAGCGGTGATATTAAGTGAGAAACCAATGAAAAGTAGATCAAATAGAAGCTGACATTTGAAAATATAATATATTGAAGGTTAAAGAATATATTAGTTATGCATATGGTTGTTTTTGTAAGCACAAGGGTTTGTTATTGAACTCTCTGATTGTCTTTATTTTCCCCTTGTCTGTTTTATAACGATTTTGTTGTTCCTTTCAGTTAGAATGTCAAAGTTTTCAGACATGGATCACATAAGATATATGTATGCTTGTTTAGTATCTATCATAATGATTCTAATTAATGCCTATGATGCCTGCCTTCAAACAAATAATCATAATCACATAAGCAAATGGATACACTTTACCAGTCTTAGGAGACAAGAGCATCCTGACAAGCACTGCTGCTTCAAATACATCATAATAGGCACTGATCGTTTCCCAATAAGCTAATTAATTATTAAACAGTTTAATTATTAATTATTGCACATTATTAATAATTACAATTTTACAGTACCCATGGAGTTGGTTACAACTGAAAATTTATTAACAAGTTTTGAGATAATGTACCTTGAAATATATTTTCATTATTTCATACTTTTTGTATTGAAAATGTTCAGAATTTACTTTGGGAATATTTAAACAATTTAATTGTCAGATTTTACCTCTGTTGCTTTTTATCATATAACATAGTTCTGTTGTTTTCTATCTAACATATTCCTTCTTAATTTTCATTAGTCCTTTTTTTCCTCTACCAGTATACTTGGCCGTGGTCCATATCCTTGCTGGTTCACACTATTACAGATTAATGTGATAACTTTAGTTAATGATGACTGATTAAAAACATTGTTCTAGAAACTGCAAATACACTTCTAAATTGTCCTTTCAGTGCCCTTTAAACATTCATTCATTACATCCTGCATATTTCATGTTCTTCAGAGAGAGAGAGATGAGGAGAGAGGTGGGCAAATTCCCTCCTTAGGCTAAGTGTTTCTTCATACCCAAAAATATGCCAGGAGGGAAACTGTCGACGGCCCAGTGCTCCATAGGTAAAGAAACCTAAGGGTATTGTGAAATTAAGCAGAGAGCTCTGTGGATATGGTTCTGGTAGTTCTGAATATTCCCTGTTTCACTAGTTATCTTCAAAAAGGCTCCTTATTTGAATTTTTTCTTTTCCTAAGATGATTTAATGGGGAAACTGTGCAGCATTAAATCTGCATTTAATGGTAGATTACTACTTCTACTCTGATGAGAATATATTCATTTAATAATCTTTTTTAGTATTCTATTTTCAAGTGTTTGAATTCTAAATACAAAGAGTAGGATTTTGCCCATATTATGTTTGTCCATTTATATGTAAAAAGCCAAAGTAGAAAAGACATTTTGTTGTTGCTTATAGTTCTCTTGAGTAATGAGTATGTCTGGGTGAATGGTTCATCCCATCAAATCTGAACCTAGCTAATAAAAACAAGATCGTTTTTGTTCAGCAAATGCTAGTGCCTTGGTATGTATTAGATTCAGACTTAACTCTGCTGAACTGTTCACCTCCTTTTAATCATTAATCAATTTAGTGACAGCTTAAACATATGAGCAACTTTTTTGAGACACTTGTATCATGCCTTTAATACCAGAGATGAAATGTTTTAGTGTGATGCTTTCTGGAAAATGTGCTGTTCTGTATCTTCTATCTTCCTTTCATTTTATGCATTTAAGGGTATATGGGCAACCCGGAGTAATAAGATGTTTAACCATCAGTCCTCATAAGTCAACATTAGAGACACTATATGTCCAGTTTACTGCCAGATTATTTGCTGATGGACGAAAGCTGTTGTTGGCTACATGGCCAGAAGCTACCAGCAAACTGTATATAGCGAATAAAACCTAAAACCTTAGTTTTGTGTCAGTTTCTACTGGTTTATAGTGAGGTTGTAAATGGATGATCAACTTTGCAGTTAAAGATCAGCACTACTTTATTAATTGCTGTGGGGGCAATATTAATTATCTGAACTTAGATTTGGTTCAGTTGGTTGAGAAAGATATGTAACTTTGCAGAGCTAAAACATGATGTTCCTTTTTTAAAAAGTTAGTCCTTTTGCTTGCTGCTAGAAGTTTTCCATCTTGGTGTGTGCACATGTGTACGTCTGTGTGCGTGAGAGAGAGAGAGTGTATGGTGGCAAGCACAGTCTTTAATTGTGAGAACTTTTTCAAAGAGCGATAGAGATGTCAACCCCAAAGGAAAACATGCACGAACAGGAGCAATAGATACAGCTATGGCTTTGTTAAGTTTGTATTGAACTTAATATTGCTTTTGTAACTGTAAGATAAAACCAAATAAACAGAAATAGGGAAAAATATGTTTTGTTACAGGGGAAGGAATAATTTATCATTATTTTAATAAAGATTATGTGAATTGGATGATGTTTTGAATGTTAAAAAAGTAGATCTCAATTTCCAACAGAGTATACACAGCATTCACTGTAGCGGTAGCTGGGAAATGCTGCAGCCTGGAAGGTCTCCACATAAAACATTAATTGTATTAAAAAACAAGGTCATAGAATCATAGAATCATTAAGGTTGGAAAAGACCTCTAAGATCATCGAGTCCAACCGTCGACCCAGCACCACCATGCCCACTAAACCATGTCCCTAAGCGCCGCATCTACACGTCTTTTAA
>NW_008825109.1:9746527-9756463 GCF_000699105.1 Pygoscelis adeliae
CATGGGCCTTCTTGGCCACCTGGGCACGCTGCGGCTCATGTTCAGCCGGCTGTCGACCAACACCCCCAGGTCCTTTTCCGCCAGGCAGCTTTCCAGCCACTCTTCCCCACGCCTGTAGCGCTGCATGGGGTTGTTGTGGCCGAAGTGCAGGACCCGGCACTTGGCCTTGTTGAACCTCATACAGTTGGCCTCGGCCCATCGATCCAGCCTGTCCAGGTCCCTCTGCAGAGCCTTCCTACCCTCGAGCAGATCAACACTCCCGCCCAACTTGGTGTCATCTGCAAACTTACTGAGGGTGCACTTGATCCCTTCGTCCAGATCATTGATAAAGATATTGAACAGAACTGGCCCCAAAACTGAGCCCTGGGGAACACCGCTCGTGACCGGCCGTCAACTGGATTTAACTCCAATAGGTCATAACATTATCTCTTCTCTATTTTAAGTAGAGGAAAAAAACTTATATTTAGATCTTTTTCTTCAGCCCAGGCTAAGTCAAGTAGACTCAAGTGAATGTTGTGTGTCTATTGCAGAACTAATTATATTGCATATAGCAAGGTAAGTATAATAGTTAAAATTAAAAATTACTAAAACCTCTCAGGTGCTTGTCAAATAGTTCTATTGGTCTGTTCATTATATATAAAACACATAACACTGCAAGAGAAACACTTTGTTTTCATTTGTTCAGACTCATCTGTATGATTAATTTTTGACTTAGCCTACCCATGAGTGAAAATCCCAAATGCGCACTCATAAAATTTGTGTGCCAAACCATGTCATCAACTACTCTTTCTGAAATACTCATGTAAAACCAATAGCTATTACAAAGGATAGAAATGTGACAAATTGAAGGGCGATTAAAACAATCGGTAGTGCTCATTTAATGTCCTTGGTTGTATGGATATAGGCTGAATTTACTGCTTAGCTTTGAAGACAGCTATTAATTTTCTAATGGTCTTTTCCAGTTTGCTCATTCCAAAGGTATCTGAGCGATTTAGAAATACCATTGAACTTACTTTCACATGACTCCAGCAAGGTAAAAGAGATGTTGTTATCCTGATTTATAAATGAAGATTTGAAATGCAGAGAGGATTAGATCAGAAGTATGTACTTCTTATGTTCCACTAGGGACACCTCGGACCTAGTTTTTGTCGCTTTTAAAGCATTCAGAGCACAGATCTCATTGTCCTCAGTTGCAGCTGTGAGCGCTTGGCAGCTTTGGCAATCAGGTGTTACATAGCTGCGTGTAAACCTGCGTATGAGCAATGGACAGAGATCACTAGCGAGAACTCAGCTTTAAATGCCTTGGCTATCACCACGTAAGACAGAGCTCCAATCCATTTCTTTTGGCAAATTTAACCCCAGAACTGCTCTTTCTGCTCTCACCTCTGTACCTTATTCATGCTTTCCAACTCCTATAACAAGGGAAATGTACCTGACAGAAAACTGTTTCTTTGAATTCTTAATGGTTCAGATTTATCTGTAATGTGGACTCTTTGCAGAAAATGATTCAGGATTCTGCGAACAACTTAATGCCATGTAATGACTGTTGTACTAAAGTTATGTCGAGATCATGTGCTTGATTACAGGTGCAAAGACAAACAGTGAATTCCAGCATTTCCCTAGTTCTGAGGCTTAGCTGTGAAGCAGTGTGAGTTGTGGTATTTGTTTCTTTGTATTTTCTAAACTTTAAAAACAAGATTTTAACAAACTTTTAAAAAATGGGGAAGTGTTGAATTTAAATCTGATTCCTTGATTATGAAGAGGTCAACCAAGAACTTGGCTAAGGAGGAAGCAGAAAATGTTATCTTTTGTATGCTTCTTTGTATGCTTTATATGCTTTATAAACTACAGAAAAGTTTAATGAGAGTACCTACATATCTTAATATGCTTTAATTTTAGACCTGATGATAATCTCAGTCAGTACAAAAATATCCCTCACTGTTTTAACAGAACTTTTAAAAACACTTGTCAACTAATTTTTCTTTAACATATTCATATATACGTAAAACATACCAGTGCCTTTTGTGATAAAAAGGCTCATTCTTCATAGTGCATTCTTTAGAGTTGTCTTTATCAGTGCAAAAGGAGCTTTAAGTGTTACATTTTATACTCTTTATATTGGCAAGGAAACAAAAAGTCCCTTTGCAATCCTCATACCTTGAGGATGTGCTCATTACCAAGTCACAGACTTGGCATTACGCTTATCACATGGATGCCAAAAAAATAAAAACCACCACACAGTCATTTCAGGAAATCAGAAGATTTGCTGTGCATCCTTGGTGCTTTTGATGAATGGGTGTGTGCTGTGCATGCTCATGGCCATTGCCATGCACACGATGCACAGAGTTGATCTTTGATTTGTTTTATGCTCTTCACTTGGAAACTGTAATAAAATTTATTATTAATATAAGTAATTAAAGTTGAAAAGATCATGTATACGCAACACTGTCTATCCAAAGAATTATAAAATCATGAGATAGGCTGAGAAAAAATGCCATTTATTTTCCTTTTTGTTGTGGTTTAACCTGGCAGGCAGCTAAACACCACACAGCCGTTCACTCACTCTGCCTCCCCCAGTGGGATGAGGGAGAGAATCGGGGGTTGAGATAAAGACAGTTTAATAGGACAGAAAAGGAAGGGAAAATAATAATAATGATGATAAAAGTATATACAAAATAAATGATGCACAATGCAATTGCTCACCACCTGCCGACCGATGCCCAGCCAGTCCCCGAGCAGTGATCGCTGCCCCCCGGCCAGCTTCCCCCAGTTTATGTACTGAGCATGACATCACATGGTATGGAATGTCCCTGTGGCCAGTTGGGGTCAGCTGTCCTGGCTGTGCCCCCTCCCAGCTTCTTGTGCACCTCCAGCCTTCTTGGTCGGTAGAGCATGGGAAGCTGAAAAGTCCTTGACTAGTGTAAGCACTGCTTAGCAACAACTAAAACATGGGTGTGTTATCAACATTGTTCTCATGCTAAATCCAACACACAGCACTGTACCAGCTACTAGGAAGGAAATTAACTCTATCCCAGCCGAAACCAGGATACTTTTCAATTATTTGGATTCTATGTATTTGAGCTTCACATTTTTTTCAGTCTCTTCAGACAAATTAATAAATAAAGGTTGAGAGCTTGACAGAATCACGTGACTCCAGAACCTGAGGATTTAAAGCTAAAATGAAATGCTGTGCAGTATCAACTAACTTCCTAGCTTCATAGCAATGGGCCAATTTTCTTCTTGCTGTTCACTGAAATAGTTCTTGACTGAACCTTGTTCCACCACAAGAGATCCAGGTATTAGTGTTGCACAAAGCACCTGTGAGTGAGAGTGAGTAGTGGAATTGGTGTCAGAGTAAAGATTATAAAGATCTAGGCTGAATGCAGCCCTGACCAAGTCTCAGGAAAATGCTAACAAACGCATGCAAAATAACTGACTCTCATTTTTTAATCTAGTGTTATCAAATTAATGGCATGGAGAGCTATATGTATGAAGCTTTTTTTAAACTCTCTTCACACAGATCAAACCTTAACAAATGTTTTAGTCAAAGTTACAAACAATGTCAAAAAGCCATTACTTTTTGAAGAATTCCTTCTCCAAATTGACTGAGTAATGTCTCTCCTGTTATAGTAATTGATGTTTTGGAATAACATTTAAATACTGTAAAAACAGGCAGAGTAAATTTAATTTTGTGTGTAGATTATTTTGGGCAAGAGAATTCATCTAATTTTTGTTCTATAGAAGAAGGAAAAGAGCCAGGAAAAAGTCCAAACTAGCATTAGTTTAAGAACCATAACTGATTAGTAACAATCATAATTGGTTTGGGATTCATTTCACCATGAAGAAGACTGTTTACTCGTCATTTCCTAGCATCTAGAACATTACTTTCTAAACCCTTCAGTAGAAAGAAATCTGTGATGCCAGAAAAAAAGGGAACTTAAATGGAGAAAGCAGAATAAACAGATAAAAAGGATTATTCTGTTACTTACAAAGCATATGTAGATTAATAACCATAAATTAAGCCACAGATCCTCTGCAGTCAGAGCTGTATTATGAGTAGAATTCAGATTGGTATGGCTGGATGTGCTAAGCGAGGCAGAGTCTTGACTATGAGAGACATCTTTCTAGATAACCATGTCAATATTATGCTTTAGCTTTTGAACAAAAGCAATGTTGAAAATGATTTTGTAGTATATGCAAATGTGTGCATGTGTCTAATGTACTTCTATATGTATATTTGTAGACATAGGGTTCTATAGTTTGTATGCGTATATCCCATTCCAGCATCATTTATTCTAGAGGAGGTTGTGTTTGCTTGGGGAACTTTGTTATAAGGCCCAATATTCTACCCCAGATGTTTTTTATCTTAGGAAATATTGTTTGCTGCTACTGCTTTATGGTGGAGAATACTCAGTGTTGTTGGAGTGGACAAAATGTGCTTGCATATGGTTCGGCTTGTTTTGTAGAACAAGCTCTTTCTTTCATCCATGGCATTTTCTAGTGGCCGTGTAGATATTTGGTATAAGCAATAATAGTTGCTCAAAAATTTAAAGTTGAATCTCATCAACATTGTGATAGTATGCCAATATTAGCATTTTCCTTTCTAGGAATATACACCTTCCTTATATTAACTAGACTAGATAGAATTTAATTTAAAATAATTGCCATTTTCTGTTATAAGCCAAATTGCTATTTTCTAATGAGAACCACTTTGGCTATTCTTTGGAAAACCTTGCACAATCATTTGAATTTTTTTAATGATCTTCATCTCAAAACCTGAAAACTTGCTACCGAACAGTTCCTAAAAAATCCCTTAAGTGAAAATTATTTAATACACAAAAACTCACTCTTGTAAGCTGAATGAGACAGCTCTGCATAAAATAAGCACAGTGTCAAAATTGTCCCTCTCTCTTTCAAGTTCATGTTCAAATACATTTCTAAACACTTCTGATTTTTTAGGTATTTTATAAATTTTATATTTGTTAATTTGCAGAGGGATAGCAAGACAGCCATAGACAAGGATTTTTTTCTCAACTGTCATGATCAGAAGCAGCCAAAGTAATACACCTGAATTGCACATGTAGTCTGTTGCACTGTGATGTTCCTTTCCTCTGAATTATCAAATACAGGACTTGTTTTGTGTTGCACAGTAACTCATAGCCAATGTATTCCTTCTGCATAGCATGCAAAAGAAGATAAGAACAGGAAAATTCAGTGAGTGTGTCCAGCGTGCTTATGTCTAGCAAGTACGCAGATCCCCAAGCCAGGAACTCCTTAAATACCTTTACCTAAGTTATTCTCATTTTCTGGATACTCTCTACTCCCCTCCCCTGTCTGCCCTGGTTCTCCAGATTAGGATCTTTTGGGGTCACACTGTGTGTATTATACATCGAGGATTTCTACAAAACCAGACTAATTTGTTAGATCTGTGAGCCTCACCTCCACGTGGGGCTTGAATAAGGCCGAGCAACACTGGGCGCACCAGTTTGGTGTCTTAAGAGTCGTGTTGCCCTGTGGCTCTCAGCTCTGGCGCTTGATGCTGCAAGCTGATGTGACACGGCTTTCTGGTTAGCTGATTCTGTTCCTAGAAGAGTCAGCATCACTCCACTGCCCCATCCCTTGAGCGAGGAGAGAGTACAGAAATGCCCTGGGAAGAGGATAACTTGGTGATTAAACCCTACTTCCACCCTTGGAAACTGAGGAGACAAAGAGAGTAACTACCCTACCTTGATGGCACTCCTTCCTGCCTCCACTTTGTTCCTAGCTAGCGCGAAGGGAGTATGGATGCTTTGACCCAAATCAGAGTTGATTGCAATAGTCAAGGAGCTGTTCCTACTTCTCTCGAGATGAAATTACTTAAAGAAGAAGTTTTCTCTAATAATTTGTTTACACATTTTCATCCTACATCATAAAACCATGTTTTTTGTTTAGCTCACTATTGTACTTGTCTGTTAGTATTAAAAAACAGAACACATTTTTATCTTTCTTAATATTCATCTCTGGACAATATCCCATGACAAGGAGAAAATTTGGCTTTTGCTTTACCGGATATAATAATCCTGGCTATATATGATGTATATACATAAACCTCAGCAGTAATACTTTTTAATAGGTCTTTCACTAGCAATTAAAAAACAAAAAACACTCCCCAGCAAATAAATAAATAAAAATAAAACAAGCACAGGTGGCAGTAAAGCTTATTTCCATGCTGGAGTAATTGATAATTTGTGGGATTTTTTTTTTTTCTCTATGAAGCCTGCAAGACAGGCAATTCCTTAGCGTATTGCAGTAGCATGCAGTACAGATGTAAGGGAAAGCTAGGTGTCACTCAGTAAGGAATCCTGTTGGTATGATTGACACATAAAGCAAATTTTTTTGCCATTCTGATGTGTGCTTTCTTGCGGAGGGATATCTCAGAGACAGACCATTGGAGTAAACCCTTTCTGTTGTCATTTGGTGAGAAGATTTTTATTTTAATGAAAGCGATCTGTCTTGTGTGCAAATACTAGCCTTTGCTGTTTGATATGCACAGAAATTCAATCAGATGCTTAATTACATCTTAACATGAGTTCCAAACAGCTGGCTAATTCCCTTGTTTCTGATTAAAGAGATTACAAAAATAAAATTTAACATTGCATTTACATACAGCTCTAAAAGGAAACACTTGCCTGTAAGTTTTAGTCATTTAGGAAATTCATGTCTGTTCAACGCTAGGGATCAAAGCTTTTAGCTTGATGAATTGCAGAGTGACAAGAGATAAAAAAAAAAAAAAGAAGAAATAACAAATGGAATTTGTCAAATGTTCTGCTTGTTGATTATGGCAGGATTTAACTTGAAGGTGTGAGCCCTCAGACGTATGCAGGAAGTATTTTGTTTCATACTTCTTTGTGAAAACAGAAGTTGTTTGTTCACTAAACCGTCACTTCCCATGAACTCAGAAGATTATTTTTCAAACAGGATTGTTCTGAGCATATGCACTAATTTGTTTAAAGTTGATCTATTAACTGTCACACAATAAGGTAGAATTTCATTTGTTTTCTGTCTAGTTTAATCTTTGAGCGGTTTATTTTTTAATCATTTGAAATTCAATTTTTAATCAAAAGCATAGTTAGTCTAATGTCAGAGAGTGTTTGACATTTACATATATCTTCAGCAATGATTGTGTAAAAATTCTCTGCCACAAAAACACATAAATTCCTTTTAGCTGTAATTCTTGTATCAATGTATGGACCAGAGGTGAAATGAATCTGGATAACTGCTAAAAGGTAGTAGAAAAGGGATTCCTAATGTTGTCATTTAAGCCTAATTGGGATTCATTTAAACACATTAAAAGGCCTATTGTTATGCACTCATATGAAAACCTTTCTTTAATATTTAAGTAAGAAATGTGTCTATTATGTAGAAATAGGAAATCAAGGGAGCCACAGGCGGTGATAAGCAGCTAAATGAACTGTATGTATGACTAGCTGACACGGAAGGTTGTGAAGAAATACCTCCCTCTTTTGGCAATAAAGACTGAGCATTTGGAGAGGTTCTGGGACTATTCACACTTCAAAAAAAAATCAAATAGGACAAATTCAAGTCTGCTAAGAGAACTAGAGTATAAAATGAATGAGAGGCTATTAAACGTATGCAGGTTTTTCTTATTCAGGGGACTGGAGAGTGGCAGATATCACATCCATATTTTACAGATGTCTGTGTTTGAACCAGGGGACTACTGACTTCCAAACCATATACTTCAGCCTAGTCTATTAGTGAAAGGGAAGACCTGGGAGACTGCGACATGACAACTCTAAGCAGAAACGTCTGTGTGAAAAAGAAGAACTCTCCCTTCTTGACCTGTTGACATTTTACAAACACGTTAATAAATGAGCATATTAAGAAGATCATAACTGACATTTTGTTTAGACTCTGCTGAGACTTTGAAGAGATCTTTCACAACATTTACTTACCAAATATATTGAATAGCCATGGGATGCAAGCTGTAAGCGTTGTATTGTATCGTATCAAAAACTGACTTAGATACAGAAGATGAAAATGGAGAATAAATGACCAGATTTCACTGTCAACCCCCTGTGCCCCTGCACCCCCGATAAACAAACAAACAAACAAACTGAACACAGATACCTACTTTAGAGCCTCTGAATTAGCCCATGCAAGAACAATGTACCGGGTCAGACTAAAGGGCCAGCTTGTATTTTACTAGCCAGCAGCTTAGGGAAGAAGAACTCTTATAAGATGGTATTTCCCTTCACATGCAGGTTAGGGAATCTCGGATGAAAGATTGTACTGAATAATGGTATTTAATAGTCCTTAAAGGCTTTTTCTTACATTCAGTGATCAAACCACATTGACCACATTAATGTCAAGAGTCCACTTCTCTCTGACCAGATTATTTTTGATATTCCACACGTGAAGGGTTTGATGTTTAATATCAAATTTACTTATTTGACATTATCTGACGTGACATGGGATTTTGATTTAGCACAGTGATGCAGCAGTGCGTGTAGATCAAAATATAAGTGCACTTAACAGCATATAACAATTGCAATGCACAGCTGGATCCCAGTACAATGGCTGGGTGTCCCCAGCCTCTGGGAATGAGTGCATGGGTTCAAACCAGCTCATTGTATAGAATTTGACTTCATTGTTTGTTGGTTTTTTTTTCCTAGAATGTTTTTTCTAAGGTGAAGGTTTAATAATCAAAACCTTTGCTCTCATCTAAGTTCTGTTTGTTAGTTCTTCACTTTTTGTAGTCTGTGTTGGGCTGAGCCATATATTAACCTGCATCTCACCAGTCTGGCTAGCTCAGGAAGACAGTTGATGTAGCCTAAAGGCTACATCTGGACCTCTGGACCTGTCTGTCTTGAGGTAAGTTCAGCTTGTGTTGCATCAGGAGTGGACAGTCACTCCCCACATCCCATCACGAGCTTCATGAGCACAAAGGCCTTGCCTGTCTCCTCAGAGCCTTCTTCCACTGCAGGGGTTCATTGATCAGTCACAATTTCTGCTTTTGATGTTCACAAGGTTTTGTGGCAATGAGGGCTGTAATTTAAGCTTGCATTGTATGAAAAAGAATTTATTTTTGTCGCTTATTAGGAAATAAATGTTGATAGGCATGAAAATGAAGAATGGCATTGAGAAGGTTATTTCAAAAGTAATAGCATAAAATAAAATGGTCAAGCCTCAGATTCAAAACCACCTGAAGAGTCCTAGGCCACCTTATTTCTCCTCATACAAACTCTGCTACCTGTCTCACATCAATTTTTTTACTTTCCTGTATTATTTCTATTTCTGCTCTATAGTACCTTTGATTGTATGTAGTATCCAAGATGTGGGCTCAGTGTGGTTTTCTACTGTGGCTTAATAATGCTAAGCACTGGACTCAGATAGAGCCCCAGCCACCTGCTGTATTTTGTTCCATTGCCAGTGGGAACTGAGAGAGAAAAACCAAGAGGGGACCCCAGCAAACTTCTGTGCAAAATCCCTGGCTGATTCATGCAATGCTGTAAAAACAGTAAACTGTCACTGTACACATCTCCTGATACCTTGTTCTGCTTTCTGATGCTTATGCGCATCACCTCATAGCCTAGCTGAGACCATAGGCTTTTGTTTCCATTTAACTGTAACACAATCTTTTCCCTTGTAGCTCAGACCACTTAGTACCCTAAAGCTTTAGTGCACTAGAAATACTGAAGGAGAGGGGAAAGTTGGAAAGCTTTATTGCCTTTACTGGTAAACAAGCAAAAAAAAGTGGTACAGAAACTAAGATAACCTGTCCGCTTAGTAATGAGAGAAACCCGCTGCAGGTAATCATGAATTTATATGTTTATCATATCATCGATTAATTGTCTCCTTTCTAATCTAAAGAGATCATGGCTAGTTAATCTTTTTCTGGGCAAAACTTGTTAAATACCTTCTCAGTGATCAATAGAA
>NW_008825109.1:9756491-9768234 GCF_000699105.1 Pygoscelis adeliae
CTATTTAAAGATTTATGCAACAGAATGGAGGTTTAGAATTACCAGTGAGAGACCAGGCTGACTGTGAGCTCTCAGTTCCGGCTCTGAGCCATGAAATGCTTCTTGAACTCTGCTGCTGGCCACCAAGGCATGTTCTTATGGGATTTCAGGATAGCATGAACTCTCTAATTAAGTGAGAGTGGGCGGGAGATAGAAAATACACTCTAGAGACTGATGCAGGGTGTGCAGATCATGTAGTGTCTGAAAATGCTGAGAAGGTTAACAGATCTGTTGGACTCTGCTAATCACTTGCATTAGCTTCTTTACTGATTTTGTAAGGTCCTACTATTTCTTTCTGTCATATTAAATATACACCTGCATGCATGCTACAGGAATCCAGTGATTCCTGGCTGAGCTCCAAATTTGCCTTGACTCACTCTGCTTGCTCTGCTCTTGTGACTTTGCTAATTTTTTTCTCATTGCTTTTACCTCTTTAACTGCTTTACCCTCTCCCCTTTCTCCCCCCACACATGCTATCTCAACTACTTTTTTGAAGGAGCAGCTTGTGCAAGATCAGAAAACAAGCCTTCTCTAGAAAGTATTTGGGAGGTTCAGTATCACGCTCTTAAGCTTTGCTTCATTTTGGAATCTGTTGCAAGATAAAGAGTGAGAGTATTATCTTTATAAAATAAGTGCAGCATTTTAGGCTAACTGTAAAAATTCAGCAAAAGCATATTAGCTTAATGGAAGTGCAGTGTTTCAGTAAAGTCAAAGTGTTTTAATCTTGAATTGTTCTATTCCATAATAAAATGTTCATAAACAGACTGTGGAACTTGGTATTGGAGTAGAGGTCAAGAATTAGTGGGATTCAACTTGTAGCTGGACATCCCAATAGACCCAACAATATTAGTTTTTCAAACTCTGAAAACAACTTTATCTTTATCTGACTTTTAGCTACTACGATGAATCTTTAGTAGGAATGAAGAATATTTTTTTATTCATATTTGTGGTACATTTCCTTGCAGTCTTCATTTAAAAATGATATTTAACTGGTGCTGATTTGCGGTAAGAGTGTTAACTGTGGTAGGACTCCAAGGTCATTGTATAGAATTTGACTTCATTGTTTGTTGGGTTTTTTTTCCTAGAATGTTTTTTCTAAGGTGAAGGTTTAATAATCAAAAAAGCATTGTTCCAGTAACTATATCCAGTATGGAAGAAGGATTTCCAAATGTCTTTAAAGCTGCATTTCTTTCTCTCTTTCATTGCTGATTTAGAAAACGGAGCGTTATTGGTTTGTTCTGTAATTGCATTCCATTACTAGGAATATCTTTTAGCATGTTACTGTGTACACAAACTACCATAGCAGATGTTAATTGATACTAGTATACAACAGCTAAAAGTAACTATGTAGTTGTCATTTCTGTTGAAAATTATTTGAGGAAAAATAAAGCCACTAATCATAGAAAGCCCTGAACGCTTAATTAACACAGTCTTCAACTAGATTCCTTATAATGAAGTATTTCTCTGCATATTGCTTATTTTAAAGCCGGACCTAAATATGCCATCCAAAGTACCAGATAAAAATCATTAGAGCATTTTTTTGTGAGGAAACACATCATAACAAGTTAGGCTGTAGCTGATGCTGTAGTGTAATTATGGTTGCAATAGCATTTCCATTATAAGTCCATTTTTTGCACAATTCTTAAAGTAAAGGCCCTGTTTCCATATTTATCCTATCAGAAGTAGGGCAGCATTGTGCATATATAGTGCTCATGTTATTTTTTGAAGTTCCATTAAAACTACATAGGTATATATTTTATATGTGAGGACACATATGCCTCAGGATCAGATTAATAAAAGAGTAGGACAATTTCTTTGCTGCATTGTCAACTAAGTTAACTGCTCATATGTCTGCTCTACTAGAATTATCCCATTTTAAAATACTTTATTTTCAATCTTGGAGACTTTGTTTCTGTAAATGAAACCGCTTTCCAATTCTTAGGATTTCAGTGGTGTGTTCTGTATTGTAGTGTTTGTATGGTATTAAAAAATTCTTTGTTTTAAAAAAGAAAACATCATAATTTCCTGGAATTACCTGAGAAATAGTTAATTGAATTCATGAGTACTTCTTCAGAACCAAGCAAACCTAAAACCAAGTCCAAACAAAGAAATTACATAAAAGTATTTGAATTTAGCACATGAAATCCTAGCCCCCTTGTAGCCACTGCTGGAACTGACTTCAAAGGAGCTGCAATGTTACCTAGAGCTTCAGCTCAAAGTGACGCTGGGTGTGAACCTTCCCCAAAGGAAAATGAAGACAAAACAAGACTTTGAGCCTGGGGTATGCCTGTGTTCACAAGCATGGAATCTCTCTCAATTGGTGTAGATATGTTTGTGTGCTTATAGAATGTTGAGATGACTAGTAATTGTGCTGCAATTACTATGGCCGAAAGCTTCCACCGTAATGAGTAATTTTGCCTTGGGTTCTGCAGGAAAGATGTTTTCATCAAATTAGCATTCATGCTTTGCAAGGACGGGCACATTTAGGTATTCTCACAGTCTTCAGTTAAATGAGTCAATGGTTTATATTAAAGCATTTCAATTAAAAAGAAACCTTTCAAATTTTACTTGTTTTTATAAAATGAAATTCATTTAGAAGCAAGCTTGCAGAGGCATGCAGTTGTAGATTGGGTCAAAAAGAAAGAATGAAACCATGATTTTTAATACTAACGTTGCAAACATATGAGAAGAGGTTGTATCTTCTTTTGTTTTCCTGGGGAAATAGTATTAGGTTTTAGGGAGCACTATTGTTGGTTCCTTTGTGATCTTTAATGTTTTAGAGATCTGAAGTGGGACCTGAATATAGTAAAAAGTACAGGTAGACAAACTTTCAAAACTGTTCCACACACATACGGTAACTATCCTGTAATTCAGATAACTTAGTTTAGAATAATTGCATTGATTGTATTTTCATTTTAGATATACTGCAGTATACCACAGATGCTGCATCACGGCAGTGACACATTCCATTATTTTAGAGGCCTACACATTTACTTAGTTTTCTAGACTACATAAAATTGAAAGGATGAAAACATATGGCACATAATTGTACTTAATTGTGGAATTTAGCTTGAAATACAAACTGCCGCATCCATAATCAGTCTCCTCCAAAGGGCATTGTTTAGGCCCCTGTCAGATAAGGGTTACGTGTAGAAGATACGGAGGCAAGTCTCATGCAGCATATCATCACATCTGAGAGCTGACAAGAAGCCAAGAAGGCTGGAATGCTGCCAGCCAGGCTATATTTTATTTCCGCATCATTTATACTGCTTGCTATGATACATGGTACTATCTTTTAATCTCGTTTCCTATATTTAAAAGAGTTCATTGGGGGGGAAGAAATCACAGTACTGCTGCTTTAAACAGTGTGTTTTATTATTACTATAGAGCAGAAATTTTAAAATGCATTAATTTGTAAAGGACTCTTCCCTCCTCCTCCCCCCAAAATGCACACAGCAACCTTACCAAAAGGCTTGGGGAGAACTATAAAGTCTTAATTCTGAGTGAACTCCTCACTCTGCATTTTTAGCAATTTTTGCTACAGCCTTCACTGGGGCCCGGGCTGCACTCCCGGATTATCTTTGTTCTGCTTCTCCTTTATTATGTTTGGCCTATTTGTTTCTAGCTCTTCCCTCAGTTAACGGGTTGACTTACAGAATCTTTGGCAATGACCTGCCCAATATTAAAGTTTTTATGCTTGTATAAGAATATATATTTTCCTGCAATCATTTCCATAATAGAAAGTGTATTAGTGCTACTAATTTGGCAATATGTATTTCATGTGATAGCAGAGACAGGCATGAAATGGAAGTGGTGAGTCTGTTTACCCAGCTCAACCTAATCTACCTTCGAGTGATGACCCTTCTGTCTAGGAGGTCACGTAAACTCTCTTAGGCGATGTATACACCGATCCTTTCTGTGTGTGTGAATTTCAATGACATTTTACATTAAGGCTAGAATAAATACCAACAGGATGTTTTGCCAAGGGCTTAGTCAGCAGTCTTCAAAACTACTAAAATTTAATTAGAAAGAACAAGTAAAATGTCTTGATGTGCAAGAAAGAAAAATATGAAAGATTCAGAAGAGCTGAGAAGTGTTCATAGTATCACTTGGACTTCAGGTCTTTCAAGAATATAAATCAGGACTGAAAAGAAACACAATTTTGTCCAAAATATCTATTTTTGAAACTTTCTCCCTAGAAGAGTTGTAAGGGAGATAAGCATATGTAGTTATATAAGAGAAGTACATTATGTGTATCAATATAAACCAAATAACATACTTGCAAACGATGGAAATGATGAAATATTTATCAAACTAACAATTTCATTTAGAAATATCTCAAAAATAAGCAACCTTTTACATGGAGGTTAAGATGTGAAATAACTACATTTAATACTCTGGAAAGTAATAAACATCTTAGAAATTAAATCACTGTATTCACTTTATCTATGTCCTGAAACAGGATATATACTGAGAAGTGTAATAGGATGGTTTCAGGTAGCAAAAAAAACCTAGGGAAAGTAACATTACCAGATTTGGCACGTATCGTGTTTGACTAATGAATCACTTCCTTGGATTGGGTTTCTAGTCTAGAAGGCAAACAAAATAAACACATCTAAGTCTGCCTTATTGGCTGATGTTTGTGAAGTAGTTGGTGAATGGGGGGTGTAAATGTTAAGTGCTATTACCACAGTAAGTAATCTTGCTGTGATATTTGAATTGCAAGAAAATCCAAGCCTTCAGACTTTTCTTCTTAATGAAATCTCGGTGAAGAATATGACAGTTTTACTACTGAAATAATTAGGACATGTTTAGGGCTTAAGGGTCAGGAAGAGTGTGGATCCATTGACCCTACTGACAGAGATGAGATATTTACCACCTACTCTTCTTGCTCAAGACACAGTCACAAAACGCACTATCACAAAATACGATATAGGTAGCAAGAGTTATCATGCATTTGCATCTCTTAGACACTAATCTAGCCCAAAATCCAATCTGGTAAACTTTGTTCCATTAGATTTTATGATGATACTGTAATTGATTTCATATTCTTGTAAATGCCCCACACCACTCACACCTTTATAAAAGCATTCTACAAAGACATCAGAAATTTTCAAAACCTGTAACTGAACACTTTGCATCGTGCAAAACAATAAAGTAGCAGGCCTTCTGTGCCTTTTGTCTAGTATTTTGCTTGGTAATCGTGTGCGGGAAGGATGCAAAAAGGCTTGCAAAGTTTTATCTCCTTTAGTAATGAGAAAAATACCTTACATGAAGTTTTTCCATCATGTTCAGAATTCTCTTTAGTTTTACTTTCCTGCAGGGGCATTTAGTGTCACAAGTAGTTGATATAGTCATCAGACAGAAATGGCTTTTTTCTTTCTTTTTTTTTTTCCTTCTTTTTTGTCTTGGGGTCCACTCTTTAAATAGTCCAGAAGTCTGACTTGAATAGTTATTTCCAAATTGTTAAAAACATGGTTATACTGCTTCCTAGTGGTGGATGAAGGAATACCTTGTTCTCATCTGGTGAAACTTATTTTGTGATCATGCGTGTGTAGTTTTTTATTCTTTGGATTTCGTGCAATACCAGAGTATTTAGAGCTTTTCTCTTTTCTATTACATGGTTTTCTTATCAGTGTAGATTGACTTCAGTGAATTTGTCCTAGTTGATACCAGTATGTGTGAGAGAATATAAAAGCAGAATGCCTTTCTGTTTTACAAGGGGTCTTAACTGAAGGCTACAGCATGCTGTTTACAATCCAAGACAATGATTAGACTAGGCTAGCGGCTGTAATCTCCCCTGGAGATGGACAAGCAAAACATTCTTTTCCCTTACCTCAGTTGTGACTTATCTATATTGGATAGCAGCACGTGCTTCTAAAAAGAAGGTATTTGCCAGGCAGGGAGAGAAAATGTAAGTAACTCAGAATATGTGGAGATCCATTAAAAAACAGCTTGGCAGAGAAAAATGTCTGTCAATGAGAGAGATGATTGCTTTTTGAAGCATTCATTCGGAAAGAAGTGACACTGTGCACTGACGTCCCCGGGAGAACAAAGCTGTGAGTACCTTCAACACGTTAGTGATACTAGCCTGGTAGTACAGATGTTGGACTGAGACTCAAGAGATCTGCACACAGCTCTTGCTTCTGCCGTCAATTTCTTGCAAACAGTTGGGGATGTACCACTCAATACCAAAGTTCAGCACTGGCAAAATGGCAGTGTTAGATTTTCACCTTCCTCCGTTTGTCTGCTTAGGGGTGGACTCAATGCAATTATTTGTGTTGAACAATCACTTGAATATTCCTGCTAAATTTTAGTGAAATTATGGAAGCAATAAGATGCTACTGAGTGAGGGAGTGGTGGGTCTGCATTTCAGAGCAGAAGAGGTGTTTGCAGTCTGTTTAAAGAACACCTGGAGCTGGATGTCCCGGTGCCCGGCTCTGGGAACGCAACTCTGAGTTCAACTGTAATAATTCTTCCTCATGTCTTTGCAAGGTGCGTACTTTGTTTCTCTCCTCAGATGATTTTTTTCACCTAGAATCCCAAATCCACCCAGAATCAGAGAGACAGAAATTTTAGCAGAATCCATGTTTTCATGTATTTTTTTAAAGGTAGTTCAGATTCTCTAAAATTGCTTTCCACTGTCAGCTGGTTTTCTTCTAAGACTCCCTGGCTCATGAACCTACCTACCATTGTAACGTCTCAACTTAGTTAGTAAGAAAGAGAATTGGTAGTATCTCAGAATAGCTGTGACCCCTTCTTATATTTGTAAGAAGGGCTGAATTTGTGATTATATGTCATTCACAATCATATTTTCTTGTTAGACATGCTTATTTGTTGATTCATTGTAGTATGACAACTGATAAAATACAATATGTCAAATAAAGAAATATAGAATCTGTTCTTAGTACACAGAATATTTTCCCTAAAATACCCGCTGCTGTTAATAGTGGTTATGTATATGACTCCCCTGTGCATTAAAATGAAAATATATCCCTTTGTGTTTAGACAGAGATATACCCAGAAGTAGTGTTACGTAACATTTATAATTTCATTATTGAAAATTAATTCAGCCTAGAGTGCATCAAATTTCAGACATTTGGTTGTCAGTGTTCAAAATAACTGACTGCATATGCATTCATGGGAATTTTATATATTTTCCATAGCCTACAAAAATCTTGAAACTAGTCTGTACTGAGTGATTTTAGCCAACGACCCACGCATTTTCCTCTCCCAAATTAAACTTTACTTATTTCACCAATTTTTACCAAAGTTATATAGGTACAAAAATGCTGTACTCTCTACTTTCACGATAAAGCCATTCATCGCAATTTCTAATTCACATAAAAATTGTCAAACCTTAAGTGTGCAGATGGTTTCAAAAGGCATTCTCTTGCAAACCTTGCTGGGGTGGTTAAGATATAAAATCAGTAAGTCTTCACTATGTTCTTCAGATCTCTGCAAGAAATTACGTCCCTCAAAGAAGGGATCGCAGAGAGGACCTATCCCTGTACTCCAGGCGTGTCAGCCTACCACGTTAGTGTAAGCTACTATCGCTCACGTGCCCGCCTGAGGAAAGCGCAGTGGATATTGCTGTCTGCAGAGCTTTGGCTTTTGCCACCCGTTGTGCTTTGGTGCTGTTGCCTGTACCAGCCCCAGCCCCAGCATTGCTTGTGGGTTTAAGCCATTGTTTATTGTGAGCAGCACTGGAGAATCTGACCATTTCAATTCCCCCGTCAGAGACTAATATACAAGGTTTACCAGGGGATTTGGATTTTTATTGCGTTTATTTATAGAGACTGTTCTAGAAGTTTAATCAGGCCTGAAATTTTTTACAAAGCTGAAGGCTGTAGGCAATTTCTGTAACTACCAGTGACAAGGTGTTTCCTTTCAAAATAAAACAGCCAAGCTCCTGTAAGTAACTAGCAACATAATTTCTTTCTTTTAAGTCAGAATTGGCTATCAGCTTTCAATGGTAAATTATAGCTGAAGTTATTCTTTCTGTGTTCAGAAAGGCAAAATAAAAATAACATGAACTAACTCATACACTGACAGATTCTGCTATGCTTAATCAGTTTAAATAATATTTTACTGTCCAAGAGGTCTTACTTAGTTTAATGAAACTAAAAGCTGTTTCGGTTTATGCTCACTATGAGTGAGGATGGCATGTTTTTACCCATGGTTAGAGAATTAACTGTGCTCAGCAGTAATTCTATTTAGTTAGGAACTTGCCCTAATCTGAATGAAAATGCACAGAAAAATGCAGGAAAGCTGGGAAAAGCTAGTGATTTTGCTAGACTGCCTGATTAACCAGGGACAGCATTATGCAGAGACTTCATCAATGAAATCTTTTCTTCAAAATCAACAAATGTAAAGTTGTGTTTCTTTAACTGAATTCTATAGCAATCATTGAAAAAATTGATGTAGGTTAACATGTCACTCATCAAAATACACTGAAGCTGAACAAGAGTGTAGAAAAGGCTTTCACAGGGCCTATCAGTGGTCTGTTTATCTTGATGCCTCAAATCCAAAATTGCCAACAGCAAATTGCCAAACAATTTGCAATTGCAAATTGTTCTTATATGCAATATAAGAACAAGGAAAGCCCACCTCCCTAAAACACTCCAAGGGATTTCCCAGCCCAAGGTAGTATCTTTCACTTTAATAGTCTTTAGCGGCAGCGGGCGTTGTCCATTAATTTGTCTAAACGTTTTTTGAAATCATGTAAACTTTTAGCATCTTCTCTGTTTTGTGTCAATAAGTACAATGGCTTCTTTGGCTTTTGCGAAAAAGAAAGTACTCCAGAGGATATAAATATGCCACCTGCTGCCACCTACTTTTGCTGCTCTGTGGCTCTTCTGTTATAGCTGGAAAATAGTTCTTCCTATCCTTGAGTACCTCTTCTTAGGTATTACTATTTTTAATCCAATCAACATGCTAGAGAGCTGATACTTCTGAATATAAAAGAGGATGTTGTGCTCAGTCAAGTGTGAAGGCTCTTGAACTTGGCAGATGTATATATGTAAGTAAAAACTGTGGGCATCAGAGAGTTCCCAGCAGTTTTTGCTGAGGTGATATGTAGTCAGGGTCATATTTTGGTTCATCTGTGTAATACTCAGACTCAAACAGAAAACCTACTTGTAGCCTTGTTCTTTATCAAATATAAATATTCATCATTTTTGGTTTTTTTAATGCCAACAGAGTAATTGTGATACAGTAGCAACATGGCAACTGCTTGAAAGAGACTGGAGTCTCAGGTGAAAAACAAGTAGGTTTGTTCTCATCGGGTAAAAAAGAGCATAAGGTTTCTGAAACAGCTGGGAGCAATGTGAGAAGCTGTGAAATTACCTTCACCACAGTGTTTGTGCAATGCTTTATGTTAGTAAAGAAAGAGTTGAAAGAGAGCAGTGAGATGGATTCCGGGGTGTATACGTAAAGATGTTTGTACATAAGGTGAGGCATAGGAAAGCAGAAAAATGATAGAAAAATTGAGCTATCCAAAACCTACTTGATTATGAGGATTTTGGGTCTCCCTTCCCCCCTTGTAGTACTTCTGCACTAGTTTGACTGATTCCAGTTGATATACAGCTAATTAACCCTAGAGAAAGATGAAAGAAATTAATCCCTATGATATATTTGTAATATGACATTTTGATATTTGTGACTAGGGATGAGAAAACACCGTTTACCCCTTGTTCTGCTTTTAAAGCGAATGAGGGGTAAACTGGCACTGCCTAGCTAACCGAGCAATATCAAACCCTAGACATAAAGGCTTGCATAGCTTAGGTGTGAACAACTATGAAAGGAAATTCGTATTAGCTTACTGTGGCATCCTTTTTTGCTGAATTTACCCCTGTACAGTGCCAAGGCATCTGTGAGGAAAAAGAAAACAACAATGAATCTTTGGGGGTACGGTCATCTGATTTTCCCTCTGATCCTTTCTCGGTCATTTTGGAGTTCGTTCCCATTTCTTGCTACTGGGGCTGCAGAGGGGGAGCTGGGGAAGGAGGGACTACAGGAACAACAGACCCTGGGGAACCTCAGTGGCATTGCTGCTGCATATACGGTGGGAATAGCGACCCAAGGGAAAGGGGAGCTGGCGGGCCAGCCGTGTTCTCACTATTTCTACCTGTTTGGGCTGAAATTACTGCTTAATTCCAGTTAAATGTACCACTTCAAGACTGAGGCAAAACTGGAACAAAAGAACAGCCAGTGAGTGGCATACATGGAGTGGGGCTTTTTCCTCTCTCTCTCCCTCTCTCCCCCTTCTTCTCCCTCCCCTTCCTCCCCCTCCTTTCTCTCTCCCTCCCTCTCTCATCTTTTATTGCTAGTTTACATGCTTGTACGTTGATTTTTAGGAGACAATGCAATTTCATCCTCCCAAAGCAGCAATCTCTTGCCTATCATTTGCGTGAAGCCTGAAATATTATATATACGATATCACAAGCCTGAAATAACATAACGTGAATTACATATTTGATTACAAATGGTAGCTATGCTGTTGCCCAAGCCATTCCCTTTTATTTCTAAATGCTTTGAGCAAGTCCCCTTGCCGCCTGGATGCACCTTCCTTCCCCGGCAGTGCCAGGAGCAGCTCCATGTGAGGTGGGAGAGCTCCTGAGCAGCTGCTCTGCCTTCCCCAGAGCAGCAGCTCAGCAGCCCTCCCCGACCATTTGTTGCCTTAGTTTGTGACATTTCTGCCTTTTGTTTTCATGTAGGGTATGTTCAGAAACCTCCTGAGGGGCTGCGTAGGAGAGCTCTGCCAAAACCAGAAAGACTGAAGCTTCTAAAGTACAACTCTAGGCGTATGGAAAAATATAATGTGGCTAGGACAAGGTTTAGGATAGGAGATAATGTCTGTACGCATTGCTTTTTTTGTGATGCTACCTAAAACGTCTAGGCTGTAATGGATGCATCGCTGCTCTTAGCCAAAGCCTTTGGCTACCACAGACGATGCTTACTGTGCGAGAATTAAAGGCAGAGTTGCAGCGCAGCCTCAGTGAAATTTGCCGTCCCATCCGAAACATATTGTTAGTGCTGTTAGCTGCAAATCGCACGCAGCACCGCTCAAGTTCAGGTGTACATAACTTCTCAGATCGCCAGCACACGTCGTTTTCCACTTACCCAAAATGTGAGCTGCTCCACTGAGGTGTCGCAGTGGGATTCGTCAAAGACATGGTGGGATACAGGAGTCTATGAGCCTGACTGTGAGCAAAATGGTATCTTAATTGCTTTCGGCAGCAATACAACTGAATCACACGCCTTGCTTTTATTAAGTTGTTTAGGTGCATTTGTTCGTTGTATTCGTTTATGCATGAAGCCGGTCGGGTGAGCCAGGGTACCTGTTAATCTCTTAATTTCTGTTAAACTCTTAATCCGGTTAATATTTCAAATTTTAGAAGAGGTCTTTTTAATCTGTCTGTTCATTTCTGTATTTGAGCGTTTGGTGTCCTAGTATCGTTTCTGTGTGTCTTATTGTTCTGTTCCTCGACAAGTCTGAAGGATAAAGCCCTTTCTTTGATCCGTACTTCAGCCTAAATCCTACATTCTGCCTTCGGTTCCCGGTCGTTTTCAACGTAAACACGCAGCCCTTTGAAGTCAGCGGGCTTTGGCTTCAGGAGCTGACCGCCCGGCCCTGCGCTTCTGCAGCCGCCCCGGGGACACCGACCCCTCCGTGCCGCGGCCGAGGCGACGGCTGCCGGCC
>NW_008825109.1:9768260-9772562 GCF_000699105.1 Pygoscelis adeliae
CCGAAGGGCAGCGGCGGGAGGCCCCCGGAGCCACACCTCTCGCTTTTCTCTTTCGGGGAAGAGGGAAACAGCGTGTGTATACAAAGACTGTAATGCACGGAGGTGATTTTTATGTAACCAGTGAGAACTTTCATAGGGAAAACCAGGTGGAGTATTTCCGCTGGTGTCTTCGAAATGCTCCGTCAAAAATGCAGGCGAGCTGAGGTGCGGCCTTTTTCGGATGCTCAGCTCCAGCCTTCTCCTGCCATCTAGTGTTCCCGTACCAAATTTCAGCCTCAGCGAAGCGAGTTTTGAAGTACGTTCTTAGGACGAAAACATTTAAAAGTAAGAGGGAGAAACAGCATTTCTTAGCGTGAAACAAAGCTGACGAAAATGGGGGAAGACTCAGGACAAATGGCATTTTTCGCATTCTAAGTAGGACTGCTCTTGTAGAGAGTCAATTAACGGGGCATCGTCGAGGCTAACATTTTTCAGTGGTAGAGCTGTAAAAAATTTTATTACAGTCCCACGATTTTGGACTCCCCTTTGTTTAGTTAAGAGCAAATTTACTTTAAGAGTGAATCCAGATGTTCCTTACAGTGTATCTGTTACCGTAAATAGTCACCGAGCACTTTGGATAATTGGCTCTCAGATTTTTGGAGTTTTTTTCCAGACTGTTTACTTTTGACTATTTCACACATATTTGTGTCATGTTTGATTTCTGAATAATTAGTTGATTATGTAGGCTTTTAAAACCAGAAAATAATTGGTTCTATTTCAGATCTTACAAGATGGAGTTTTCTTTATTAGATTACTTCTGCCTTGGGCTGGTGTGGAAACTTACTCAACTGGAAGTTACAGCACAGCACAGCCTTCTGTGTTGATGGGACCCCTGTTAAACTCTGGAACAAAACACGTATCAGTTAAATACAACTTTTTATTGTACTTGGTTTACAGCTAATTTCGTCTTCTGGTTAGTAAAGTTTCTGGTTAGGAAAGTGATTCTTAATGATTTCTTCAAATCTTGCACAGCCGCTATTTTCCGCCACTAAGTTCTACTTAATTGGCTGGTTGCTTTTCTGTGTTGGATTTTTTCAGTTGGTTTTCTTGGTGAGTTTTTTTGTGTTTTACAAATTTGTGTTAAATTATAACCAGTAGTGGTATGAGTGAGAAAAAAAACCAAGCCAACCATTTTCAGAAAACTGAAGTATGACAGGGAGCTCTTGAAGAGCAAGTCTGTATCATTTTGATATTTGTCTGAGGAAGGGGAGGAGATGGGAAGAAGGGGGGTGCCTTCACTTGTACAGTAATAATACATTCGGCTGTGGCAAACTGAAGGAAAGGCATTGGCCATATTGGGAGCCAGAATGTGTTTTAGCTGGGAAATTAAGCTGTGCCGTGCCTTTCTAGGTCTTGAATGGAAGACCATTTGCAGACTGCAGGTAGATCACATGCAAGAAGTCATGGTGGAACTGCTGATGAACACTAGACCACAAGAATGGAAGTAGTGGGAAGAGCTGGGAGTAGTATTGTCCCAGCTATGCTGAGAGGCAGAGAAAATGATGGGAGAATAAGGAGGTTTAAAAGAAATACAGAGGAAAATTCCAGGGGAAAGAAATAAAAGAAATACAAAGCTAATAAAAGAAAATACATAATTTACAACATTTTATGTTTAGTAAGGATCAGATCCATAAACACTGAAATCCATTCCATATGCTTTCACTTCAGTGGAGTTACACTAATTTGCAATTACTGGAAGACCTTTTCTTTAGACTTAAGTAGGCTCATTTCTTATTTCAAAATCTGAAATTCTCTCTTCATATGTTGCAATCTTACCAAAATTTACAGATGAAATTGGAATGCATAAAAGAATTCCATAAAATGCCTAAGGATTGCGTTGTTTGATATGCATGATGGATTCTCCATGGTGCCCCTAATCTTCTTTACCAATTTTAATACTACCTCTGATCAATCCCTGGGCGTTGTCATCTAAAAGCAACATGTCATAAAAAAGCTGAAAGGTGATAAAGAAAGCATTATTATTACTATAGATTAATTGATAGCTCTGACAAATATATGGTATGCTTTTCCAGTTCTTCTATTTAGCATTGCCCATATTTTCGTGGTTTTTCCAATTTTCCAGGGTTTATTTTTACTTCTTTTTTTTTCAAGTATTTAGCAAAAGGTTGATATTCTGTTAAATACTTCTCAGTCATTGCTGTATTCCACTGGAATATGAGACTGTTCAGGGTTCT
Source organism: Pygoscelis adeliae (assembly GCF_000699105.1). Classification (NCBI taxonomy): domain Eukaryota; kingdom Metazoa; phylum Chordata; class Aves; order Sphenisciformes; family Spheniscidae; genus Pygoscelis; species Pygoscelis adeliae. Next base: position 9,770,495 of record NW_008825109.1, read on the forward strand.
TTGGGATAAACTATGTTGATACGACATTTTTTTCAGTGATACTATTTAACTGTGGGTCTGAATTCATCAAGTCATTGGGGTGTTTAACCAATTTTCTAATAAATTCTCAATTTCATTGGTTAGAAATTATGACTCAAGGAGCATCTTGTGATAAGAATTACAGCATTGATTTCATTTCTTAATTACTTATGCGCGACAGTAGTAATTTCATCTTTCACACACTTTCTTTGTCCAAGCATACCACAAGTTTCCGTCTTTTCTCTCCTTCGGTACATGGACTGCTTGTCCTCAAAGAGCTTCTTCAGCTGCAACCCAAACAGCATTAGATCATGCTGCTGCTCTGCAGTAGTTCACCTTTGAACTGTAATCCACAGACTTTCAGTGGTTTTTTTCTGCTTTCTGGAAAATACAATCCTGTCTGCTGCTATTTATAGATTTTTTATACTTATGAAACAAAAAAACACTGCTTTGTTTTGTTTTCTGTCAGATGTGCCTCATAATCTTAAAAGCTAACTTTATGTTCGTAGAACAGGATCTTTGCTCCTTTATGCGCTGTCAAACATGAAATTTATTTATGTTATAAAACATTCCATGTTTAACCTTTTTATTTTTATTTTCTGGTGTGAAGCAACTTATGACCAAATGAAAAAATCTCCTATGTAAGAATCAAGGACAGAATGCTCATTTGTGGTGTATTTACAAGTTATCTAAGAAAATGGCCTACTGCTAGTGCAGAAGGTCCTTATCCCATCAGTCAAGTTTGTGTGAATGTATTCTTGCAACCATTAAAGTCAATTGATTTTATCAGGGTTCAGCCATCCAAAAATATCTCATACAGCCTGAATTTTATAACACTCAGCACCCAGTCTTGTCTTTATTCCTTTCACAATAACTCCTCAGCATCCAGTCATGTCTGTATTCTTCACAGATAAACAGGATTATTTATTTTTAAATCAAAATCAATATACCTATTCAGAACTGTCAAGTATGTATACATTATTTATGCAGTAGTAAAAACTCTGATGGATAAGTATGTTCAACTGTGTATTGAGATGGCACAACACAGCTCTGTTATTTTTCTAGTCGGATGCAGACAATTTTTACATTTCATGTGGAAATTTGCATCTCAAAAAGAAGAGATTATGTGTTTGCCATGCAGTAATCTCAAATCCTTTGTGGTTGCATTTTTGCATACCCTATTGCTTTGTCATTTTGAATAAAAATTTTTACTGTATGTATCCTGATAATTGTCCACATTCACGAATAAAGAAATAAAAAATGATTGCATAATTGCCAGTAATGGAGAGGAGGAAAAAGACACTGAAAAAATAATTTTCAATTTCCATCTTACAATAGGCTTAAAGATGTTTTGATATCTATTTTTATAATGCTAAAATAACAGGCTTTCATGCCTTTGGACATCCAGAGAAGGGGAACATTTTCACTGTGAGAGAGAGCAAGTGCCCCTCAGTAAGAGCCCACTTCTAACCTTTATTCAGCATTGTGGTCTAGAGCAAAACACTCAGTGTGTTTAAACAAGCATACAGTCTGTATTTTGCAGGAAACTTTAAACAAACATGATGTAACTCTAAAGGGGTACAAGATAAACGAAGGGAGGGAACATTTTGCCCTCAGTTCAGAACAAGAGTGGTTTATTGTGAAGCAGCAGACAAACAAGGAGCCATGCCAACAAGGAAAGCTTGTCTGGCCTGGATTTCTTTTCCCTCCTCACCCAACACGTATGTCTTCCAGTCACTGCAGATGAAGAAGCATGTAGACTTTTTTTTGCATATTTTCTCTGTCCTTATTGTCCCTCTAGTGGCTCCTGGAACAGATGACAGTTGCAAGCATCCATTTATTTTCTGTGCTACGTCAGCCTTTCTCCCATAGTACTCAGAACATTTAAAGAACAATACGAAAAGGGCCCTGTCATCAGCTTGTATTAGCCGATTCCCTCAAAAGTAACAATTTATTTACTGCTATGAACTACTGGAGTTACCTCTTACCTCTAGTAACACACATATATATAGTTTCTTAAATGTTTGCACCTCAAATTTTGCTTATAATC
>NW_008825109.1:9772574-9773102 GCF_000699105.1 Pygoscelis adeliae
GGAAAGAAGAGCAGCAGCATAAACCAGAGGTTGTCCATGCTTATTTGGCATGGGAATGAACATGAAAGGGCTGAGGGGGGAGCTGCCCAAGGAGAGGCAGCGGACAAACACACCACTAAAGGGTGCAGTTGGAAGGAAAAAGGAAAAGGAAAAAAAGGTAGTAAGATGTGATGATTATGATGATGATGATGATGATTATTATTATTATTATTTTAATTCTTGGTAGAAATGGCTCTTCAAGAAGGTAAAAGTGAGGGCACCAGAAAAGACTGCTAAGAAATGTATATACCTTGCCCTCTTCTAGTCAGTAATTAAAGAAGAGCCTTATTTTCCCCCAGCATGTTAGTATTAAAAGACTGTAAATTCAAAGTGTGGATTATTTTATTGTTTTTCAATCCTTGCAAGCATTTCATCATCATATTCCAAACGTAATCAAGGTGTACAATTTTACCTTGCATACTGTATGTACATATATGTATGTATGTATGTATGTACTACAACCCATTGGGCTGCAGCTGTGAAGGAGTT
>NW_008825109.1:9773116-9783577 GCF_000699105.1 Pygoscelis adeliae
CTCAGGTGCCTCTTTGGCTGATTCAAGCCAGTTAAATACATTATTAATTCCAAGTTACAGTTACAAAACTGTATACTGTAAATAAACATAGCTCTGACTGCATTGTTTGGCTATTGGTAAAAATGTATTTTTAAAATCAATTTACCATCATTGGATTCTATTTTGCATTATTCCATGTGGGCAACAAAATCCAATGAGATCTATTTTATTTCCAGAATGAAACAAATACATTTATATAACTGACTCTCCAAGGTGTCAGCAATGCATCTACTCAGTATTCAATCTGCATTACTCTAAACAGCCAAAGTTTCATAATTTATAATTTATAACATCAATATTACTGGCATCTTTTTCAATTGTCAGAAACATTTGTAATGTTAATTAAGAAAGAAACTGTTTTGACAAAACACACAGCTTACGGACAAAATTTCCACTTAAAGAGATGTTCTTTCTATTAAAAGCATGAAATTAGCTAAATAATAAAAAACTTGCAACTTGTTTTCCTAGAAATGCTATTGCCTTCTGCAATAAGTGCATGAAGACTAAATGTGCTACTCCTTATTAAAAAAAAAAAAACGGTGTTCTCCTGTTGTTAACAGCATTTTCTGAAATACTAGATCTTCAGATGCATGGATCAGTCAGTAAAGATAAAAATATATATCTTCATTAAATATCATAGTTTGTTTGCTGATATTTCTTTTGATATTATTTGTTCTCTGAAACTCTTCTGCTGTCAACAAGCATTTCACAGATCAGTAATCGGAAATGAGATTTTTATGTTCAATCCTGACTCTGCTGCTAGACATTACATAGTCTATGTGAAGGTCAGGTTACTGTTGACTCATAGTATCTACCTGGATATGCAGCATACAGAATATTTCTATTTCTTCTGCTTGGGGAATGCTCCATGTTCCTCCCACCTGGCTGTTGTTGCATAAAGGACTAGTTTTTTTATTACTGAAATGAGATGTAATGTATTTCAAGATGCTTCTCTTGAAATACTTGGGCTCTGGTCAAATACAATAAAAATAAGAAGGTTCTGTAAACTTGTCTCTGCTCACAGTGTTTTTGTGGGTGGGTCCTTGCATGCGATCTTGGTTCCAGTTACCTCGGCGGCTCTGACTGGGAGTCAGCTCCGCACAGTCCCCCAAAAGCTGTTCCCCCCTGCCCAGAAGGTATGCAGGCAGCTCCCGGCTCTGCTACCTGCAGGTAACCACTTTTTTATGACTTATTTGAAATTTCTATCCTTGAACTGAAACTAGTTCTTCATTAAAGGTTCTAGATGTAGTTTTAGGAAGAAAGGAAAGAATGAATCAAAATTTAATATGTTTCTGCTAAGATAGGCAATCTGTTAATAGCAGACACACAAATTTGAAGTTTCGTAAGAGACGGTTTTGGAATATGACGTATTCCTTTGGAATCTGTATCCCACTGGCTTCTAGTAACTTCATGTACCTTAGGATAATCCAGATATTTTGACTACATCTTGACTGTGGCTGGTACAGTTTTAGGAAAAAAGCAGAAACCTGAAGGGTTGTCCCAACTCCTGCCAGCTGCTGTGCCACCCCAGAGGCTGCCTGCCGGCTGACTCTAGGCAGGCGCAGGCAGCGATCTGGCATCCTCTGAGCACAGATGCAGCATTCCCCCATTCTGGAGGCAAGGAGAGGTGGAGTGTGAATAGCAGCTACCTCCTACAGATTTTGTGCCACTCATAAACAAGTAACATACACAAAAATGAATAATAATAAGATGTAAAAGTGTGTTAGTATCTAGGTCAGTTTTTCTTCTCTTTCGCTGGTTGATGTGGCAGAAACACTCTCAGAGATCATAGACAAAGAATTTATTTATAAACAAATGCAAGGGAAAAATAAAGAGATCAAAATGAAATCTGGAGAAATCTCTAGGCAAACTAAAGAAAATGTTTGTATCTGGTTTTTATGAAGTAGTTTCTAAAATACTGTGCTGGAACAAACAATTTATTTTAAATGTTTCTTTAAGCTGTCTTTCTTCTGGGATGGAAAATTTCCTTGTAAATTAAGCCCACAAAATTCTGGAGTAAACCCAGTGGTAGTTTTTCCCCTGATTTACTTATGGCTCGTTTAGTGTACCAGCAAGTAGGTTGGTTGGCTGACCCTTTCCTTCCCTTCTCCTCCTGTCGGAGCTCTTGTACAGATGGCAGTGATGGAAAGCTCCAAGTTCTCTTCTCCATGCTGCTGATTATCATCAACCATAATGGGCTGGAGCCCTGCAAGGGGTAGAGATAATGGTAATTTGCAGGCAGCTGGAAAAAGGGGTATTACTTGTTTTACTTTCTTATTTCAGAGTCAATTTCTGTGCTTTGCTGACTCTTTTTAGTTGACTGTGCACATTCCAACATCTCTAGATGTTCACAGCACTTCACAGCTGATGGCGTTATCTTGTATAACTCACATCTGTGACTTTGCTCCTAGAAATTGCATAAGTGTCCCATCTAAGTGATTAACGCAACTCTTAAAGAACACTATTGATTTAAAACATTTAGGAATTTGGCTCACCCTTTAAAAGCCATCGGTCTGAAAACAAAGGATAGAGGTCTTGAGATAGAGGCATGATGCTAGGTATATTGATTTTGAAAATGATGATGGAGAATGTTAAACAGGAATTGGGGAAGTTGCCAAATCCAACTGGGCAGAACACTGTGGGGAAAAGGGAAGGATATTAAAAGGGAGGGAGGGAGGGAGGCAGGCAGGCAGAGTAAAAGACTGAATTTTTCATCACGAGGAATCATTCTAGCAGAGCTGACTCAGGCTTCTCAACAACGTAGGCAAAAATAAATTTTGCTCTCCCAGCTGCTGTGGAGTGGAGCTTTGACAAAGTGCTGGCTACAGAGCAAAGAGAAATTTTTTAGCTTTATGCTGGCTGTGCCAATAGCCATTAAGTAGGCAAAAGACATAAGGGTAGCACCTCCTCCTGTGGGTGGAAAAGTGAAAATGAGAAATGCATTCTGCCAGCAGTGTCTGCTACCGCCACTGCCCCTAACCTCTGCCTTTGACTAGCGCCTGGACTAGTTTTCCAGGACTGTGGCTTAGGCTAAAAACTCAGCAGACCCATGTCTGTTCTTGCCAGGGAGAGGGAGGGATGGCCTAGGCAAGCCTTTGCTATCCCTTTCAATGCTGTCTTGATATGAGTGAATAAAATAAATCATACTTTACATAAACAATTTTGTCAGTTTACAATTTACATTCTGAGGCCTATGTAAATAACTGTCGAGTTGAATCCCATTGTATTTTGCCCAGGACCTCTTATCATATTGTTCATTTACCTCACAAGTGGTCTTGCATGGGTTACCACAAGCTGTGATCACGGCTTCTGTCACCCATCATGTTCAGTAGGAGTTAATGGGACAACAGTGAAGAGCAGAAGATGTAGAAGCTGCAGATAGCCATAAGAAATGACAGAGAAGCTATAAATCCCGTGATTAAAGAGGTGTAACCTCCTTTTGTTACTGGGCTTTAACATTAGGTTCATTTTAATCCTTGGCTGTTGCTGGCGGCTAATACACTAATTCAGAATCTACTGATTTTAATGACTTTGTGGAGATTTTGGGCCAAATGCTAATATTCCTTATCCTTGTTGTATTCAGAATCAGGTTTGCTTGAAAATCATTATTCTCGTGATTCAGTTTTAGAACAGAAACGGGATGAAATGCTGTTGTATGTTGTAGTAACACCTTCTTCATATATGCCGTGTGTTAAGATAATTGAAATAGCATTCAATATAACAAAATGTATTAGGTATTGCTCTGCCAAGATGTTACTGCAAAGAAGAGCTTTGTGTTAACAGAATAACAAACAAAACAAGAGATCTGAAAGTTTTACATTGATTTTAGTTGCAGAGTTGCTATACATGCACATTCACTATGAAGCAAAGTCAGCAGAAGACTGAAGTACCACATAAATCTTCTACTAGCTGGAAAGCACAAAGAATGTCAGTAGGGCTAATGTTGTGGCCTCTCGCCCCTTCCTACCTCCCGTGATGTGTGTTAAATAAAGATATTCTATTTGAGTTGTGGATACCAAAAATAAGAATGAATCCATGAGAGAAGACTGTATGTTTTGAACATTAAATGTTGGGTTGTAGTATCTTTGGATATAATAACATTGTATATGGGAGAGCTGGATTAGAAAATATTTTGGGGAACAGTCCTGCATTTAATACATTCTTTTTAAAGTGCAATAACTCTTGAAGGTAAAATGTTGTAAAGCATATTGATTGCTGGAGGGGAAAAAAAAAGAAAAGCTATTTTAGAGGCTTTTTGAGACATCCAGCCTTTGGAAGGTTTATTGAACAAGGAGCTTTTTTCACCCACCTTTGTAAAGGAGTACAGCAGCTAATCTAAATCTATCAGGATATGAAACATTGATCATGACCCATGAAATGTTTTATCCAACTGAAAGTACTTTGTATACATAGAATGGCTTTTACTTGTTCCTCAAAGGGACTGTTTGCAGGCTTGCTTAATAGTCCTTGGGCTGATCATTGTGTTAGTAAAAGGGACTTGCAAGTAACAGCTTGTGTTTCTGCCTTACTCAGTGACAGACAGAAACCAGAAAGTACTTTTGCTTCCTGTGTTTGAAAACCTGATTTTCAGAATATGTAAGATGCTAAGAAAGTGTTATAAGAGCAAATCAGGTAATGTTTCTTATATATTTGACACAGTCATCACTTCATCGCTTAATCAATTACTAACAGTTATCAGTGAAAATTTCACAGGCCGCTCTAGAGTTATTTCTGCACTAAGCTGCAGTGGAGAAATTCAGATCTAGTATGACTGTCATCTTAATTCTTGATTACAACGGGCTTAATCCTGACCATTTACTTGCTAAGCATGGACTTAGAATCCCATCTTTTTTCTTTTCTTTTGCATTCAAGTGCAGACAAGCTTTCTAAGATTTATCCTTTTCTTCTCATATAACTCATGAATTTATGTGTGGACAGTCTTTAGTATTTTTCACCTAAAGCTGTGAGGAAATGAAGGAGATGGCAGGGATGCTGGAGGTTAGGACCCTCTCCCCACACTGACTGCAGTATTGAATATTGACTACATTTTTTCTTGGAGCATTTCATACCAAACTTCTTCATCCCTAATTTTCTGCAGATACAACTCTGGGTGATCAGGGTGGTCAAGACCCAAACTGTTAACACTGATTTGCCTGTATCTGGCTTGCAGAGAACCCAAAAGTTATTTTAGACAACTGCAGAGATTTCACTTCGTTTTCCATGTATGTGTGTGTATGTGCATCTGTGTATGTGCATCTCTGTATGTGCTGCGTATCAAGGACTAGTTTTCACATTGTTTTTCACATTTCTCTAGGTTTTTTTCATGGATAAAATGTTTATGGTGCACTGATGATTTTCTGCTCTGTATGAATCATTTGTCAGAATCAACAGAAATATCAAGTACCTTGGCTGCTCCTTCATGACTCTGGTAAATGGTAGCTTTCCAAGATGATTTACCAGGTAGATAAGATGAAGGTGTAAATGGCTAAGTGAGAAATCGGAAGAAAATATGTTTTGCTATTTGAAAAGAGAGCAATTGCCACCCAGATATTACTAGAGTTACTGGTGCTGTATTTATGTCGCTTTTGAGCAAGAATATAGAAACAGTCACCTTAATATATGTTTTCATTTATCCTTGGTTTGGATGTTATGATAATTGCTCCTAAAGTTTCATGATCCATACCTTTCTGGTGTGGAGATCAGTTCTGCTATATGATGCTCCTTCATGAATAAAGTTGCAGGAGCCCCGCCCCGCAAAGGGTAGGGGCTATGTCAGTACTGCTGTTCTTTGTGAACACGTGAGCCTAATGCTTTGTGATACGTGTAGGTGTTTTGGGGATTAAAGTCTGGCCATTATTGACCTCAAACCACTAAAGCCTCAATTCACCTAGGTCACCTAACTGTGGTATTGCTTCACATCTCAATCAAGTCAAAGTAAATTGACACCGTTGACAAAAGCGATGGTTGTGTTCTCCCCAGTGCTCTCTGCCAGGCATCCCTTCTGCTTCCCTTGAGCCAGCATTAATGTTTGTGAAGCTACATGGTCAGTCAGCTTAAAGAATTGATCAGACAAGCCCTGATAAACAAACCCTAAAAAAAAAAGGAAAAAAAAAAAAAACTTTTCAGTCAGATCAGCTTATCTCATATTGGCATAAGCCTTATGAAATAGTTTTGTTTCTATATTAATAACATGGAGATTATATTTTGTTACACATTTGCTGATAGAAAAGTCGTAATGCATTAAAAATTGCAGATGCTATTTCCCTTTAACACACTTCTGTGAAGCAGGGGTAACTCAAATAATTTAGGTCCAGTAAGCATGTATGAGTGTGTTTTAGAAGGCATATATATATGTGTATACAAACACACACAAACACAAGCATACACATTGTAATACTATAAAAGCACAGAACCAGATTTAAGGGATGTTTTAGATAAATTTCTGAGGTAAAAGTTCAAGAAATACAAGACACTTAGAAAACTGGGCTAGAAGAAACATGGAATAATCATCTGAGGATGCTAGCATGTTTTTTAGGGCCTTATCAGTCCACATAACCTCAGCTTATAAGATGCTCATTAATCATTGTTTTCCTAGACCAGGCAGAAGCCGTAGCCAAGAACTGCAGATGGGAGAAAAGAAAAGAGGGAGTTGCTAGAAGCAAATCAAAGCTTGAGGACTTCCATTCATCCAAATATTTATCAATGACATTGTGGCCCCAAGTCGTTCACAGTTTCCATAAACAGTCCCATATATTGAAAGAATTCAAACATCCTGTAAATTTACTTTTTTTGTGAGACAATCCAGGGATACCAACCAGTTAAACTTTGAAGCCCCTGCCTCCTGGATTGATTTCATCCAGGCAAATCAAGGTAAAATGTTTAGTTTGTGCCAGCACTAGGAAAAGGGTCATGGGACAGGGTGAACTGAAATGTATTAGCTAATCGCAACCTCCCTTCAGCCCCTTTTTCTAAACTAAATAAAACCTCAGTGGGTGAAGAATAAAGCAATCACACCAAATCCATCAGATCCTGCAGACGTATCAGTGACACCTAGCTGTCAGCAGTATCAGAGACCGCTGATAACATTAACATGGATACCTGACCTTTGTCCACAGCTGATGGAAATCTTTGATCAAGGGTACAAGTGTTGCACTAAACTGACTCATGTCTGAAATCGAACTGAAACGGTAAAAAAAAACCCCAAACAAAACCAGCCACTTAGAGGTATCTGAAGTTGCCCTAAATATAATGCTATGTAAATGTGTTAAATGTAACTTACCTTCTGTTGGAAAACATTCTAAAGGAATTAAAATATTCATATTCTTACATGAGCAGATTTTCCCAGGGAAAATTCAGGTACAGTCAATTTTTAACTCTTTTAAAATATCCTGATAGTGTGTTAAACTGCCTTCGAAGTTCTTGATTCTTCTCTTTGCTTCACTAAAATCTATTTTCTAGTTCTCTAATGTTTGATTAAACGATTAATTCAGGCTTCCTGATTTTCTTCTTGGTTCATAAGGAAAATATTGCTCTCTTAAATATGTCTTGAAAAAAAGATGATTGAATTTCTTGTTCTTTGAAAGTTAGTATTTTAATTACTCTTCATTTAAAGAATGTGTGTGATTTGATAGTGAAATATGAAGCATCCACGCGATTCTATTTATGTTGTATCCGATACATGTAGTAGCAGTCATAGCTGAGGTAAGCCTGGGATTTTCAATAACAAACAGCCAAAAATTCTAAAATACCATTTTGAATGGTTAGCAAAAATTTTAACTTCGACAAGGATCTAAAATTCTATATATTTTTTTTTTTCCCAAACGAACAAATGAAACCTTGACTAATACTCTAAGGCTCTACAATTTGCAGTGCATGAGCCCGATTTACTGGAGTTAATTACCTAGGTTTGCTTGTCAAATGTAGCCATTTACAGCATGTATTCAGTGTTTATCATGATAAACTACTCACATCGTGAGTATAATAAATCACTATATTCCAGACAATAAAATATCACTGCAAAATCATAAAAAATAAATACAAAGTAACTTGTACTTTATCACGGATTCCACAAGAGGGCAACATGTACCAGGCATTTAACTACAACGGTATTATTAAAATCCTTTCGTTATTCAACAAACTTGGATGAAGTTCATTGATTTTGTATTTAGCATTCTTCTGTATTAATTTGTACTGTTATCTAAACCTTGCACATTGATAGTTGTTAATAGAAACCAATCCTATTTTATATGGTACTGAACATGGGCGTTGTTATGTGTACTTATAATCAATTACAATTAAGGCTTAATATGCATTTCATTTATCACTTGGACTGTCTTAACACAAGCATTCTTGTATTGGAAATGCCTGCATGGTTAACGGAAGCATATAGTGTCTGTTAGAAGGTCACACGTTAGCAGAGCATATGCTAATATTCACGTTGGAGTAGGTCAATGGCAATATTGGGAGGTTACTTGAAGGGGAAAAAAAAACCCATCATGTTACACAACTGAAGGATATAATCTTTGCAGAGTATGTAAAAAAACAACGTGTAAAGGTGGAAGTGTAATTTTCGTCCGAGTATTCCTCTTGCATTAGCTCACTAGGGCAGGAACCTGCATTTCTTACACACATTGGATAGGACTTTTCTCTGCAAGTAATCACAATGAAATCAATTACAGTCTTAACAGAATAAGGGTGGTCCAACCTGGTCCAAAACAATTAAATCAGTCCAGCGAGACAGCGACATCTGATCAATGGCATTGGCATAAAACTCGCCGTCTCATCGGTTTCTTGAGACTCACAAAGCTCACATCTAAGGGCTGAGCGTTTTTATTTCTCTCCTTCCAAAGAATGAGGAAGTTAAACTTCTCAAATTTTGTGCATGCTGGAAAGAACATATAAGACCATTTTTATATAGTCTAGCTTTGAAGTAGTTTTATTTTAAAGGAATTGATACATCGATATTTCAGTGTCAAAATAGGAATTATTGTTATAGAGTATGGTCATAAAAACTGACCAATACAGTAGGATGTTCAAACCCTGGAAAATAATTTATTTAATTTATGTGAACTACTTTGTTTTTCACACACTTGTCTCTTCAGCCTGACTGTATGATGAACAATTTGCTGTGACTTACAGAATGTCTGACACATATCAGCACTTAGGAATAGAAATAGCCATCATTGCCTTCACAGAGCACTCAAACTGATTTCTTCCTTCTTTATAGTAGTCTCACTGAAATGGGCAAAACTTTGCTGGAAAAATTAATGCTACCTATCCAAACTCTCCAGAAACAGCAGACAAGAATACTGCTTTTTATGTTTTATTTTGCTTTGAGTAATGCTTAATGGAACAAAAGAAACTATATACTGTTCAATATGCTAGGAACACACTGCTTTAAGTCAACCATGTGATAAAATGGCAAATGTATGTGGAGAGTGAATACCCTCACTTAGAAAATGGAAGACACAATGAATACCCAAGTAAGCCCATATATATTTAAACTGCAGTTACAGAAGTTATTTCTATATGAATTAGCCTGTGGTGAGCTCTATGCTGTCACAACTGATTGACTACTGAAACCCAAGCCAGGCGAAGATTGGCTGGTTTATCTCTCAGCTACACAGCCCTGACTACAATGTAGACATGATTAACTCCAGCATACCTATTTTGCTGTATTCATCTTTGTTGTCTAAGACTCTTGATGTAATCTTCTTTCTTTTTCTATTTAAGGGTTATTTTTCCTTTGCTTTGTCCTGGTGTAGCGTGAATCGGAGGCATTAGGGTTTGTCTCAAGTAGCTAATATCTGCTTTTGCAATCTGCTGGCCCGCTCAGCAATTGCCTGGATGTTCAAACTGTATTTCCAGCAAAAGTGTTCTTCTGTCCTTAGGTCTTCCAGATGCATCTTAGCTGAATAAAAGACTCCCCTGCTTGCATGTCCTTTCCTATGTAGATAAGTTCTTGATGCTATTGCTTGTCCCATCACTGCACATCAATAGTTCCTTTAACAAAAAAACCCAAAAGTATAGCTTGTCTTTATAATTTTACTAAGAATCAGAATATGGTGACTGTAAGTCTAAATAGTTCTCTGGATCCAGCTCCTTTTCTTTGGTATCGTAGCCATTTTTGGCTTTTGTTTCTGTGATAATTATCCTTTGTGCAGTGACGGATTAAGTCAAAATGAGCTTCATTTGTGTTTTCTCACTAAGATGTTCTTCCAGATTCAAAACTTGCCCTGTGCTTCTAAAGAAAACTAGATAGCTTTGTTTCCAAGCTGTTACCACTGATACCCTTGATCGGCTCTAAAAAATTTCTAACACCACATTTGAAGCTGGAGGATATGGAAAAAGTTATTAGGTTTGTTTTATTCTTACTGAGAAAGTTTTTTAAGTAAGTACTAGTAAAATTTGAACCATTGGTAG
>NW_008825109.1:9783688-9849162 GCF_000699105.1 Pygoscelis adeliae
TTTTTTGTAGTCCTTGTAAAACAAGGTTTTGTCTCATTTTTCCACACACAGTTGTTTATATTCCAAGTGCCATCTTGAATAAGCATGCACTGAAATTAAAAACCCTCTCCCTTTGTCTGACCTTGCGAAAGCTACATGTCCATGAAGCTGCCGGTCTTCCCGGGAAAAGAGCGTGAGGGAAAATGTCTGCTGATATCACTGATGCCATTGACCATATCATGCTGTAAAGTCTTGATTTCATACTGGGGGCGGGTGGGATGGGTGGAGCGCTGCTCCTGTGTCCTGCAGTATGCACCCAGCTCTCAGTGCATCACTCTAACCCTTTCAAGGTTATGGATAGCCTGCAATATATATTGCTGGACTAGGAAAGGATATGATCCTTTTATTTTTCTTATCTGGGAAACCTTTCCTGATGGCAGGTCAAGGGTGTCCCAAGAGTAATGCAATCTCCTCTGGAAATTTCAAAGAACTTGATGATTATCTGCAATTGACTGAGGACATCTGTGCTGGCATACTGACACCCTACCTAATTGATTATCCCAGATTCACGCAGCTACATTTAAAACCAGGGCCCCAGCTGAACAGATGCCATGGCTAACACCCCCTTGCATTTCATCAAAAAGTTCCACAAGTGGTTTGTTGTCTGTCAGAGCGGCAAACATGTACATACACTGATTGTATTTTATTAGATTTTTCTTTCTGTAGTTGGGAAAACCCTTATACAACTTCAGCCAGTAACCCGGAGGTGTAACTAATGGGTTATTAATACCTGTGGCAAAACCGTCCTTACCCCTGGCTAAGAGGTAGCAATATTAAAATGCGACTTTGTCCTGTAACTCAGAAGGTGCTGAGGGTTCCGAGGGCAGTGCCTGGAAAGGTCCCTTGGCTCTTCCCCCAGGGACTTTGTTTCTTCAGTTCTCTGAAAGAACCAAAATGTTCGGTAAAACCTAATAATGTGTGATCATATCTGTGTTTTTCAGTGGGATGGTCAGTTTGACCTTGACCACCATGGGAGTAATTCTCCCTTCTAGTCTCTGCAGTTGACCACATGCTCTGATTTTATATAAAGATAAACAGTTTAAGAAAATTCTCATAGCCTCTAGTCAGTCTAGTCCTCCTCTATTGCTGACAGATGTTTATCATCACTTCTGCCAGTAGTGAAAATGCCATCAGTCCTTAATATAACATATGGGATACTTTTCAACATATTTTCCACAGCAGTCTACCCAGCAGATTAAGATTAAGTGTGAGCGTGTATTACAGTACATTTCTTAAAGTTTGCTAGTACATAAGTGGGAAGTCCATCGTAATAAATTTTCTATCTTTAATTTCAGTAGCAGGTCACGCTTTTATGGAAAGGAACAGCACTTAATCAGCTGTAAGTTTATGATTCCTGCAGATACAGATTGTGTAGCTATGAACATTACAGAAAATGTCTGTTAAAAGCAAATGAAAAACATGAAGTGAAAAATTGAAACTATTCTTCCCCAACTTATCTCACTGACCTTTAATTTTGGTGACTGAACAAAGGACTGGTCTACTTTTGGCTTGGATAAATATCAGTTCTTTATATGAATCTTGGCTGTAACACCTTTCAAGGTACTTTCTGTGAAAATGATTGGGTGGACATCCACAGCATAGCAGGAGTTCTTATTTTATACTTCACTGCAGGCTAAATTGAGTTTTACAGCTGATCTTTGCTTAATGTATTCTGACTTTCTGTCCTGTTTATCAGAACTAGGATGTCTTTCAGGTGATACAAAGCCTACCATCTGAGTGAAGTCTCTAGTTAAAGTGGGGTTTTGTGGATTATTTCTGTATTTGCAATCAGGTCACTGCAGTGCAGATATGTTCATTCATTGATCACAGCTGCTAAGCTCTCTGTACATGTTTCCACGGGTAGATTAACTGTATCATAACTTGCTAAAATCCATTGCGCTGTCTCCATTTTAGTAATGGGTAAGAGCTAAAATGAAAAGAAGTTTCAGTTTCTTTCTTTCCCTTAGTGTAAAATGTGCTGTGAGAAGAGGTCTGCCCACTTTGGCTGTATGATAGGTAATAACCGTAGGTTGATCTGCTTTAAAATTACAAATTAGTGTACAGAAATGTCCACGATAGCAAGAGAAACAGAGACCTCTTACAACTAGCTTAACATTTCACTGTAATGGAAAATATCTGTTCCATCTAATTTTTCTGCTTTGGCGCACATTAAATTATAGTTTGGCAGACATGATCTCGGATTTTCTCCTTACTAATATCTCAAGTTAATTCGTCTTGCAGCATAGTTTCTAGAACACTTCCTATGCTGAACAATGCTCAGTTAATGGTTTAGTTCCACCCATTTATTTCGTTTTAGGCCCTCTCATTGATTAGGAATTTTTTTATGTTCAGCAATTACATTTGACATTGGTGTGTACTGATATAAAGGAGCTCGGAGGAACAAGAATGGAAGTTGCCTTCCAAAGATGGCCACCCGGGAACTTGTGACCTTCTTCAGTTGCATTGCAAGAGAATGGGAAGGAAACTCCCACTTGTAAAACAGAAAATAAAAAGTTAGAGCATGACTTTGTGCTAAGTTACTTTGGAAAATGCAGTAAATACTCTCCTGACCATTTTACTGTCCTGCTTCTGCTCCAAAATATCATCCAACCATTTGCTTACATAACTAAAATGTTGGGGTTTGTTTGTTTTTTTTCCCAGAAAACAAACAAGTATTTTTCTATGCTTATAGAATTAGCTAGTTGAAGCGTTTCAGATTACAATAACTTTTGTTGACCTTTGAGTTTTTGAAAGTAGTCCTCCTCTACTTGAAGCCTCTGCTTGTTGACCTTAATGCTGTGGAAACATACAGTTTGATGGCAGCTAATGTCCCTATTCCAAAAGCAGGTTGGTGTTATCTCTCAGGTGTTCTTGTGATTTGTTCTGGAAGAGGCAAACAGATACAACACAATTTTATTTCCTTTTCAGTTCTTAACGCATTGAAATGTTTACAGAATTAGCTAAGGACAGGGGAATTCCCTATAAGCTGTGGGTTTTTCTCCATCAGGCTCTCCATACCTCAAGTCCAGGTCAGCGCAAGGAGAATAAAAATATTTCCCTTCTCACAGGTGTGTCATAAATACATTGAAAAAGCGGTATGGTGCTTAGAAACTATAGTGAGGGGAGCCATGAAAGTAGGGAAAATAGGTAAGTCAAATTCAAAGAATTGTAGAGGAAAAGGTAAAGGAATGATCCCGGGAATATCCTCCAGCTGCTTTGTGCTGCTCTTACGCAGCAATGCAGGGGTAGACGTAGCTTACCATGCCTGGGTACTCCGTGCAGCCCAGGATGGAAAGGGGCTGCCAGAGGATTCTCATAAATAGGC
The DNA here is from genome assembly GCF_000699105.1 of Pygoscelis adeliae. Classification (NCBI taxonomy): domain Eukaryota; kingdom Metazoa; phylum Chordata; class Aves; order Sphenisciformes; family Spheniscidae; genus Pygoscelis; species Pygoscelis adeliae. Next base: position 9,787,053 of record NW_008825109.1, read on the forward strand.
ATTGTCCCCAAACACAGGGGGAAAGCTGTGAGCACACATGTAAAACACACTGTATGTGAGGATGAAAAAAATTGTTTTATTTGGTCAAGGCATGCAGATACTGAAAAGAGACAAAAGGGAGTAGGCTATTTAATCAATTTAGTTGAGCTGCCTCGTGCAGGGGTTAGGAGACAATGGTCATTATTCAGCCTCCCAAAGGAATTCAGCTCAGTGTAAGAGGGACAAAATGATATATAATACCCTTTTAAATAGTAGAAGGTCTACCAGTAACATTTTTTTTTTTGCCTTTTGTCTGCATTGCTATCACACAAAAAGGGAACAATCACAACATTCATATTAACTGTGAAAAGTACGAATTGTTACCTGCCTTTGCTGCCTGTTCCGAGAAAGGTGAATAACCGAGTCTCTGGCAGTTTTGACCCACTGTTAAGCAATCGTGGTTCCCTTAACAGAGTCGGCCAGTAAAACCTGAAGCCTCCTGCAAATGTTGGCCTTAAACTACAATGCAGAGGAAAGGCACTTTAGCTGCAGTCAAAATATGTGAGTCAACCTCTGCGTTTTAGGGGAAGCTGCCTTCCCTCACCGACTGGCCAGGGAACAGGAACAGCCATCAGAAGGGGGAGATGTTTTGTAAGGGAGGAGCATGCTACAAAATTTGTCATGCACATTATGAACAAGCTTTTCATCTGATGACAAAGCTGGAGGATGTTTCCATTGATATCAGATAGAGATAGCAAATATTGATACTGTCTTTGAAATTACCAAATACAGTGCTTGAGTGTACCTAAATGTGCATATGTATTGGACTGAATTTCCTTTGAATGAGGCACCGGCATCTAACTAATGGTTAGTCTGGATAAAATGAAATATTTTAAGAAATTTAAAAAATTAATATTCACCGAATGAAAAATATAAAGCCATTTGTTCAGCTATATGTATTAAAATGAGTTTCAAAGAAAACAGTTTTAATTAACGATTGCTAACTGATAAAGTCTTGAGCTTTCCTCAAAACCGCTGGTCAGTGAAAAAGCCACTTCAGCAATATTGAACAAAGGATTATCCCAGGGTGTACTGTAAATTGCATTAAGATATCAGAAGGAGTTCACCCAAGCAGCAAAGGTTGCTGCATCCTTGACTGTAATCAGTAGAAAGGAAGCAGTAGCTAAGATTATATTTGAATTTAGCCAGTCTGCGGCAGGAAAAATCCCGTTAGTCATGCATTGATTTGGAATATTAAAGTGCAGCCTGTGTTGGTTTGGTTGAGAAGTAATCCTGATTTAAATGTTAAGCTTCTGAGGGCTAGCTTAATTTAAAGAAGATAAACCTTGGGATTGTATAAGGTATTTACCACAAAGAACATGCTCTGTAGTTGAGATACTACTTAGCAGTTTAAAGAGCCAGAGAAATTTTAAGTTCTGAATGCCATAGAAATGCTGGAGGTCAGTAACACTTTTTTACATATTCTGTTTGTATGTATGTGAAAATTAAGAGTGCCTGTTCCATTAGACTAATTCAGGCCTTCAGCATCAGCAATGAAGGCAAGTCTGTCTATCAGCAACGACAGCTTCTGGTCATGGATCTAGCTTGTGGCATACCTGGAGGAGCAGCGGTGTAGCAGACGTGTAGCTGCTGAATGCCACAGCTTGAGAGTGCCTGCTCCAGGCAGTACAGCACTGCTCCGGGACTCAGGTGTGCTCATTTCTATTCTAGCAAGCAAAGTTAGTTTTCCCTTCGTACTTCTGTTCCTTTTGTTCGTCTTGCTTAACCATGTATGTGCAATCTTGGCTAGGATGACTAGACATTTCTGTAATGTAATCACAGAAGCACAGAATGGTTGAGGTTGGCAGGGTCCTCTGGAGGTCATCTCATCCAATCCCCCTGCTCAAGCAGGGCCAACTAAAGCAGGCTGCCCACGACCATGTCCAGACAGCTTTTGAATATCTCCAAGGATGGAGAGTCCACAACCTCACTGGGCAAGCTGTGCCAGTGCTTTGACACCCTCACAGTGAAAAAGTGTTTTCTGATGTTCAGACAGCACCTCCTCCTGTGTTTCAGTTTGTGCCCTTTGCCTCTCATCCTGTCACTGAGCACCACTGAAAAGAGCCTTGCTCTGTCCTCTTTGTACCTTCAAGGGAGCCTACTTTTTTCTAGGCTGAACAGCCCTAGCTCTCTCAGCCTTGCCTTCTAGGAGAGACGCTCCAGTCCCTTAATCATTTTAGTGGCCCTTTGCTGGACTCTCTCCAGGAGCTCCATCTCTGTCTTGTACTGGTGAGCCCAGAACTGGATGCAGCACTCCAGATGTGTCTCACCAGTGCTGAGCAGAGGGGAAGGATCACTTCCCTCCACCTGCTGGCAACACTCCTCCTAATGCAGCCCAGGATGCCATGGGCCTTCCTTGCATCAAGGGCACGTTGCTGGCTCATGTTCAACTTGGTGTCTACCAGGACCCCAGGTCCTTTTCTGCAAAGCTGAAAAAGAGCGTATAGAACTTAAGATATTTGTAGAAATTTTGAGCAGATTATTAGCTGGTATATATTAGTGGAGCTCCGTTGAAGTTGATGGTCATAAGTATGTCAATGCATAACAGTGAAATCTGTGATTGGCTTGAAACCATGATGTCCTTTGACCAGAAGTGAAAATCTTTACTTTGAATATTACTTACACAGTTGTAAAGTTTAATATAGATTTCATTTATAAAAGAAAAAAAAATGGTAATTTGGTTAAAAATAAGTTCAAAAACGCTTCAGTGTTTTGACATTTTGTAAACCAAATAAGTTGATTTTCCTTCTGTAAAAAGAACTTGCTTCACAATTTAATTCCATTATGTTTAAATAAAAACGTATAAAAATATTTCAAAATTCTGTAATATAAAAAGAATCTGCTTGTTTTGAGTTGCATGAAAAAGTTCATGCCATCTGATATTTTTCTGGCATTGCTGTCATTACCAGCAGAGTGGAAAAAATGTATTCCTACTGTTCTATTTAGAAGGACATTATTCAGTGGACCATAAGAATCTGGAGACAAATTAAAAGAATATTCAGGAAGTTGACTGCTTTCAAGGGGCCAGAAAAAGGGCTAAATTCTGTAACCAAAATAATAGAAATTTTACTTATGTCTATCAAGAACTTTTCTGTTGTTATTGTAGTAGTATTATTATGTTTCTATATTATATCAGAGAGCAAATGGTTGAGTTTAGTGATTCTGACCTTTGTATTCCTATCTAATTTGAAATATATACTACCTTTTCAAAGAAAAAAAGATCAAAATTGGTAGTGACTTATGATCCTTCAGAATGAAACATGCAAGGGAGCATCGTAGGGTGGTGCTTTAAATTCCATACCCTGGGATTTCCTTACAGATTCTGGATGAACACAACTGAATATTTTTCTTGGAAATCACCTTTTGTGATATACAAGTTGCCCTTGCAGTGCAGTAAAACATACTCAATACATACAAAATGTAGAGGTTATATATAAAAGCTTACTACTGAGGTAGCATTAATGTACTCTGTCTTTTTTAATAGAAAGAAATGGACAGAAAGAAGCTAAGCCTTTTTTTTTCTTTTTTTTTGCTTATATGGTTTCATATTTCATAGTATATTCCAGTAGACTTAATGAAATTCAGAATGCAGACCATCATAGAGAAACCATCCTGGGACATTAAAATGAACAATAGCAAACATAAACACAAAGTCTCCTTCAGATTCCAATTACAACACACCCATCACTCTCCATTTTTTTCTGTTCCCTAGGAACACAGGGAAAATACTATTCAATAATGTAAGATATGAATTAGTAGCAAGCTATCTAATTCTAGCACACACTAAGAATACCTTTGTACGAGACAGTTTACTTCATTCTACCTTGTCCAGCTAGGTTGTCCAAAAAAAGGAATTAGTGAAAAAGATGTAGTATATTGTAAATCCATAATTGCATTTGATGTGTAGGAAGTTTTTGCATAGACTCAATATTTCTTTGAAGGTAGCAAACTGAGCAGGAAGACAAAACATCTACTGTTAATCAAGGGAATATACAGACCATTCTAAGCCAGTCAAGACATCAGGGTGTGTTTATTTTGAGAATAGTGGAAATCCCAACCATAAAGAGAGTTTTGTGTCTTAAAATTTCTATGGAGCTCTTTTAAGACTCACTTCTGAATAAAGCAAAAATAAATATTGAAATAATTACTCAAGCTGGTGCAAGAGTGTTGTAGCACAAAATTAGAGGCCGTGCCTTGAAAAGGGGAATGAATGTGGAATTGTCAAATGTGAATGTCCGTAATTACAAAAAATGTTTAAAGATCAGGAAGTCACAAAGTACACACTGAAAAAGCCTGATAGAAACATTATAAACACTTCTGTGGTATCAAAAATGACAAAGAGGAGGTTGAAGGAGTTCTTTAATTTTTTTGTACTTTCCATTCAGCTCTTCCCTTACTCATCCCACTCCTCACCTTGTTTTTGTTCCCTGTCCTCTATTCTGCTATTATGTATTAGCTCCTTTGTTTCAATGACCTGAATCATCCTCTTCTGTGCCTTTCTCTTTCTTTTCATGTTATTGTTGGGTCCATGGTTTGATTTATAGATTACGTGCTGAATTTTGGAGAGAGCTTTCTGTTAAACATATCATCTCCCAGATGGAAATTATGGAAGTTGCTTTGTGTAAAAGCCTAAAGACCTTTACTTGAGATTTCCTCTCTGCTCCCCACCCCAGAGGGGCAGCTAAAGCAGCTGATGGCTTTCCATCAGGATCACGTTGGAGCTGCGATGGGGCGGGGGGGGGGAATCTGTCATGCGGGAGGCTGGTGCCAGGGACTGCTTGGGTTTCATACCAACTTCTCCACTTGAAATTCTTCCTCAAGTAGCCTAAGACCATTGACCTTCCCATAGTGTTATAAAGCTCTTGATTCAGTATTCACAGAAGGTGAGGAAACCTGAGATACTGTTGTGTATATGTCTATGTAGGAGAAAAGGTTGCTTCCCTTTTTTCCTCCAAAATTCAAGGGCTGGGAAAATCTTCCTGCAGTCCTTTACTTTTAGAGATGTGCTTCTATTTGTATTATATGAAAGAATTGGTAAGAGAGCTTAGAATATGAAATAGAGGAAAGCTTTATTATCTCAGACAAAGCTATGGAAGTAAACGTATTTGTTGCGTTACTCTATATGCCAAGGCTCATTAACAGTTGCTAATTTTGCTCGGGTCTGTGAATGAAACCGAGTTGTTGCTTCATAAAGGAGAAATTAACTCTTCAATATGTATTGTATGCATTAAATAGTCCAGGAAACTTCCTGACTGCCATTTTGTGAAAAAGGTCCATCCTGAAGATATGGAAAAACATTTAAGGAAAGGAGAACCAATACTTACAGAAACATATGCCTGACATGTGTATGGAGAAAATAAAACATGAGTAAGATGAAAATGGTATTCAGGTACAAAGTTTTCAAGCTAAGCCTTAGGTCATTTAAATGTTAACTACATATTGATCTTCCAAGAAAAGATTTTAAGACAGAGCACACTACGTAAGGGGAAGAACGCTAGTTAACTACAGAGACCTTGCTAAGGTGACACATTCTCTGTGCAGTAACTAAAACATACTTTCAGATGGAAAGCAGGAAGTACGTGTTACAAAATATTAAGTTATACTATCTTACTTGTGCATTTCACTAACCTGATAAATTTGTGAAATTTCAGCTTACTTCTTGTTTGTAAGATACTAATTACTTAATAGTTTTTAACCTTCTTTTCTCATCTTTCTCAAATTGAAGGCAATATATCTGTATTGCCTGAGATAACTGGGCATGCACCATTTCAACTCTCGCTCCCCATAAAAGCAAAGCTCAGGTGTAAAGCCAGCCCCTACCCTGTATCTGAATTTTCTTGCCAAGAAAGCCAGAATGTGAACCAACATGTGAAGAGCGAAGATAATCTGGGTGTTTGGGCTGCAGTACAGACTGGAGTCCCAAGGTAACATGGTGTTACAGATACAGTTCTGCCTTGCTTTCTCTCCATAAAAGGGAGGAAGGAAACTGGACTCTCACACCAGGGAAATACATAACACGTTAAAGGCAAAGGTTCATTCTGAAAGCCTAATGTGAAGAATCAATTCTAATCCATAACTGCTTGTCACAAGTAGCTCTTTCATGCATGAATAATAATATTGAACTCAATGAATACTCAGGTGATTGGTTTCTCCGAGATAGCTAAGTGCTATTTTTTTTTCTGCTTTGTGATTCCTGGTCGAGATAGTACACCATGTTGCTAAAGAACACAACTAAAATATTCTGAAAACAATGAATAATAATGGGCCAAACCTCTGAAAATAAAGGAAATCGTTGCTCATATATTTACAGTATACTATGGCTCTTGAGCATCTGCCTAGGTCCTGATATTATTACACTACACTTTCATGCCTATACCAGCATTAAAAGAGTTAACTGCCCTGACCAGTAAATGTGTTCCTTCATATTTGTAAGCTCCTTTGGCAATTCCAGTACTTATTAGGGAGGACTGATTTTTATCTATGGCTTGGACTGCTTGCTTAAAAAGCACGTTCTCTTCCTAAGCCAAAAATAATACGATTGCATAGTGATCCTTCTGCTGTCCCAGCATTCGCTAGGACCTAAATCAGAGTGTGACACAAGTGTGACTGGCATAGCTACTGATACAGCAGTTATGAAAGTACATTTTTCAGAAATGTACACTGGCCTGCAATGTGTATTGTCATACTTCTCTGTATTAACATTGATTTTAAGTTACAGTCATTTCTTTTATTGCAATTTTCACAGGGAAATCATGTACTAGCTTCTAATATGCTACCTGTCTCCAGGATGCTTGGGTAGCTGAACCTAGTATTAGTATTTTACTCACCTTATAAATTTTACCTTTGGGTTTATTTGTGTTGTGTAATGGATTTTTTTTTTTTTAATATTTAAGCTTTAAATCTTGTTTGATGTGTTAGAGGACAAATAACCTCTAATGAAACTGATGGGACTGTCCCTTTCAATTACAAAGACAAAGGAATCAATGGGACTCATTTCACACATTAAATGAGGTTGGTATTATTTAACACTATAATGAGGGACAATACTTGATGATAAATTACGAATGAAGTCCTATTGGATTATGCATTACTTTACTCATAGTGGTGTGAAGGATTAATTAAATTGTGTAGGAAGGTGCAATACACGAAGTTTTCTCAACTCTGCCTCAGCTATCAAACCATAAGATAAGCATGTAAAGCATGCTTTTATTTTTACTTCTTTGAGGGGGAAAAATCAAATAATGCATTTTATATTTTTCTATACGTGCATTTAGATGGACCATCATTGGTTGTTTAATTGTTCATTTCAGCAACGCAAGGAAAAGGAAACATAAAATTAGGAGAGAATTCATATGGTAAATCTCAGATCCTGAACACAAAAACTACCATTTATGTAAGGCAAGGAGAATTCAGTTAAACTATGTATCTTAATTTTTACTGTACACAAAGATATCTGAAATTAGTTCATATTCCTCCTCAGTCACTGCAAGTAAGTGCTAGTGCACTTTTCTGCACTAGCACTGTCGGTTCTTCTGTAAGAAAGAATTGGTAAAGATTCATTCACATTACTCCTGAAAAAAACCCACAAACCTAAAAGGAATGTGTTTATAGCAGTGATTTCTGTAATGCTTTCATCCACCAGATACAAATGGTGGATCCCAGCAGTACATCCCAGCAGTAAATGTTTTTTATGTATTTATTTATTTTATGTATTGAATTGGGTAAAGATACGAGGCTTGATATTAATTTCTTAAGGATCCATTTAATACTCTTCTGCTTTATTCCCACTGTTAGTCCCCTTATGCGCTCAGTAGTTCCTCCTGCTACCCCTTGCCCTATGAGCTCACTTTCTTCAGCCAGCTGGTTACAAAGGAGTAGAGAGACCTCTGTAGTCCACCCTGGTCTCTGGGAAGTGCTCACTGATAGCTTGATCAGCCAGGACTGTTGTTCCAAGATGAGTCTGGAGCGATGCTCAAGTTGGCATTGCTGGATCTTTAGCCAGATGCTAAATTGTTCTGCTCCAATATCCTGCTCAGTTCTTGTAGGAAGATCACCCGTTTCTGCCTCTGGGCTGGCTATTTCACTAGGCGTTTGCTTTGAAAGTGTAAATGTCAGAGGCTGTAGAGGACTCAGCCTCGTAGCTGAGTGCCTGTATCATGAGGGTCTCCCTTACTCACCGTGGCAGCCTCTACAGCTATTTTGTGTCGTCCTGGCTCTTTTGCAGGTAGGTAACACTATGAATAGGATAATGTATCACAGATAACATCTCTTCTGCAATACAGCATGTTGTTTTCTGTTGAATCTGAGGCAGGCTAACCAATACAAAGGAAATGCTCTGACCAATGTAGGCCAGTTTAAGAATTCATTTGGAGAAGTTACTAGTTACCCTTTTATTCTGTGAAATATAATCTTGTGAAATGTAATATCAGTGGGATTACTCAAGGTTTAAAAACAAACAAAAAAAACCCAAACAAAACCACACACCTTTTCACATGAGCAAAGATTTGCAAGGAGGTCTTGTGTTATGCTGGGATGTAGTCCATTATTTATTTCCTCTTCCCACTAGGATGAAAGATAGAAAGTTAAATATGCAACCAGAAGATGTTTCCTAAGACATAAAAGTATACCTCATATAAGTACCTCATGAGGTACTTATAATGTTGGGAAGTCATATATCAAGGTTTTCTGCAACCTGCTTTGTAGTCTGTAGTTCCTTTGTTCTTTTAATATTTCTTATGTAGTGATGACAGTACCGCAAACTGTCAGTCACGACTAGCTCATGCACATCCTCCTGTCAGTATGTGTGTGGAGCACTGTGGAGATCTAATGGAGCAAGGGAATGAAAATCAGAAGGCAAAGTCATCCCTGTGTGACTTTGAAAAGTCACTTAGCCTTTTTAAACGAGAACTGTCACAAATGGACTCAGCTGAGCTCGTTCTCCTTTGTTGTGTCCAGGAAAAGATCTGTGTATGTTAATCAACACCTTCACCTCTTGCACTCTCGTTTCAAGTCTTGAAATTCCCATCAGCTCCTAGCTCATACTAACAACACTAGAATTTTAAACCTTTTTTTTTTCTTCTTCATTTAAAAGAAGAGTTTTCAACTTCTTGTGGAGAGTAAGCTTCCAGAGGAATGCTTAAAAACTTCAAGAGAATGCATTTCACAGTCATAATCAGGAAAACAGAAAACAAATTAGAACACAAGATCTGAACTGTATTTTAAAATCTTTTATTTGGGAGGTCTTGGTGTTTAGTGTTATATTTTTGTGGACTAATTATAATGAGAGTTATGTTTCTTTTGAATGACAAGCAAAGGTTTAGTACCAAAATTGCACAATTGTTTCATAAGAAACGTAGAAAGTGCTTAGCTTCTGCATACTGTAAAATAATTCTGAAAAGTCAAAAGTCCCTGAAAAGAAAAATCAAATTCTATTAAACCACTTAAATGAGAATAAGCTTAAGAAAGGTTAATTGCACTGTTCTGACTCCAGGCCATCTATCATCATGTTGACAGAATATTTTCTTCAGTGATGGGAACAATGATGGGGCGTAGCAGTGATGATATAAATTGAATAGTCACTTTTTCATGTAGATGTATGCGCTTGCAAAAATAATGCATTGGGATTCCCAAGTTGTGACAATGTAGGAAGTTGTGATTAGAAAAAGTGGTGAGAAAGGGCTTGAAATGTTCAAGTATATTTCATTGACATGAAATGCAGAACAAATTGTATTTAATAACCTCCTTTTAAAATTATTTCTAATTAGCGAGACATTTTGGCAGGTGCACTTTCCTTTTCATCTTTGAAATTTTACCTTAATTTTTTGACAGACTAGTCTCATAATGATTACAAAAGAAAAGGCAAAGCACCTAGGTCATCTAATCTACAATTAACTCCGTTAATTCCCTGGAAGAATAAAAAAGATTGATGTAAAATGTTACACATTACCTGATTCATCAGAATTGTTGTTAAACCTAGGAGTAGAACTTCAAGGCATGTTTATTCTGCTAAATGTACATCACTGCAAGGTACAACACTTTAAAAAAAAAGTCTTCTGTGGTCGTATGTTAGCACGTACAGTAAGGTGAGAAATCAAATCCAACTCAGTGACATGCCTTTAGCCTCTGAGAATTTAGTACAAGTGAGAGAATTTTATCGTCTAATTATATAACTAAATGTGATCCAAAAAAAGAAAAGTGGATTTTCTACAGGGAAACATTCTTGACTGTTGAAGAAATCTTCTATGATGTGCTTTAACTTCAGTTGTTCTGTGTTTGTAGAATCATTTCCATGTTGTAATGGCGGAAGCAATGAGGAGAATGTTTATCCCAAATTCTGGATGACCAACATAACTTGGAGTCCACAATTGCAAGTGCAAAAAATAGCATAGAAGAAAACCATAATCATGCTAAAACTTAATAACGGCTCTGCTCTTTCTGAATGTCAGCTGCCTCTTCTCCTGTATCCTTGGAAACTAAAGAGATAGGGGCATGATCAAGGGGCTGTGCCATGCATGTTTCGTTTCTGATGTGCAATTCCACGCAGTGAATGCAAACCAAGAGACCCCTTCTGTTCACGACGAAATAGCTGCAGGTATCTATCACACAGAGGAAGGCACATTCTCATTTAAGCATATTCTTAAACCATTTGGACCTTTTTAGATTAAAACCAACATGCTGAATTCTACCAGCTTATTCTTTTGTACCGTGTAGATCTGCCCAGAGCACTACGTAACATCCCCCAGGTGTGAAATCCCCTATAACCAGAAGGTCCCAGAATGCTGCAGTGGTTTAAGTTTACCTTGATTTCAGTGTGACACCTTGCCTAACATGGGATTTATAGCGATCGAATGCTCAGGTACCAAAGCCATGAGTATTTGTGTGGCAAATTTTATATTGCAGAAAAGTTTCACAGTTTCAGCCAGAGACAAATCATTAGTAGAGCTATATTCAAAAGGAAACCATGATGCAACTCTGTTTTCTGTTGAAGGCAGCATTAAAAATCCCTGCTGCTTTTGGCAAGATCAGTTAAATCTACATTGAGTGCCTCTGAAAATCCTATTTTAGATGCCTTACCCACAACTTACCAGATCTGTTCAAACTCACTATTACCAACACCTAGTGTTCTCAAGGGCATTCACAAGAGCCTGTTAAACGCTGTCCCTTAATTTTATGCCTGTGGGTTATTTATGTGTGTCATGCTGTATCTTTTTGTCTTTCTGATCTTCCTGCTCTCTGTCAGAGAAACGAAAGGACTCCAGTTTTTCACTACCGTGTCCTCGTAGATTCTTTGTGAGAGTAGCATTACGGTGTAACACTGAGGGCTTTATCGGCCTCTAAGATCCCTTTTAAGTTGCCATCCTGTGGATATGTGAGATTGGATCTTCTAATAGGAACAGCCAAGGCAGGCTGTAAAACTTAGCTTTTCCAAATATTTCCTTCATTAACCACAAACACTTTTGTCTCCACCACAATGTTCAAACCCCAACTCCATTTCTGTTTTTCCTAAAGTATTACTTTTCTCAACTCATTTACTTTACACTATTCATCAATCCATTCCCTATATTACCTTGCAAACCCCGTAAGAATCAAGCTCACCCAGAAGAAATGAATGGCATCTGTTGCGAGGTATTACTTGTCACTAGGGAAGAAAAAACCACCAACAATTCCTTATGCCATAAATTTTTCAGCTTACGATACAGGGAAACACCTTTAGGAAACATTAGCTGTGGGCAGATATTTGGATGATAAACTAGGGAATGAAAGTAAGCTAACTAAAAAAAAGAAACTGTAGATTTTTAAGTGTCTATTGCTAAATGACAAGCATGCAGCTATAGATAGGTAACAGTTTTGTTTTCAGTGTTGAATTCTTTCTAGACCTCCTCTAGATAATTCCCTTCCCCCAAAATTGTTTCAAAAAATGAAAATTTAATGTATGTTTGTGCAAACATACATTGTTTTGAAGAGTTGTGCCAAAAGTGTGGATTTGTGTGGCACTGATTTTTTTTTCAGTTTCCATTTACATATTCATCCAAGGCACAGAAATAATACCAAGCAAAAATAGTAAATATTTGAAGACACAGCTGAAATTTGGACATTAAATACCTGAAAATATTTTGTGAATGCAAGGAATTCATAAAGCAAAGAAAAAGAGCTTTTGTTTAATAACTCTCATAAACACTACCAGTTTACACAAAATTAACTGAACTTTAAATCGGAAAAATCATGAGGCAAAACCTGATGTGCACCGTCACACACGTGCAGACAGCCATAGAGGAGATGAGATTCAAATGTTTAACAAAGGTGCATCTCTACCAGTCTTTCAAACAATCCTGACAATAGTAAAATCCTAGCTGAAGGTCAGGTAAAAAGTATTTACTGCTGCTTGTTCTTTTTTCATTTACTAGGCATTGCTGAATAGGGATTATGGATTCTGACCACAAATTTCAACACGTTTCTATTTTTCCTCCACCTCTGTGTGACACTTTTTTTTTTTATCAGTACTGGAACATATTCTAGTGAGCTTGAAGTACCCTGACAGCTAACAGGCAGGTTGAATAAATTGTTGCTGTGTGCCTGGGGGTCTACATTTCCCTGACTCCTTCTCTTTTCTTTTTTCCTGTCCCCATTCTTCTCCCTCCCCTTCCCTTCTTCTCCCCTCATTTCCCTGTCCTGTCAGCTGTTGCAGAATTCCATTTTTAATGCATCATGTGCAATGTGTACGAGACCGTGTGCATGGGCAGGCTCGTCTTCGTAATCATATTTTACCCTTCTAGTAGTATGCATCACAATAACAACAATAATATTCTAATATTTATAGCAACGTATTTTACATGCACAAAATTTGGAGGCCTTATGCTGCCTAATACTGTATTCTTTTAATATCGAATTCACTTCAGTGTATGTGACGTTAGTAAACCAGGCAATTGTGCCTTGGCTTTGTTCTGAATTGTCCCTTTGATCACATCATGCTTTAAGGAGTCTATTTGCCAGCAAATAGGAGTTGCCCCTCTGACCTTAAAGAATATTGTCCCTTCCCACTGCAGTAATGACTTCTTTTTCCCACATGCCCAGAAGGATGGAGCTTAAGAACTGTATTCCTAGTAGATTATACTGACAGGCAGTAGCTCTCCGGTGCATATGTTATAGTTTTGCTGGCTTACAACTCCAATTTTTTTCTCTTTGAGTGAATATAATGTTGAGTTTGGGTTTCTCTTTGCTGTGGCATGATACATTCAAAACTTACAAGGATGTGGATGTGGTCATTAGAAGAATTTGCAATTTATTTCTATTTATCGCATTAGGACCTTTCAGAATTTGCATGGTGTGCCATGTGGCTGGAACTGAATAACTCACTGGTAAAGACCTGGATTCTTAATTACTAGGAGTTTATACCCTTTCTGTGGAGATGGATGGAGGGAAGAGTGAGAGGAACGATGTCCATGGTGCAGAAATATTTTAAAGGTCAAGAGTTTTTTGTGTAGAATGGCTAAGTGCAGACTCGGAAACCAGGCATAAACTTTCGGTCTGTACTGTCACTTGTTTGCTTTGGCCCAAAGCCTGTGCAAGCAACTTATGAAAGTCTAAGTGTGGGATATCTGGTGCTGATCTCTTCCCAGGCTTGATGTACCCAGCCTGGGAGAAGGAGAATACCCTCAAAGGTGTTAAGGAAGTGTCATTCTTCTTCCAGAGGTTCCTGATCCATGGCTCAAGTGTGCATATGAGCATGGGGATGGTAGGACAACCTGAGCTCAGCCCTGAATTTGGCTGATGGAAGTGGCTGACTGACACTGACTAACCAAAGTGACCTGTAGAGTTTCCCCCTTGTTGACTTAGAAACAAAAGACACAACGATCATATTGCGAAATAGTCGCTGCCCTCATCTTTCTATCTTCCTGAAGCTGAATAAGCCACATGTTAAGCAGCTACTGAACTGCTCGCAGTACACTCATACTGAAACACTGGACTGTAAATTGTGACATTTATGATCTGATTCATTTTCAGTTTAGGCATCAGGCAGAGGAGATGGATGAAGATCATGGGAAATAAACTGATAAGCTTCCCTGTGGTAACCCATCTTCACTCATAAATACAATTCTTGGGCTTTTTCTTGTCCAAGGCTGACTAATGACTTGAAAAAGGCACTTCTGCTTTCTGTGGACAGATATTAACTAGTTCACTATATCCCTGAGCTATATGTTGTAATGTAATTTCTGGAGAGCACAAAGATTAATTCCAGTGCTAGTTACATTTCATAATGAACTCTTAGAAAGTATGGTTTTGACATTCCTGACTCCTGTGATGTATCAATTCAAAACCTCATTTGTCTTGACCGAATTTATGGTATGTGGTAATTTGAGAGAGATCATCTCTCTTTTATCAACTATGCTTTTATCACTTTACTGTCATCTTCACCATTTTATCTTCTCTACTCTGTAAGTTATATTGAAAACAGAAATTTTCTTCTGTAAGATAATTATATCTATAGGATATTTCCAAGGCTTTTATTTCATTTTTTAGACATTAAGTCAGTTATACAGTAGGCACTTTGTGAGGCTGAGATTTTTTTCAGGATTGATTGTATCAATTCACCTGAAGTTTCCACTTATAATCCACTGAGGACTATCTGTGGGCAGATGTATGTGCTTATCCTCCATCTTGTTTCTGGAGAAATATTTTTGGTTATTTGCTACAAAACACACACTAAAATCATCAGTAAGGGGCATTTTTATTTATGTACCTGCTAGCTTCACTGTAAGAATTAGTCCACTTAAGTCTTGCGTCTTAATAGCATCATGTCTAAGGGTTAAATTTTAAAATTCTTAATGAAACAGAACTTAAACTTCAAAGGCAATATTTAATATAATTGTAATAGAAATGTGTTTTGTTAGTATATTGTTCATTGTAAACCTCACTAAATTAGAATTAGCATTTGCTGTAGGAACAATGAGGACTGTAACACGTTCTCCTGTATTAAATTAGTTGGAGGAGGAGGATATCAGTAACAAGATCCATGGATGAGATTTCTGCTGGAAAAATTAGTTTAGAAAAAATAGTAAATGAGATTGAAGTTTGAGTAAATAATATTGCTTTTAAAACTTTCTTGGTAAACAAAGCTAAAGACATTAGATGCATTATTGTAAATTACTTCAATATTAAATTGTCTTTAATTGTAGATGGAACATATAGAAAATTTCAGAAGGATGATCTAGTGAAATATGCCTAACAATTATATTCAAAACCCTGCATCTTATTTCCTTAGCATGCACAATAATGAGAAAAAAGTATTATAGGACTGTCCTATTTAAAGTAAGACAAAACTACTTCAGCACATTTAGTAATGCACTTCAACACATTTAGTACATTTAATAATGTACTGTAATCCTTTCTATAATTTTGCAGCTGTCTATGATTCTTCTAGAATACAGACAATTAATTAATCTAACAAGTACTAAATTATTAAACATTATGATATAACTTTCATCGCACAAGTTATAAGTGTTTGAGATTCTTTACTGGATCTTTCTAAAATGAGTAGAGATTACATTAACCTCCAGCAGTCTTTATTAAAAGACAGCTGGAACAATCTAAAACTTTAAAATAAATTACTTTCTCATTTTTATACATTGTTTAAGTTTGTCAAAGCAAGTTTATGTTTTTTTCCTCGAGGGAAGAAATATTATATTTTAGGATTTTGATAGCATTATATCATGTTTTGATATTAACACTTCAACATTAGCTGGGATTTTTATTGCATGCATATTTTCTGGAATTTATAATTTCTGAGCAGAGCAGTGCTTTGCTTCTTTCCCCAGTCATCTGATTTAAAGGTCTTTTTGAGACACTGACACTTCTTCTTTTTCTCAAAGTCTTTGTCTAAATTCTATACGAGCCAATGGAAAAATTTCCATTGACCTCCACGTGGATAAATTACCTCTAAGGGCATAATATTCTGTAAGGATATTTTTGTGACTGTAAGCTACAGAATTAGTTCATATGTGTGGGGCTTCATAGCTTTGCAGCATCTTTATTGTAGATCCTTTGCTTTCAAAATGTTTGCCTAATATTTTTAAGCAAAAGAAGATTAGTGGAAGCTAAACAGAATTTCATTCGGTAGAAAAATAACTTGAATCTGTTCCCATGGTGTTGGAAGTTCGACGTATCTTATTTTGGATCATTCTCTTTGAAGTTCAAGTTTTATTATGACTTTATAACTCTCCAATTCCCTTAATTTAGAGAGAAAGAGGGAGAGAGAGTGAGAACAAAAAAAAACTGGGAATAGTATTAATTTTTAAGATGGCTGAATTGTTTTTGACATTGTATGAGGTAGAAACAACTTAAAATACTCCATGTGAGCATTTTGTGATATTTAAATCCTACTACCTCATCTAAAAATTTCATTGGAGTTTTATTATGTGCCTGAGAGCCATAAGATATCCTCAAATCTCCTCTGCAGATCTCTGACATCTGGTTTTATTTTTGTGTTTATGGGGCTAGGAGCAGCCCCCATGGCTAATTGAAGACTTGCTGCTGTGTTACCATTCTCCAGAAGGAGGTGGATGACCCAACCTCCACTGTGTGGCTGGAGCAAAAATGAGTGGAAGTAGTCCAAAGTTATATTATTCAGCATATATGGTATGGTAATAAAATTAAAACTGGAAAGATGCATTGTAGAGCATACACTGGTATTAGTGTTAGCTGCAATAACATACCTTGTTCAATACCTAGTGAGTATAAGAACCTAATACTTTTACACTGGTAAAAAAGGAAATGTTCAAGCTTTGCAAATGTTGTAATTCCTAACTGGTAATTATCCTATTTCATAGTTAAGCTAAGATTGCAAAATCTGGAATAAAAATAAATTCAGTGTATCACATTCAATTTTTTAAAGAACAATTGAGCAAGCAAACTATATACACATTTTTCAGAACAAAAGGTAGAGTGAGGTCATAGTTTCAGTGATGAAAAACTTTACTAGACTTACATTGAAACTTTTGGACTGTCATTTTGTACAATATACAATAGAGATATTTTAAAGGCTGTAATAAATTTAATGTAGTCTCGCTCTTGTCTAGTGAGTAAAGTATATATACCTATGCATTCTGCTTTATTAGTCAAGACCCATGACAAAGCAATTATGTTATAGTTTTGAGCAAATAATACTACTTTTAAAAGTTTATTGGTAAACAGAGCTACAAGCCTTAGGTAGGCTATTGTAAATTATTTCAATTTTATATTGTGTTTAATTATAGATTATTATAATTATAGCCATATAGACTATTTCAGGAACAAGTTCTGGTGTAGAATGTCTAAGAGAATTTTATTTAAAAGAACTCCTATAAAAAGAGTACTAAACAATAAATTTTGCCTTATGGATTTCAGGCAAACTAAATGCACAAATAAAGCAGGTTTTGAGCAGATAAATTTTCAGGTATTTCAATCCTGAAGAGAAAAAAAATCATGTGATTTTAGCTTTACTGGTTTTTAACCATTTTGTAAATTAAAAAGAGATGTTCGGACAGGAGGGGCAAACACAGTGCAACTGATCTCACTGGAGTGGAGATCACTTTTTTATGTGAGGAACTCGGTTTAGAAAGTCATTGTAATACTATATTTTAAGTTTCTTGGCTCTCAGACCTCACATTTCCTATCCTTTTTTGCTGAAGACTATTTGGAATAGTTTATCAGTTTCACAGCTCCCAGCAAAGTGCCTGACAAAAATCTAACCAAAAATAAATCTTTTTTTCTACTGATTTTTTTTTCCTTTTCCTTTTTGATTTTCATTTTGATTTATAATATGACAACTTTTCTTCATTATTCATTAATCCTTCTTACCATTTTACTTTTCAAATTCTGCCTTATAATTTTCTTCTCTACAGTTCCCTTCTCTGTGCTTGAAGGAATAGCATGTTCTCGTGCTTTTTTTTCATGAGGAGTTGGAGAAATTCTTGAGATTCAAAGAAGAATAAGTGAAAATCTGGATGTTCTGCTGCCAGAACCAGAAATCTTGCATGGAGTACTATTTCAAGACTAAAAACTGGGAGGGTGGTTTTGAAGGAACCATCTGCTGGCACAGAAACACAGAATAAAAGATTTGGCTCCTGAAGCTATTCATATGCACTCTAGAAAATTTAAAAACCATTACCTCTCCCTTTCAAGAATGGTGAAAAGTTCTGAAATTACTGGAAAAGTTTGACTATTTGCAAGTGCATATGCCCCTATTTGACAAATCATACCATTTGGCTATGTATAAATTAGGCGTTTATTCTAATGAGTTGCGGTTTGCCAATAAAAATGAAATATGTGCTACAATTATAAAATGCTGATGCAGAACTTCACAAGTTAATTCAAGGCCAAATATTTATTCATCAACGTATGGTGGTTCAAGTTCAAAAGCACATGCTTCTGTCCCAGAACAAATTTTATCCAGAGGTCTAAATCAATACTTTTGCAAATACTAATTAATCAATTGTTCTGTGTTGCACAAGAAAAAAATGTTCACGTATATCAATGGAATATTTATAGGTCTGGTGACTCCTTACCTTTGGAATTTGAACTGACAGAGCCAAGTCTGTATTTGATAGCAAAGGATTTAGAAGGTATGCCCTAAGCCTTTCACGTCTCAGCATTGTAGTGTGAAAAAATGTTTCATATTAAGTATAAGTAATGATCTTCATAATGTCTACAGTCACTTGTAGTAGCCTTCATTTCAGCTGGCTACATACTTTGGGTCCAAAAGTTCTTAGATTTGGTTGATTATTTAAATCCAATACCAATGAAAATTGGGTTTTCTTCATGTTAAAATTCTGTTGTTTAAGATTAATCTGGTTATATTGGTGCCATTTATAATTACTAGTATTTGCTTTAACAAGAGTTGGTACAGTGACTTCTACAGTCTTAATTTTATTAAAGAAAACATAAAAAGGTGTTTTAAAAAACAGTTTTCAAAACTGATTGCTTTCCAGACTTTCTTTGGGGCTAACTTTAAAAAGCCAATATGATGAGCTTGAGTCAGTCATGAAATAAAGTTCAGACATTTCCCTGTAGCTGCAAATTTGATAGACTGTTTCATTACTCTGTTAAATACTGAGTAAGTTGTCCTTTGGTTATAACTCCTACTGATTTTGAGAAAAATTGAGTTCCTTCTTCCTACTTCCTCTTTCAGGTGTTTTGGTTGGTTGGTTGGTTGGTTGGTTTTTTTTTCCCTTCTTTTATACCATTTTCTAAACTGTGACATAGCAAGTTACAGTTCCTAATTTCTGGTCTACATTGCATTACATAATGAGCACAATAAACATGGTAATGTATGAAGCAATTACATACACCTCAGAATAATGAATTTAAAATATATCTAATTCAAAACAAATCAAGCAGCAACGCAGATTACAAATATGAAGTTACTCTAGGGATTTCTGTGTATACACTGCACAGTTTTGCTGTGTGCTAACACTTCAGATTCAGTAAATGGACCTCACAGAGTGAAACTGCCAACATATGTTGTAAGCAGAGAATTATGTCATGTAGTGTTAAGGCTAATAGCCTAAATTACAGATAAATGGTAATGGATCCACAGGTGGCCTCACAATGCCTGCTACGAAGCGTGGCAGCTAGTTAGTGGAGAAGCTATCACCTTACAAAACAATATGTTAGGTATTTGCTTCATTTTATTCTCCATCTATTTACTTACTATAAACAAATAGTAAATAAATATCCTAATATATATTGCACATATATATATAAGGGGATATATAGCCATGAAAAAGACTTGAACTGCTCCAAAGAGAGAATTGCATTGCATCAACCACGTTAGGAGAGGAAAAGAAGAAATTATTAAAGAATCCCAAGAAAGTTAGAATGAAGGGAATAGGTTTCTTAATTCAGCTGAGGCCGACTCTTTCTGTAAAAAGATCTTCTAAATGTGTAGTCTGATAAACCAATCAACTTTATGTTAAATGAATAAATTATTTAAATAAACTGAATTGGCATAATTGAAAGTATGCCATGTGACTTGTCCAAGCTGACCAGTTACATGTGTGTTTTGTGAAGAAGCGTAGGGGATGGAGAGGAGGAGGAGAAAATGAGAAGGAAGATGAGGGAATTAAAGCAAGGGTGAGCAAAGGGAAGAGCTCTGTACTGTTCTTACAGGGTTCTCTCTCCCCTCTTTCCTTGTTTCCAGATGTCATTGGGAATTATGTGGGATCGAAATCTGCCCTGAGGTTTGTGAACCAAATGCTTTTGATTTCTGTGGAGTTGGTTTACATCAGAATTGACTGTGGCTTCTCTTTGATGGATATTTTTTTTTTTTTAACTTAAATTAATTAATAAAATCCCACTGTACAGCAAAAGCTAATGGTAGGTCTTGGAACATGGTGAGAGAAAAAACACTTTTAGAGGCAGAGGTTCACTCCAAAACCAATGTGAATTGGTTAAAGGAGTTCCTGTACAGCAAGGCTGAGATTCATTTATACAGTGTACTTGGGTGTATCTAAAATCCAAAAAAAATACCTTTGAGCCAGCCCTCTGGGTTTGTATTAGATATTTTGAGCCGAATTGCAGCAGTCTGTGGTGGAGAGAAGGAAATGCGGAATGGGAATCAGCCAGGAACACTATCGCCTGCTTCCAGGGCCTCACGAAAAAGCATATTCAGGTTTTTTCCAGTATGAGCTTCCATCAGACCACCTGCTGCCACCATGTCAGCCTGGAGCGTGCGTGGGTGCATAACCATCCCAAGGACTGCCACTCATACTTTGCACTTACTCACCTCTTTCGTGGCACTCTTGGTCTTTATTTTTGCTAACGTCAAGTCTTCAGTTTGAGAAGACTAGTACTTTCTTTGCAAGGTACAGGCAGGCTTGTCATACCGCATGCTTCTACAGGCTTCACTTTTACTGACTACAGTTGCCATATGAACTCTGCAGTGCAAATACACTATATGCAAAACCAGTAAGTTTTAGAGGTTAATTTTTACTCCTTTCAAAAACCTTCCATGTTCTAGTACAAAATATGCAAATATACTTCAATTTTATGGTAATCCTTAATAGTAATATAATCTTTATACTTAAAAATTTAGTCTTTTATCTAGTAAGCCAACAGTATTTCTGTGACTGCTATTATTTTTAAGATCTGATTAAATTACAAAAAAGAGAGTGCTTTTGAATTTTTTAAAAATGTTTCTGTTTACAGACTCCTGTAAATTAGAAACTATTGTCTTAACTGGCCTGTTTGAGAAAGTCATGTTAACAACTTTCATCTTTAAAATAGCTCTGAATGCACCTAGAATAACTGTCAACAGAGCAGAAATCTGTGAAATGTATCAGACAACAGGTCCACATGTAAGTGAGAAGCAAATGTGTGAACTTAGCTAACATGGAAAATCAAACAATCAGGAAAAAAAAAAAAAGAAAAAAGAAGAAGAAGAATAGACTAGACTTACTAATTAGAGAAAAACTAGGTTTTCTGTGGGAAGCAACACCTGCAGGCACTGAAAGCATTTTACAGCATTCAGGTTGTATTCATTTTCATATACAGTTATTTATACTGGTAACTCCAAAAGGTGAGACTTATCACTCCCATTTTATGAGAAAGTATGATCATCACTCTCCCATCTTCCCTTACTAAAGTTGAGGTTTTTTTCATTTTATTTTGATGATTATTACTTATTTTTGTGTTATACATATCTGTCTTATCTGTTTAAAAAAAAAAAAAAAAGCCTGCTGGCAAATTACGTTACTACATAGCTCTGCCTCTCAAAAATTAATCTTTTCCATAGCATGATTTAGCCATGTTTTGTCCTGGTATTAGTAAGGAGAATTTGATTATTACAGCCACACTGTTTTTGTTAAAACCACATCTTTCACTTAAATGTACAATTTTTTATTCCCATAACAAACTCCTACCAATAAATAAAAGGTGCCTTTGTATTTTATGGGTGTTTAATTTTTTTTCAAAGGAAAATGGTCAGGATTAAAAGTCTCCAAAATGTGATTTGATAATCTTTAGAACAGTCACTTGGATGTTTCCAGTTATTTCACATGCGTATTTTCAATGACTTCCCAAAATAATGCTTCTCTTTATGGTAGTTAAAAATGATAACATGAACCCAAATCTCAAGCAAGCCTTATGGTGGATTATAGGAAATTTCATCTAACAGGTGACAAAAGCTTCTGTGCATTGAGTCAGAGCTTATATTGGAAGCAGTTACTAAATACTATGAGAAAAGTATTAATTTTATTATTGAAGTGATTAATTTCAAGTAGCTCAAATACTTAGGAATGTTTATTATCCTGTGTCTTAGTTATTATGATCTCATTCTAAACATCAATATATTATACTGGTGATTTTCTAGATTAGAAAGTGTGGAACTCATTAAAAACATATACTTTTGTCATTGGGCTGATTACCATTAACATATCTGTGTATGGTAGTACAACGTGAAAATTCAAGTGAAATGCTGCCCTGAATCGGCTAAGAAAGTATTTTTTAATTTGACATATAAAAAAAAGCCAGGCACAGTGGCCTATGTTCTGAGTATCTCTATATCCCAACCCATAGAAAAATGTATTTGTATTATATTTCACTTGAACGTAGAGTTGGCCTGAGATTTCAGATGGTAAATTTAGCCCCATGCTCTTTATGATATATCAGCTAGTGGTGAGACTTTTTTATTTCCATACATCTATTAAGGATACAACATTTTTAATTCCATCAACTCAGGGCTTAAATTAGAGTTTAAGGTAAATGTTTTCATTTAGCTTATTGATTCCGTTCCAATTTAGGAGATTACCCCATAGCTCTAACTCACCCAAAGAATCTCACTGGGGAGATTTTCAAAGGCACAAATAGAAGTCAGACCACTAACTTCCATTGACTGCTGAAAATTGTATTACTGCCTTCTCTCTGGATACACGGAAACCCAGTTCCCATTGTTCTCTTAATAGGAATGAGCATCCATCTTTCTCAAATAGGCTTTGAAAATGTTGATCAAAGCAGAGGAGGCCAGATGCTCACAGTTTGCTATAGTTCTGCTACGGTCAGTGAATTATTTGCACCATTTGGGACACAAGCCATATCATTGCTAAAATGATTACGTTACTTAGTCTCCTAATAACAAAGTTCAACATTAAAGAATTAAGTTTTCCCAGCTAAAATGGAAAAAGAAAAAATGTTTGTTTTTTTTTTTTAAATCCATTCATTAACACCAGTGGAATTCCCTGTTAAAGTCATCCTTCAACGGGGATATTTTTTTATTAGGCTGTGAGACGTTGACCTTCATTGTTGTTCTGATCAGTATGGAAGCACTGCAGAGGAAATGCCCTCTCCTGCTTGGATAAAGATAGTGTAATGCCTTCACTACATTGCAATTTAGGTCGGAATAGTGTTGGCAGATGCAGAAGTAGTGCATCCAGACTCTTATACCTGCTTTTACATATTTTGTCATAGTTCGTCTTCTCTGCCCATCTGCCAAAATAGTTCCCCATGCTTCTGGTGCCACCCACCCCAGGAAAAATTGGCTGATTTTGTGTTCCAGCATCATGCTCGATTCAGCAATCATGTGTAGAAAGGAATTTCTTTTCTTAAATGAACAGAGTGAATGCCAGGAATATCACCATCGTCTGGGACAAATTTAATGGCTTTTTATATACTTGGTAGGCTGGCTCCAGTTTCTAGCTTTTTGAGCTAAAATGTACAACGGGGCCAGCGTACAAGGTGTGTCGCATTTTTACGTCATGTCATCTACTCAAAATCAGCTGCTTAGATAACACCATCCTTGCCTTGGTTCCTCATCATCTGTTATTCACTTGTGTTGGCACAGTTCTTAGCCCAACTACCTTTCCTTTGCACCTCTTCCGTGTGGTGCCTCAGCGCTGAGTAGGGGTTGGTTAACTGGAGATGCAGAAGAAGGAGGTGAGGAACGATAAGCGGAGGATATACTGGGAGAAAAGAGAGTAGTTCACTGAGATAGAGAATGAAGAAGTCAGAGCTAGGTGGAAAAGAATATAAGATTTCAGTAAAGAGCAATTAGCAAAAAGGGAAGAAATTTTAAAAGCATAAAAAGTAAAGGAGAAAAAATGCAACAAGCTTTGTCTTTCATCTTGCAATCATAAAATGTCCGGATCTTCTCTGAACACTTCCCTGAAAACCACTAACATTATATTTTAAGTGGGTGAGAAAAAGTAAATATAGAAATGCAAATTAGGCCTGGCAGATTAGCCTAACAATCATTTTTTGAAAAACAGAAGGCCAACCACAGTTTAGCAGTTTATTCTGAGAGCTGAGTAGGATGGCATATTTTTACATAAAACAATATTCATTTTAGTGTTCTTGTGTTTATTTTTGTCTGAACATAATCTTATAATTCTCCACCACTCAGTAAACACTCCTACATTTGCCTGAATTAATAGGATAAAGATTACCAGTTTGTTAGAAGAGATAATGATAAATGACTTGCATACATTAAATGTGTTTGGGACATGTTTAATCCATAAGTTTTATGTTAAAAGCACCAACATTATCCTATAAAATTTTACTATCAGCATGATCTGGGAGGCATTCTTGCGGTAGTCTCATGCGGCTTCTCATTTATGCTAACATCAAACACTGGCTATGCTGAAATATCAGTTCACATAGAACCATGTAGATCTGTTAGTTGTACACTCACACATAAAAATCCTAAATAATCTGTTATCTGCCAGGTTAAACCACAACATAATCATTATGAGAAGGCATGCTACGACTACTTGTTTGGGGTCAAAACAGTAGAAGACCAAGATGCCAAATTGTAATACCAGCTGGCGTAAGGGTCCTGAGAGCTCTTGAGATGTTTTTTGCTGAAATTAAGATTTAGTACCAGAGCCAATAAGGGTTATTGAGATGTGATGCTTTTGTAAAAGTTGTGCTTTCTTTACTAAATGGTGTGTTGGAATTCAGTCTGCTGGTACTTTTTGCTTTTAAAGAAGTAATTTTGTATTGCGTATTGCATAGAAGCTATTTGTGGCTGTAGGAGGAGAAGGTACTGGAAGGAACTTGACTTGGTAGCCTACGGTAGCATCAGCATCACTCAGATACTCTACCTCAGCGGGGGTGGGACTGCCCTGCTCTTCTGGTCCTTAGCCATTTGGCTAGGTTTTTTGGTTTGTGGTGGTGGTTTTTTTTAACAGTGACTGTAAATGCATAAACACTCCTGGGATGCCATGGTACGAAGGATAAGTTAGCCACATCCAGCTCAAATAGCAGCCTTTTAGAGATGTTTTCTCATGTAGACTTTAGCCAGTTACGATATCTCAGATGTCTAGGTTGCTTAGGAAGGCTGATTTTTTTTGCCTGAGTGCAAGTTTGGAGATACCTCATAGGAACTTACTTTGCATTCTTAACAATAACAACAAAACCCCTTCTCTATTACATGTTTATGGATCAGTTTTTCTTCATTTACCTCCTGATGGACTTAGGGTGTCTGTTGAAAACAAAGAGAAAAAATTATGTGTTATGAGATAACAAAAAAAATACAGTCATGATTCTTGCTTTTCTCATACTAGTTAGACAGCAATGTGGAATTTCTTGTAAAAGACACAGTAGTTGCTGACTTAGCTTTACAGACATTGTCTAATGCCTACTCTTCTGCAGCCAGATGGAAAAAATGTCTGGTAATATTCTTTGATCTCCGTATGTGTTTTGAAGTCTCTCTTATAGTTGATAGCCTCAGACCCTTGCACTTAAAAAAAAAACCCCACCAACTGTGTTACCTTGAGGGCATGAGGATAGATAGCAAACTGATAAGGCACATGGGTAAGAAAAATTATATTTTTCCCCTCAAAAAAGCAGATCATCTCTCTTAAAATTTTAATTAAGAAGAACTTTATTCCATGTTAATTGTATACAATAAATGAGTACATATGTAAGGCTGGTTGACCCAAACCAAGATTAGTTTACTCAAATGTTACTTCAAACAAGACTAAATAATATGTATCAAAACTGATTTTTTAATTGTGCAACTCTTGCTCTGTTTATGTCTTTGTGAGTTTATTAGCAGGATCATGTATACATAGATGCATGTACAGGCACTTAAAGATTTGTACATGTGTATCTATTTATGCAGAACACTTTTGTTTTCCTCTACCACCAAGAACTTAAAAGGTGCTAGCAAAATGTTTAATGTTATGTATAATGTTATGGTTGTATGTATAATGTTGTGGTTGTATATATAATGTTATGGTTGAGAACTTAAATTAAAAAGTGAGGAAATTAAGAAACAAACAAACATGTGCCCTCATAGAAGTGACGACTTTTAAGACATAGTTGTGCTAGACCATGAAGTCTTTAGGGGAGAGGTAATGTTAATTTATATGTTTATACAGTGCTGAGTGCACTGATGGTGTTCAATAAGTAAACAGAAATAGTAAAGGGTATGTTAGTAGGATGGTAAATTTTGCATATTTCTTTTATGCATTTGGATGATAAAAAAAATTGTAAGGCATGTTTTGTACTCTCCATGAGCTACAGAAAGTCTCAGGATCCTTTGTTTGGTTGTTCTATTTAATAGTTCTATATTACAAGCAAAACAAAAAAAAAAACACCTACCAAGCCGGTCTGGGAACTTTACCATTTCCCCAGGCTTGCAGGGGTAAAATGGTGTGTAGGTCTGGTCCCCACACACGCCGCTGAATTACATGAGCGCGCCCTTCGCTTCACAGAATTGCACTGTTCATGGCAAACATTGCTGCATGTGAGTTGATCTCCCCAGAGTTGTTAGAGTCATAGGGGCTGCAAAATAAAACTCGGGTAATTTTTAGCTTTAATGAGTTCTGTAACTGTTGTCCTGTCATGCCTTAAAGTCTCTGTATGGCTGTCTCACAAAGGCTTTCTGATAGTCACCAGATTTAGTCTTTCTTCTAAAATGGGAGACTGTTGCAGAAATGCATCAAAGGCAACCTAAGAACTGTGTGTGGCAGCAATTTAAGTACGGCTTGTACTGCAGAAATAGAGGCATGCTTTGTTTTGCAAACTTGATAAAGATGCCTTAAAATCAAGGACCCTAAAGGGCAGCTCATTACCCTGCATGGTAAGACAGGGAGAGAGCAATAGATGCCCTTACTTATGAGTTGACCCAGTCCTAGTGTGACTTTCAGGAGAGGATGACTCCTGAGCCTGTGCTACGGTAGCCAGGCTCTTCCTTGTCAGTCTGTCCTCTCTCGGCACTAAAGCAGCACGTGACCTCTCTGAAAAAAAAGCTTTCCCAGATCATCAATTTCCAACACAGTCAGTGGTGGGTTCTTCAGAAGAGGTGACAGAGAGGTCTCTGTGTAAGGAAGTGGCTTTGGCTTTGAGGAGAGTGGAGAAGGACTTCTGTGCACAAGGGGGCTGACCCCAAGGCCTTGCCGGCTTCCAGTGAGAGAGGCTGTAGCTTTCATCATGTCTCGGTGAATGAAGTATCCTTGTGCACAAGAGAGGACAGTTTTTTCAAACCCTTCCTGGAAGGCCGTGCCAAGATGCTGCAGAGAGCTTTAAAAGAAGGTAAAGGTGAAGTCTCTAATGAAGGGAGTGAGAACTTTAGAAAAAGTTCTGCTCTTTATGGATAAAGAGCTCAGTGGAAGATATCTGATCCAAGGAAAGAACTGTGCAGTAAATTGCTAGTGACTTTTATCTATGACACACTAAAATAAAATTAAAAGGCTGGGGCATAATGAAAGCTGAGGAGAAAAGAAATTAAATATGTCTGATGATTTTAGAGAATGACATATATTAAGGCTAGATAGAACTAGTGTAATACCGACCATAAATTGATTTTGTAATTTTATCTTCAAGTCCTTAACTTCTGACTGAGCTGCAACATTAAGTCAGAAAGGCATCCAGTTTTGGTGTAACATCTTCAAGTGGTCCACTGCATCTCTGAAAAAGTTGTCCACGTGGCTAATTCCAGAATTAATTACATCATTGCTTTTGAGTAAGCTTCCAAATTGCTAAGGAACTCGCATGAGCAGAAATTATACAGCAGAAACTGAAACTAGTTAAGTGAGCTATAAAACACTGAATCACATAAAGGCAGGCCACCTTTTATTGGGCTTCACACCTCTGAATGCTTAATCAGTTTGGTTTTACTTGCTATTACTCCAGTGGGGAAGGCAGTGGACCGGCATTGCTTCTATAGCAGTAATTGTCCACTGTCCTGCTAACCAGCAACGCTGCGCATGAGGCACTCTGTTAAACAAGGTGATATAAAAGCTTTTTTGGTGATAAGTTTTCCCTGTCTGACTGTATTTTTGGTGTGAATGAAGAGAAAAATGGTAACTTAGGAGATGCTGCTTTGGGCATCCCTTCACATCCATCAGAATACAGGGCAGCTTTTCTGAAGGCAACAGCTCCTTTTCCTGTGACAGGATAAATGGATGCAACCTGTGCAAAAATGTCCATGCAGGTTTTGTGTCCGTAAAGGTACCCTTCCATTAGTCTTGTAAGATGAAAAGCCGTCTGGCCTCCAGTTCTGAAACTTTCCATAAACTCTGTGTTAGATTGCGTACCAGACAAAACTGTGTGGCTCGAGAGCTCAGCAGACATCTGCTGAAACACCAGTCTGATGCACCATTTTACTTTTGCACAGCACAAAGCTCAATGAGGTTTGGATCTGGGACCAAATAAAGGATAACAAGCATTAGCTACAAGGCAGGGGTTTCTTCTATGAGGCAACTCAAGTTTTTGGCTGGGATTCGTTTTGTGTAGCTCATTCTACAATTCCACACTTTCCTTTTTTGGTTTTTTTTCCTTGAAAATCTTTATCTTCTGTCCTTCAGACAGTGCACTGCCAACTGCAAGTTCAGAAAGCCTTTTGGTTTTGATGCTCAAAACCGCAGCTGTCATTTGAAAAGGCAATTTTTCTGCATTCATAGTAAATTATACCATGCCACACTATTGCTAATGTGCTCCTAAAGGACCGCCTTGTATTAACTGAGGTTTTTTCCTGTGCCGTATGTTGGTGCAGTGAACAATTTGGTACATTCAGGTGTCTTACATAACCAGCAACATGATGAGTCATCTTCAGAGAGTAAGTATTGACACGCTTCCCTGGCATGAGTTCAGATGGTGAAGGATGTGCAGTTAGAATGTGCTTATAAGAAAGGCAATCTGAAATTCCTAACCATTTCTTGTAACGCTGTGTGTTACCATGGGAGTGATTTTTGCTAGAGGGCAAAGGCCCGATGGCAGGTATGGGACTGATGCTCCATTGTTCTTTAGCCCATACATGTGACTCTTGCAGAATAAAATGATGGCAAAGAAACCAAACCTCTTCATCAGGAACTTCCACTGAGACGAGGAGGTCATGAGTCTCTCCCTGCCCAGACACAGCGCTGGGTCTGTATGCGGAAAAAACACCGTCCTGGTCATCTGCACAAGGGGAACAGCCGCATGGGGGCTGCTGGGGTCAGACTGAAACTGAAACTGTTTGTACTGTGAAACATGCGTGAGATTTGGCAGATCACCGTTTCTTTATGTCCTGTGCTGTAAATAGTTCGCTTTTTGTACTGATTGTAGTTAGCCCAAATTGAAATAAGCAGGTCTCCTTTCCCGATTTCTCCAGCTTGTCCAAATGAAGAACCAGAGCGTTCCTTTGTAAGGACTCATGGATAACTACTTTAATAGTCATAGAAAACTTTCTGATACAGCATCTGTGTGGTCATCTGAAGTCTGCCAGATTTAGGTGGAAAAATTGCTTCTGGCCTGTTTTGGAAAGTTACCATCACTGACATGAGAACATCTAGAGATGAATGGCTTCCGATGGTCATACTTTAACTAGTCACTGTGGAGTATTTCAATAGTACTAATCATTTTGAGCTCAAATTTCCTAAAGAGCAGTGGCTGTGAACACTATAAATTAATAGATGCACTATTAAGACTAAAATAGCTTGCTTTGTCTCTCCTTTCTCTGCAATTGAAATTGTATCTAGAAATTTATTCCAGTACTTTATTCAAAAACCTCCTTAATTCTGCAGCTCAGTTATAGCCATAGCATCTACACAACAACCAATGTGTGATGCAGATCGGCTTGCAGAATGCTAATTCATTGCTGTTCTATTAAGAAAATTAGTTTTACCATTGTATAAATAAGTTACAATTGTAAGTGTTCCTGAGGTTGATGCTTATGGCTCTAAAGAACTAGATATTTTGCAATTTCTTTTACCAAATATGAATGTAGACCTCTGTCACTATGAGTGAAAAGCACTCTGGTCTTATCATAGCGATTTTCAGCTCTCAGGATGAAGCTTTCCTGGGCCTCCACAGGTCATGTGGAATGATTTCATAACTGTGGTGAAGGGGTTAGCAGATAATTTTTGTTACCGTTTTTCCTTGAGACTGTTTCAATTGCCACCGCGATGTTTGTGACCTAGCTCCCTGGCACTGATAGTTACGGGGTTAAATAGCTTCCAAGGACGCTGCTGTTAATGCTGCAAGCACTGGAGTCTGCTTGCATGGGGTACTGGCTGCTCAGAGGCTGTTGGGCTGCAGGGTGAAGGTTTGTTAGGTAACATAGATTAGATACATAAATTCTCGGAGATTCTCTTTCTGTTGGTGAACTGCTCCATTCACGCAGGGTCTGCTGACAGAAGCCTGGGCGGGAGGTAGTATTGTTTGTGTTATTTTCCCTAGAAATAGAAGATATTTATGCTGAGTAAAAGACAGAGTTATTGAGCAGCTTAAAAGAAAAAAAGTTTCTTTTTTAAGCCTTTTTTTCTCATCCTAGATACGTTATTTTTCCTCCCTTCCCTTGCCCCCCTTTGTGGGTCGGCGAGGAAGCTTTACAAGCTGTGTTTTTGCGCCCGTTGATAAATGTAACGAGTTTTGAGTGTCAACATTAAAATGTTCCGTGTCATCAGCTCTGTGAAACTGCAGTGAAATATGCAAGTGAAGGAGAAAAAAAACTCCTCCGGTTTCAGCCCGGCTCTGTCCCCTGCTAGGGTGCTGTGGGGAATGTTGATAAACATTGGGAAGGGCTGAGAGGTGGCAGAGACAGGTGAGGAGCTGGTGGCTTCTGAGGGACCACAGAAAGCTGCCAGTGCATCTCTTCCGGCGTCTGAGTGCCAGAGGCTCCTGTCAGGGGAAGCCTTTACGACTGTTCTGTTTTTACATCCCCTGGATAAAGGAAATAAGCGATGCAATGGAAATACAATCTTTAATAAACTTTTCTAGTAGGAATAATTTTTCACATCTCCCTCTGCCTCTGCTGAGTAAGTGCTGCTAGCTCCAATTATTCATTCCTAAGGAAAGTCTTCTAATTCATCTTTATTGGTACTCCAGGTAGAGGTGAATTTTTTTTTTTTTTTTGTTACCTGGCATGGCTGTGCTGTCACTGGTGCTGCTGCTTGGGCTAGCAGACATAACTGCTGCTGCGGACATCACGCCTAGAATAAAAGCGGGGTCAAGGTGGAGAGGTGAAAAGAATCGTGAGTAACCCAGGCTTTTCCTTCTCTTCTTCTCGGCTCTCTGTTTGAAGAAATGTGTTAGGCCTCATTTCGCTGTGTAATTCTCCCTCTCCAGGAGGTTATTCTTTAATAATAACCTTAAGGCCGTATAATTTTAGGTATTTAAATATGCATGCAGAACGCACGGGCCACACCTTCTGTATGCTCCACACATCTGCAGTACAGTCCTGTGTTTCACTGCAAGCTCTCCCAACTGCCTGGGCTGATTAACTCCTCTATTTCCAGAGAGTTGTGAGACTTCCAGGCTACAACCAGCTGTACCTTTTCTATTTATAGTCTTACCATTTTGCACGCTATTTCAAATGTTAGCATTGATAAAGGTAGCAAATTTTACAAGTATACTCTGTGTGTGAAGGAACATGGTAGCCACGGTGATTATACTGGGTAACGATACAAATGGGTAACTGCAGTTTAAAACCTACAGATTTAGAAAGGGGGATTTAATGCAGCATTGCAGCTTGTGCAGGGTTTATCAACGCTGCACTTAAAAGGAGCAGGAAAGTAGATGAGTCACCATAATATTTGGGAGTGAGACTTACACAGTTGCTTGACTGAAATAACCAGATGGTTATTTTCATTTAAAGGGCAACTCAGTACTTGTTGAGATTATTCTTTATTCCTGTCCAGCTAGATAAATAAGCATGCCCATGATGGGCAACATACTATTATCATTATGCCTGTGAATTTTTGCTGTGGCTTTTTTTTTAGAAATACCTAGATTACAAAAAGGGGAAGGAGTACTGAAAATTGAATTGAGGTTTTCAGTTTAATTCAGCTAAATGTGATGTGGTTGATTGGAAAACATATGATGGAAGTACCTAGAATAACCAGAACTTGTAGGGGTGGCTGTTGGTATCCTTGGGATGGGTATTATCTCGACAGTCATGTTGTCTAGAAGCTGGTCTGCAGCTTGAGTAGTATTTGTTTTTCCTAAAGTACGAACATACATATCAATAAATCTGCCACTTCACTCGGTCCCCCAGATCAGCAGCATTAAGGAAAGAGGCGCTGGACTGAGTGGAACTGAGAACTGTCTCATCCATTCACAAGTAATTTACATCTAAAAAGTACACTGCCCAAACTGGCAGGCTGTTAATGTGTGCATAATGATGCATAAAAATAACATCATACGGCTTATAAATATTTAAGCATATTAACTAATTATGACTAAAAGAGCCCTTTAATTTAATGGATGTGGAAACTGAGGCACAAATCTAATAAGACCAGAAAGACGTTGATTGAAATTTTTCCAAGGCATGCTTCTTGCTCAGTAAAAAGGACTGTATCTGTGTATCTTTTCAAGTGCTATCTTTTATGAAAAAAGCCAGTTCCCAGAGTAAAAATACTGTATTTTCAGTTTTGATTCATTGATTTTCAGGTGTTTGGAAGTTTGTGATTCTGAGTATGTAGTCTGAATTTTTTTCTATGAAGAACTGAAATAGATGAAGATATAGATATTAATGTCTCACAAAAGCATTACTGAAGTCAATCAGTTTAGCCACAGTGAGTAAATTACACAAAGATGTAGGAGTTTAAGAGAACCACATCTTTTGGAAATTGTTTTGCAATTGTAACTGGTCATTTAATGTCATCTGTAGTTAGCTATTAGACCTTATGGATTCAAATTGCTTGCTTTCTTCTCTCAGGACAGAGAGATTGAGAAGATGACGACTCTCAATCCAGCACATTAGCAAATTGCTAATATTTGGTTAAAGGAAAAACAAGGATGTAAATGGATCTGAATCAAGTCTCCTTGAAATTGGGAGAAGGTGTTTGGATAAGACCTTAAGGTTCCTTTTATGTAAATATTAGCAATACGCATACTAGGAACAACTGCTGGGCAAGAGAGATTTTACAGGAATGAATGCCATTTGGCTTTGCTATCCATGATGCAAAAATTTCTCTAGTAGCAGAATGCAGCTATCATGCAAAGCTGGATGCTATGGGGAGTAGCTAGCTCCTTCTTTCTGAGAAGGGAGAAAGCCAAAATGTTATGTAATCGTAGTTGATTGATTCTTTGTCTGTTGCTATTAATGTTATATATTTGCCTGTCAATTGACAGTACTCAAAGGTGTTCTCTTGCTGGGTTATTTTTGCACATCATAGTTAAAATACTAATAAAAAATACTCTGAGGTGTGAGATTATTTAATACATATGTTCATTTAATTGGATTACACTTAAATTGCATAACCCAACCCAGTTTTAAGATTTTACAAGATGTTAAAACTATTCTTTCTTTTGTTCAGTTCATTTTGTATTATAGGCAAAGAGCTTGAGATCAGCATCATTGTCTTACTATAGTTGTCACTAGGAATGTCAAATGCCATGGTCTTCGTTTAACCATAGTTGTTATTAGAAAGGTCACTAATACATCACTAGTAAAGAACAGTGATACCTGTTCTTCCCGATTCTTTGTATGTTGGAAGGTTTTTTTATACACACACACACACATATGCATACATACATATGCATACATACATACATATGTGTTTGTAATATATACATACATATATACACTTTCTAAAAGCTCCATAACTTTCTCACGTGAGCACTCTGGGACAAAATATACTCTTGCTGAACCTGGGTTATTGTAAAAATTTCCTGTAGTTTAGCTGTTTTTTGTGAAGAACTGATTTTAATGGAATTCTAATATTTTTAACAGAAATTGTGTGCTAGGGAAATATCTGAAAGAGAAGGTCTCACAGTAGGGCTGTCTCTTGAGAAAGGGCTGACTTTTACTTCAAACTTTTACTGCTGAAGCTTAGAATATGAACAGTGTGCATGCTTCCCATGGGCTGAGAGTATGCATGTGTGTGCGCCTCGTTCCTTTGCAGGAACTTTACGTAGGCAAAAAGATGATCAAGAAGGCAAACCACACAGTTACAGGGTTCAGACTGTCACTCCAGAGCAGAACGTGTTGTGCATTTGTGAATATTGAATTTAATGTTCAAAACATTTTACAACTCAAACTGGTAGAAAAAGAGAGTAAAAAGTAAAGTACTTATTTGACAATAAAGGTCTCTGAATAGAGGATAGAGCTAATACTGAGGTGGTAAATATTATAAATATTTTGCATAGTAATGATAATCTCTTATAAAGCATTTTTATCCTTATTATGGTCTTATTTTGTAATTATTACATTCTTTGTGTCTTGTTCAAAAGTACAGTTGCTGAGTTTTATACCTAAATTATACACGACCTAAACATAGAATATGCAGTTCAGAAAAAGAAAGGTAATAAGGTTATCAAGGTTTTCTCAGCAATAAATCTAGCAACTTGAACTAGCAACCCCTCCAAAAGTCAGCATATATGTGATATTCTTCTGGATTTCAAAACTATCAAGCTATTGATAGATTATATTGAATTAGAAAATGTAAGAAAAATTTCAATGTATTTGTTAATCTAATCTATACATATGTAAATTACTGTATAAAAATAATTTATTTCTAATGTTGATAAGAATTTTTTAAAAGTAAATATGTATATATGTATATAAAATAGTAAAAAAAAATCAGTAAATAATTGTGATACTTTTCTACTGCCATCTCCCTGTAGAAAAAGGCCAACCAAAAGAAGCACCTTTTTTCCTCTGGACAGTGAATGTATTTCATTTTTCAGATTTATTTAGCAGTAGACAATAATTAAAACTTTCAATCCATTGAGAGATTTATTGGGACAGAAAGTTTTAAAATTCTTGTCATGTGTGGTAAAAAGTAGTAGAAATCATTTCCTCTAATTACTTTCAGTATTCACATAAGCTTTCAGTGAATAAGCAATTTCCTTAAGATGATACTGGTAATCATAATTTACTTTTTGATTTAAAAGTACTTTGCTTTTTTCAGGGTTCATACTGGTACCTGAAGCCTATTTGGTATTTCAGTATGACTCAGCTAATGCTGAGTCGTCAGTCTAACATTTAATGTAGGTACATACAGAGCTATTCTAGCCTGTTAAAAGCTTTAACATTCTGCTGTTATGGTGCTAAAAGCCTATCATCAGCAACATATTAGTCATTTCTCAGTTAGTCCTAATCCAGTGTTTTCTAGGTAGAGTAGATATGTTGAAATTGTTTACATATTTTCAGCTGAAAATGTTGTGTTGCTGTTTGTTGGTTACTTGATTGGTTGTGAATTTATTATGGTATTTCATGCTCATAATTTTTACCTGTCTTACATTGATAAAGAAACACTGTCCTAATTCTGTTAATGCTAAATCTAGCTGTTTCTTTCCAAGTTTCCTCAGATTCATCGCAATTTAGACAAGTTGAAGCCTGCATTGGGGTTAAATAATGCAAGTTATTCCATGGTTTATATTTGACTATCAAATAAATACATCCTTCAAATAGTTTTTGTAAGAAGGAAAAGGAATCTGGTATGTGGCTTTATCTGTGTGGAACCATTAAAAAAATACGGATTTAACAGTAATGTTGCTGCCTCAAATATAAATATGCTTGAAAAGAAAAGGATCAAAGCCAGTACTGAAAAAAGTTAGGAGGAATATCTTATGACTGAAACGCTTTAAAAAAAATCTTTGCTTACAGTGTCACGAACATGTTAAGTCTATCTGCTGTTTCCGTGAAAAAGTCATCTCCAACTTTGAACAAGACCCAGGTCAGAAGGTTAGCACTTCGAGCCCAGTATGTTCGCATTGATCGTGACTGGGAGGAGGTGGAACGCCCGCCCTCCCTGAGACCCCCTGGAGTGACCTGTCCTTGCCCGGCGCGCCCCGCGCCTCCTGCCGCACCAGGCAGAGAGGAGCATCCTCTGACGGCAGCACAGGTCCGGCACCTGTAGGTCAGAAGCGCTGGCTTTGTGGTGGGTGCACAGACCAAAGGTGTGCATCCAGCCCAACCCCTGCACAGCTCTCGCACAGCCTGGAGGTGAGGGGGTCTCAGGACAGAGGACAGCAAAGAGCAGCTTGCTGCTGCCCGAGCAATTAGTGTAATTCAACGGTGTAGTGTGCTGCAATAGAATCATAGAATCATTAAGGTTGGAAGAGACCTCCAAGATCATCGAGTCCAACCGTCAACCCAACACCACCATGCCCACTAAACCATGTCCCTAAGCGCCTCATCTACCCGTCTTTTAAATACTTCCAGGGATGGTGA
The DNA here is from genome assembly GCF_000699105.1 of Pygoscelis adeliae. Taxonomy (NCBI): domain Eukaryota; kingdom Metazoa; phylum Chordata; class Aves; order Sphenisciformes; family Spheniscidae; genus Pygoscelis; species Pygoscelis adeliae. The sequence continues at coordinate 9,823,663 of NW_008825109.1, forward strand.
CTCAACCACTTCCCTGGGCAGCCTGTTCCAATGTTTAACCACTCTTTCAGTAAAGAAATTTTTCCTCACATCCAATCTAAACCTCCCCTGGCGCAACTTGAGGCCGTTTCCTCTCGTCCTTTCGCCAGTTACTTGGGAGAAGAGACCGACACCCACCTCGCTACAGCCTCCTTTCAGGTAGTTGTAGAGAGCGATGAGGTCTCCCCTCAGCCTCCTCTTCTCCAGGCTAAACAACCCCAGTTCCCTCAGCCGCTCCTCATACGACTTGTTCTCCAGACCCCTCACCAGCCTCGTTGCCCTTCTCTGGACACGTTCCAACATCTCAACATCCTTCTTGTAGTGAGGGGCCCAAAACTGAACACAGTATTCGAGGTGCGGCCTCACCAGTGCCGAGTACAGGGGCACCATCAATTCCCTGCTCCTGCTGGCCACACTATTTCTGATACAGGCCAGGATGCCATTGGCCTTCTTGGCCGCCTGGGCACACTGCCGGCTCATGTTCAGCCGGCTGTCGACCAACACCCCCAGGTCCTTTTCCGCCAGGCAGCTTTCCAGCCACTCTTCCCCAAGCCTGTAGCGCTGCATGGGGTTGTTGTGGCCCAAGTGCAGGACCCGGAACTTGGCCTTGTTGAATCTCATCCAGTTTGCCTGGGCCCATCGATCCAGCCTGTCCAGGTCCCTCTGCAGAGCCTTCCTACCCTCGAGCAGACCAACACTCCCGCCCAACTTGGTGTCGTCTGCAAACTGACTGAGGGTGCCCTCGATCCCTTCGTCCAGATCATTGATAAAGATATTGAACAGAACTGGCCCCAATACTGAACCCTGGGGAACACAAATGATCCCAGACACACTTTTTCCAGGAGGATTTTTAGGATGAGGTGGGCTATAAGGTTTAGGGCAGATGGATTGCTCTGCCATCACCATCTTACCGGGGAGCCATTAGCCCTAACGCGACACTGCCCAGGCACGTCACTGGCCGTGTGCCCGTCTCTCCATGTGGGAGTGACCACTGGGCTCCCCAGACAAATAGCTGCTTGGAGCACGCCATGGACAAGCGATTAATTTCTCTGCCCAGATGAACTCTCTTGGTTTGATGTAAAAAAGTGTAAGGTTGAGTATACCTGCTTTAGATTGCTAAAAATAGGTGCTCTTTTACAGAAACCTGCAAGTTCCTTTTCTTACAGAAAAGAATAAAAAAATTATTCTTCTTGAACTGCTACAGAGTAATCTTTGATGTTCAGATTTTCTCTTTTGTTACAGTATTTAACCCTGACATGCATGAAATAATTTAAATGTGCAAGTTTGCCTATTAATATTATCATCTTGCACTACATGCTTCACTGGAAGCTTTAAACAGAATCCCAAACCAAAACCATTTAGTGATCTTTGGTGTCAAAGTGTAACCAGAAAGGTTTAATACAGCCTTTCCTAACCTTGAGGCCATTTTCAAAGTACATTTTTCCGCTTTCAGGTAGTTGTATTTCTTATAAGAAATCTTGTTTCACACAATACTGTCTTAGAGGATAGCATTTTATCACAGACATTTTAACGTCAAGTAACTCAGTATCTAAAAAGAGCTATGAACAGAAAAGATAGTTGCCTTTAGGTGCTGGAGACTTTTTTTTCTCCTTGAGTAGATGTGGCTGATAAGAAACTTGGAGGAATGGTGAAAAGAGAGATTAAGAAAAGAAGGAGAAAGATTTAAAAAGGGAGAAAAAGAAGAGAGAACTGGAAGCAAACAAAAAAGTGACAGTTAAATAGCTGAAGGCTGAAGGAAAGTAAAGAAAAAGGAAAAGAAAGGTAAGGAGAAAAGAAGAGAATCTAGAAGGGCATAAAACAAACTACTTCTGCTGTTACCATTTAACTAATTTGCAATTTCTCATGCAAACTACTTAATCTGTAGTATTAACTTCAGTGTCCCACTTTCATCACACTGTCTGTAGGATCTAGGAAATGACCTCTATGTCGAGAAATAAATTTACTTAGAACTTTAATTTGTCTAAGTTATGAGGATAAAATGAGCTGTTTTAATTTAAAATTGCCTCAGTAAGAACTTACGGTAGAAACTGAAATGAGATGACTGATTCGTAAAAGCATAAGGATTTCGGAGTAATTAAAATTTGGAACATTTGGTGCCCCAGAACTTTTGACCTTTAATAAATTTGAATGGAATTGGACTGAATTTCAATGTATAGCGTACCATATGACAGATAGTCAATGAAGCTGCTGTGAGATTACATTTCTGTAAGACACTCCACAATTTCAAGAGAGCCCTTAAATGATTTTCAGGTACTTCTGTGAAGAGAAAAAAGCATAATTTGTGTGCTCCTATTTGTTCTATTTTTGTGTAAAATTATTTAATTATAAATTTTTAGAAACTTTATTTTTCACTTATTTCTGAATAACAATAACAACAAGAAATATTCTTTTTGTAACTTAGTTATGTTGAGAGATAAATGCCCATTTCTCTTTGTGGGCTTTCCTGTACCATCTGTTAAGGCCAGCCTGTGTATGTTCTTCTTTAAATATATTTGACGATAATTTCTTTTTAATCATTCTGTAATCAAGTCTTAAAACATTATATATATTTTCTAACACCCACAAGAGTAGCTTTATTTTTTTTTTTTGTTTGTGACTCCTTATTTTAGCTATCTTCTAAGGACGATGGAAGAGTTAACACCATTCTCTACATGAACTCTATAAAATCCTCAGTGACTGCATTCCCTTCTTTTATTCCCATTCTCCTTATCTTATATAGTCAGGCTCCCCAATAATTCATCTCCCTCTGCCTCTTTGCTTGGTGATACATGGAATCATTAGGCACAAGTATCCAAACAGGAACATGAGGACCACCCAGCACCTAGATAAGCAGTTTATGGTGCTCCAAGTCTGCTTTCCTGCCAAGAGCACCGTTATTAACTCCAAACATCTAAAACCATGATTAAAAAATCTCAGGATTTAGAAAAGAACAGTAAAGAGCCCTCTTGTTCCTCTTACGGTGATCTTACAGCCTTGCACTTGCACTCAGCTCCTCCATTTTCAGGCTGTTTCCTAAGACAATGAAGATTCAAATAGTCATCGCTTATCTCCACAGCCTGGAGCTGTAACTGGGACACTGTCTTGTGTCCCACTGCTAATGAAACTGCAAGACATGGCCAGCTATACGAGTGTCCTGGTTTTGGCAGGGATAGAGTTAATTTCCTTCCTAGTAGCTGGTACAGTGCTGTGTGTTGGATTTAGGGTGAGAACAATGTTGATAACGCACCCATGTTTTAGTTGTTGCTAAGCAGTGCTGACACTAGTCAAGGACTTTTCAGTTTCCCATGCTCTACCGACCGAGAAGGCTGAAGGGACACAAGAAGCTGGGAGGGGGCACAGCCAGGACAGCTGACCCCAACTGGCCACAGGGACATTCCATACCGTGTGACGTCATGCTCAGTATATAAAGCTGGGGGAAGAAGAAGGAAGGGGGGGACGTTTGGAGTGATGGCGTTTGTCTTCCCAAGTCACCGTTACGCGTGAGGGAGCCCTGCTTTCCTGGGGATGGCTGAACACCTGCCTGCCCATGGGAAGCAGTGAATGAATTCCTTGGTTTGCTTTTCTTGCGTGCGCAGCTTTTGCTTTACCTATTAAACTGTCTTTATCTCAACCCACGAGTTTTCTTACTTTTACCCTTCCGATTCTCTCCCCCATCCCACTGGGGGGGAGTGAGTGAGCGGCTGCGTGGTGCTTAGTTGCCAACTGAGGTTAAACCACGACAACGAGACACAGATACATTGCTTACTAATAGGGGAAAAAGATCTCTGAATCACAGCACTTCATGTATTTCCTTTTTCTCATGAAGGGATGCTTTCCTTTTGATGATCTTTCTCCTCTTCTTGTGACTCTGAAATCCCACTGTCAGCCTACTTTCCCACAGCCAGCAAAGGAAAAGGAGACAAGGACTCTCAATTCCTCCCTGCCTTTCCAGGGAATAGCAATTGGGACTACAGCAATGCTGCGTTCCCGGGCATGTACCTGGGAGTATCTTTATCCCTTCATCTCATGTGTTCATTTCACTTCTGCCTTATCCTTGTGCCTTCTTCTTTATCACACTTTTCTGGTGCCCCAGTTCTGATTTTCTTTTTAAGCTTTTTCAAGCTTTTCCAATCTATTGCATCTTTTCCAGTACCTTGTGTGAGTGTTGCCAACCCACGTGACAGTGAGCCCTGGGCAACCAGCTTTCCGTGGAAATGAGCAGCCTGGTACTGCTGTGATCTAGTCTATCCTTGGGATTTTATTTCATACCTCTTGGAGAACTGGGGACTCAACTGGTATTTCCACCATGAGAGTTACTTTATGTGGCTCTCCGAAGTACCTATTGAATTTCAGCAAGACGAAGATTTCGGGTTGCAGGCTGAAGGATCAGAAAATCTGGCTACCACTGCATAAGTTCAAGTTAGAACACAGCAGCATTTCAGGGCTACTTGTATTGGCTGAGAGAGATGTTTTAGCCAAAATAAAAAGCTTTCCTTTTAATTTTGATTCTTTATGAAAGTCTTGATTTCTGTATCATGAGTTGCACATATGTGGTTCTACAGGGGGCTATTTTGTTTACACAGATACCACAAGTGATGGTGCTTGTGCATACCTGTCTCAAAGCTTCAAGAGAGAGCCAGACATAGGAATCCATTGGCACTCTCAAGACTTTCTTAAGTCAAAGTCCTTTGTCTTTGCTTATAAAGAAGGCTTTATGTTTTTTCTATACAACATAGTTTTCCAGAAAACAAGTACATATTAGTTGTTCATTCATGTTATTTTTATTTTATATAACATAGGTTGTAAATATTTTTCTGATGTGCCATTTGTTTCTTTGGTTATTTATGCATCCTTAAAAACGAACGGTTGCCTGATTCACCACTGGAGGTCTGCTCTCCAGTGAAATTATTGCTTTATAATGATATGACGCTGGACTACTGGTGTTATAAATTTGACCCTCTTCTTACAGATAAAAAAAAATCCTTATGGCAATGAATACTCATAGACATACTTATTTCTATGTGAAGAATTAATGAATGAAGATAGCGTAATCAAATCACAATCACGTGTATGCTTTTTTCAGAAACGGAACTCGGTGTCAGCCAGGAGGTATTTATGAGTTGTGAAAGGATGCATGTAGGAAAAATAGTGAAACAAAATAATAAACATGAATCTTGCTCTATATAGAGCACCTCAAGGGTAATATGTACTTTACGTTTCCTGGACACTCTTTGTTTTTTTGTATTGGGCTATAAAGACCCTAAATCAGAGAAGACCCTTCCAAAAGTGGAAGTGCTTGATAATGCTGCATTTCTTTCATTCGCTATTGCAAAAGTACAAGAGAGCAAACTCAAGACAACCGTGGGTATAAATCTTGAAGAAGTGCTTGTGAGCTTGAGTTTATTTTCTAAATGGCTGTTTGTTCAGTGGCCCTGTCAGTGACGTGATTTGCTTGCTTTTTGCAAGCACCCATTTAAACCAGGTTTGTTCACAAATGATTAGGGAATGGCTGTTCTTTGTATAATTACCCATATTTGCATTCTTGCAAGTAATAAATTACAAGTATTTCACCTCTTCTCATTCTCTTTAAAAGTTTGCAATCCAATTAGGCACCAAAAACTATAGTATGTTAGTTCAGGGACTAGTCACATACTACCTAAAGAAACTTTATACAAATACAAATGGACATAGATTTAACAATGCATATGCAGAGTTTGTTCTTCAGAAGTTTATTGCCTATATTTACGAGGAATATATTTATATAAATCAGGATTACTTCTTAGACAATGAAAGAATGCATGAGATCATTTATTGGCCATAACTGGTTTTACTTGGTACTGTGATACAACATCATATGTTTTTTCTGTGATACAAAACAACTAAAGCAAAATGCCGTGAAACATGATTTGTGCCCTGCAGAGTGCTTGGAATATCAGCGTGTTTTTACTCAAGATTGGACATGATATTAAAAAAAAACAAAACAAAACAAAAAATTATGAAATTCACATACAGCAGAAATAATGAAGCCTATAGATGTGTGTCTCACATTGGATGTTTTTAGTATCTTTAAAGGCACATGCATATTTTTAATTCCTTCCTCTCCCTTTCTGTCTATTTGTAGCACAAGCCTCTGTCCCTGGCATCAACTTTTCCTGCAGAAAGGATGCTCATAGGGTCTCTCTCTCCTACTCAACCTTCTGTTTTCATGCTACGTGTAAGATCTTAGCGTCTCTGAGAAACTCCATGCTGCAGGGCTCAGTAGGAATTCGGGCAAAGTAGAACAAAAGCCTTTTTCATTTGTGAAGCACATACTTGAGTGGAGGAAAGCACTGACCACTCATACCATACTAAAAGTCTCTATTTGAGTAATTAATGTCAAAATTGTATGAATTACAAAAATCTACAAAAATTAAAACTGGGATATACTGTGTAGTAAATCTTTGTGTGAAAAATCTATGTATGACGAGCTGAAAAACGTAGCTGCCACAGAAAAATACATTTATTTACTATTCTTTTACATATGTTCAGAATCAGTGTGCTTCTCTCAATTACACTGCCTTTCATCAAGGTTTTTATATGTTTCAGCCTGCCCAATGGACTGAATTGTCAGGCTGGGAAATTGCCCCTGCAGAATGTTTCCTCTGATATATTGCAGTCCAGAAAATGGACTTGCTTTTGTTCTCTGCATTTTTATTTGCATTTTATCCTCAGCAGTCTTTGCTGACAGGAGCTACCTTTTGGAGGTCTTACTCTCCTTCGTACCTTCATCCTTGCTCTCTCAAAACAATTCTTGGCTTTCACACAGCGCACAGAGAAAGTCCCTTCATGTTTTGGGACTATCTTGGGTATCTTTTGCTAGCGCAGGATGAGGAGGCACGTGGACACTAAACAGAAGGAGTCAGTGAGGAAGAAATGTCCCCCAGTTGCTGACTCTTTTTCTTCTATGTGCTGAATTAGAGCTGAGAAGGCTTCAAGAGTTTACCTAAATCCTCAGTTATGAAACCCGTTTTTCTCAGAGAGATTTCTGCGACAGAAACACAATGCACTACAGAAAAAGTAAGGTATTTAATGAGAAACAGATGGGGCCTGTGTATTGTTAATGAAGAAAGACTACTGTTTTGTGTAAAGAGAAGCCAACACGTAACATTAGGAATAAAAACAGAGTAGGTTACAGGACACTGTAACAAGATGTTAGTTTTACACTTGGTGTTTTAGATATTGCTTAAAATAATGCCTTCTTAACTTACTGTGTCCAATATACAGTCTGTGTGTACGTCTCCATTAAAAAAAACCCCACACAGAAACTAATAAATATATATTCCAATTTTTTTGTTGTTTCTAGTGCTTTCAGTATCATTTTACAGATATACTCTATTTCTTTCTTAACACTAATTGTCCCTTTACAACAATATCCAAAGATAATATTTTTCTCGCAATCAATTTCTGGTTACTTTAACATCTGTTGATGTGATTTATTAATGTTCAGGTACCAATAAAGATACTTTTTTCTTTTTTGTGTGTGTTCAGCAACATAAAAAGAATCTAAATGCATGTTTCCTTGAAAACAAAGTCTCACTGACTTAGCTTTTCTTTTTTCTTAAGGACCGTTGGGAATATTACAGTTTTACATGTCAGCTACTAATGGTTTTATATCCAATATTTGATTTAAAAATCACATGGCCCTGAATAGTAGTGTTTGGGTTTTTTTAGCAAAGCCTGCTTAGTTTCTTGTAACACTATGACGTTAATGTCTTCTCTTTAATGACTGTAAACATTTTAGTTTGCATTTTATATGCAGCACCTTTAAGCTTTAATTGGACATCTGATAGTCTGTGTACATAAGCACCTCCCAGATAATGTGGAAAGTGTAGACTGAGAAGCAATGATGCTATTGTGCTGGTGGATGCAGACTTTAGCCTGTTTTGTCAGATTGTCTCCCAGGAGCGTCTGCTGTATTTCAGAAACCCTTTTCATATGAACTGTTAGAGAAATATGAAAATGATGAGGCAGGTGCCAAAGCAAATCTTTGACAGGCATTTTATCCCAACCAGATTATAAAGTTCACACCTTTTTTTTTTTTAAATCTTAAATATTAAAATCTTAAAGTGTGAGTCTGGTAAGGTTACATCTCTGACTTTTGATATATGTTCCATCTATTATCATATGTTTTAAGTACTATCCATCATTCTGCTGCTGTAGATGCTTCGGTCTATGCCATATCTTACTTTTTGGGGATTCATGCTGTAGCTGGAGAATAACAAACACTATTGATTTGTTTTCTGACAGTCTTTGAGAAGTTCTCCCCCTTTTCTTCTGCAGATGCAGCACCTTCTGCTCTGTGAAAATGTATACCATCAGAATGAACCCATTTTCCCTTTCTCACGCATTGTCACTACTTAATTACTACAGGACTCATCAGTGGTCACCTAACAGTGCTGCATCAGAAGGCAATTTCAAGAGTTTGTTCATCCAGGGATTCAATCTTTTGGGATGGTATTTTATCAAAAGCATTTTGTTTCTGAAGTAAACCCAGCCCAAGAAATATAATCTAGCAACCTTGCAGCAGTTGTAGTATCTAAAGACATTGATCCCTTTATCATCACGTCACTACCAGGTGCTATAAGTAGTAGTGTGTTTGCTGTCTTGACTTCATGGATGAAGTCAGTGATAGACAAAGTACGTATAAGAATTTGCAAGAGCCAGGCAGAAAATTAGTAGTTTTGCAGATTCTTGTCTTGTAGTTCTAAGCTCATGAGAACATGGTGTGGCTAAAAAAAATAAGATATATTGATATGTCAGTATATAGTGCAAAGTCTGTATATGGGTATGCTCTTGTACATGTTGGCTCTAGGTATATTTTATGATGGTTACTGACAGTGTTGCCATGTGTTACGAGCAGCCAGAGAAATAGGGTCAATCCAGAAGTATCTGGGTATATGTGGTCTTTTGAGGACATTGCAGCAGAGGGAGAAAACAAACGTAATTCTGGATTAGCTTGAGCATTTCTTTATTGATAAAACTGTTTTGGCACAGACTCTGGTAAAAGTTCTACATAATCTAGCACACATATAAAGCAGCATGTTCTCTCCTGCTGTGTGAGAATGCTTTTCAGTACCTAGTTCTTCTCACAAAGATAGCAGTTCATGACAATGAAGATAAGCAAGAAAATAAAAATTGAAGTTATAGTTTCAGGACTTAAGAAGCTCTGAAAAATCTACAGCAGCTTTTTCATAATGGAGGAAAATGTGTTTTCTCCGGGCTGTAGCAGAATCAAATGATTCAACGTTTTGTTTGGAGTCCAAGAGACCAGATGTATAAGTCAATTAAGGTAGTAACTAAATAAGGGTGGTATTCTATAAAGGCTGAATTTAGCCTAGCTATCCCAAAGCTTCTCAGCAGACAGTTTCCTTTGACAGAGCCATTAAGGGGAGCCTAGGGAAATTAACCTCATTAGCCTAAAGTTTGCCTTTGGACCACTCAAAGTGCAACAACATTTTTGGACAACACGTCTCCACTATAGGCTTGGGGTCCTCAATAAAACAGAAAATGTCTTAGGAGCCAAGAACATATCTAGGGATACATAATTCCAGAGCAGCCAGGAAAAGGAGTCTCAGCAGCAGAGAAAACATGTAATAAAGCATGTTTCTTAGGGAACTGAATGCTTGCAGTCAGATCAATCTCATTGACATGTGAAGTTGAAGATTTCAATTACACAATAGCGTACCAAGACCACCTTAGAAAATGTGAGTCTGTGTGCTCTTATAAAAAGCCCTGCTTTACATGTAAGTGATATTACTCACTAAGCAAGAATAAGGTGTTACCAAACAGTAAATCAGGCTTAAGATTACACACAGCAGTCTCCACCACTTATATAGAGAAGGAAGTATTAAAAAAAGTAGAATCTGATGGTAAGTAGTCTGCCAAGTAGAACCTGCTCAATGGTTGAGTAATTATTACCAAAAGGGATGAATTCTTTTGTGACAGAGCTTGAAAACAAATTTATAGTACTTGTAAAGCATGCACAGCAGCATATACGTCCCTCACATACACCAGAAGTGTTTACTCGGTACTTGGATAATTGTTACTTTCTCTAGATCAAAGAAGTCACGAGCTATAAACTAGATTCCCTTAGTATGATGAAATGAGGCTCTGGAATAAAAAGAAGCAGAAAGAAACTTCTCATTAGTTGGTTACAGAAGGCCTGAATACATATATTTCAAAACATGCTATGTTAAATGTTAGGATTAAACCTGTCCAGTTTAACAAGAATTAGACAAATATAAATAAAGTAATAATACATCTGCATGAAATTTTGAGATGTGACATCAGCCTGTGCAGCTGTCTATGTTTTTCTCAGCAGCTTCCATAGTACACTTGATTTTTTGATTTTTAACTATGAGAGCAATCTAGTTGCACGTTACAGCAACTGACTTTTCCTACGAACAGGAAACAGGCATAACAGCTCAGTTTTCACCATTATATCAGCGCAAGAGAAAACTGTTTTGTTAGGAGTTGGCAAGGTCAATGTCGCAGTTACCAATGAAACACAGATTCCAGGTTCTTCTGTGACATGTTTTGTATCACTCATAGGATTAGCTGGCCTCAGTGGAAGGCAGGGTAGAAATATCTCATTCAGCAGAGAAGCGTTACAGCTGCTTTAAGCAATACCTTGTTACAATACCTTTGGTTCTATTTAGCAGAAACGCCTCCTCAACCTCCCCAGTTTAGCCAGTCTGACCCCAAGTTTACCTGATGTGACACTTAATTCTACTGTTTCCTGGGAGTCGAACTTTTATAGGTACTCACCTGAGTTTTGATCTTACATAGATAAAGGAAAATAGAGGCCAAAGGCCCAAGTCTCCTATATGTATACACAGAGATGGGGAACATAAACAATGCCAGCTGTGTTCAGCCTGACAGTGTGTTGCTGATTATTTGTAGAGCTCTTGGAAGATGTGTTGTATTCGTACAGGTATGATATTTCAAATGAAAATGTCACTGCCTTGCAGCTGAGTTATACCTGTTTCAGAAGGTTAGCATTTGGAGTAAAATGAGAAATTACCAAAGAATACACCGAAGCTGCCAACTACACTGAATGTGATTTCATGCTCAAGCACTCAAAATGCTACTAATGTAATCATTGACAAGCACTCTCAGAAAATGCCAGAATTCAGATTAAAAGTCCAGTATTTAGTTTGCATTTGCATTATCCAGCTGCCTTTGATCATACAACACTTTTTCTGCTTTGTGCATTTTCGTAAAGATGTGTTCATACTCTTTGCTTGCCACTGTGGTGTTACTACAGTACTTCAGTGCAGCAGTTACAGACTCAGGCTGCAGTCCTGAAGTGGGGGAGCATTCATAGAATAAGTGCTCGTTAGATTTTTTTTTTTCTTTCAGTTTACCCTTTTCTCAATCCCTTGTGCCAGTGTCAATGCCTGACAAAATCTCTGTGGCTCGTTCCATACCAGTTCTGTGTTTTTTTAAAGTCTTTTGCAAACTTTTTGCACTTCTTCAGCCCTTTCACACCTTGTGCCACAGCATCTGCAATAAGCCTATGGTAACCCAAGTGTTTTTACCCATTAAGAAAAATGCAAATATCTAACCTAACATTTCACTTGTGCACCCTCACACAGCAATTCTTAGGATATAATTTCCAAGTTCAGGGAAAGAAGAATATTTTGTGTATTTAGTGCATAATTTCCATGTACTCATACAGTAACAGAACCAGTACCTTCCAGAGGCAGGTGGGCACAACTACTTACTGAAACATATGGCTATGGTAGATGTTGTCTTCCAGACTACACCTGCTCCAGTTATTCAAAGGAATTACTAATGCAGAAAAATAGTTCTTTCACTCAAAACGGGTAGAGGCATTTTTGCTTAATTAAAACCAATCACCTTCATGTGGGATGGCAGCATGGAAAAATATCAGGATCTCAGTGGTGAAAGTTCAAAAAAGTTATTGGTTCTTGGAAAAAAGGCACTAAAAGGGAACAGCTGTTCAGTTTTGCCTCTAGACTGTTACTTTTGTTCTCATTGATAGTATTCATACATTTCTGACAACTAACAAATTCATTTAAGAGTTAGAAAGTACAGAAATGAGACTGAAAGGAGTATTGAGAAGTATTTAAAGAGTATTTGTTAAGAACTTTAAGATTCTTGGAATAATATACTGTAGAATGCAAGGCACATTTATTTCAATAAGATACTTTCATTACTGTGAGAAAGTTTGTTTTTTCTTTTGCCCTCAGCCTTAGTGGTTTAACTTTATAGTAAAATGCTTATATAAAAGTCTAAAAGAAGTTCTTAATTCTGAAATTGTAAGTGAGAAAACATTTCAACTCTGACCTGAGCCGTTCAAGATACATAACTGTCAACTATTGTTATTCTGGTGATTTGAAATCAGCTCTTCATGCTTCACAGGTGACAAGAAATTTTGTTTAATTTGCAAAATGTGCAAGCATAGGTTATGAGTTTGAATTTCAGAAGGATGATCAAAATAATGTAAAAAAGCTCCATTCATGCATTAATTCTTTTAATGTAGTTATTCATGTGTGGTATAAAGTTACAGTATAAATCTCACTTTGTACAGAATATTTATTTAGACAGTTGCGTTTTAACATCCGAGACAAAAAGCCTTCTGGAATCCTGCTGCAGAAAACAGCACTGTGTTCTCATCTCATAGGAAATACAAGTAATGTATTTGGTGAGATGAGTATCAGTAGGTACTGATCTTAAAATAGTACTTGCACTTTTTAGATGAGTTTTGTATGCAACAGGAGTCATATGATCATCAAGTCCCAAAGCGAGGTGATGGGGAAAGGAACGGTTTGGGACTTTTCATGCTTTGGGGTAGTCAGCTGTCTGTCTGTACAGGTTCTGGGGTTTAAATGAGTAGAGAGTTTGTGCACACCTATTTATGAAGGAGAATGAGACTGCTGTTAAACTGGACGAGTGTTTTGACTCCCCGCTGTGAATTATCTTGAGTCCATCTATGGAGAGAAATAAGTGTTAAGAATACCCTTAGACTGAAGTAATAAATCCCTACTTGTCATACTCAAAACTTGCATCTGATTTCAATAACTATTTAATATATTGTCACAGATCTTTAAATTGTTTTTATTGTCAAGAGTTCAACAGACAAATGTGCAAAGTCAGGTGCCATTTAAAGTAAGGTGAGTAGCTGTCTATCAGAAACATAACCATTTCTGGGCTAGTTCTGCTGCGTATGAGATGACAAATGATATAGTAAGTGGAGCGTACTCCAAGCTACAGACTAAAAAGAGGCCCCTTCCTCAGCTGGCAGAAATTAATTTAGTGATGAGATTGATTTGTACCAGCTGTGGATCTGGCCCACTGTTAGAGAAGAGTGGGATGAAAGACAACAGCCCATTAGCAGCCTGGTCTTGCTGAAATCAAGACTTTGGAGTTATATGGGAGCTGAAGGCACGTATGACAGAATTGTTTTGCAAAACACAGGAATATCTTGTGTTATGAAGATACTGTGTATTGCTTTTTGGCTTGGTGGTTTTCACTATCAGCTTTCCAGTCTGAGTTTGGTTTGGTCTTGAGCAGGTTTTTTTGTTAAGTCCTGTAGCCCCAGTGGTGATGCACAGCTGGTGAATTCTTGCAATCCGGTCTGAAGAGGTTACTGCTGAGCTGCACCGGCAAACAGATGAAATAATCTGAGAAGGAGCAAATCTTAATATATGTCCCCTTGCAGGGGCAGGGAGAAGAAAACTGTGAGATGGGAAGAGGTTGCCCAAGTAGTTTTCCCTGAGGAAATAATAATATGGTGGGCTTTGGCCTTGAGTTGGTAACTTAAATTGGCATGGAAAGACAAAGCTAAAATAACATTTTTTTTTTTTTTTCACTGCTGTTCTTTAATCCTTTTCTCTTTGTTGTTCAAACTCCTGTGGTTAAAGCTTACCTCATGGACTGTTTTGGAGGTTTTTTCCCCCCTTTTTTTTTCTTTTTACTGCAGTCTTACAGTGGTTGCAGGGTCCTATCTGTGGTGAGGCTGACAGTTTTAACACAACACATGGCATATCTCTAGTTCTGATCTTGGCAATCTAGAGTCAAAGCTTTTCTTGTTACTGAGTACAGAATATCAAAGTGAGTAAACTCATTTCTTTTCCAAAGCTTTCCCCACTGAGCTTTAGGAAAGTGGTATCTAACAGAGTTTGAGTCTTGTTGATCTCATTGAAGTGAGTAAGGTTGCTGAAAAGCAAAAGAACCCTTTTGATTACAAGGGTTGAAGTGTACTTGATGATTTTACTGTCTGAATGATAAAATTGTGGCCCTGTCAGCTGAATAAGCTACATACAGTTCAGTGAAGAGCAAAGTTGTATCTTGCCATTAACCGTAAAGTGGGTAAATCATAATTGCATTTAACTTAATAAGAACTGCCTGATGTAATGTATTCCTGATTATTTTAACATGCTGTATAAATGCAATTAATAGTTGTGCTAAAAGTTCTTAAATGATAATGCATGGTGTATTAGGTTGCTAATATTCTGAAGCTATGGGGACAGCAATCCTTACTGTACCAGAAAATCCTCCATTATCCTTCCTACAAAAACATTCTTAAAAGAAGTTCAAGGAGGTAGTTTCACAAAACTGCTGTTTCTTCAGATGGTCATTTTTCAGCTAACCGAGGCATGTTGGCAGGTAATTGCTTTGGGCATGAAGTTTCTACATAAAGATGACTAAGGATCTCTTTAGCAATTATCTCTTCTAACAGCAATTTGGGATTACCTGCTGGTATTTTGTGCGTTGGGGTTTTTGTTTTGTTTTTAATGTCAACAGCTGCTGTCTCAAAAAGCATCCTAGCATCTCTCTAAATGGTCGTTAGAGTCTTGTGAATCATGAGATTGCCCCTCGTACTTCTGAGGGGCACTCACTCAGTGACCCAACCTTCAGCCTTAGAAACCACACTTTTTGCTTGTGATGATAGTGAGTCCACTTCAGTCTTGCGTTTGGAATCACCGCTGTTCTGTGGTGTGTGTGGCACAGTTACCACCTGGCTTGCTGGCTTTTTTTGGGCTGTAGCGGTCTTTTTGCATACAATGTGATGTCTTTCCAGTGCATGTGTTTAGCTAAGGGTTTGGGTACTGAAGTTCAAAATTACAGTGCTGAAATAGCATTTCTTACCAGCTTGCAAAGCAAATCGCAGTATGCCTACAGGGCACAGTGCCCTTTAATTCTGACATATCTTTAATGCTGTCAGAACCTTATTACTGGCTATCTGTATGCTTCTAATAGATTTAACATATCAACATTCTCTGTTAAGTATCCACACATACGAAAAGTCTCTATTGGAGCTAAGTATTTGGTCTTCTTGCTCTATGGGATTAGCTCACCTGTGGGAGCATAGGTTCCTTGGCTTAAAGTAAATAAAAAGTTAGACTTACTGTTCATAACGCCGGCAAATATCACTAGCCTATCTACCAGTTTGCTACAAGTAAAATGGGCAATGAGGGCTGTTAGTGTTCTGCATCATGGGGGTTACTTTAAGGTCACTTTTGAATGCTACTTTGTCTTTTGATCCCATTAGCAATGTAATTAACTCTCTTGAAGAGCTTCATTTGGTTGGGGGAGGGAATCTCCTTCCATTGATGACAATTGTCAGCAGCGTTTACCTTGTTTTACATTTGAAAGCATACCTATTGAAAACAGTCTGTGAAAAACCTCTATGCAAGTAATGTGCTTGAAGCTGAGGCAGATCTCTTGGCTCTGGCAAACAAACTCTAGGAAGCTGTACATCAAACGTCAAGGCCCAGATCTCTGCTGTAACATGAGTATTACCAAGTTTTTATGTTAGTTTTGTGAAATCTTAAACTGAAGAGACCATATCTTTCTGAAGCAGATAGCATCACTGAGCTAATTCAAAGAGGAAACTAAGAGCTGTGAAGATACGGCCATTGTGGAGGTAGATAAGGAGAGAAAGATTTTGAGGACATACCTGAGACTTGGCTTGATGAGGAAAATGCAGCAATGAAAGTTGCTAGGTGATTGTGGCTTTTAATGCACTTAGAGAGAAATAGGCTAGCCTATCCTGAGATGCTCCCTGTGCTATGGCTAGGGTGAAAGTGTGTGAAATAGTACCTGATATCCTTGAAAATGCTTTAAGAAATGCAATGCAGTTCAACTATAACCATGCTGCTTTTAATTGTCACTTTACTTATGAGCAGGGTTCACTGTTAAATTCTATGTATAGTTGCTGCAGAAGCAATTAAGAGAACGTAGGCAGCACTTTTTAAGACAACATGGTCTTTAGTTGCTGCAGCCTACTTTCACAAGACTTGATTTTGCTTTCTTTAGTACTGAATGCTAAGTGAATTCTTTGGGTATTAAAGACCCTTTAGGATGAACTGTGATGAAGGGCAAGATCCCTGGTCCTTAGTGCTCCCCTTGCACTGTCTGGTTGATACGAAGAGTGGAAATTAAGGATTAGGGTAGGAATGTAGGCACAGAGGATTGTGCTTCATCTAGTGTTCTCAGTTGTTCTGGCTAATGTTAATATGTACAAGACATAGGTCTGGGGCACACAGTCAAGGAGCTGGTACTTGCTGGGAACTCCTTTGAGTGGCCTGAGCAAGGAGCTGAATGTAAGCTGTTGCTCACATTCATCCTGTGAGCATGAGTGGTGTGTTCTTGCAGCTGTAACAGAGGAGTTATTTTCAGTGAAATTGGAATAGGCAATACATGCAGTAGTCTTTGAAGAGTTAAGTTTTAGCTGTGGTAAAGGCAAATTGCTTGTTTCCTTATGACTGGATTATAACAATAAGATTGTAATGGTGAGCTCAAAACAGCTTCAGCTAGGCTATAGGTCGTGTTCCTCAACACATCCCTGTTTTGTGCAGTTCGCTATTTCCTCTGTGATTAAACTTGACTTTAAGTGAAACTACAATGTTGGCAAATGCTGGAGAACTGTGGAAGTTGAGCTCCCTGCTCCTTATTGTTATTGCAGAAAGTCAACCGCTGGAACATGAGCTCACCACACTACAAATCTTCCAGTTTTTCTTTTGTCTTTTCCAGACGGCTGAGTAATTGCCCATTCTCTTAGGTATAGAGCCTTGTGAATGATTGTCTTGTTACTTGCCTGACAGATGCTAAACCTGCTATAAACTAAGTTGTCTACTTGTTTTACCAAGCGAGTGGGGCTGCATTAGTCAATAGTTGAGCTAACAGAGAAATAGAAGGAGGAACGCAAAACGCTCACTGGAACATGAACCAAAAACTTTGGTCCTGGGAGCCTTCAGGGATTGGGTTGGGTTTGGTTTTGTTTCGTTTGCCTCTGATGATTTGTGTGGAAGTTGATGCAGCTCAAGTGGTAAAGTCATCCCAGATTTCTCTCCATCATTGCTTACTAGAAGCCAAAGAATCAGCATGAGAGAGTTGCCTCTTTGCAAGTTCCAGCACTACCCTTTGCTGATACAAGGCAGATTATAGTGCAGAGCTGTCGGCTAAGCTTGGGGAAGCTGGGTCAATATGCTGTTCTCTGTATGTATGGCCAACTCTGGCAGGTGTTTTCTTGCATGCATGAACCTGTCTACTTGGCTTTGATAAGATCGTTGAACAGCCATGGTAGTTCCTAATGAGAGCGGAGGCTGGTTGCATCTACAGCTTGCTTTTGTACATCTTCAAGTTGCAATACTAAAACCACTGACTAAATACTGTGAAACTTTCTTTTACATTAATATTAATTAAGTCGAGGACTTAATATTAAACGTTTAATCATGCCTATAATGTCCTGTTTGTCTACAAAACAGTTGCATTCTGCAGAAGGCATTGATTAAACTTCATCGTGAAACTATTTCTGTACGTTTGCTGTTTCCTCAGCTATGATTTTTACCAAGCGCGTCATTATCCCTTCAACAACAGAACCTTCTGGAAAGGAGCAAAAGCTTCAGGGGGAAAAGGGGGGGAGCTTTTGTCATTTTAAATTTCTCACAGATTGCTCAGGGTAGCAAAACAATGAATGTTTCATTATTACCACAATAGATTAAAACATCTGCAATAAATAATGCTGATGGCTATTTGTGATGGCATGAAGTATTGTTTTTGTTCTCTTTTATAAAATTACAGCTCATTAACTGTCATAAAGCAAAGATACCATAAATAAAACAACTAGTAGTGTTTCATTTCCCAGAAATGTGAAAGCCTGCTGGTTGGGAACTTTGAAAAGTTTGTTTTCACAGCTGGAACAGTCAAGTATCGGAATATGTGTCACTTTTGTGGCCAGAGAAATCATGAGGATTCAAACAATTTTGTTTGTCCTCTTCACAAAGCTAATATTGCTCTTATCTTCCTTCTAATCATGAAGTGCCTTTTTATTTAGGCCACAAGACACCTGTATTGATCAGCAAGTATATATATATTTAAGTACAGAAGTAACTATAGAAGGGTTGTTACTTCCAAAAGGTAATTGGAAAACTTAGGCTGACTTCCACTGTGCTACTAACCATGGAGTAGTTGCCCAGATATCCCCACATTGAACCCAATAACTTGTATTTATAGTGGTGTTTCAAGAAAAGGCCTAATCTTAACTGCAAGTTGTTTATAATAATCCAATTGGTCCTTCATCAGAGATCACCTCATCTCACCTGAGATCATAGCAGTTTTATGCGCTCTCAGTTTTCAAGCTGTGAGCATAGACTTGCAGTGGCTCACTTACCTCACAGATGTGCAATGATATAACTTCAGATTTGTTTCCAATTTATTTGCCATAGACAGGCTTCTCCAGGAAAAAAAAGTTAATTTGAAAAGTAAAATAATTAGAAACATACCTCGTTGTCTCAAGTTCTGAATTCTCAAGTTCAAGTTTCCAGCCCCAGATTTTCTCCTGCGCGGCTCGGTATTTGTGACAGATTTAATCATGTGGTAGTTACAGGATAGCTAGGAATTTTTTCACAGGCCAGGACATGAGCTGGGTTCGTGCTGGAGCTGCAGACTGCACACATGCTGCGTCTCGTGGTGGGATGCTTGAGCCCACAGCTGTAGACTGCACAATAGGAAATCCTCCTCTGGATTTAACATTTATCAACATAAGGGCTAAATTTGTATTTTGGCTATAGCTGTCTGTATTTTGAAACAACAGAGTAGTGTACAGCACTCTTTGTTCCTGAGGCAATTTAGGATTAGATTAAAAAAACTTCTCTGGCAGTTTGAACCAAAGTGCTCAACTGCCTGCACAGTATAATCTTCCATTTCAAGGTCCAGCAGACATCAGGTGACAGGTTTTTTGGGGTTGTGCATTTTGTTTTGGGTTGTTGGTTTTTTTTTGAGGGGGAGGGGATGCTTCTTGGGCATCCCAGAAGATGCTTTTGTGACCACAAGCAGTTGCATTGCAGAATTCTCTCCCGAAGGAGAGCGTGGAGGCTGGAAACTAGCAGGAACCCAAACAAGTTCTGAAAAAATACATTTAAGACTGCACAGGAGGAGGGGAAAAAAAAAGAAAACAAAACCCTTACCACATGTAATAAAAAACACTTCTGGCTTAGTAAGTGCCTGTAGAGTATATCACCAGGTGCAGGATACTGATAATTCAGGGGAAGTATCAGTTCTGTGTTTAAGTGCAAACACTTTCTTGGACATCTGTCTGAAAGAGGATACTTGGCTCTTTGATCTGAGTTACCATCTACTGGTCAATGCTCTTTATAATATTTACTCCTCTTTTTTGAAACCATGCCAATATAGAAAGATTCTCTAAATAGTTTGGAATTATGTCCATCTTACTGCTAAGATGCTCAGGTGGGATTGGAAAGTTATAGGTATCATTTTTTTGACAAATAATAAGCCCAAGGTGCCTTTAAATGGTGAGGAAGCCTATTGGATAGGTGCAGGCTGTCTGCACTTGCTTCTGCTAATGATGGCGATAATCCCTTGCAGTTTCACTGCAGGATGTGCTGCAAGAATCTTGACCTCGTTTTCCCTCCTTTAGGGCACTGCTCTGATTTCTGGAAGTGGGGGAAACCTCCTCTTGTGCTCTTTTAAAAATGAGGTGAAGTTCCAGCTTTGCTGCCATCCAAGGCAGAACTGAGCACTCAAGTTTATATCAGTGAGATTAACCTTGGTAGGGTTTTGTTTTGACTTTTGGACAAATTAGTAGTACAGCATATCCTTTCTAAGCCGTGTTTTTAAAAATGCATTTCTGGATGAGGAGTTTAATACAGATTTCAGAAAGAAAAGAATATAATATGCTTTGAAGGAAGTGATTGGACTAGGTATTTCACCTTTAAATTGTGGAGAAGAAAGGCTGGGATAACAGACGGGGGTCTATATTCTCAGCAGCATACAGCTATGGTTCAGAAAAAAACAGTCCATTATATGAAAAGGAATGATATGTGTGGGGATCTTAACAAAGGGTGTCATTTGTTTGGGGTTTGTTTTGTTTTTTAACCTCCTTTCTCCTTTGTGATAATTAACTTGACATCTTTAAGACTTAGGCACAAATTCTGGCTGGGCTGACCACATAGACTGTCTCTTTGTGCATGTTTACAATATATATAAGAAAAAAAGAATCTGCGTGTTGAAAATGTCACCTGCTCCAAGTGAATGTGCATACGTCAATGCTGTGCAGCACCACTTTAGGCAGCGGTAGTAGTCAGAGCCCTGGAAGCAGCGTAGTCCCACTGCAACTGGTCTAAGCAGGGACCTCTTGGCTGCTTCTAGGTCTCCAGCTATTTGTTCAGAATTAGCTAAGATATTTCTGCACACAGATCAATAAGATATGGTGCAGTGCAGATGTTCTTTGCTGTATGAAACTTGGCAAGACCGTGTGGAGTAGATTTCAGTGGTCTGAAACTTTCTGAACAAAAAAAGCATCTCTCGCTCCAGCAGTATCAGAGGCTTGTTAGGAATCTCTGATTTCACAGATAGAAACTGCATACAGTTTCATATCCATACTTACTTAAGCATGGGAACTGTGGTCACAAATGCTTAATATCACTGATGAACAGCTCTGTATTGCATGAACCTATTCACTGATTTGTAAACCTAAAGACTCCTTTGCCTTTTATTCCAGAAAGGCTCTGAAATATGGAAGGAAAGTGTCTCCAAGCAATTTATCCATAGTAAAGGGCTTGTCACCGCAGTGCAGAACACGTGGATCTGAGGAGAATTTGTGTGTCTGTGCTGGTGTGATACACAATCCCTATGGACCGTAACTTAATTTACACCCTGAAATGTGCTAGACAACCTGCCCAAATCTGGGAGATCCTGGCACCGAGCCCTCTGTCTGTACCTTGTCCCAACTATTCCGGAGTTATTTTATCTTCTCCTATCATAACAGATAGGAAGGGAGTAATCTCTAAAGGAACACTTGTTCCTACCGAGCAGTATAAATGACATCTGTGAGCATGACATGCAGACACAGCAGTTCCTGTTTGCTGCAGAATCCGAGTGCTCACAACTAATTGCAGCTGAGGTTGGCTGAGGACGTTCAAAACAGAGTATTTTACATCTTAAGGCTGTTAGATTGTTTTTATTCATGTGGCATCCCTGAAAAACATTGCTTATGTGACACACAACCTGAAGAGAAATCACATGGGGTGCAAGAACGTGTGTGTGTGTGTACACATGTGTTTTTATACATATGTGTATATATACACACATACATAATATAGTTACAATACAGCATAGCAGAGATAAGATGCCTAAAGACATAGGGCTGAGAAGCTGGTATTACCCAGCTATAAATGGCCATTCCTGAGGCTCCAGTTTACACCTTATTAATCCTGGGATGCCCTTAGAACTGAGGATAACACCCCACAATCCACAACACACAGTTGGTCTTTCTTGGGTGGGGAAGTGTTAAGTCTCTCATGATGATCCCATGTCTGGAATGATTTGCAGATCAGCTGTATATGATGTCTAAAGGATACTACTGATGCTAATACTTCTAATTACTGTCTACTAAAAAATGCAGAGTAATGAACAAAGCTCTCTGAAATGCCAGGAATAAAGAATTTTCTCGGTGACCTACAGATGGCAGACCAATATAACAGATGAGCGATATGCTTGAAGCATATTTCTTTGAATATTAGAAACATAGTACACACTATTTATGAAAGTTTTCATGGAGAAAGAAGTTTTAACTGGGTCACTATAAAATTTAGAGCACTTTTGCAGTTTCTTGCTTTACCTTGAATGTGTTCAAGGTCTTTTGCTTTGTGCTATAAATTGTGTTCAAAACTAAATCCAAATGTTCTGAGCTGGAAATGTTTTAAGTATTGTTAGACTTCTCTAAAGATGTTGATAACTAAGCCCAACTTCTCAAAGATAGGCATGTCCAGGAGCATGCATAGATTTGCTTGTATGTAGTTTATGCCTTCAAATTACTCCTTTTTTTTAATAAGAATGCTGCACTTGTTTCCACTGACATCCTGCTTATGTTTTGTGTAAATCTAGGTTGTTTTTTTTTTCCTATGGAAGACACCAATAGGTGAAACTTACAGTTGACTTTTTTGGTCATTTAATAAAAAGCAAAAATTCTTTAAGAAGCGTTTGGTCTCAAAGGAAGGAAGAATTGTAGATATAATATAGCTTTTGTTTTCTCTTCCTCTTGGGTACTGAAATTCAGTGGATGATTTGATACTCTTCTGCGTCTTTAGCTCATAAAAGCTGTAATTCCAGAAGCACAAAAAAAAAAAGCAAGCCTTTTGCTTCACTTGGAGAAAAAGAATTTTTTTTTTTTGGGGGGGGGGGGTAAGAAAATGTGGGTTTCACCAACCTTGTTGTTCAGTGAATATCTAACAGAAAAGACATCTTAAACTCCATACTCTTTCAAGTGTTTTGTGTTTATTATATAACATCATTTAAAAGGGGTTGAAAGAGAAAAGCTGTTTTAGGTTGTACCCTTTCCATATTTTTTTTTTAGATGGCTAGAAATACAAACTCACTGTAGTTCAGTGTTTTAGTTTTTGGGGTTTTTATTTTATGACTGTAGATTGAAATAGGCATTTTTAAGATATTGGGAAGGATGGAAGTGATTACAACCTGCTGCGTAAGGCACTACTCAGGAAATTGAAGAACAGGGGCTTAAAAGTAGTCCCCGAACAATAGGCTTGACAGACTCTCTCACAAAATACTTCGACAACTTTTTTTTTAACAAGAAAAAACTCAGTTTCAACCAAGTGACTGAAAAATATTTTGCTATATTCTTGAACTGTTTTCTATTATGGAAATCAAACAAACTGTCATGCCGGATTATTCTTCAGGCAAGGAGAAAGAATGCTGGTTGAGGCCGCACGCAGGTCTGTGCTCTGCAGTACTGTCGCAGCTAAGCCTGTCCTAACTGTCTCCTAATCCAGAAGTGTTATTCTGGCTGTTAAAAGCCTAGTGGAGCAAAAACTCCTACACCTAATTCTTTTGGGCAATATATATCGAAAACACAAAGTGGCAGGAGAATTGTATATGGTCTTTCTGAGCTGCTCTTGTGCTAAGAAACCATGACAGAGGGGAGTCATGGTCTGCTCTGGCTGGTCTGCATTATCTGTCATGCATATGTTGGAGCAGGAAAAGAATGAATTACCCAGTGTATTAACTTCAAACGTGACAGGGAAGTGTCTGGTTACATAATATCTGCTACAAAGATGAAACGTGGAAGAGGCTGCAAAGGTGGCCCCTTAACGTTGCTATACGTGAATGTAAGAGCCTTGCTATCTCTGTCATAAGATAAATGTTATTTGAGGAAAACTGTCTTAACGATCTGCCTGCATCAGAAGTCCATGTGAGAATGCTGTGTGAGGGAGGTGGTGAGAATAATGATGCACCCTGATATTAGGGATGGAGCGTCAACCTGGCACGTGCCTGGGTGCTTTTTCCCTTTTTTTTTTTTTTTTTTAAACTGGGAATTATATACAATTGGAGCAAAAGGGGGGGAGATAATCTTGCTTTGAAAATGGCTTCTGTCATGATACTAAGCTTTGTTGTCTCCTGAGGTTTCTCAAACACCAAGAAGCAAATGAGACTAAGTAATTAAATGCAAAAACTGATCAAATAAGTTCTGCAAGTCTTCGCTGGCTCATGGGAAGGGGCTTCTGAATCAATCCTAAGGTCATGAACTGGCATCATACAAAACAAGCAGCATACTGAAAAGTTATGATTTAATGACTCTACAGTCTGTGACTTCCAGCCTCAGAACTGGGAGTTCGGGTATTTTCTCACACTGTTTCGCACACTTTTAGAAGAGACGGGGGTTCTGGCCCATTTTCTTTCTTCAGAGTGCAGAAACTCTGCTTTCTCTCCCCTATACCAGCATATAGTATTCTTGTCGCAACAACTGTATAGTCCAAGTTACTTTGAAAGGTAATACTTACAATGTGCTTTCCCTATAATATGACCTAGCAGTTACGAAACAGGAGGTTAGTGAAGATTATGGGAACAGCTGTCTGCTTTATGCCACTCCACACATTCCCTGAGCCAAACTTTGAGGACCTGACAAAACAAGGCATATTACAGCCAGTATCTTTTCTTTTTAAGGATCCATGTCTATGTAAAGAAGTCAAAATAGATTCAGCAGTAGCAAATCATACTTCTTTATAATTTACTCTGACTAGATTACCACGACTCAGACATCCCCAGTTTGCAAGCAAAAATATGTGCTGCTGCTTTTCCCAGGCTGTTCTGGGGAGATGTTTCCCTGAGCATCTACACAGGGAGAAAGAGAAATTGAACCAGGATCAGTTCTGTTATTTCTCTCCAAACTATTCATTTACCTAGAGTGTAAAAAAAAAACCAGTTTTGTTCTTTGTTTCTTTTTATTTGTTGTTTTTTGGTTTCTTTTTTTTTTAATAATAGTAAGTATAAGCTCTGAGCCTGCAGTTTACTATGTGCATATGGACAACTGCACCTGCACGGAGCCACGCTGACTTCAGTGAGGCACCATGTAGGCACAGCAACCTGACCACCCTTAAGTTGTAAAACTCAGGATGAGGAATTTAATTTGTTTATTTAGTGTTCCTGAAGGAGTAAGGCATTGGAAAGTGCCTGTAGGTTGTCAGCAGGTGCCATATGCATTTGCCCACGCAACCTTGCCAATGCACAGCATTCCTGACCTGTAACTACCCTCCTTGTGCATGTGGTGTTCAAGCTGATGACCATCCGGGGTTATGCTGCTTGCATTGAGGTAAGGGCAATGCAAATCTTGCTGTCCTAACTCCAGTTTGTAATTGGTATTATACTGCTAAAAGGCAAATGAATGGAATGCAACTTCCAAACTTTATTCTGTTTGACATGAAATGCATTGAGTTTTGTTGGTGTTTCCGTAGGGGTTTTTTGTTGTTGTTTTTACTGCAGCTCAGTTTTTGCCTGGACGTGAGGTTCCGGGTACAAGTTGTTCTTCACAGCAAGATAAGTATCAGAAATAGTGTGGCCAGCAGGAGCAGGGAAGTGATCGTGCCCCTGTACTCGGCACTGGTGAGGCCACACCTCGAATACTGTGTTCAGTTTTGGGCCCCTCACTACAAGAAGGAC
>NW_008825109.1:9849180-9851367 GCF_000699105.1 Pygoscelis adeliae
GAGGCTGCCCAGGGAAGTGGTTGAGTCCCCATCCCTGGAGGTGTTTAAAGGACGGGTAGATGAGGCGCTTAGGGACATGGTTTAGTGGGCATGGTGGTGTTGGGTTGACGGTTGGACTCGATGATCTTGGAGGTCTCTTCCAACCTTAATGATTCTATGATTCTATGATAACAAGTAAAGATACTGAGCCATAAGGGGAAAGCAGCACTGCTAATGCAACTTGCAAGAAAACACAAAAAAGCTGCATCCACCTGTTCTAACCTGGCTGTGCAAACTCATATGCATTTTATCCATGTTATCGAAGAGTCACAAAGTCTGGCTTGCTTGGGTACCACCATCAATGGAGGCTGTACCCAAACAGCAGCTGCTTCTGGCACTGGGACAGGCCTCACACACGCAGAAGAAGAGTCATGCCTTCTGCCGCACCTCTCTCCTCTCAAGTATCAAACTTGCATCAAAAAGTTTGCGATGTTCTTTATTGCGTGCAGCTTACCCTCATTCTGCCTCCAGCTATCATCATTCTGTCTTGACTGATGCAATTAGTCCTACTTCAAACTAATTCCTTTTTTTCATGTAGAAGTATTAAAACAATGATGTGCGATGTAACACCGGGCCAAATTCACTGTTGGAAACTGTTTCATGTAATTGAGTTTCACTATGTTTTCAGGTTTGTCTAGGGTTTGTCTCAGATTTGTTTCATTATTTAATCAGGACTAAAAACTGCTCTCTGTTAATAATCAAGGGTATCAAAGAGGGCTGTATCACGTTTCTGTGTTTTGAGAAGACTGCAAATAATTATCAGTAGGCAGGTAATTAAATACATAGTATTTTGTGTCTTTTTCAACTGAAACTTCAGAAGGAGAGTCTGTTTATCTGAAGATGTGAAGTAGATAGAAGTATCAGTAATGTATATTAAATAGACTTTTGGTATGCAGAGGCATACTTCTTGTCATGAAGGAGTTAACATCTGTGGGGAAGCTTGTGTTGGTTTCTCTAGTCCAGCCACTGAGCTTGAGCAAAATGCTTTCAAACACTAATAGGTCAAGTTTTATTCAAACATAAACTAGACCATTAGCTGCTTAAATAACACAAAACTCAAATGTTCTAGGTAAGACAATAACAATAGAAAGGTTTAACCATGACTCTCCCTTCTTGTTGCGTCCATGCAGCATGTGTCTGGTCTTGGTCTTGGCCCTGCAGTAAGCTGGTTGTGCTCTCCGCTCTGGTCCAGCGTGAGGCTGGGTACGCTGCTGCCCGCTTGTCTCAGCAGTCGTTCAGCCCCTTTGTACAGCTGCAAGCTATAGTCTGTATTTTTGTCTTCGGTAGTCGCTTTCTGTTACAACTTTTAGGCACTAAATTCTACTGCATTGTCCTTACAGAGAAATTAAAAGAAACTCTGACAAGTCTTTGGTACTGTAATTTTGAAGAACAGGATGAGCATGACTATAGTTGAGCAACTCCTTTGATGCTTCCCAATTATCCTATAATATGCTTGTGATTTAATTTCCATTAAATGTCGCTAGCAGATTAATCTCTCTTAAAATGCTGAAGAGGCAAACAAATTACTGCCTTATTATCAAGTAATTTTAGTACGGGTTGAGCAGAACCTAAAGGAAGCTGATCTTCTAAATCAAGGATACAACCTGGTAGGCAGGTTTATGTGGAAGGGGCTGAGAACATAAATACTTGTCTTTTCTGTAACTGTGCATTGATCCTTGTCTGAATAAATAATCATCCTGGTATCTGATAGGAGAATAGAAGATCCCACATCGTGCGGACGACTACCATGGCATATGCTGTAAGCATTTCTTTTTTTAAACAGGCTTTTTGGGAGACCTGTTTGATTTTCAGTTTTTCTCTAAAGCTGTTTTGGATACTCTCAATTACACCCAACTTGGATGGCTGCAGAGTTTTACCATGTGCCCTTGAATGTCTAGATCAGTTTATTCCCACTCTTGAATACCTTGGATATCTTTTTTCCCACTGGTTTGTGTGCAGGTTGGTTTTGTTTTGTTTTTTTTTTTGGGGGGGTGGTGGTGTTTGTTTGTTTGGGTTTTTTTCTGTTGTTTTTGTTTTAGTCAGTACACTGAAGACTTTCCTAGAACAGTGGCATCTGAGGGAACATAATGATAAACTGTCTTGTTATGTATTTTCCAAACTGCAAGAGTGAACTCCATTAAAACCAAC
>NW_008825109.1:9851648-9868401 GCF_000699105.1 Pygoscelis adeliae
TCCATACTGTAAACATCAGTTAATGCTTCTTGAAGTTCTTTCATTACTTGTTTCAGACAAATAGTACAGATATAATATAGCATATATTCAGGTAGCATTTGCTTGGGCATGTCTCTCTTTTCAGGAAAGAGCTGGAAACAGCTTCAAATACATATAGTATTTTTGCTTTTCTGCTCTGCAGTTGCCCAGACTAGTGATAGCTCTTTGGCAATCTTTGAAGTCACACATTCAGGCAATGGAATTATATGTTTGTTGTGACTTTAAGTCACCTTAGAGTATCCTTCCTAGTTTCCAACTGTTTCTCTGGATTGTCATTGATGTCCCGTAGGCCCTGCCTTGTATGTGCCAGCTACACATGGGATGTCTGGAATACCCTAGGGCAAATGAAATAGCCAGCTGGAGACTAGGAGGAATATCATAAGCCATACAAATGTCACCAAGCACCTGTGTTTAGGTAATTGCATACAAGAAAACTAGGCAAATCTTTGCATTATAGTCGAACAGTATTATGAGATCTGTAATATTCAACTTTTTCCTTGACCTTATTCTTTCCAAGGGTAATGATGTTCTTACCAAAGGGATGTTACTAGAATGGTAAGCATAATATGAGATGTAGTGTTTCCTTTGTTTAAAATCAGTGCTCTGAGAAAGAGTAGAAACTCTGATCTGAAAAACTGTTGAACTCCATACCCCAAAAGAAACCAAGGCCTCTTTTATCATAGGGTCAAATCACATTCAGCAGTGACAGACTTTGATTCTTAAACCACTGAAGTCTCGTTCACAGTCACCTTGCTGCACTTCAGTTAATAACATTTATACTCTAATTTCTGTACCAGATGGAGGTAGTCTATATACACGTATTAGAAAAGATGGTAAAATGCAATCTGTGCTGCCATCATCCCTCACAGTACTAATTCCAACAGCAAAGAGAGCTAGACTGAGATTTGGGAATTTGTCTCGGAGACCTCATCAGTCCACAGTGGCTGGTGATATACAATATGAAAAAAGGATTTGGAGGAATGGCTCTGGTCTTCCATGTGGTGCTAGCAACGGGGATTTTTATATGGCAGGACAGTAAATCATGCCATGCGTGATTGTGTGTTACGATACTTCTTTTCCATTCAAATATTGTGTAATAAGGAAAACATTAATTATATCACAAAATAGGCTTTAATGTGCTTGAATTCCTTGTTCCTAGCACAGAAAGTGATACGCAAGACTACTGTAGTGTTTATTGCACGCTGCTGCATTTTATATGCAAACTTTGGTAACTACTAGCAGACAACTGAGGTGTCCCGACTTCCCCTCATACATCACCCTTGGCTTTAATCACTAACTCCAGGCTTGCTTTTGTTTCTGGAGTAAAGTTAGGAGTTTGGTATGTTCTTTATGACCCGCAGTGGTGTAGGTCCCACAGCTCGCAACGGGAGACCGTGCTGCTCGGCAGTTCAGGAGGTCATTCCACTTGAGGAAGTAAGTGCTCTTGTTTAATGGGCGCTAAGGGTAGGATTCATCTTTTTCAAAGCAGTTGGAGAGAAGCACTCTGGGAGACAATTAGGGCTGTTTCTCTCCTCTGATTACAGAGGGAACCTAGGAGCACCATCTTCATAAGCTTTTGCAAGGAACTCTGATTCATGTCCACAAAAAAAAAAAAAACCAAAACAAAAACTTTTCAGCTTGAATCTCGAGTGAATTAGGCTTTTTTCACGTTTGATCTCAAAACATGTACGATGAGTGAAACACATTTTTTCCTGTACCTTGTCAGAATTCTTCAGGATTTTTTGCTTTAACTGATTGCATCCTGCACTTACAGTTGAGAGGTCTTTGGTATAAGCCTCCAGGTTTAATGATATTTACTGAACAACTCCATGCCTAGTGCCTGGCTTTCTGCTTTATAGACAATGTTGTTTGTGCCCATTATGAGAATTCACTTTTTTCTTTTCTTCTTTTTGGAAAATAAAAGGACTCTAACAACTGCAGAAAGTGATGGGTTCTGCAATGCATTTTATTAATGATTGCCTACTACAACTAAGTCCAGATGAGGGAAGAGCTTAAAACTAAGACTACTCTTGTGCTTTCTATTAGAAACACATTCACGGTATTTTAAGTAACTTGGCTGCACCTACTAATTTTAAACAAAACAGCTGATTCCTGCACGTATTTATCACATGTACAATTAGTTGCTCTTTGGTATAACCAATTAGCCCTTGCAGGGGGAAGTTTCTCAATTTGAAGTTATTTGCAAGCAATATCTATGTAAGGGCTGCTCCTGTGAGGCTGTACACAAAGGGAAATATTTGTATTATTTGTGTAAGTTTAAGTCACACGTTATTATGTTTCTTCATTTCTTACTTCCTTTTCATAAAAATCTCTTAAAGGAACTAGGCAGAAAGTTAAAGCAGTGCTGGACTGTACTTACTGAAGCCAAGTTTTCAAGCATAAAAAGTAAGCTTATAGCCAAGAAGAGATAGCTTAAGACAGTTTCTCGTATTGATGAGATATCAGGTCATTAAAATGTCTTGCTTTGCAGGAAAGGATCAGGAAAACTTCTTAGCTACAGGCTGATGCCAAATGACGTAGAATGTGTCTGCAGAAAGTGAGCTGTAACTTGGCTTAAAGAAATACAGGTAGCAAAGAGCCCAGCTCATGGCTTGATGTGAAGATCTGTTATAGATCAGG
This sequence comes from Pygoscelis adeliae, assembly GCF_000699105.1. Taxonomy (NCBI): domain Eukaryota; kingdom Metazoa; phylum Chordata; class Aves; order Sphenisciformes; family Spheniscidae; genus Pygoscelis; species Pygoscelis adeliae. The sequence continues at coordinate 9,854,328 of NW_008825109.1, forward strand.
CATTATGCAAAAAATCTTAGTTTCATTTAGCCTATGTCTATGCAGTTGGTCAGAAGAGAAATTGTCCTGTCCTGTGAGGAAATGTTCCCAATGTCACTAGAAAAGGCTTATGAGGAGGGGAATGCTTTTTGGGGCTACGACTGAGGCCAAGGCTTGGAAGAGACCCTTGGAGCATTCCAAGAATGAGTCCCCATTAAGAAACAAAACAGGATATTGTTTTAGGTATCTGGCTGTTTTGAGCACGTTAACTGGTTAACATGTTAGTTGGCTGTAATTGTTGATCTTCAGGAAAAAAAAATATGCAAGGTGTAACTCTCCATCTATGTATTTAAGCAATTATCTGTTGCTTCAGAGGAGATCATGGCCTTTCAACTTCCCCCAGTAGCAAAGGAACCTCCAAGTTTAGGTGCTTTGTACAGCCAGACACTAAGAGCTCTCATCTTCTACAGACCCATTCCGCAAAGCATTTGTCTCCCTTTCCGTAGATCCTAGTACGTATTTGCCTGTGCAGTTTCTAATGTGTAGAAAAGTAGCAAAAATAACAGTGATCATAGTAAGCCCCTCTGTCTTGCCTTTTTTGTGCTTGTTCTGTGCTACCTTTCACATTGTCCCCAAATTTTGTGGAGACTGGTAATGAAAGGACTAGAGGCTGAATAGTCCTCCTGCTTGCCAAATGGAGATATGCTCCATCCTTATCTCTGCTGGTCTTCTACTGGTTGTTGTCTTCTGTCTGTGATGAAGGTCTTTTTAAACTTAAGAAAATGAGATTGTTTAGAAACATTGGCATTGGTTTTATTTTTCTGTATATGAAATTGGAACATGAAAATTTATATAAAATAACGTTGTAGGAAAGTGTTACTGCAGGATAAAGGTTGCGCTAAAACCTAATCAATGTGTACATACACCTCTGCGTGTGTACTAAAGAAAACAGACAAAAAATTCTTGTAAAATGCCAAGTAATTACTTGATTCTTATCAGATATAACTTTTGAAGGTAAAACCATATTTTGACTGAAAAAAAAGTCTTCATTACAAAACTTTCTTTCTGATTTTTTTGGAAGAGCAGAATATTTTTTTAAAAAATGCACTCATCTTAATAAATAAATAAAATAACATCCAGACTAAAACAGCATTAGAAATACTACAGTCAGAACATCCAAAATCATGCCTTTGGAAAGAATGTAAATGATGTTACAAGAACAATTTTTTTTTTTCTTTTATGAGTAAAACATCCAGAAGATGCACTGAGGAAAAATAATTTTTAAATAACTTCACTCTTGGGGCTTAAAGACCAGCCCTAAATAATTGTGCACTGTTGTTTAGGTTACAGTATCACTGACATTGGAAATACTACCTATAGTGCACATTTGTGGTTTGGTTTTCCCATGAAACAGATGTGAGGTACTTGTGAGAACAATCAAATGAAATTATTTCATTCCTGATTTTTTTAAATTTTTTTAAAGATGACTTAATGGTTGAAGACTTACTATAATTATTACTTACATATTTAGTTTACATTAAATCAGCCTCAGTATGGGGTCAGGACATTAGGAAAAGGAAAATTTTGAGGTTTTGATGTTAATATTGGGGTTTTTTTGGAAGTACTTCAGCAGATAGAGATGGAACCTCTTGAGTTCATTAGTGCAAGAAGAGTGGTGAATAGAATACGATTTTCCTTCTTAATTCATTTGTCTATTGGGAAGTAACCCCTGTGAGTAAAAATTACTGTTGATCATAAAGTAATCCCATGTATGCAAGCAGATGCAAGACTTCTGATGTGTGTTTCTGGTTAAAGCATAGGCATGCTATGTAACTCCTTCAAAGTTCATTGGTGATTGACGGTTATTTCTTTCTTGAAGGGAAATTCACTTGTATAAAGTATTTTCAATCTTTTAGAACTTAATGGTCAAATGTTTGCCCTGATGCTAGTAAGGAGGATTTAGATGGGAAGAAATGGTACTTGTTTTAGAAAGCAGAAGTTTGAAAGGGGCCCCAGGAAGTTAGTAATATTAAGAATCCCAAATGTTAATTAAAAGACTTGATACATTATTTATGGGTGCTTTAAATATATCGTATGGTCTCTGTGCTAGCAGTAATTTCTCCAGGCTTCTATCCACAGGCAAAACATGCTGAAGCTTTCAGATTCTCAGTTTGCCTCAAACTTGTCACAGTTCTCCAGGAATTAAGAGATTCAGGAATGCAAAATTTTGTGACTAACATCTGAATGGAGTTAATATCCTGTATTGAAAAGAAACTTCACTGAAAACACCTTTAAGAAAAGCTGCTTTCAATAAAGCTTAGTGCTAATGAACAATGAACTATATGAAGTTTGAAACTCAAATGAAGCAGTGTGGTTGTTGTAAGGCGTGCTAAACTACAAAGGCCAAGCCTAGGATCCAGTATAACTTGTTTTTTGTTTATGCCAAGAAAGGTCTGTTGGAGAGTTACAGTCCCAACAGTGTGTATGGTGAACAGATTTGCATTTCAGATCCATCTATTTATTACTGATGTATGCTGGCATTTCCCTTCTCTGTGTGTCAAGGAGGTAAATAACTCCCTACCCTGTCAGTTCTGCAGTGAAAGACAAATATGTTCCTGGGAGCTCTTGCCCAAACGGAGCTCAGCCTGCACCACGGTACTGGCCAGAGCATGTCTGTGCTGCCCGAGACCTGCAGCGGGGCTAGAAGGCACAGACCTCCAGGTAGCTCCACCTCTGAGAAGGCCAGGTGGTTGTTGTTAATGTAGCTTACTTTTTCTTTGAGAGGACTAAGTTTAAGTCAAGTTTTCATGATGCTTTAGTTTGGGGGGAAGACTGGCTGGAACCTGGGAAGAACCTGTACCAGCAGAAGCTGAATGCCTGTGAGGAGGACTAGAAAAATGTCAAAAGGAAAGGCAAAAAGAAAACCTTGTGAAAAAGATTATGCGCTGTAATGCAAAATCCAAGCATCTTGTATAGCTTTTTTTTTTTTTTTCCATGCTCACTTGCTCACCAAGCTTGTTTTAGTTGACTTGTCTCAATACTTGGTCTTGACTTGCATGCCAGACTTGCTGCCTGCTTCTGAAATACCTGCAGCCCCCAGTGCTTCTCTTCAGGTAACCAGGCAGCCAAGATTGGCCACCTTCCTGAGGCCCAAATCCCAGGCCCTCTTGTCTCCCTTCCGTCTTCCTTCCTTCCTTATAGCTCCTTTTCATATGCCAGCTCTAGCCGTGGTGTTTCATGCAGCACAGGTAGATGTTAGTCCTATCTGACAAGGATTTGGTTGCCGTTTTTAGTAATGAAAACCTTAATTTCATTTCACTGGTGAAATGATTGCCTTGTCCTCTGTTGGCATTCCCTCTGCTGCCGTCACCCCAAAGGAAAAAAAAAGTTGTAACTTTGATGTCATTGATAATGAAGCTATGAGAAGTTTCTGTTCTATAATATCGTGATTATAATAAAATTACAAGAACTGGTTATTCATACTGTGTAAAACAGAAACCCGAAAGTCACTGGGCAGGGCGTGTATTATTGATGATGTTACTGTATGCAAGAGGAATGCATAAGTGAATTTTCTCAATGCTCCTTCATTTCTTCAAAGAAATGACTTAATCTGAGCTAGAAGTTGCCAAATTCACGTACAGTGTTTGCAGTTGTACTCCCAGCAGTTAATCTGAAGACAAGTAAGGGTGAAAAAATATATTTTCACTTTTTTATTTATTGAAATAAAAATTAAACAAAACCCAGCTTTCCCATGTGAAATGTTTTTAATTTTGAAATGTCAGCCAATGTTACTCCAGTGCAACAAAATATCGACCACAATACAATGTTTGTCAATTTAAAATATTTTAACTGTCTATGTCTCTTAATACATGAGCATTTTTTATAGGTATTATAAATAGTATAGTGTATAAATAAGTAGTAATTACTCAATAAATGATTGGAAAATGCACACTAAAATTATAGCAGGTATGTAGTGTGGTTTAGAAACTGACCTTCTGAAATAGTGTATTGCTTTTTTTGTTAAAATCTCTTGAAATACGATTATGAAAACTGATTCATGTAGTTGAATAGGAAGAATTTTGGAATTACTGCCTATTTCTATTGCAAGCTGTTGCTGGAGTACACAAGTAGAAGAATCACACAGAGGCAAATTACCTTCATTAGGAGATTCACAGAAAAGTGAGGAGGTGAGGGTGTCAATATGTAAAGGTGAGATTTGAACATCTAACTTTCCTATGATTATCGAGAAGTCAGGAACACCCAAAGTAAAAAATCTTATTTTCAACAGTTCTGTTCTGCCTTGTGATTTTTGTATTCATATAGCTGAGCATTGGGTTCTTGTTTTCTTTGTCTTGAGGGGGCAAAGGGAGAGATAAAAGTATCAGTACTCTGTATTCAGGGCAGACTGACCTGCTTGGAGAGTTTCTCTGTTTGTGGTAAATGGCATCTGCTGTTGAGACACTTCTGACTTGATTTTGATTTGTTTTTTCTTGCAGAAATCAGTTAGGTACCTTAAAGATCAGGTGTCTGTACTAAGTGTGCCCATCTAAATAAATGCACAAGCTCTAACATGATATTTGCACATTAATGACATAGCATTGATATATGAAAGGTCAGGAGTGAGACTTGTGTCAGATTGAGTGCAGGCCTGCTAGCTCATGTTTAATGGTGAAAATACCATGCTTTGTAGTTGGAGCAAGCTGGGAGCTTGTATATGCTCAGGTATTACTGCTCAGCTACGAAACAATAACTCATTAATCCATGGTAGCTCTTTCTTGTGGTCACCTGTTCGTACCTAAGTATAGGAGTTGCTGTTCACGCATGTAACTAAATTCTCATCCAGGTTCTTACATGTGTCTCAGCTAGCACAGCACCTTTTTTTTTTTTTTCCCCCAAGCTTTGACAAATACTATCTTTGTTCAAGTGTGACACGTTGACTGTAGTAAAGATTTGGATGCTCAGTGACAATACAAGCAGCAATAAAAAGGAAAGGTTGAGGTGATAACTCTGAACATCATATTGTAGCTAATTATGAGGGCATGTAGACAGTCTAGTTGACATACCGTATCCTTAACTTCTTCATATTTCAGTTTTATCCCTCTGTAGTCAGATGACTGATAGAAATTATTTTGTAGTACACTGTGGGTTTGTGTGTTTGGTTTTTCATGGTTTTTGTTTTTTTTTTTCTTCAGACTATGACTGAAAAAGTGCTAGTTAGTCACTTAAATATGTTCCAACAGTAGCATCAAAATAAATTGCCTTAGAGGCCTGTAAAGGAGGAAACTGCTGTCAACCCTGAAATGACATTATTTCTGTTTTTCCTACTTTAGTTATCTCGTGTGTGCTCCTTGCCTAACTTTGTTTGTATATAATGCTTTGCTACATCTTAAACTAATCCAGTCTCTCTCCATTGCAGTTGCAAAAAAAGTCAGTTTTAATATGTATTCAATATCACCCACCAGACTGTTTCCGTCACCTTATTTTTTTATTTTTTTTTATTCCCCAAGGCAAGAACCCAGGAAGGGTATCCAAGCCTTGTAAAAGTTCAAAACTTCATTTCTTTTTACTACAGATCTGTTTTTTCATTACCAAAATTTTACTAGCATATTCTTCCATTGAGTAAACATAAAGGCTATTAGCAATTCAAGAGATAAAACTGCTTTTAGAGACTGCGAATTAATTTAGAGACATTTCTTGATTATATATGGGGAGAAATCCTGGAACTCCTAAAGGTCGCTGCTGGTATCAGCACTGGGCTGAGGCGCTCAGCCCTGTACCATTTGATAGCACTGATGACATTGCTCTCCGTTAAGAATTAATCAGCCATCAAGAGTTGCCAGTGGTGGGTCCTGTGAACTCCTACCCCAGTGGAAGTCTGTGACATGGAAACTGATGACATACGGAACCTATGGCAAAAGCTATTAGCTCTTACATAGGGTGGAGAGTGGTGGACTTAGGGGTTTTGTATCTGCTCCTCAAGGTGGCCTATCTTCTTCCTAGGGTAGTAATCCAGTCTTGCAGGCACAGCACTTCAGTGTCTGATATTTTGGGGCTTGTTTTTGTTTTCCGGTATGGATAATGGGGTTGCATAAGACGAAGACTTTTTTCTCTCCTATAAAAAGCCATGGAAACCAATCATGGATAAGGTGTTGCTCTTCGGTTGGGTTTTCATTTTGTCTGTTTTTTAATGTGATGTCAGGTGGATATCTGTCTAGCAGATCCACAAATTAGGAAGAAGGGAAAAAAAAAAAGGAAGACAGTCAAAAGTAGGACTGTTGTCTACAACCATAAGAAAAATATTTGCTCTCCCCCCAAATACATACACACACACACACATGCACCCCCTCATAATAGGAGGAGGGTTAGACCTGTTTCCTACATACCAAAGGAGGTTGTTCCCTCACCTCTGTTGCACTCACCACTTCCTGAATTACTTCTCTGAAATATGAAATATCTGTGGTGTCATCATGGAAACTTCTCTGTATGGAGATTGAAGTAAACTCAATAATAAAAAAAAAACCAGATGAAAGTATTGGTAAGCCGTTAAAGCATTATACTTGCTTCTAGTATTTGTGTTGAAAAATCTTTAAAATGGGACTATAAATTGTGATGTGAATAGTTATTTTTGGAAATGCATTGGTACGTGAAAACTTAGTTACACAAGGGGTAGCTAATTCTGAGAAAATCATAAAGTTGACATTGTTTCCTGTTGGCACAACCATAGTGGCATAAAAACTGGTCACATCTGCAGCAGTCAGCGTGAGAAAGTGTAAGTAATCGAACATCTCATTTTGCTGTCCTGATCCCCTGTTTTGATGGATTATGTTGTTCAGGAGATGCAGTCTAGAAGTGTTCAAATTTTCTGATGCTCTGCAGAGTTGGTGAGGCATATGGAAGTCAAAGGGCTATGCAAAAGTGCTTGATATTAGAACTTCATTTGTCACGTCTCTTGAGGTGACACCTAACATTTGTCACCTCTCTCGAGCTTGGTACTGTACTGAGATTCATCTTAATGCATTATAGTACACTAAATATGCTATAGATCTGTCTTTTCTAATATAACACAAATATATAGAAAGAAAACTTGTACATCCTTCAACTGATATGTGGATGCTGTTTACCCAGGCATTTTTAGATAGGAGCCTGATAGTAAAACAAATAAAATGGAGACATTCTCACCATGAGAGAGAGATTCATCCCAACAGCCTGTTTCTGCAAATGCATTCAGATGGAATGTAACATCCAGATGTTGTCTCATGAGTTTAGCTCATATGCAAAACATTCCGTTAGTAATATGATTCCACAAGAAACCATAAAACAATAATAAAATAAAACTCATCAAGAGATGGTAAAGACTTATTTATTTTTAATTGCTGTGATAGGCCCTTCCCCTCCTATTGTCAATTCAAAATTCTTTCCTTTTGCGGTTCAGGTTGGAATATGTTCTTGCTGTAAAAACCCAACTAGTTTGGTGGTCCTCTAATTGGGTGTTTAATCAGTTTAACAGTGTCTTCCAGTTTGACAAATACGTTATCTAAATTTTTACCTTCAGTTGTAAGATACTTTCTTTTGGACATGCAAATTGTAAAATATTAACTACTTTAGATGGTGCTGTAAGATCTCAGAGGATAATGCATGATAATTGTTGTAAAATCATGGTCTGATCAATGATGATCTGTGTCTTGTAGCTAGCAGAGTCTCCATCTTTGATTTTGGGGAAATAGTTGGTGGCTTAGTATTGTTGGGCATGGAGGTTTGGCATGGGGGAACATTTTCCCACTCTTCCCAAAGCCCTTCGTGCTTTATATTTGGAATGTACCCGGTCCATGAGGCATGTGCAAGCATCTGTGAAATCTGAAAAAAAATGTGACAATGTTGAAGACTGAAAGGAACAAATAGAGAAAATGGAAGTTCAAAATATGTCTTTGAGTAAACTGGAAGTCAAGCATAAAGACATAGTTATACTTTCAAGACTTGTATTACAGCAGACTTTTATTCCTGGTTTGAGGTGGCATAATATAAATTTTTGTCCTCAAAGGCTACATTTAGAAAAAGAAAGCAACCTACAATAACAACAATATAAGGAGGATAACCCAGTGATAAATATCCGAGTTAACTGAGCAGTAGGGGGTAATTGTACCCCTGTATTAATTTTTGATGGTGATGCAGAAAAGTACTGTGTTGGACTATACTGGATTACATATGCTGCATTAGAGATTAACTACAAAAATATATAATAAAAACTTGTTTCAGCTCACAGTTACTGAGTCAACAGGCTAACTTTTCATGTGTACTGTGCTGTGTTAGGCCTTTTGGGGAAAAAGATTTTGAAGTAATCTCTTTTTTTTTTTTTTTTTTTTTTTTTAAAGGCTTACTACTTACGATTTGCACATCAGGTAAAAGAAAACCAGAGTAAAAATGTAGGGCACTGTCTCCTAAAAGCTCCCTTAAATTTAGCAATTATAGTTTTGTAGGCTCTGTTTTTCCCCCTAAACACATATCCCTTCATCTTCTCCACTCTCATCATCCCCAAAAAAAGGAGGAGTCATCAAAAATGAGGCTATCCATCTCTCCTTTTGGAGGAGTGAACTGAGTTCTGGCAATGTCGCAACCCTGCAAGATTAGGATTGTGATATTTGACATAGTTAACAAAATGCCTGTCCTAGTGCCAGCTGCCAGCCCTGACCTGATGCGTGGAAGCAAACATTCCCATGCTTGTCTGCTGTTCTTCACACAGCAGAAAATTCTTGTTTTTCTTTGTATGACTTGGTATTACAAATAGTTACCTAGGCACAATGTATTTTCATTATGTAAGGAGCTGTACAAATATGTCAGTAAGTGACCGAGGAGAAGAAAATTAAGCTTTTATGCAATTCCTGGAAAGATTTACATAGCTTTAAACTACCTTTTCCATTAAGTCACTTGTGCGTAAAGTTCTCAAAGAAGTCATGCCTCCCCAGAAGGATGTTTGAAGTGAAGCTGTAATGCCATGTAGTATGGAGCAGTCATGGGCCTGTAGGGATGGGATCTGTTAGTCCACCTTGGGAAGGCATGGTTAAGAATTTACTGCTTTGTCCAACTGATTTTTACTTCCTGAGTGGAAGAAGTTGTTAGTATTAGTAGTTAGAAATGCAATTAGTAGTTGATTAAATAGTAAATGACAGCTTGAATAGTAAGATATGCAGAAAAATGCACTGTTTAAGAAAAGAAGAAAAAAATATTAAAAAAGCAAAAAAAACTCAAAATCCCCAAACATTCTCTTGTTTACTGATGAACGTCAGATTTATTCAAAGCAAGTACTTCCAGTCTGATGAAATATTGTCATATTCATACAAGGTATAATTAAACAAAACCTTTTGGTGGTGAATAGAAATAAACCTTTATATAAGGATTAAATACTGCAGTGCTGCTGGGCACAATCGTATACAGTATAGTCAGTCAATCTTTTAGACATATTTCTTTTCCCAAATATTAAGAAAGAGTGAAACAAATTATATTGTATGCGAGAGAAAGTTGTTGCTCTAATGTTAATTTCCCTGTGTATTTAATATCCCATTAAATTTGGATTTACATTTTTATTGGTTTGGAGGTCATTATTTGTGTATGCTGTGGCATTGGTTTTCTAAATTGCAACTTTGTGCTTTCAAGCGTAGCCATTTTCATTTGAAAGGGGATATACTGAAAATGTGCTAAAGAGAGCCAACTGTTATACAATGCTTTCCAAAGCTTTTTCCCAGGACTTAATGGCCAGCCCTCTCATTTGACCTGGAGTGAAACAAGTACCTCTCTTATCTAAGTATAGGTCTCCCAAGCAGGAAATCTCATACAGAAAAAGTAGTATTCTGTTTTCATTTTCCTTTAAACTCAGTGCGATTTAACTTGGACTAAAATAACTTAAACTGTTTGGGTTTACTGGGAAGGGATTGTTGCACTTCTTAAGTGAGCATCTGGTACGCATGCAACTGTGCCATATGCAATCCCGGTGTCTTTAGAAGGTGAAAGGCCAGTGTAGTGGTAATTTTGCCCTCTTTGCACCAGATGTTAAAGCTCTGCAGTGTCCCTGAGTGACCATTAGATCACAGGCAGCTCGGATTGGTGGTTTATGTTTAATTTATTATCACACTATTAATCTATCTGACTGTCAGAACTCTCTCTTCCTCATCATTTCCAGAAGTCCTTATATTTTAGGGACAATTTAATTTCCCTTATGATAGATCACTTTTATTTTGGCTATATATTTACATAGATGAAGCTTGGCATCCGTTTTTTGGGGATGGTATTGAGAATGGCAATATATAAATCTAACAACTCATTAAGCTTTAAAATCATGCCTGAATTTATTTCAGGCAGTATGCTATGGATTAAAACACATCTCCTACAATCACCTTTTGTGTTTAAAAAAATCCCAAATCACCAAAAAACAAAAACCAATGTGCAACACCCCCCCCCACCCCACCACCAACCCCCCTCCAAAGTAAGTATTTTTTCCATTTACAAGTATATTTAGATGTAGCTGGTATGTTTCTTGGATTCTTGGCTGGAGTTGGCTTGCTTAGTTTTGCATTTGTATTTTTATGTGGGCAGGGAAGAAAGGGAGAGGGACTGCTGGGTGGATGAGTAGTAAGGGAAAGATGCATGGAAATCGCTACTGGTAATTCTTGGAATATTTAAAGCTAACAGTGGGGAGGAATTGACAATGCTGTTCTAATTTATTTTACTATCAAGATGTTTTCTTGCTTCAGTAGTTCATAGGCAATTTTAATAGGTTATTGACTTAAACTGTGGTCTTGACTTACCTTTAAGGGAACAAAAGAAAAAAAAATATTTCCATATATTTGTTCCCTGTATTTCTTCCCCCGCACCCCTGCCTGCCGCCATGCCAAATATTTGTAACACTTGCTGGGGGAAAACGCTTTTTATAATTAATACTTTGCTCCATCAAGTGAAGTCTTTATCCAAACGGGATGTTCATTACACTGCTAAAAGTGATGGTGGAGTCTGCAGGACTAAATTATTCCTTGCCCTGTTCTGACACCCCCCCCCCCAGCAGCGCCAAACCTGCAGACCAGCTACTGTAGAAATAGGTGATGAGAGACTGGATGCTCATGACTGCCTGCCAGACAGCACTATAAATGGATTATGTCCTCAGCAAGTCTTCCCCGCTCTTTCAGCCGTAAGAAATTCATAGTTCAAAATTCACTTTTTGCTTTGGGTTCAGTGTGCATGTGCTCAGGGTGCTGCCTTCAAAGATAGTTTTGAAAGTTTTTTATTGAAAAAATATCTGGTGCTCTTACCTCTGGCAGACTTGCTCTTTACTGATGTAGCTGCTTTTGGGTATTACCAGCCTTTCTGGGTCAAGAAGGCAGAAAGTCGTATGTTTCTGTAAGTACCGCAGAACAGGTATTTCCATACTGCTGTTCTTGTCCTGATAGGCTTGTGCACCCCTGGTAGGACGTGGCACATCAAGAAGACCTGGAATCGGAGGGAAAACTTAACTGGTGCCTTTTGGGAGCCCGAACAATTTAAAAGAAAAGCGAAATTAAGCAAGTTTGGGAAGTCCTCAGAAGCTAGGATTTCAGTTTTCTATGTGCTTCTGAAAAGGTGATTCTTGTAAGTTAGCACGTGCATGGATAACTGATAGCAATCGTTAATTTGTAGAAATCTCTCTTCTGTATGTTGACTATATGGGGGGTTTAGTACTAATTGAAAACCAGCAATATGCTAACTTCTATGAGTTGATGTCCTTTAACTACTATTAGAGCATGAAGTGCTCGGGCATTGCGCTGTCAGCTGAGGCAGTGAAATTAGGAATGAATCTAAAACAGTACCGTTGAAATTTCAACAGGACCCAAAGGAATGTAAATATATCACTAACAAAATACAGCATGAGTTCTGTTTTTTATTACTTGAATATAAACTTGTACTGTATTTTGTTAGTTCATATAAATTCAATAAAACAATTCCCAGTGATTTGTAATGCTCATTTTAATTTACACTGTTTATTATACAAAGCACATTAATCTTTTCATGCAATTTTTTTTTTCTGTGATTAATGGCAATAAGTATTGCATAAAAGCTTGCGAAAAGTCTCTTTTTCCCCCCCCCTTTATGAAACTTCACGTAGTGAGGTCACAGTAACTTAAAATAGTGAGTTACTTAACTTTTAATGTTTACAGCAATATTTTGCAAAATCGGTGATCTCATTATTCAAAATATATTTGTGTTAATTCATAGTAAGTTGCATGCGTGGAATTTTATGATAAATGTTCCTTTTCTGCAAACATTATGACATACTTAATAGAGAGCAGAGATCAGGCAGAAATCTGCACAGATGTACAATGATTCATATTTATTCACTGGGATAAAGCTGCAAAGATTACCATGGCATTCTGTGTGTTTAATACCTAATAAATATTATGTTTGTGTAATTACTTGCAAAAGAATTTGTAGAGAGTTTAATGATGATCACTTTAGTGCAAATGAGATTAAATTTTTCCCTAAATTAGCACTTGCAAGTCACTTGGGTCAGTGACCAAATTGTAATTACTGTTTAATGTGTCTACAACCCCTGTAGTTTGCATGCTCCTTTACAGACGCACCAGAAAACAAGGTCTCTGCCCAGTAAGCCTTAGCAGTTGTGTTTGTTCTTACAATTGTATAGATTCTGCTGAAGATACTGGAAATGCTTGTGTTACAATAACTGGAAGATAAATTTGGCTTATGTAAGTGGTAGTGCAGTTTTGAATCCTGTTAGAGGTAGAGGAAACTTTAAGCAAAAGCAGATTCATCCATTGTTAAGGTTTTCATGTATTATACTCGAGGCAGCAGTTTATGTGGCTGGAGGGCAGAAAGTTGGCTGCGGGCTGCTCAGGCCTGGTGGTGAGGATACAGCGCCCAGTCCCCTGCCCTGGCTGGGGCAGCTGCACCAGCCCAGCTGCGGTCTGGACTTGGTGTAGCCCTGGAGGTAGCTGGCCGGGCTTTGGTCTCCAGGACTGGGGTGGTAGCAGGGTCCTCAACTGTCCCTGGAGGTGCATGCTGCCAGTGGGGCTGTCCCTGCCAGGTTAGGGTGCTGCAGGAGGAGGTGAGCAGACTTCATGTCACCAGGGAAGAGGAGAGAGGGAGCACGAGGATCTTCAGCGACCCTGTAGAAACGTGCCTGCACCCCGTCTGCACAGAAGGTGGCAGATGGAGGCTGCTTGATTGAGCTGCAAATGCAGACTGCCATCGTTACAAAGGCCAGAGGCTTGTGGCTTCCAGCAGCAAGAGGATGGCTCTGTCTGCCCCCACAGATCTGCACCTGCAGAATAGGTTTGGTTGGAAGGGTGATTTCCCAGAGGAAGGGCTGGGAGCTCCCTCTGAAGAAGTGTCACCGGTGCAGAGTCTGAACCTCATGTCTACCACAAGAGGAAGTGCCAAGGGATCACGGTGGGAGACTCCCTGCTGCAGGGGACAGGGGCCTCATCTGCTGGCTTGACCTACTGTCCAGGGAGACTTGCTGCTTGCTGGATACTCAGAGCTGGGATGTCATGGAGGCTGCCAAGGCTCATCTGGCCCTTGGACAGTTTCTCCTGCTTCTCTTCCATGTGGGCATCAGCAATATGGCCAGGGGAGACCTGGCGTGTATCAATAGCAACTATCACACGCTCCTCACCTTCAGAAAAGGCCAAAAGGACAACGTGGGGAACTACAGACCTCACTTCAGTCTCTGGGGAAATGACCAAGTAGAAATTTTGGGTGCATGAAGGCAGTCGGTGATTGGGAATGGATGGTGTTACCAAGGGTAAATCATGTCTGACCAACCTGGTTGTCTTCTATAATGAAATAACTGGATTTGCAGATGAGGAAAAAGCAGAGCCTGTCACTTACCTCACCTTTAGCAAAGCTTTCCCCAATGTCTCCCACAATGTTCCCGTGTCCAAGTTAAGCTATTAAAGTCTGAGTGGATCATAGAATCATTAAGGTTGGAAAAGACCTCTAAGATCATCAAGTCCAACCATCAACCCAACACCACCATGCCCATTAAACCATGTCCCTAAGAGCCTCATCTACATGTCTTTTAAATACCTCCAGGGATGGTGACTCAACCACTTCCCTG
>NW_008825109.1:9868684-9910802 GCF_000699105.1 Pygoscelis adeliae
AGTGAGGGGCCCAAAACTGAACACAGTATTCGAGGTGCGGCCTCACCAGTGCCGAGTGCAGAGGCACGGTCACTTCCCTACTCCTGCTGGCCACACTATTTCTGACACAGGCCAGGATGCCATTGGCCTTCTTGGCCACCTGGGCACACTGCCGGCTCATTATGATGGACAGCTAGATGAGTAAAATACTGATTGGGTGGACTAAGGCTGATGGGATGGACCAGCAGGAACATTAGGAAGTTCAGCAAGTACAAATGCAAAATCTTGCACTTAGGAGGAAATAACCTATGGCAACATAACAGGCTGGGGAGCAACTCTGCAGAAAAGGACCTGCTTCCTGATGACAGCAAGCTGAGCATGAGCCAGCAGCCTACCCTGGCAGCAGAGATGGTCAATGGTATCCTCAGCTGTATTTAAAGGAGCACAGCTGGTAGATTGAAGAAGTAGAGATGGAAGATTGAAAGGACATCCTCCCTCTGCTCTACTGAGACTCCTAAAATTAGAAAACATTTTTCAATGGGCTGTAACAGTGCTTACACAAAAGAAGTTCCAAGATGAAATTTTGGAAGAGGAATATGCAATAGGTGGATTTTTTCATTATTATATAATAATAAATATAATAATAAAAAGAGCTAGTATCACATACTTGAGTATACCTGGGGTACCATCTGCTATGATACCTGAAACCTCTACAGACATAGTTATTTGTTTTCTTAGAAGCATTTTGCTTCTAATTTTCTGTTCTTTAATGAAACTTAAGTATTGAGGCTCTCTGGTTTTTAGGGCTTTCTATATAATGTAGTTTTCAGGTAACCTACCTCTGTTTAAACTTGAGAAGCGGGAAGGAACAATAGTAGGTTTGGAGCTATCGTTTGAACTAACGTTATTTGCTTGTTTTATTTCAATTCTTTTTGCTACACAGATACTATGGTGGTAGTTAAATATACCTCTTCCTTACCTCCTCCTTAGGATTTTCATACTAAAAAAAATAGTCTTCTGGGAGTTATAGTAATGGAAGCTTTGTAATTGAGTATTTTTGTACTTGCTGCAGCATTTATTGTAGTAAATGTCTTACTCTGATATCGTCTGTTATGTTAACTTGGAGGTAGGTATTGATTAGCTCTATCTTCTGAAAAAAGTCTTGCCAAAATGCTCAGTCATTCTTAAGCTTTGTGAACAGTGAGTTTTCTGATATTGTGCTTTTACAAGAGATATTGTTCACATACTCCTAACTTTATAATGCTTGGGAATTCATACTAAATTAACTGTATTTGGATAGATGCAAGTTACTATTGCTGTGGTATAGAATACATGTAAAACCAATTTGTGAGCACACAGGACTTCTCTCTTCATTTCCTAAGAACCAGAGATGTGCGGAGAGTGAGGTTTAAAAATTATAACTCTGTAGAGACAACCTTCTGTGAGTGGCCTGAGTTGTTCCATTATTTAAATAAAATTCTGCATTTTTGAGAATAGTAGAAGCTCTTGGAAATGCCTTTTCTAGCCAAGCATTTGTAGGCATATTGTATACAATGACAGCTTTTAAGTCTGTATTTATAATGCTGAGTATGTTTCAGCTTTTCACCGCAATTATAGCGAGTACATGAGAATCATTGGGGGATTTAAGAAAGGGGGGTTTGTAGTCAAACATAGTAGTATGATTTGGATATGGAATAAATTCTAGCAGCACAATTGTAGCAGTATTTTTTGTAAGCTAAGTTTTTGAGGTTTGGGGTTTTTTTGAGTAGTACACAGTTATGAAAGTTAACTATGGGAATAGGTCTTTTAGTATAGAGTGCTAACTAATTCTCAGGGAATTACTGTTGTAATAGTTATGTCAGTAATAGGAAAAATCATAGTGGTCTTTGAATATCATCCCAAAAGGGTGACACAAAAGAAAAATCAATTATTATAATTTAGAAGAGGGAAAGTGTATTAAAAGGGGTGAGATTTCTTTTTTTTTGTATCAGTTGTGTGTTGCAAAACTCAAGATTAAATTAAATCATTACAGGTGACAGGCTTTTATATATTCTAAGATTATTAAAATATGGTCAAAATACTGCAGTGGAGAAATACCCCCAGAACTGTAATGCTGAGAACTTTTACTACCTTTGATGTTAAAAAGAAAAAACCCCAAGAGCCCCCCAAACAACAACAAACAACCAAAACACCACACCACTTATTTGTGCACCTTTCTGTCACTCACAGATGACATGTAATTTTGCATAGTTAAGTGTCTTCAATTTCAACATAGCTGTGAGGGTGGGTTTTTTTTACAAAAATCCTTTAGTTTTCCCAAAATATGACTTGCTACTACAAATTTTAAGCCTTATTATGCTATAATCGACCAGTCTGATACAGCGTGAAATTGTCCATAAACAGTTAAAATTTCTCTTTTACCTTTCCTTTCCATATTCTGAGGACCAAGCAAAAACGCTGCATCAAGTCCTAATGTCTCAGGAGAGTCAGGAGGAGCAAAGCACACCCATGCAGTATGATGAAAAAGGCTCAGCAATACCCGCAGCTGCCAAACAGATGAGCAGTTTTTAATGGAGCTAAGATTAACAATGAAATCTGGGCCCAGAACTAATCAGATCTAATTAAGACAGACACGTTATGGTCCAGTACTGTTGACAGGGTCAGGGTTCCTGTAGCTCTAAATGAGGCATGTTATAATTGTGATCTAATTGAAAAGCTGGGAGTGATACAGAACCTGTGCACTTCAGGGTCTGTGAAAGAAAAGTTGCTCTTCAGGTCCTGTTGTGTACCTTATTAGATTGTTAATGCTCAATTAGACAGCTGTGCATTTAAAGAAAAAAGCACATGTGACAGTTGCACGTGGTTCAAAGACAACCTATATGAATGTTCAATATGTTTTTGGATTTGATTCATGGAGATCTACTAAATGTACAGAAAAAAGCTTTTTTGTTTGTTTGATGTTTGCTTTTCTCCTCACAGTTTATGTTGACACACAGCAGGGCAAAGGGCTCTTAGATTATTTTCTCATGATGCAGAAATACATCTGCAAAAGTGGAGGTTTTTCAAAGTGCAGTATGTGCATGCATCAATCTGCAGTATGATATATGAGATTTGGAGGCTGTATTTTCTAGCTCTTATCTGCCACTATCAAGCAATCAAAAGGCTGTAGAGTGGCTTTTTCATTCTAGAGACTGTGGTGCCTTCACTTCTGTTTTAAGTATGACTGACATATGGTCTTATAAATTATCATGCCTTACCATGGATTGTGTCACATACAGTTCCAATTTCTCCTTTTTCTGGTGCAGAATTTATGGATTTGAATTCATTCATTTCTTTTTATAAGATTATGTCTGCAATGAAAAGCTTTATTAGAAAACAGGACTTCTCACTCCACCTTGAAAAGTCATTCACACATGCACTAACTGCATAGAAAACTGCTGCCATTGTGAAGTGGAGAGTTCCGCTCTGATCCAGAGCGTTCTTGCATTTAGCATGCATGAATAAGAGAGATACCGAGCCTAAATCTGCACTGCTTAACGTGTTAATGTTTGAGATGGAGATCACTGACTTTCTTCCAATCTGCAGGGAATTCCAATATCACAAAATGTTTTTGTTCTAGATCATCAAGATGTTTTTCAAAAACATTCCTAAAGAGTTCTCTTATTCTGCTTTTTACTTAAATCAATTTTGAAAAGCCTGCATAAGCTCTTGGAAACCAAAGCAATATGGCCATAACATTTGTGTGGTAGATTAGCCTTGACTGACAGCCAAATGCCCACCCAGCTGCTCACTCTCTCCCCTTCGTGAGTGGGACAGAGAGAAAATAGGACGAGAAAGATTGTGCATCAAGATAAAGACAAGAAGATGGTTTACTGGTTACAGTCACAGGCAAAATAGACTTGACTTGGGGAAAATTAATTAAATTTATTGCCAGTTAAAAATAGTCAGATGTTGAGAAACAAAGACAAAAGCTAAAACAGCTTCCCTCCACACAGTCCCTTCTTCCCAGGCTCAACATCACTCCTTCAGTCCTGACTCCTCTACCCCCAACCCCAAGCAGTGGGGAGTGGGGCACACAGAGGATACAGTCAGGACATAGCGATTTCTTCCTGCCACTTCTTTGCTCTGACACTTTTCCCCTGCTCCAGCATGAGCTTTTCACAGCCCACAGTGAATCTCTGCTTGGGCACCATGGAGTGTCTCCTCGTTTGCTGACCTTGGTGTTTGTTGTCTCTCCTGCTTCTCACCCTGTTCCCCTCATCGCCGGGCAGCATTTTGCCCTTTCTAACCCAGGCTTTCCCCGAGGCACCACCATTGTGGCTGTGGGGCTCAGCCATGCCCTGCGATGGGTCCATTGGAATTGGCTTTGTCCAGCACGGGGCAGCCCCAGCCACTCCTCAGAGAGGCTGCCCTGCAGCACCCCACTCCCCAACACCTGGGCACCTGCACCCAATACACATTTAAAAACAAACCAAAAAATGCTCTGGCTTGCTTTTCTAGTAGTAGCCAACTAAATACTGAGTTGTCCAAACTTCTTGTCAATTAATGGCTGGTTTGTGAAACTATTTCTAGCTGGACGCTTTTTCTCAGGTTGATGGAAAGGTTTTTGCAAGTTCCTCTGTGCATACCCTACATCCGTCTGCTGTCTTGTGTCTCCTTCAGATAATTGGCATAGTCAACTAAATGGCCAGCTAAGCAGTGAAACAAGAAAAGCATTGCCTACCTTAATAAAAGCTAAGGCTGCTTCTGCCTTCTACATATTTCAAGCTAGCAGGGTAACTCTTTGATCTGCTGCCAGAAGGCTCTCTCTTCCCTATCTTCCTAGGGCTGCAGAAGCAGGCTTGCCTCCTCACTCAGCGGGGATTAGCCAACCTGGGAGACAGCAAATAATTATGTTGAACCGGTCTTGTGCTGATTTAGCAATAGCTGTGGCTGCCTGGGAAAAAAAAAAACAACCAACCAAAACGACCCAGAATTGCACACAACTGCATTGATCCCATCCATCTTTCTAGAGGCTTTGGTTTGAATTTGAAGATATTGAATGCCTGAGGAGCAAGAATTTATTCTTTCCCTCTCCTGTCCCAAAATTATAAATGCTCTACAGCAATCAGATGCATTTCAGTGATTTAACTATTCCAAGAGTATACGGAGAAGGGAACAGATGATGGAAGTCAGTGCTGTATAGTAACTGATGGAAGAGAATGGCTTTTAATTGAGAACACTTATTTCTAGAAAAAAATAGGACTTTTCACAGGAAGCTATTTGTAGAGTCAACATTCCTTTTGAAAGCACACTGAAAAATAGACAGGCAGATGTTTCCATGTTCTATTTAAACAATGTCTTATAGAGATTTACATAACAGCTTAACTGCTTATTTTACTTAGTATCATAAAGACATCTTAATTTTTTATAATATGTATTTGTTCAGACAATATTCATCTTCAGAATTGCAGAAATTAAGCTCTTGCTTCCTTTGCACCTCTCCAACATCCAAAATATTCTGCATTTTGTGCACAACAATTTCAAAAGTATACATTTGACTTGATTTAAACCCATATTTTCTCTAATTCTTATTTTCTACAGAACTTGGCATCCTAAAATTATTAGCTAGTCTATGAACTGCTACTATTTCCTAACCTCTTCCATAAAGATGGGAGAGGTTAGGAAAGAGGTTAGATAAGGCTAGAAGAGATTAAGAAGATACTCTTTGATTCCTCAGCTGAGTAGATTTTAAGAGATTTTGCCAGTCATATACATTTTCTTAAAATTCATTCTCATTAATTTTGCGCTGCAGCCACTGGAACCTCAATCTCTGTGTAAAGGCATTGGCAATTTTCTAGGTCTTTCTGTTCTTTTTTGTATCCTATGTGAATCAAGTTTCATGGCTCACTTGAAAAAAATCTGGATTTTCTTTTAAGTGGGTTTTTCTGTGTGTGGATTTTTTTCTTCTTTTTTTCTTTTTAATGAGAAATTCACATTAATAACATATTTCTTTGTGACTATGCCTACACAGTTTAAGGCTGCTATGAAACTGACCCTTCCTGTTGACACAAAGGTCTGGTCTATCTATCACCTACAGTAATTCCTAATTATTCAGAATGTGTCATGTGTCAAGTGCTGATAAACTTCAACATTAAATTCTTTTCCACATGAGTTATCATCAATATTTCATGTGGGCTGGCAGGACATAACATTTGGTATTCTGTTTTCCTTCCAGTGATCTTTGTTTTGCCTCAGCGAATTCCAGTGGAAAAAATATTTAATATGTGTGGAGAACTTCAGCTGATATGGGAGACTTCTGAATGTTCGTTCTTCACTGGTGTGTTTGTTTTGGGGAGTTTGGGTTTTTTTGCCTTTTTTGTTTGTTTTGGGTTTTTTTTTTTTTGTTGTCTTTTTTTTTAACTAGGACTCTGTTCAAGTGTGGGCTCTATCCCTGGTTTGTCCTGAGCATCTTCTCTCTATTGAGGACCTCCACGCCAAAAAGAATCATTCTGAAAGCAAGACAGTGTGCACAATATTTTATTTTAGCTCTGTGGCTATAGAGTGGCTACAAGATTAATATCTGTTTGAAAGGGAAAGGCTCTGTGGAATGGCTGAATAGCACTGTACACAAAAACTACAGATGACGTTAAGGATATACTGTATTCATTTCCATCACAGGCCAGTACCTGGACTGTTGTTAGACCTGCAAGTAGTTACATTGTTCAGTGTTAATCCATAGGAAAAGTATTGGTTTTGGTTAAAACTCAAGGCCCCAAGAAGCTAACGAGAACAATGGATGGATCTAACCTATTCCACCATGAAGCTTCTTTCACCAGGGCTTGGTTTCTGTGAAAATTGCATTATTGGTCTTTCAGACCAGGGTCATCTTCCCCTCTCCCTGTATGTTCTGAACTACTCTCAGTTGGATCCAAGTGGCCCTATTCATTGGGAGTACAGTAGGAACAAGAGAAACTATTCTGCTGGGAGCAACTGGATTACAACCACATCATAAATATAATGAATTACAGTAGCCGTACTTGGATGATAGGTCAGGACAAAGTAGAAATATTGGTGGCTTATTATAGTCATGCATCTTTATGTTTATTTTTGCTCCAGGAAACACTCCTAAGATGTGAAAAATATAGGAAAAAGTGTGGTTAATCATACTTCCTTGGAAGTCTTATCAACTCTCAAGTGAAGATTAGTATAGATTTGCAAAATAAGAAATGGAAGACAGAAAGAAAAGAAGAGGAGGGAGTTCCCGCCTTTCTTGAAGGAAAAGTGAGACATTGAACTTTGGTTGCACTATTAGATGCTAGTGTGACTTCCCAGGGCCTTTTGGGGAAGGAGTGTCTTGGGGAAACAACTGTTCCCCAAGCACTGAGGAGAGAAAAGAGGATAGCGTGTCATACAGGTATGTGCTCCACCACCATGGCCGTCTGTCTCATCTTAACAAACAAAACATCCCTTACACAAAAGGGTCTTGTGTAAAAGCTATTACGTTATCTGTTACAGCAAAGCAGTATACTGAAGACCTGAAGTGTCTTATCTGAGCTGAAGAAATTAAATTATTTGAAAATAAGTTGAAAAAATAGTTTACCTTCTCAGTACTAACCCCAGCCTTAACTACTTAAAAAAAAAAAAAAATTGTAGTCCCAAGATGTATTTGTAAACAAAAACAAACAAAAAAATCAGTCATGTTCCTAGTATTTGACATTCCCTCTCACAGATGGAGAACTATTCACAGTTCGAAGGAAAAAATGTTCAATGTTCAACTACCTTAAGTAATAATTTCTGAAAGCAAGCACAATGGAAGCACACATACCTGTCAATTTATAATTAAAAAATGCTTGAGTAGTCTAATAGCTAATATTTGTATGTATATTTTTTTAAATTGTTTTATCAGTACTTTGATCTTAGAATTTGCTCTCAATACTTAATCAAAAAGCAAACATACACTATTAACTTACTTTTCAGGAGTGTTATAGAAAATATGTCCTGTAGAGTATAAATGGGGAAAAAGAGGTTGAGGGCAGCACTTTGTGCTGTTGCTGTGTAGTATTACCCAGATAAGGGTGTCACAATACCCATTGTACAAGAAGGAATGTTTAAAGTTATTTCTTTAATTTGGCCTGAATGTTTGGGGGGTGGTGGTTTTTGTTTGGTGGGATTTTTTGGGGTGTGGGTTTTTGGTTGGTTTGGGTTTTTTTCCTTTTTTGATTCCATGGTTGGTTCAACATCTTGATTGTTGCAAAGGTACCTTCAACTCTGTTAGCTTACAGCCCAGAAACCTGCAACAGTTTCTGAGTATGAATGCCTTACGATGGCATTATCTGCTACGCACAAGGCTTGCTTTCTCTTGTTTTGTTTTTTTTTTTACTAATCCCTTTTTCTGTTTAGCTAGTCCAGTAGTTCAAGTAAAGCTGGAAAAACTACATGCTGATGGTCTGCTTGACTTTGCCCTAGCGCATCCAGCAACAGGATTTGTCTGTGTGAATATACTTGTTGTAATGGTATGGATCCATTGGCCGTGAAATAGATGGAGTTTGATATTCCCATTCCTGAACTGGGTTTGACAAGGATGTTATCAAATTATGGACTTAAAATTTTAATGCTTCATTGTTCTCTGCTCAAAAATAACTGTTTCCCTCATCCATCAGTTCTGGAAACAACAAGAATAAGTACTGACAGAATTCTGCAATGCAATTGTTTCTATTGTGCATCATACAAGAGTTGATGAAGTGGTGGTATATTTTTGCACAAAACTTGCTTTTTGAGCATTGCCTCTGGAGAAAACAAAGTCCTAGGACACAGAAAAACAAATCCAGTCTTTACTCCTCGGACTTGTAGCTATTGCATTGTTGATGAGCAAAAGCTTGGACTCCTGCTTCCTTAACAAAGAGCTCTAGCATAAGCCATAATTGCTGTACCTTTGGACTAGTTGCTGAAGGGAGAATTATTATACTACTTACCAAAGAAGTAGATAACTATTAACTTAACAGGTAATATATGTATAAAGTGTCATTCTTCCTTTGCTGCTGGCTAGAATGCTTTGTCAGTGAGAGGATGCCGCATGTGACAGCCAAGCACAAAATGCATTCCCTCAAAATCAGTGCTAACACAAAAGCTCACATGAAGCTTCCGGAGAGTTTTATCTCATCGAGCTCCTGAGGAATTCCTCCATGGATAAAAGTAAGGGAGCCATCTCTGCCTGGGAACAGCATTGTGACAGTTGTGAGGTACTTTGACATTTATGTAGTTTATATGTAGATGGCAATTTTTATTTTTTTAATTGATGCAGCCAGAAAAAAGCATGAGAACAACTGATATCCATGGCTTAAGAAATATTCCTTTGAGAGTTCAAAATGTTGAAGGCAAAACCCTTTCATACAAGTTTTAGAGACTGGAAAGCTGACTTTGTGGAGTTTGGAATGTAATTTCAGGGAAACTAGAAAAAGTAGAATGTGGCCAGTGAAACAGAGCTGACTTTGTTTGCTTGTTTGTGTGATTTCCACCCCCCCACCCCCCCTTTGCTGGAAATTCTGAAGGAAAGCATGTAAATATTAAAGTAAGGCTACAAATTACTATTACATATTTCAAAATTCAGAATAATGCTCTACCCCATCTGAATCCCCAAGGTTTTCATCCTGAGATAACCAAGTAGTTGTCTTGCATCTTGCCACTCCTCTGTTTTTTGAGAAAAATTGGGACCCTAAGACATTAAGTGACAGTAGATTCTTCTTCCTTTTAGTTTAGCTTTCTTTCCAGCATGTACATTCTGTTCCTCATCCTCCTCAGTCAGTGCAGTTTTTAAAAAAAAAAATATTAAAAAGAAAAATCCAAATTTCAGTTCTTATTAATAGCTTCTATTGATAGCGGCTTTCATCTGTTTATTTTATATTTTGCTTTAGCTGAAATCCCAGTTCCAATAAGTCCTATTCCACATTAATTTACCTCTAAACCCTGAAGACTTTAGTAAAGTCTTTAATTTCCTTTAGCATGTTGAGGAGGGACACAATTGGATTGGCAATCATTAATGAAACATCTGTATGAAGTGCTGTATCTTGCTCCCCTGCCCTTGCTTCAGTCCTTTGATATTTGTAGGTTTTCTTATTTCTTTGTCAAAAGCCATCCTTTCCTCCTTCCCTTTTCAGAGCTATTTGCACTAATACCACTGTAGGTTAGTCAACTAGGTTTTCAAATTATGCCATTCAAGAACATATCAAAATTTAAATTCAGGTCACCCTGTGCCTAAAACAGTCTCATCTGCAGATGAAGAGTTGCAGAACGTGGAGGTATTCAGTCAGTCATTCTTACGTGTATATTCTCTTTGGGGCTCTTTGAAGTGTTACACTTTATCAGCACATTGTATGAAGATACTGCTGTTGATGCCCGCTTTTCGGCTTCAGCGGCCATTTCCATATCAGCACTTACACACCACAATAAAGTTGTCATCTGTCACTTTCAAATTTTAGACATAAAAACTAAGAACTTTTTGTGAAGTTCCTTCCTTAAGTAAACAATTTGCAGTTTTCTTAAATGTGTTAATGTGGGTTTTACCTGTATATCTTATGCCTTTTTGAACATGAAGCTGACAAATGAAATGAAATCTTGACAACAAAGACCTGGGGAAGGGGGAGGCATTTTTGCTTTTCTTTTTTTTAATCCCCAAGTTGAGCTTGGCATGTAAAATTCATAAGGAAATGACTAGTAAGAGTATGCTAGTGCTCTGTCCTTTGAAATAGCTGTAGCTGTTGATTTTCCATAGTTGCAAACACATTGACCGTGCCTCTTTCCTCCCCTGACCTCCTATTACTGTGCCTTTCCAAGCTAGCCTAGCAAAAGACTTAATGTCATGAAGAGATGTTTTTTTTAAAAAAAAAAAAAAGAGTATTTTTTTGTTAAGTAACCCTCCCTGTGCTCTGCTACCTCATGTAACTCAAGCAGCAGAATCTCCAGAGTCAATTATATGCTTAAAGGCTGCCTGTGCTCGTAAGCCAAAACTTAGAGACTCTGCCAATTGATGAGAGTTTTTGCTAGAGCTTCAGAAGTAATAAATCCTGAATGATAAAAGGTCATCAAATACAAGACATAACCATTGTTACCTATGCATACTTGAGAAGTATCTCAGCTATGCTACTATATGATCCAGTCATATTCTGGTCTTAGAGACAACTAGTTATTCCTTTGCTTATACCAATTTTTGTGACTACGTGAAATATTCGGAGGGATTATTCTTCCCATCTACAGGAAAACTCTGAAATCCTCGAGGAGTCGTTTCCAGCCGCTTTGGCTTTGGTCTCGTGAATACCAGCCTTGATCAGTGGACAGTGTAATGTTCTGTGGAGTCTCCCATGAGAGTCCAGTATGTTTAAAAAAGCAGATTTTAAATGGTTGACCTGTCAGGCTGAGCAATCAGACCTAGGTAAACCGTAATGGCTTCTAAATTTTGGACAATATGAACTCCTTTACAACAGGATCACTTGAACATATTTCCTATACCTTGTCTTTTTCTACATGAACTTCATTTTTACTCACCTCCCTTATGCCCCACGACATCATAATATTTCTTCTTCAACTAAAAACAACCAAATCACTGTAGCAAACTAATTATTCAAATAATGGCAAGGTAGGGAGAGATAAACATCCTCCTTTGAATAGCTGGATACTCAATGCCCTATTTTCTAAGATACCGTTACACTGTATATGTCTCAGTGTAGCAAGGTGGTAAATAGATCAGTGTGTTCTGAAATAGATTAGACTATTTCGTATTTTTTTCACCGCTGAGGGAACTGGTACTTTATTTACAAGTGGTGTTCATTTTTCATGTCGTTGTTCCCACGGGAATTAACATAAATCAGACAAGCTCAAATGTTCTAATTTCAGTGTGGGACCAGCAGCTGTTTCCCAGAAGTTCAGACATGCAGGACTCAGTAAGTCACCCGTCAGACAGGCAAAGTCAGCTATATCCAGTTTCATGCCATGATACATTCACGCTACATATGCCCATTAGAGATTATGATAACAAAAGGATTGTGTAGGGCTTCTGAGAAATTATGAGTTTAAGTAAACAGTTATGTAATTGTCCCCCCCACACTCTGTAAATCATAGTGGCGTAGAAATGCAATCTGTGAGTGACCTGGTCTTTGGAGGTATGCAGTATTGAACTGGAGTAAACATGAGTCACTGAGCAGTAGCAAAAGCTAAGCTCACTTTTTTTCAGTGTTAAGCATGTCTATAGAAGCAGATAAACAAATGCAACGGGTGGGTTTCAATCTCTACTATCTAAAAAACTAAATTATTAGAGCAGCTGGGAAGAGGTAAACAACTTCAGCTTCATTCTTCCGGCCTGCAGTTGAACTGCTCTTGTGGCGTAATCCATAGAAAGGAGAAAAGCCTGCTACAGGGGTGTCTTGGGACGGATGTATAGATTCTTCTTTGTCCCTTCCAGGGGCAGATTTTCCTGGGCCGCCCTTTCTTTGCATTAGCTCTGATTTACTGGCCGGCATGTGGAAAGAAAGCAAAGGCAAAGGAAGGAACCTTTTTTTACCTATTTTACTGATCAAAGGTATTGAGGTGATTTGTTTGATTGTTTACTGTGTATGTCATGTGGGAGCGTGCTGCGCTGTGCAAAATCATGGAGAACAGTAAGTTAAGAAGGATCAGTTGTGTCTTGAGTTGAACCTCCCAATTTAAGACTCAGTGCCCAGACCCGGGGATGAAGTCTCCACTCTTATGAAATCTGTAAGATTTTGTCTCTGATACCAGAAAATCTAGGATTTCTCTCCACCTTTGTGCTATTTATATGGGAATGGAGAAGGAATAGGTGAGAGAGTGGTAAGTGTCTCTGTCTTCCAGTTTCACCATCACGTCGATACAGATGGGATCGGGTTCTAGATTCATGTGTGGTAAATTGTATTCGTGATAGTATTTGTCAAACATCTACAGTGTTTACCTATTGTAATGTAAGCATCATTTGGTCTTGAATTTTGACATTTTAAAATATCCTTAATTGACAACCTTTAGGAAAATTCAGTATTAGCTTAATATAATGCATACATTTGTTTTGCACGAAGATTTTTGTAAAAATGTCTCTTCAATATGTGTTGAGATAATTTTTGTTTATTCATACACTTTCACAAAGCACTAGTACAACATGGCTGTTGACTTCTGTTTCTTTGTTTTGTTGAAGACTTCCATTTACAACAGTGAGATTTCTGCTCTCAGATACAGAATGTTTTATGGTGATTTGTCAGTGGAAGGGACTGCCAGCTTGAAAGTGGCCATCAAATGGCATCACTCTATTGAAGGGCAACATTATGGTTCTGATTTACTGATGTGTGGGGTTTTGGTTTTTTTCTTTAAAAAAAGAGACATGTATCTTGAAAACTATGTTTCAATTAATTATATAGTATAAATATATAAATTATATATATTTATATATTTTTATATATATAATTTATATATAAATATATAAATAATAAAGTATAAATGATGAATTTAGCTATCTAATGACCTGGTCCTTGATGGCATCCAAGTTATTAGCATTTTCTTTTTTCTTTAAGTATATACATTACTTATAGGGAGAAAAATAATTTCCAGACTTATTACTTCAATACTAATTGGAATTTACTGGAGATTTACTACCTTAGGCCTGAAGGTTCCATTTGGCTATTTCATGAATATGACTGATCTTTCTTTTACAGAAAGAAAGCATTATCTTACCTGATTTTATTGAATATTTTTCAACAGTCTAGCTGCAGTGGGTCTATCTCCCTGAAGTGTATGTTTGTGTAATCATCTCTCTTCTCCCCACTCCCCCGCCCCCACTATTTCTTTTATTTCCTATTCCAAAAGCAAAATGAAGCAGGATGAGATTGATTAATGTAGGAATAAGGAGGTTAGGCAGACTGCACTTCTGTTGACTTTTGACTTTGGCCTAATAGAGATATATTGGGATATTTTAAAATGGCAGGTTGGGTCTAAAGATTAATTTCCTTATACTGTTGCTTAAATCTCTTCCTTTTCCTGGTCACAGAGCACTAGTATAAAACATTTAGTAAACAGATTTGAATTACGCATTCATGGAAAGTGGAAATTTAAGTAGTTGTTTTCATATGGGAAAAAATATGCTTTAAAGCATATACTGGGATACACAGGGATAATTATATTGCAAACAAAATTAGAATGTGTCATGCTCAGAATGGGAGAAAATATTTATAGTTCATAACCAGATTATGTTACCAATCAGTTTAAATAAACAGAACTATAGATAAATTTATGCAAGAATAGAAAGATTATTTACTCATGTCTTTCTCTTTAATACATTTAAATGGTTACTAATGATTTTTAACGTGTACTTAGTATCATTACCTCTATGAAAGTGTAAAGATGACTTCATAATAGCAGAAAAGGGAGTCTCTCCTCATTAGGTAGTGCTGCGAGCCTCTCCAGCTTTGTCAGGTAAAACAGACTTACACTACTGGAGAAAATCTCATAATTGAAACATGATCAGATACGGCATGTGGTCAGGTAGATTTTGAAACCTGCCCAGACTGTTTGGGACTAGTAATTGCAAGATTTGCTGATATGTCCCAAATTCTGTATCTGTGTCAACATGAAGTCCAATGAAGAAGGATAGAAAATATGTTATTGCTTCCTATGCATTTGTTTTCCTTGTCGCCAGCAGTCTGTTCTGGGTATTCTTTTATTAATTAAAATAAGCAATTAATAACTATGCACCTCAAATTAGGAAAAGGAACTATTTATTTTATTCTGAATTGCATCGGCACATCTTGCTCTCAGTGGCCCATAGGAATGGGCTTCCTGTAATCACACAACAGGCTGTTCTCACTGCCTTTAGTCTGATCAATGATATTAAAAAGTACCAAGTATCAATGCCCCTTTTTGTGACATACGCGAGTGGTGCAGCAATGATTGGTTGAATAGTTATAACAGTATCTCGCATCCCTGTATGTTCAGCAGCTATGTTCCTGCTTGAAAGAGAAAAGAGTAACTTCCAAAAAAAAAAAAGAGACAAGAACTGCGGATATGCACTAAAAGATATAATGTTCATAATACTTGCAACACCAAGTCAGGCAGAAGGTTGAAGGTCGGGCTCGGGGGGCAGCTGCGAACTTCTAAGGGAGACAGTTCAATAAAGAAAACCACAGTGCTGGGGGCAGGGGAGATTTATTGCCAGAGCAGTGGATTCTGCATCTGCTCTCTTCGGTTTCATATGGACCCAAAATCGGAGTTTTGGATTGCTTATCAGCACATTGACTTATGCTACTGAGGAACAGTTCCCATCTGAGCTCGTTTCATTCTGTCTTATGTAGGCAGATAATTTATTTTTTCGTAAGGCACAGACACAGAGAACACTGTGGGACTGTGATTTCGTCAGTCCGTATAGTGTGTGTGTTTGCACCAGAAACGCTGATTTCTGTGATAAGTTGTTGATAGCTTATTGGGGAATAACTCCTGATGTAGCTGTAGTGAGAGCTGGATTGAAGGAAGGAAGTTAATGCCACGAAGAAGCTCCCTGAGTGTGCTGTCCACCTGCCCTAGCAGCTACTGAGGAAAAAAGGAAGACCTGCTTCTCTCTTCTCTTACTAGCAATGGCCTGTACATAGTATGCAACTGAGCCCCGTTTATGTAATTTGGGGGCTCCTGGCATATTTAGGAGATTCCTCCTTGCTGATTATAAATGTAGGTACCTTTTAATTAAAAACTTCCCCAGAATAGTAAAGACATATAATTTCTAAAAATAATGCTAGGTAAAAGGTAACATATTTTGTGAATTATAGTTGTAGAAATTACCGTATGTTTTTAAAAAGTAATTTTAAACAGAAAGAGAACTGTGTTCAGAGTGCACTACAGATAATCAGAATTCATTAATGCTTATATAAACATTTATTAGCAAGACTAGATCTAGTGTTTTTTAAAAACCCTCTTATTTCTCTTGTAACCACTTAAAATAAAAAAAGAAACCTTTTTTTCCCATTGTGATTTTTTTTTAATAGAATACATTTCATTTGCGCTGTTCAACTTTATACGATAGAAGCAAAAGTTACTACACTGAGCGCATCTGATACTTGAAAATATGCTTTGAATTAACTTGACTTATTTGTTGCTGGGGGTTTTTGCTTCCTTTTCTTTTCAAAGGCACAGTGCTTCTTGAAGATTTCTAAAATTTCTGGGGAATGTGCTCTAAGGATTTTTTTTTTTTTTTTTTAAGCATTCCCAGAAGATTGTTTTAAAGATATTTCCCTCCAGGGTTAGCAGGTGTGAGGATGAAATATCCATGCCTTTCTGCAATATCAGGTTTAGAATTTCTTAAGGGAATAAGACTGCAACCAAGATGGTTAATAGTTCGCTAAACCCTTTAAAGCCTGGAAGTTAACAGGGAAAACAGAGGAGCATCAGTGTGAGATGAAGCCCATTTGGACTTCAGCTTCTCTTTTCTAATTGTAAACTTTGGAAAAGCTTGGATCACGGCATGTTGGGCAGACTCGGAGTTTGGGAAAGGCTGTTCGGTGAAGTAGTCCAATGTTCGCTCTTCAGCCACTGCTCCTTTCAATGAGAGATGTTTCTGTAAAGCCCGTTGAGGTCTGTCACATCTGTCCTACTATCATTGAGGCGGCATTTGATCACTCCGTTGCAAGGACAGCAGCCCCAGAGGCTGACCTTCTGCCTTACCTGGTGTGGCAAGTGTTATTGTACTGTTGCCGGGACTGTTGCTCCAACAGGCAGCTGAAAATAGTATTGCTGATTTGTGTTCCCAGTGTAAATGAAGTAAAAACATGACAATACATGTTTGACCTAATGTTACCTTGGAAATTAAACCTCTGTCTTCTTTTAACTCTTCTCACTTATTATCAGACAAATGACTGCAGCACTCAAAAAGTACACGACAATCCAAATTCAGATATGTAGGAATGACATGATCTATTTGTGTACTATACTGAATTCTTACAATGATAGGATTACCTGACTTGAACACAGCCATGTTATGGAAAGCTCTCTAAATTAAAGGAAAACTCTGCAAATGATATTTCAGCTTTTTGACCAAATATTTCAAGCAATTATCCATTTTTTTTCATACCGAAACAACATCCTGCTTATAATTTTAGAAAAACTCTTTTTCTGAAATACTTCAAAATACGGCGTTCTAAATTCTGCTTGGATTTCAAACCAAACAGAGAGCTATCTAATGATTGTATTAATCACCCCAGTAAACAAACTCCCCCTTTTTCCGCTTCTGGTATCTCAGAGATGACAGTGTGGCCAGCTGCCACTACATGTGGGGGATAGTTTCTGTGATTTGGACACCTGTCAGCAAGAAACTGAAAACCACATGGAACACAAAACAGCTGCCGTGTGTAATGATTTAATATTAACATACAATAAGAGGCTGGGGCATGTTTCTCTTTTTGTATTGCACTACAAACTAAATGATGTAGGTAAATCACTTGTGATATCGTCCAGCATTTGATATGCACTGTCAAGTGTTTCATAAATAAAATGAAGACTACTTTACAATCTCCTTGTTGTATTAGATTTTAAACCTCTTTTACTATCTGGCATGCTACAGAAGGTAGTTTTTCTCTAGGTCTGCATACTCAAAACCAACTGCCTATTTTCCAGGACACGCTGTAATGCATGCCCATGTGTGTCAGACTGGAACGGAGCCAGCGTCTTATCCATCAGCATTAAGAGCATGACAGGGAGCTGTTCTGTGTGTGCCTGTATCCATAGACCAGAATGTTATTGCACAGTATTTCAGATCTACTTGTTTTTTTATACAATTCTGTTGCAAATATTCTTAGAGTAATTGAAACCAGTATTTCTAGTCTGATAGTAAGGCTTTACTAACCCTCCTTGCTTGCATAAATTTCATACACAACAGTCATGCATTTTCTAAATCTTAGGGCTGTATCCTACAAGAACCTGATCTCACCTGTTTTCTTTACTGTTTTATAAACTTTTACGTATAGGATTTTCAGATGTCATTGGAAGATGGAAGTTGAAAATATTTAATGATGGTCAGAAACACAATGTAATGTGATCATCATTAAAATATAATTTGTAATTAAAAATAAGATACAGTAATATTATTACCACGCAACAGATTATTCTGGGGGTAGTAGAGCATTTCATGTGCCACATTTCTTACATTTTCTATACAGAGGGCAGTGCTTTGCAAAATTATAGGAAAGAAATTGTATGACTTTCTTGTTCTCAGTGACACTGCGCTTCCTTCCTCGTCTGCTTGTCTAGCAGATTTTTGGTCATATCTTTGAGGGTTAAGTCAAGGGTGGAGCGTGGCAAGCTCCATTCACCTCTTGTTTTAAAGCTAACTTCAACAGTTTAACTTTGGGAACGTTCCAAAATACATCCATTTGTACAGGTTGCCACAGATTAGGGAGGGTCATGCTTTATTTTGCTTTCTGTTTAATGTCTGTTTAATTTAATTTCTGGTTTTATAATTTATGGTGAAGAAATCTAAGAGGTATGGTTAAAGCCCTTTTATTTTCTTCTGCGCAAATATTGACTAAAATAATTTTAACAGTAAATCTAGTATTTAGACTTGACAGAATAAGCTGTGTATTTCTAATCCTTTCAATAAGGGAAGGTCTAAGACTGGAGTGAGGGAGTGGGAGAGAGGAAAGCAACAATATCATATAAACTTGGAAGTAGACCAGTTTTGACCTCACAGGAATGTGAAGTCCAGTGAACTTGATGGTATCTTTCACTGATGTCTGTGCCATTTAATGAAAATTCAGTAGGTTATGTACGTTCCAATAGTCCACAAATTGCTTTGTCCAGTTTCTTTGGACTGTGTGAGATGGTCCCATAAAATACATCCAACCTACAGGTTTCACTGCCTTACTTCGTCAAGTGCACCATCTAAGAAGCGATTGTTTATGGATTGTTAGTCCTCCTTCCTCTGTTTGTTCACTAGCTGGAAACAAAGTATAGAACGATGAAACAGTGAATTTATTTGTTTTTTAGTAACCTTCTTCAACTCAAAGCTGTGCTGGAAAACTAGCTTTTAAAAGCCCTTGAGATGTTGATTTCTTTACTGCTGGAATTGGTTTAAAAAAATAGAGCATGAGCTATATGGTTTGCCAGAATAACATGGACAATTTAAGTGATTGCATTGATAAACTGTGCAGGCTCATTCATAAAGTGAGTTTCTATTTACCTGGTTTGAGGATTTTTGCTTGTATTCCCAGGCATGGCTCCTTAGGGAAGGGAAAGTGTTGACTCCTCAGTGATGCAGTTTTTCACATTGAAGGGTTACACATTTTGAGGAGGATAATAAACGTGCCCAAAGTGACAGAGCTGACATCTAGAAATCTGGAAGTGTTTTTGAATAAGCTATTCACAGTGTACAGCTAGGTTTTCATTTAAATCTATAACACATTAGTTTTAGACTGAGTCAGTTCTAATTCATTTTTCTACAGATTATACCTTCCTAAGCTTAATTACTATTCTTTTCTTAATATGTCCCTGAAGAGCAGCTATTTTACTGCAATTACTGAAAATGAAAAGGAGAATAAAATTCAGTGACAGTAAACTAGGCTCCTCAACTGTACATATTCATTTTGGGGATCTGTTTTTTGCTGTTTTTCTTTTTCCTCTGCTGAGTGAAAGACAGCTCCCGTGTCATTATGAATTTAACAATACGCTCTTAAGAGCCATAGAACCAAATTCTTTTCTGTTAATATCTTATTGACATAATTAGAGATGGATACTGTTGAATTAAACTAATTTATTTTTTGTTACAGTAGACTTAGGATACTTTTCAAATACCAAACATTAAACAGCATTTTTGATGTAGATGCAATCATTGGTTGTATCTCCTGAGGTTTTTTTGGAAACAGTCTGGAGTAGAATTATTAGATGAAATTCTTAATGGTGCATTCATTAGAGCAGTTATTTTAAATATCTTCAATTAGTGGTAAGTATCTGCATGGAATATACATCTAGAATGTAATTAGTAAATGAATTTGGGGCTATATCACATGACTACAGATTCAATCCAAATATTTATGTGATACTATCCAAGCTCCCAAGGCAAAATCAAAGCGGTAAGATTTGAGCTCCTGACCACAGGTAATAAGAAAGCTGATGAACTTCCAGCAAAAATGGTCTTAATCTTAAAGTTGGGTCAGTCAGACTTGAGATATCAGTAAAACATGGGTGGTCCTTTAGGCTGCAAAAGAAAAATAGAAAACTTTTTTTTTTTTCTGTGTACATATATAACTTCCCTGTAGCAGGGAATCGATGCTCTAGTCAGGCTTTAGCTTCATTCTTTTTCCATCCATGATTGACAGTAAGCAGGGTTTCTGAATGAGCTACACCTCTACCATGAGGGTGGGGGATGAGGAGCAGAGAGGTACAAAAAAAGTCAAACACAGCTGTGCAAAAGTCCTCTCCCCTTCCAGTTCTGCAACTTCTTTCTCCTGACACCAAACCTGAAAATAGCTGGTTTTGAAATTTTACTTCTTGGTATTAAAGAACAGTTTTGTATAGTGCCTATCTATATTGGCCCTGTAAGCAGAAAGGAGCCGTAGCTGTTTCAGTCTTTGCCTAGCAGGCTTTCTGATTAGTAGGTTTTTGCCTTCCCTACGTTTTCAGTCACTTGGTGTAGTGTCCTTGAAGGTACTTGAAGGTGGTGGTGAGGAGAACTGCTATAATATCCTCTTGCTAAGGTTCCCCTTGTGATAGGAAAGTTCTCAGATAGGAGAAATAATTTGATACAATTTACTATCCAAAACAGTTTTCTAAGAAGGATATTACTTTTATTCAAAAACCTTCTCTTCTGGAGTATAAGAGGCCCAAGATTAATTTACTGCAAAATTATTAACTGAACTGCATTAGTCTAGGTGATTTTGTAATTGTTTACAAAACATATCAGCTATATCAGCTGATATATCAGTTACATATATCTATCAGATATATCTATCAGCTGATATATCAGCTGTAGAAATAGCTGATAAAATACATCCAGTCAGGCAATTCAGCATTTTTAAAAGACTATACTTTTTTCTTGTGAGATTTTATTATTAGCCTAGAAATACTGGATAATTTATTTAGAGTAAAATTAGGAGTCTCATGCCATGAAGCTTAGATTGGTAGGCACCTTGGGACACAGCTATTTTAGTGATCAGTGCAGTCTTAAATGGTTGAGTCTTGATGGAAGCTAAAAGGCCAGAGTGTGGTGAGCCTGAGCGAGGGGACAGCACTCGCTTTCCTTGTCTAGAGCTGAGATTCATCATCTGGTAGCTAAAGGAGTGGGACCCCAGCCTGGCTTTTTAAGGGATGTGGAAATACCTGAGTGCGTGTGTTGGATGAAAGGAAGAGGGAAGACCTGCTCACCCGGACCAGTAAGACACACTCTTACCCTCAGGGTTTTCGGTTTGGTGCAGGTTCAGAGGGGTGAGAGAAAACAGTCACAGATGTGCAAGGATCATATTCTGTGTTCACCCCAAATCAGACCAGGTTTTAGATGCTTTAGGTAATTTTATAGTCTAGTTTCTTAATATTACCACATAGCAGGCAATGAAACAGAGCAATTTGTTTAGGTTTGGGATGATCCATTCCCTCATTCATTATCTAGCTTCCCATGTCCAATTATTTTAAAAGACACGTATATTGCTTATGCTGAGGGTCCAAAGTTCAAAGCTTTAAACACTGAAATTGAGAAGGCCCAGCTGACTTCAGAAACAGTGGGGAGGAGTTACTGCAAAGCACATTGGATGAGAACTGGTCATTCACCAATGTTTCCTCCTTGTTGCTGTCTTCTCATGTGCTACCTGACAGGCCCATTCACTTCTGAAAAGCATTTTCCTTAACTGCACTCTGATAATGCTCTCACGGTGGAATTAGTATCAAAATAGTCTGTGCTTTGTAATTTCCTGTCCCATCTCACTTTCAATTTCTGCCTCACAAAGACAAGCCTATAGATTACATCTTTAAGGTATTCAGGAGCTTAGCATCCAATAATTTGATGCAATTTAAATGCCAAAGTTATTTACGTCTTTTCAAAAACGTTGCCCCATCTTATGCTTACCACAACATAGTTGTGGTGTTAATGGCAGAATTTGGGTCATTGTGTCTTGGTGTCTGCAGAGAGTAGGACTTGAGCTTTGTATTCTTGGGGCTCAGCCTTTCACTGTGGCTATAGTATGCTTGGTACAGCTGTTGGGGTGTAGAAGGACACCTAGGGTAGGCTGCTGCTCCCCAGATTTTAGGACAGTCGAGAGTCACATTTATACACGCTGTGCAAAGAGCGTCTGCCCGGACCATGAAGGAGCCTTTTTTATTAGATGGCCATGGGAGGTCACTGAGGGAAATCTTGACAGAAATTACCCTTTTGGTCAAATAAATTGGCTTTATTTGTGGATCCAGTTCCTATCAAGCTACAATTTTTAAAATACTCGGTGTTTATATGTGGCTAGCTTCACCGTTATATTTTAAAGTATCTCAGTGGAATATTTAACCAGTAAAAAAGAATGCAGTTTGAAACTATTTACACTTGTATAAAGGCACTTATAATTTGTTTAACTTATGTTGTTGTTTCATATAACCTGCATGTTGTGTGAAACTACTGTTTTCATATATTAGAAGCTAAGTATAATTTATTGACTTAGACTGCCTTTCAGCTATGACAGATGAATTCATGTGACATAAGTACCTTAAAAAGGAAGATAAAAAAGATGAAAACAATTGTATAGTTAATAGGAATAAAAATCAATATATAATAAAGGAAGAGGTATGTAGTATAAAAAGCACAATGTCAGCACAAACCAAGAAAGATGCTGAAAACCTATGGATAGCTTTAGTATGTGGAATCAGCAATTCTGTGACAGATAAGCAGCTCAGACCATGGTCATACAACTCTTCTAAGGCATTAAAAAGACACATGTTTGCAAATGACTGTGTAAATCTATGGTATTTTATTAATAAGTTCTACTATTAGACAAACATTGAATGGGTCAGCAGAAATTTATCCTTATTATATCAGTGAATTTAAGCTTAATTTTCCTTTCAGGAAAGCTAACATTAGGTTAGCAGTGAAAAAGGTTAATGTTATCTATGATCACAGATGAGGCTCCTGACTTGCATGTGCTGATGAGACTTAGATGGATGACAGAAACATTACTAGCTGCATTTTTGACAGAGGCTAGGCAGGTGTGAGCCACCAGAGGTATTGTGACATGAGATCTGACATGAACTCAAAGCAATCAAATCTGAGGGGATACAGCGCCTTACCTCTTAGATCAGAGCAACGTGGCCACCAGGCACCACGCATGAAGACTGAGATGGGAAACAGCGGAATTGCTCCTTTGGTCAAACCTCCTGGTTGAATTTTGACTTTGAGTAAGTTCCCTTGAAGTAAACACTTACTTTTAGGCCCTGGGATTATGAGTGCTGGAAGACAGGAGGGAACAGTGCAGGAAGGGAGGGGAGGAGCTAGAGGTGAAGCTGAATGTGGGAGTTAGCTTAACTGGAAAGCTCCCCCTTCCCACAGATAAATCCGTGTTTTAAGTAACAGATTAAGGAACTAAGTGGAGTATCAATGAAATGCAAAGGCAGGATGAAGCACTCTGAAGGGCAGAGAACACTTCCCAGTCTCTAACTCCTCAGTATTTGATGACTCCTCAGCTGTTTTTAATTGTGTAGCTCGGGTTTGGTTTTTTCTCTGCAGTTTCTAGGGCTTTCAATCCCAGTTGACCTGTCAACCCCCAGATGATTCTTTAGTTGCAGCTTTCCCTGCCAAAATAGCCATGGCACCAAAATCGTACTGATTTAGAAAAGCACATCTAACAAAGAACAAAAAATAAATTAGGGGGGAAAATACTGAAAAAAATGCTCTAGATCATGAAAGTAACAGATGACAGTGTTGTGCAGATAGTCTTCGTGAAACAGTGTCCCCAGATGAATAAATCTGGGGTTTCCAGAGATGAAGAAATACAACATGGTATTCCCAATGAATGAAGGACAGCACAAGAACCTTCCAAAAGTGAAACCATCTTGCATTTAAGGTACTAGTAAGCTTAGCCTGACAAACATTTTTGTCTGTTGATCAATCATCATGTAAGTTGTGAGAAATTCCTTAAGAGGTTTTTTTCATGCCTAAGATGAAAAAGAAAAGACTTTCCACCTCTTTACAATGCAGTCTCTCAACTCTGTCATGGAAGTCTCCATTTGACTAATATTGAACGTGGTTCTCTTATGATGTAATAAAAATCTGTAAAGAAGTATCCACTGTCCAAAAGTACAGGGAAAACGTGCAACAGTGTCTTCTCTGTTTAACTACAGAATTAAAAGCTCCTTTTAAAAAGTCTACTTTGATCAACTTCTAAACTTGGATTAATAATGCCTGTCTTTAAAAACAAATAAAGAAAAGAAATTATAATTACTTTATTGTAAATATTTCTCAAAACCAAGGCCCATTAAAAAGATCTGCCTGAAATTAATGAACATGAATTATTTCTGGAATTTGGAAAAAAGAAATCTGCATTTTTGTGTAATCTATTTGCATTTATCATTATACTTTCCTTTTCTTATTACTTGTTTATTACCTCCTATTGCACTTCTAGACCTAAAACATAGACTTTAAATTATACCTGAGTAATAGTAGTTGTCACACTTAACTATATTTCGTCTGAAGTTTACATTAAAACCTGAAATATGCTGATACAAATGGAGTGGGAGTAAGAATTGATAAATAAGTGATTTTTGAGAACTTACTCCATTTGGAACTTTATCTTAAATTAATGTCAGGAATGCTGCACGCTTCATTCCTTCCATCTCCTCTTTGGGACATGACTTCTACTCGCATCTTGAGTTATGACGAGGAGGCAGTATCTTAAAGATTTCTAGAAGCTGTCATTCTGATGCAGTGTTGAATTTGGGATTATAATCTTGTTCTGTGCTGGTCTGGGGAAATGGGTATATCCAGTTTAACCTATTAAAAAGATGTGCTTTATACATTGAACTTCTCTTCCCCATACTGTTTCTGACATGCAAGAGGAGGTATCGCCAATTTGAAGAAGCTTTCAGCACTGTTTCCACACGGCTTTTTGGGCTATGATTAGTCCCACTAGCTGTGCTGATCAGACCTGTGTGCAGCTGAGAGGAAACCACATGTACACACTGTGGGGGCGGGAGGGAAGCCATGAAATCAAAGTCCCGTTCCACTCCCAACCCTTGACCAGTCCCTGGAGAACCAAAAAGAAAGCCACAGCTGTGGGTCAGAGTTTCTAGTTTACGGCAAGGCAAACCAGCAGCTGTATGTATAGCTGTAGTAAGAGAGATACGTAAACTGTAGAGTATGAAAGTAATCTGCAGTGCACAGCTAGAGTTTGTGACCCTTCAACAACACAGCTTTACATGTTCTCTGCATAGTCCATCGCCAAACATGCAGGTAGAATTCTATGTGACACACTCACAGTGTCCTTTTTCATTACATTTTCAGCTCAGCTTTTTATTGTGAATCCATATAATGAGCAGCAGTGTGTTTAAACAGAAAATACAATTTAAAGGTGATTTCTGTCTTCTGCCTGAGACTGAGTGATTTGCATGGCTCTTTCCTTTTAGAGCACTTGCACAATTTGCTTTTCAGTACGAACAAGTTCCATTTGTGCCTTCACAGACTAAGGGCTATAAGGGAAAGGAATGCACGTCACGCGAATGTACCAAGGTGGGGTTTTTTTTAATGTCAGTACTTGGCAATTAACAGCGAAGCATTTAAGTAGTTACAAAGCATAGCAGTTTCAGCAGCAACTGCATCCTTAAAAATGAAGGAGCTGTGGCAAGTCACCTAGAGAGAGATCCTAAAGGCAATTGTGAATAGAGGTCCATAAAGAAAGACTTTTAAATGATGGAAATAATTATTGCACTTAAATTACTTTGTATACTTATTTTGCAGGCAAGAAATAAAATCTTCCTCCGCAACTGGTGGATTTGTTTTAATAAAGACATGTACAAACCTAGTAGTATTTTATTGTATTAAGAATAAGACAGGTTAATACATATATCTGAAAGTATGCTGGGGTTTTGCTGTCTTTGTTTTTTAATGGCCTAAAATATTTTGTACAGGCTTTTTCTTACTATGGTAAAAGCTTTGCAACTGTTATACATTTTTTGATCAAAATCATTTAAATAGAAATTTTAGCAAGTCTTTGACTAGCATAACAATATTATCTTTTACTTGGTTATTGAAATATAAAGGAAGATTGATGTTGCAGTAATCGAAAAAATAATACACAAGCAGTAGAACTTGTTCTAGCATTGGATGATAAGAGTCTGCTCTGTCCTGGAGTTCTGAATACCATTAAGAAATGCTGAGAATGGAATTTCCAAAGTGCATTTGAAGTAATACAATATTTATGATGATAAAGAATGTACCATTGGCTTCCCACATAATCCCTTGAGGCTCGTTGGCTGCATAATTAACATAGATATAAATTAGATTTCAGTAAAATCAGATGACTATTTCATTTTTTTAGCAAAAAGACAAAGACTCTATCAAAAGACACGTATCAGAAAACTTAGTAACATATGACTGCCTCTCTTTTAGCTATCTATAAATGGCACACTATCTTGTGTCAGAGACAAAAATGGCAGTGGACTAAAGCAGCTTTTGTGTGGCTGATGGCTAAAAGCAGGAGACTGCTGACTGTGTGATAAAGAACGATTGCTGCAGTCATTGATGAAGAGGTT
This sequence comes from Pygoscelis adeliae, assembly GCF_000699105.1. Lineage (NCBI taxonomy): Eukaryota > Metazoa > Chordata > Aves > Sphenisciformes > Spheniscidae > Pygoscelis > Pygoscelis adeliae. Next base: position 9,895,385 of record NW_008825109.1, read on the forward strand.
TGAATATTGCACTGATTGATTTTTTTGCCCCTTTGAACATGTGGTATCCCATTAGAAAGCTTAATCATCAAAGCCAAAAGTCACTAACTTGTATGGAATCTGACTTTAAAAAGTGGACTTACCAGTTGAAGTTAGTTGTGCAGTAAGCTTTGTGTAACAGCCTACATATGCGCTTAAAGATTCCTTTTAGGACTGGAATTAGAGGAACCAAACCATCAATATTTCAAGTCATTATGTATTGCCTTGTCGTCTGCATGACCTGTTATCGTGACACCACCATCCCATTAAATATGTTCGTTCACTGGTGCTGGCCAGAAGCGGCACTGGTAAAGCAGGCACAGTTTTTAGAGGCAAAACTAGGATACTTTGAAATTAAATACAGTTATTAACTATTGGCTACTTTAGACTTTTGGCTGCTTTTCCAATATTACTGGCAGTCTTCGTTTCCCTAGGGAGAGACCCTGCCCTTGTTGAAATCAATGGGAATTTTGGCATTGCCTTAAGTATAGTCAGGAGCCCTCTTTCGATGCCTGATGCCTCAGTGAACGTAAGGGAATGGAATCTTGAAAACAAATGCTTATCCTAAAATTTAAGAATGGTGTTCAGTTGTGAGGTCTGAGTCTACTAAAAAGTTTCTCCATGAGAAACTGTTTGGGATATGTGTCTATTGATTATCCATATGGAATAATCTCCTTGCAACATAACATGTATTAAACGAGGTGGTACTTTGTGGCTCATTGAGAAGAAACTAAAATTTTTTGTGGTGTTCAAACCAACCATGGCTGCCTAGAAAGTTGTAAGTTGTTTTTACCTGGTGGAGCCTGAGACAGAAGCTTTTATAAACTTTAATGCTGGCTGATAATTGCTGTGTATGAAATGAATAAAAATCCAAGATTAAATTTTCATTTTTCACTATAATAAGCAGTTATTGACTCCCCTGTCCTTGGCATAGTGTAAAGATTTATTAGCATCAGAAATTAATATTGATCAAAACTAAGATGATGGGTCAATGAATATTAAATTAAGGTATTTTCATCTTCCCAAGGTTAAACTAAGATTTCACTCTGTGAATTCTGTCATCAAGATTTTGCTTCTGGTTTCAGATATGCTGAAAATGTAATTGCAGATGCAAGACACTAACTAATTCTAGATGTGCTTTAGTATGCAACGTTACGTTTCAAGCAGTTTTAAGACAGATGGAAATGATTATCAAAATCATGCAAGCTGTTAAAAAAAAAAAAGTAAAAAAAAAAAAAGGCTGAAGTCTTACTGTACATAAAAGGTTTGCCTACACTGCTATATCATAGAATCATAGAATCATAGAATCATTAAGGTCAGTTCCTAGACCTGATTGACATGCTGGCAAGATGCCCTGATGGTGGATTATCTAATCACAGTGCATACATACAGATTGCTTTTGTGTACCATGGCTCTACATTGACCCTGTATCACTTTCAGGAGACATGGAAGCCTTTTGCAGAGCTGGGAAGCTGGAAGCTGCCATTGCCTCCACAGATCATGGGTTCTCCTATTTGTCTCTTCTTTAGGCTGCTTCTGCCCATCTTCTTTTTTTTTCCTCTGGCTCTAGCCTATTTTCCTACAAAGTATAACCAAGCCTGCTATCACTGATCATGGTCCCTGACCTAAATCCTTCACTTCAGTGTAGATGGACAAAACATCTTTCTGAAATCCAGATTTTTTTTTTTTTAAGATAGTTTGTGTTTTAATTTGAAAGACACGGTTTGAAGTTTTTACTGGTATAAAATACCTTCACTGGGATACACACCAGGATCTGTTTGGCATGATGTTTTGAATTGTTAGTTGTGCACTTTGGCAAATGCTTTCAAGACTTACCTCTTATGACCTTTTGTTTACAGCTTCTCCTCCATTACTGAATTTTGTGACTTGAGAAGAGAATATGGAAATTTTTTTGTGTCAAAAAATTAAACAAAAATCTGCTGCTTAAAATGGTGATCTTGAATGAAAATTCAACTCAGCGCTGAGACATAAAGAATGTCTTTAAAGTGTCTTTGCATTGTTATTATGTGAACAAAGAACTATTTAAATTTCTGCTTTCTAAAAATAAATTCTTTCAGCCTTATGATTGACTACAAAGCTAGACAATCAGTGATCCGCTGCTAGTCCATGGGCCAAGATAGTCACTTAAATATTTCCTGTCAAAACTGTGGTGGGGGCAAAATAAAATCGTAAAGTTGACCAAGATACAATACTCCAAAAAGATAAAACGGGGAGAGGGACACAGACCCAAATCACTGCATTGGCAGTTAAAACACATGGTTAGTCTCCCACTTCTGCTGTCAATAGAAGGATGAGTGGGTTTTGGTTTTGTTCTTACCCTTCTGTGTCTGTTTCTCTTGTATTTGTTTGTCTTAACTGCTTAGATTTAGAGATGGAACCATCTCATGCAGAGACCTCAGTACTGAGAAATGTATAATATTACAAGCAAAGGAAAATTATGTCTGTACTTAGATGAGTATATATTCATTAGAGCAGATAGCTTCAGACTGAGGCCTGAGCGCTGAGAGTTAAAGATGATCTCCAAACACCAATGAATTAGGCTGCTGCCCTACATACCACTTTGCAGTGGGTGCTGGATACACATAAAGGACAAGGACCTGAAGTCATCGTGAATGTTTCATGGTGGGAATGGGAAACGAAGTATTAGGAGCAGGCATGTAACAGAGAGCTACAGAATGTTTTTAAAATATCAGTAACACCAGGTCCCGTTCTAGTTTCTTTGGATCTGTTGTAGCTCACGTGAGGCCTGGGCTGGTAAGAGTGGGGTGAGAGGAAAGGAGCGTGAAGGCGAGTCTATCCTTCCCCCCACTTCTCCACTGCTCCTACGGCCCCTTCCCCAGACCTCCAGTACCTGCAATAGGACCAGGCCAGTAAGAAGAGGTTAGGAGAAGATGGTGTCCAATGACCAGGAAGTTTATTCCATCTCCTTCTGGTTACATTACATCATCTTATTCAGAGCTCTCTCCTGATCTATGCCCAGGCTGTCTCCACTGAGCAAATAGAAAGGTCACTGACTTCACAAAAGTGCCTTTCTGTGGTCTCTTTTTTTAGCATCCCCTGAAGTTAGGATAGGGCGTAGGCTTTCCCTGGCTGGCACTTCTCGCTTATTTTTTCTGGTGCTCAGGAAACTATTGAAGAAAACTGGGACAATAAGCAACGCATTTATTCTGCTCCATCACAGGCTAAGGCTGTCTGAATTTCTGTGTTCCTACAAAACAAAATGCACTGATAAAGGTTCTTTTTTGTAAATAGCCAATGGTAGTACCTTGCCCTGCGTGCCAGCTAGAAAATAGGAAGGGCCTATGTGGCTGAGCCACCCTCCTGTTCTTGGACTGATTTTTGAAGCAATGCAATTACATGTTGTCTCATGTATTAGGTTAATTTAAAACACAATTTTGCCCTTGTAACATGATGACTTAAGAGATGTATTTTGCTCAAAGTTACTAATTCAATGAGAATTCTCTATTCCAATGTCATGTCTGAAAATTGAAGTACCAAAACTGAGTGCAAATACATGGGTTTGCACCCAGCTTGTACAGCTTTCTGTAGCTGTACCTGTTGTCTAAAGCTGTTATTCTCTCCAAAAAATCTCTTCCCTTTCCTCAAGATAATTTCTGTCCTTGAATAAAACTTTCAAAGTAGCTCAAGTCCCATATTCAGAAGATATAATTAATTAGAAGCCTTTTCTCTTTGATAATCATTGAACTAAATATTAAGCTAATCACTCAGTGATTTATGTTCCAAACTCACTTTTGTAATTTTTAAAACTTTGCCTTCTTTTAATTTTTCCCAATTGTATCTAGTTCTTTCCCTCTCTCCCTTCCCATTTTTTCTCTTTACTACATAGTCTTCTGGGTTTTTTCAGTCCATTTTCTTCATTTGTCTCATGTTAATTCCCAGGGGTTTTGTATCTGTATCTTTTTTTTTTTTTTTTTACTTACCCACAGGCATATTCAGCTTTCTTCTTTTTTTGTTTTTCTTTTACGGTCCCATCACATTTCTACATCACTTTTTCCTAACTTTCATCTGGTCTTTTCTTTCAAGTCTGTGCAAGAGCAATGGTGGTCTCTTAAGAAACTGAGGGAAGAAAGCAACTCTGTGTAGCAGCCAAATCTAGTGTTTTATTCAGCTCCTTGTATTCTGCGCATAAGACACTCTCTTCGTATCCATCTTTCAGTTCATTTTTTTGAAATGCATGCTATACAAATGTCTCTTAAGGGAGAATTTGTGAACCTCAGCAAGGTAACTTGACAGCCTCAGAAGAGAAAAATTTAATACCTTCATTAAGCATGGCTACGAGGCAAAGATACTCTTCCATTTCTAGTAAATTCCCCAAGCACTTTCTTTCCTAAGTTATTCTCTCTACAAGATGATATGAAGTTATGAGTCTTTTTTGCATTCACGGTAGTCTACTACACAATAAATTACAGTCTGAGATTTTTAACCTCTTGGTTCCTTCTACAGATTCTTTCTTTAACAACTTTTATAATTGCAAAACTTACGAAGAATTATGCGGTGAAATCTGACATTCCCTAAAATTGCATCAATCCACAGAAGTCATGATATAGGTATTTCCTGTGGAAAGCAAATATATCTATCTAAACCAAAATCTTACAGGGAAGTAGTATAAATACAAATTTGGTTAAGAGATTATTCACCCTAAATTAACAAATGCCTTTAACTCCCAAAACAATTGACAATGAAGCCTATGCATATTTTTTGTTCATATGACTATACAGTATATTAGTATATGTTAGTATGAGATATTGATTTCAATTTAAAAAAGAGGTTACACCTTTTGATGTTTTACAGGTTTATTGGTTCCACCTTGTCATTTCCAATGGGCACCCGTATTTCTTAAATTAGGCCAAGACAGTTAGTTGTTTTGTTAGAAAAGTGATAAAATTGACCTGATTTATGAATTGTGAATATTTGTGGGTGAAAGGGGTCTGAGTCTGAGAAGCATCCTGAGGAGACTTGGAACATAAAAGGTTACGTGTATCCTAGCAAAGATATGCTCCAATGGAATGAGTTCTTCAGATGAAGGTTGGGTAGGCCTGGATCCCAGCTGTCAGTCTTTGATCACGTGTTATAGCAGCTGGTTAGTTGGATAAAGCAAGAATGAAGCTTCTTGGAAATTAACTCAAGTACAGGTAGCTGTAAAGATTGTTTCCTTATATGCATATGCTTTTCTGTAGATCTGCTCATACTTGATGTTTTTAAGTATAATGAACAAATTGAATGAATGAATGAATAAATAAATACTTCTACCTTAACACGTCTTGGGTGTCAAGGCTGGTTTCAGGTTGACTGACAAGCTAGAGGTATGCTATGACAAGTCTTAAAATCAGGGACCTGAACAAGTCTTGTATTCTGTTAGCAGCAGCGTAAGGTGCAAGCCTACGTTGAGAGCAGACCTCCTTCTCATGTGGTTTTAAGAGAGTTTTAAGCTGGTAAGGCAAACCACTGCTGTGGAAGAGGACTTTTTCTAGATCATCAGCTTGCTCTTCAGCACACAATTGCAAAAGCATGGACAGCCTCTAGATCCTCTTTCAAGGATGTAGTTACTAAATTGGTATGCATTACTACTGAGTTAGTTATTGATACTTATTGAGGAGTTAGTTACTTATCATTTAAGATCTCATCAATTACTGAATTCATAAGATGCATTGCTGTATGTCAAAGTTTTATTTCTAAAGCAGTGCAGTCAGATAGGATTTTGGTAAGCCTCTTAATATACAATTTTATATGCATAAATTTAAATGTTGACTTATTAACACTGAATGCAGTTGCAGCTGTGAGAAATCCTGTTTGTCACTATTTTAATTTCCCCTCAGAATTAAAGGAGATGCTTATATCTTCCATAAAAAGAAATTATAGAAGAGAGTTAAAAAAACGTTACTGAAATTTTTTTTAGATTTTTGAAATACCATTTTACTCTATACATGTGACATTCTTATTTCTTTATGTATCGCTACATGATAGTAGTAGTAATAGCACACCTTTATTGCTATCGTGTCAGAATATCACAAAATGTTCTCTTCTGTTTTTATTTTAGTACATTTTTTAAATTGTTGTGGACAGCTGCTGCTAAGTAAAATAACTCCTTTTTTTCTCTAAAATGTCTCTTGGTCTGAAAACAACTTGACAGAACTTTCTTATGTAGATATGTATATACATTTCAACTGTAAACATACCCAGCATGATCAGAAATAAATGTAAGGTAATACATTTTTAACTGTAAAAAAGGTAAAATGCAGTACAAAATTGTGAAAACCTTAATTTTAAGGTTTTGCTTTAGGAAATTAAGACACATTTCCCTGTGGGAATTTTCTTCAAAAGTAAATTGTTTTCCTACAAGTCTTGCTTTAAACAAAATAAATTCCATCCCTCTTCCTTCCTTCCTCTGTCTTTCTCCCTTTACCTCCCACAAAAGTGAAGAACTTCATAGTAGCTCAGCACATAAAAGTACCTCTAAATCAAAGATCCCGGATGGTAATCAGAAACCCATCTCCTAATGACAAAAAAAAAAAAAAAAAAGACATTGTGGAACTGCATCAACATGCTGCTACAGCCTATATTATATATCTATATATCTCTCTCTATATATATATCTATATAATAGATATTGTGGCTATTCTGAGCTAGAGAAGAACATTGAACATAGTTTATCCATGACACAGCTTTATTTTGAGTTCTACTTAAAATTCAGAGCTACTTCTCAGATGTTACACATCACAGCAACTGCTCTATGAACTATTGCATTTCTGTACATGTTACTGCCACGGTCCCAGGTTCTCTGAGTGCTGCAGCTGTTCAGTCAACACAAAGCGCTACAATTACAGTCAGTTTTATTTCTCCTGTATTTAGTTTCTATAAAAAAATCATCATGCTCTGCCCTCCCTAGCCTCCTCAGAGAACAGACGCACTTTGAAGCAGTGGTTCTTTTAACATCGCAATCTTCTCGTTTTTTCTGTGCTGTGTTCTTGGCTGTTGGGCGTTTACCTTTTTTCCTACCTTCCAGGCTCTTCAGGCTAATTATAGATGATATCCTAGAATCCTTATTCATATGAACAGAACATTATTAATTTCATTTCATTCCTATTTGCAAAACATTTGTCTTGGAATAAAAGTTAGGAATAAACGTTTCTAGATGTATTCAGTATACAGCTTTTAATTTTTGTGAAAATTAAGCTGACAGGAGTTTCCTTCACCCTATTGTTCTGGTTCTTCCAGAAGAATGCCATCAGTAATCAGTGATTCATTTAAGTGTTATGAGTGATTTGAGGGAAAGTTGTGGGTTTTTTTTTTCTAAGGCTTGGCTTTTAAGGAAAGAAACTGAAAACAAAATCCGGAAATCTTAAATTCCAGGATGTAGAATCCCATTGACACTCTTTGAGGTTATTATTAACCTGCAAAGCTTTCATTCTGTAGCTATATCCAGCGTGAAAATCTTTTGCCTGCATAATGAAAGGTATAAGCAATTGCATGCTGGGCCTCAGGAAAGGAATCGGCTGCAGCATCACACAACATTAGCAATGGATGTGATCATCTTCACCAACTATCAGAAAAAATAGAAAAAGTTATCTCTGAGTCTCCTAAGTGCACTCTCTGTTGTGCCTTCAGGCAGTGATTTCCATGGTCTCTTTGCCTGGTGAATGAGTTCTTCTCTTTCAACTGTTCTCAGCTTCCTACTTCTTAAGCACTTGGACTGTTCTTTTGTTCCTGTATTGTGAGGTACGATGAACAGAAAAGCTCGGGGTTTTTTTACCTGTACTGTTTTTCACTGTGTGTTTTACGACTCCTTTTATTCATCCCTTTTTGAAGACGAGCACACTCTTCATCCTTGGCCCTAGTTCTTACTCTAATTCCTTTGCTGGACAGTTTTTAAGGAAAAAGTTGTAACTACATTTTCCACATTCTATCTGACATCTTGCCAGTGAAACCAGTTTCACTTGACTTAAAAGCTGAAACTACAGTTGAAAAACAAAATATGCTGCAGAAGTATGTGTCTTCTCGTATGAAACTTGTTCCAGATCACAGAACCACATGCTGTTGAGATTGTTATTCAATTATAGCACTGAGAGAACAAACTCATGTATAGCACATTTCTCTAACTCAGTTGGGTGCTCCAACTTATTCTGCTGACTCCTGTGTGTGGTACCTCCAAAGAGAACTTTGGAGAAAGTGGTTTTTGTGCGGTGCACACTTCTTTTAGGGATGGAAATAAGATTTAATACAATTTTGTAGGAGGAGTTGCGTTTGAAGCTTCGTTATCTTAATAAAGCAAATTGCAAAAGACAACTTTGTTTAAAACTGGCATTTTGGAATTCTCTGTTTCTGGTGACTTAGTAAAATGACAGATTGTTTTAATCTCTTCTAAAAAGAAATGCTGCTGAAAGAGAAAGACTCTGTTTTATTATTATTATTATTATTATTAAGACAGTATATGCATTATTTGTGCCTGGCTCTAGTAGCAGCTTAAGATCAAAATAGCATCATAACTATTTACTATTGGAAGAAAATCCGCGGTTTCATTTTCTAAGTCCCACTTGGGTAAAAGGATCTGATCATGTAAAGGTTTCCAGTAGGGCAGCGCATTCCCAAATTCAATGTGTACTCTTGAGTCTAGGTATGTGTTGTTAAGAGAGGCTTATTTATTCAGTGAACATAGCTTTCCAGTTAAAATACAGTCTTTATGCCCCATTACTGTTTTTACTTGCATCTGGTGTACAAATTGTGTTCTTTTTTTATCGATTTTGTGCTTTTACCTTTCACTTGAGGAGCACGTCAGAAGATCCAGGGTGGCTTGTGAACATTGTAGTACAAAAGACTGAAAGCTTTTTCTTTCCTTCCTTACGGAATTCAGTGTTGAAACTGAGGCATTTAAGTACAGTTGTTGAAAAGCTTCTGTTGTGAGCAGAATGTGAAAAGAAAACAATACCATAGTGAGTCACTTGTTCTTTTATTGCTTCTCCCTGTGCAACCTGCTTTTAGCTGTTTATTTTATGCTGATTAAACAGACTCCTTTCATTAACTGCACTTCCTTAGATATTGTTTCTTCTGCAAACGTGGCAAGTGCCAAAAATAAAGTCATCTTTTGAGCTTTGTTCAACCTGAACTTTTGCTAAGCCATTCCCATGTACTCTGTAAATAATAAATATAGTGTGATTCCATTAGCCTAATCATCCTAGCACAGAAGGAGGATATTTGTCCAAGTCAAAAACACATTTGATAATACATCCTGGAGAAGAATAAGCAGCTGGTTAGTGTAGGAAATAAAAATTAAAAAAAGAACAAAAAAAGAAGATAGGTGTATCTTTTTCAGACCACTTTTTTCTATTAATCCTTTGCATTATCTTCCACTGTCATGGTTTAACCTCAGTTGGCAACTGAGCACCACGCAGCCGCTCGCTCACTCCCCCCGCAGTGGGATGGGGGAGAGAATTGGAAGGGTAAAAGTGAGAAAACCCATGGGTTGAGATAAAGACAGTTTAATAGGTAAAGCAAAAGCCACGCATGCAAGCAAAGCAAAACAAGGAATTCATTCACTACTTCCCATGGGCAGGCAGGTGTTCAGCCATCCCCAGGAAAGCAGGGCTCCATCACGCTTAACGGTGACTTGGGAAGACAAACGCCATCACTCCAAACGTCCCCCCCTTCCTTCTTCTTCCCCCAGCTTTATATACTGAGCATGACGTCACATGGTATGGAATATCCCTGTGGCCAGTTGGGGTCAGCTGTCCTGGCTGTGCCCCCTCCCAGCTTCTTGTGTCCCTTCAGCCTTCTCGGTCGGCAGAGCATGGGAAGCTGAAAAGTCCTTGACTAGTGTCAGCACTGCTTAGCAACAACTAAAACATCGGTGCCTTATCAATTTTGTTCCCATCCTAAATCCAAAACACAGCACTGTACCAGCTACTAGGAAGGAAATTAACTCTACCCCTGCCGAAACCAGGACATCCACCCTTTCCTGAAGTTTAGAAAATATTTCTAGGTTTTTTTTCTGGAGAGAGTTTTTTATCATTCAAGGTAATGTTATTTGTGTGTTCCATTATTCAGGATGCTAGAACACTATGGCATGTGCTATGTAGTGCTGGGCAGAAGCCCAGTTGCCCCCAGTGATAGTTACTTCAGGTCTGATGGGGAAAATTCGTTAGCTAGCTAGCCACGAGCTGTGTCTTGCAGAGCCTCTTGGGTACTTCTGCACTGCACTCCTCCTTGTGTCAGGTTTACTCACGGTGGCACAACGCCTCCCTGGTTCTGCGCTGATGCAATACAGGACCACAGTGCCAGGCAATCCCTTGTCCCCCCTGGTGCAAACCTGCCCTCCCTGCTGAGTTTGGCCAAGCCAGGCTCTGTCCACCCAGCACCAGGGGCCAAGACGGCTCCTGAACCGATTCAGAGTGTTTGGTGCCGGCGCTGCCCTGCAGCCGCCTGCTGCCACAGGCTTTTCTTGCGAGCTCAGCTTCGTGTACCGGGTGAGGGTGGCTGTCACACGCAGCTGGGCTCGGGACGTATAAGGACAACGTGAGGCAGGCAGGAGTGTCTGAAACCATAGTATAGTTGTCTTAAAACCATGTAAATCACCACTGGGTCAGAATCAACTGCCACTCTAATCAGTAATAAGTGGAAAATGGCCAAGCTATTATATAGTCATTCTTGTTCAGTATTACCTTGCCTTGTGTACGCCCACCACTGTGGCTGTAGATTTCAGGAGAGTATAATTTAAGAAGGAAAATAGTGTTATTTAGTATCTGAATTCCTTTTAGTCCTGGCAAAAAATACTGAGCACTCTGACCTTGATCCAGCCAATTGTTTAAATAAGTGCTGGTCCAATGGTTCTCCTTTCCTGCTCATTAGAGACATTCCCAAGCTCAAAATTAAACAATACAGTTCATTATTTCATTGTTGCCTGCCTCACCCTGTTTAATTTTTATCACTGGCAGAAAAAAAACACACTCCAAGCCCTTTTACTCTAAATTTTCTCGCTACCAAAGACCTGACTTCACATCTTTTTGCTGTGAATCAAAGCATGGAAAGTTTTGTTCCACACTTCCTCTTGAACACTTATGGAAGAATAACTATAAGGTTTTGATCATCTCTTTATCAGATTAGATGTGGCTTAATTTGTACTTACCTTTTCAATTCGTATCTAACTAACTGCTCTGGGGTTTTTACAGCAAAAGCAGAGGTTTATATAAGGACAAATCTAGAGGTTGAGTTAGCATTTTTTATTCTTCAGATCCAAGTTAGTTGTATGTCTTGTTTATATCAACTAGACCTACCAGAAGCCAGGTATTCTATGGTCCAGAAAAACAGCTTAAGGATAGCTCGCCAACCTTAATCATTTTAAACAAGCTCTTCACACCTTATTTTCCTATTTTATATATTTATAAAATAGAAACTCTTAAACTGTGTCTGGATATAAAATCAGTGTGAGCTTCCTGCCACGTTTCTGTTGTTATTGTAATTTAGTACCTCATTTCATTACTAACTATACCTGTTCTAGATAACTCGGTATATTCTAATGTATATATAGGTATTCAAATCTAGCAATAGTAATGTACCTCTACTTTCCTATTTATGCAAAAAAAAGTATTTTTAAACTAGTCTTCTGGATAAAAGGGCTCTATACTGTGACATCTGCAGTTTAACTGATTTATTTCAAAGTGAATGAGGTTTATTTTAGGCTTTTCAGGTCTAAACTTTCCTAAAAATTCCTGTATTTCAATTTCTTCAGTGCTTAAAAACAACCAAAACTGAGCCAACAAGTGAATAAATCAAAGTGAAACTGTTACCTATAACAATACATTTAATGTAAAAGAATTTTTGGGCTTGTGTTAGTTCAGCAAACCTAAAATTAGTGTCTATAGGTCAATGTATTCTTGAAGTCATACTGAAATGCGTCCAACAGAAACTCAAACATGTCTAAGAAGCATTAAACTGTTGTTTTATTTGTTGTCCTGGCTCTGTATTACAGTAATTAAGAGCTGCTCAATTGTTTTGTATTTCCAGTAGTTTTTAGAGCAAGAAATACTGGATCCTTAAAACTGTATGCAAGAAACATTGCAAGTAACAGCTCTGTCAGATAAGCTTTCTGAAATCAATAGGTAGACTGCATAGCTTTACTTTTTATTTAGCCATTCAGTGAAACACAGAGATATAGTTGAGAAGAAATAAGGTAAGAGTTTGAAAAATGTATAAAATGTTAGTTGGCTTAAATCTCCTGTCAAGATCAGTAACAGATTTACTTTAGCTTTTACAGAAACAATGTTTAGGATAATCTGGAATTATTTAAAACTAGTAGTTCACTTTATTATCAAGCTATCTAGGGGAGAATAAATATTACTATTAAGTCATTAATGGTAACGAATAAAACAGTTAATAAAAACTTAACTGCATATTTTCTACAGCCCCTTTCTTTATATATTTTCAAAAATGGCCTTAGTAGCACAAGTGCTGGCTGAGGGGGAATTGCATTTTAGAAATACCTCTTATTTGTGTGAATAAGAAAGTTGGCATATAACTTGTCATCAGTGCATCACCAGTACTTAAAAGCAAACTGCAAGGCTTCTGCCCTCCTTTTTCACTTTCCTCCCACTCTCTCGTCTTCCTCATCACAGATTTAATCCACCTGCCTCTGGCTCGTCGGAGAAGCCCAAGGCTGTGTGTATGGAACAAAATTTGTCAGTGCTGAAGTGTCAGTCCAAGTGGTAATCTAGTACTAGCATTATCAAAAGCCATAAAAACCTATCAGTAGAGTGGGCTGTGGGAGCAGCGGCAGTAGGAATAACATGAGGGCAATCCTGCGAAGGCCGGGATGCTTTGGGAATGGAGCTGGGGGTGAGAAGATGACGTGATGCCCAGGGCCGGGATGTGGTGCATCTTAGGTGTGAGGAGTGGCAGAGCTCAGCAGAGAGGAGAGCGGGTTTGTGGCTCCCTTGCTCGGATTATTTTGGTCCATCTGTTCAGTCGAACAATTGAGTTGCTATGGGACCAGGGTAAATCACTTCTGTTCCTCATCTGCAAGGTGAAGAATGACAGCATTTCTGTGGTGAGCGAATATATCCCAGATATAAAACACTGTGAAAGAGGCAAGCGATATTATTTTGTCTGGGGGTTTAGGATGGAAAGAAGGAGCTTCTGGAACATATCTGAGGAAGGTGAGCCACAAAGACCAAAATTAGGAGGGGCCTCATTCACCAACCTCTTAACCCTGTGATACTCAAAAGGTGTTGAAGAAGTATGCTTGATGATTGAAATGAAATTCACTGAGAATTATGCTGATATTCTAGCTCAAGATGAGCACGCCTTGCTGACACTTTCAACAAAGCTGTTTGGGAGATGTAGTTTGTTTCAAATTTTGATACTTTAACAAAACCTTAGAGGACAATGAAAAATTGAAAGGAAATCTTTAGTTCTGTGATTTTGTATTTTTCTGTAAATTCTGGAGATCCCTTATTTAATCTGTTCTTAGTGTAAAGCAAAATGTACTATTTCCATTCTAATTACCATATTTTTCTAGCACTGTACAAAAGTATATAAACAGACATGCTCTTATTCTAAAAAGCTCTGAACAGACTGTTGAAGGTTCGCCTCCCATTTTACTTGTCTGGTTTATAGCTAGAGTTGGCAGCAACATCTATAGCTAAAGTTTCTTAACACTTTCTGTTACCACGTCTGTTTTCAATTGCTTATAATTTTGCCAGCTTCAGCTGCTTCCCAGTGTTTTTAGACCTTTTGGCTTGGCCAGTGGTTTTGAGCTTTTATGATACTGGTGAGTTACTTCAGAAGTTTTATGGACCTCATCCTGAGCTGATCTAAATTTGTGTAACTCGAACGCTGGGCTTAGCTATACTTTCCTGGATATAATGCCACAGAAAGAAGCCCAGCTGGTTTTATTTATTTTTTAGGGAGTTGTGATGTGAATGAGAATGAGATGGACAGTAAGGAAAATGGGAGGAAGTTGGGCTGGAAACTCTACAGTCGTGACATGTAGTAACTTCTTTCCATTATTCTGCCTTTTCATGTTGCACAAGCGTGTGGATTCCATTTGACTGTAGCCAGCTCTGCCCTTCATCAGGCTCAAATTTCTTGCTATTGCAAAAGCAAACTTGAGGGGATTGTCCTAAAGGAGGAAAACTTCAATAAGTAACCTAGTGCATTTTTTCACTGAATACCTGCACAGAAGAGCGGGTAGAAAGTCACCTCTTTCATTCAAGCAGTCCTGCATTTGTGACCCCCGAGACTGAGCTCCTCTGTTTGCTGTAGGAGTGGATCCTCTGGGATACCCAGATTTCTGCTGTTATATGCCATAACACAACGTCTGTAGCAGGAGGTTCCCCTTCAGCACAGGTGCTGGAGAATGGCAGCACACTTAGTGACAGGTGCTACAGTCAGAACAAGTCTGATCCAGCAAAGTGGGTTGGTCCCCTTCCAGTGGCTGCAGTAAAACTGCACACATAGGGAGGGTTCACATATTTAGTACATTGATGGCTATTACAGGATTTTTCTTAATTTTATAAATAGAAATAATAGAAATGATGATTTAATCAGAAGAAGTTGAGTCCTGCAGTGATGTTTTAGCTTAACAAAGTGTACTTAATCCACATAGGCATTGCTAGTTGTCTACACCAATGCACGCAGCATGGGCGGCAAGCAGGAGGACCTGGAAGCCATTGTGCAGCAGGATAGACATGACTTAGTCGCCATCACAGAAACATGGTGGGGTGTCTCTCACGATTGGCGTGCTGCAATGGATGGCTATAGACTCTTCAGAAGGGACAGGCAAGGAAGGAGAGGCAGTGGGGTGGCTCTGTATGTTAGGGAGTGTTTCGATTGTCTAGAGCTCAACGATTGTGATGATGATACGGTTGAGTGTTTTGGGTAAGGATGAGAGGGAAGGCCAACGAGGCAGATATCCTGCTGGGAGTCTGTTATAGACCACCCAACCAGGATGAAGGGGCGGATGAAGTGTTCCACAAGTGGTTGGCAGAAGTCTCTCAATCACTAGCCCTTGTTCTCGTGAGGGACTTCAACTTCCCGGACATCTGTTGGAAATAAATACAACACGGCAGAGAGGAAGCAGTCTAGGAGGTTCCTGGAGTGTGTGGAAGACAACTTCCTGACACAGCTGGTAAGTGAGCCTACCAGGGGAGGTGCCTCGCTCGACCTGCTGTTTACAAACAGAGAAGGACTGGTGGGAGATGTGGTGGTCGGAGGCAGTCATGGGCTTAGCGACCGTGAAATGGTAGAATTCTCAATTCTTGGTGAAGTCAGGAGGGGGGGGCAGCACAACCACAACCATGGACTTCTGGAGGGCGGACTTTGGCCTGTTCAGGATGCTAGTTGAGAGAGTCCCTTGGGGGACAGGCCTGAA
>NW_008825109.1:9912340-9912545 GCF_000699105.1 Pygoscelis adeliae
GCCAAGAAGGCCAATGGCATCCTGGCCTGTATCAGAAATAGTGTGGCCAGCAGGAGTACGGAAGTGATCGTGCCCCTGTACTCGGCACTGGTGCGGCCGCACCTCGAATACTGTGTTCAGTTTTGGGCCCCTCACTACAAGAAGGACGTTGAGGTGCTGGAGCGTGTCCAGAGAAGGGCAACGAGGCTGGTGAGGGGTCTGGAGA
>NW_008825109.1:9912779-10009184 GCF_000699105.1 Pygoscelis adeliae
AAAGAGTGGTTAAACATTGGAACAGGCTGCCCAGGGACGTGGTTGAGTCCCCATCCCTGGAGGTATTTAAAAGACGTGTAGTTGCAGCACTTAGGGGCATGGTTTAGTGGGCATGGTGGTGTTGGGTTGAGGGTTGGACTCGATGACCTTAGAGGTCTTTTCTAGCCTTAATGATTCTATGATTCTAGCGCCTCTCAGATACAATGGTTTATTTTTGCTGAGCTGACCCTTATTTTGAGTACCTAACCCAATTTATAGCTAAACTGGTCATGGTGAAAAAATAAGGTCAAGTGTCTTGCACAAAGGTAAAGTAAAGCCTAGCTTGTTCAAGAGCATGAGAATCTTCTGAGCCAATATCTTCCTTTTAACACTGGTTTACGTATTGCCTGTGTCTTTATTAGAGTTTTCCATCAAGAAATCAAAAGTTCTGAAAAATAAAGGATTTTCAGTAAAAGTTGTATGCGTGCCTTCAACATGTTCATTTTTTTCCTCCTGGCAAGTTTAATTCTTTTTTTGGGGAATAAACCATTTAAATATCTGGTAGAAAGCAGATGAGTGGTGTCAGGGAAAAAAAACATTTTGACCAAATTATTTTTATTTTTTAGTGAAAAATCACGCATGAGGAATATCTTACTGTATTTTTGCAAATTGATCAACCTTTACCTCCTCAGCCTCTCAGTGCTTAGGACATATGTTTTGGTTTCTGTGACTCAGTTTCACTATCTAGATATTTGCTTGATAACTAAGCATGCAACTTAATATAAGCATGCCTTTACTCCTCAGTTTTTTAACCCTTTAATGCAAATATGTATGTTTGCACTGAATATTGTGCTGAATTGTACTTAGTATGGCCTTCAAAAGCGTTGTGCATTTTTTAAACAATTTTAATGCCCAATACCTGTCTCCATTCATTTTATCTTGTGATTTCAGCTTTTGGACTTTATCCTGTTTTCTTATAACCTTTTTGTCTTTTAGTTATCTCAAAACAGTAGTCTGTTATTCTGAATCTGTGTTTACTCTATTTCAGGCATATATGGGTTAAAGCAGAGAAAGTCTCTCTGTAGTATACTGTATTTATTTAATTTCCAGTACTTCACTGAAGGTGTCAGTATTTTCAAGGAGACTCCAGTGTTGCTGAAAATGTTTGTCGTATGTAGTCAGTACTATGGCTAAAATACACATGCAACAAATTAAAGAAGTTATTTAATTAAATCCTTAATTAAGGTTCAGTTTACTTATCTGAGCTCTTAGTAGGGCACATATAGTTAATAATGCAGAAATGAAACCCAATTGTTGCTTTTTTCTTTAAAAAAGGGCTGGGGGCAGGGGTTGGGAGGGGGACAGAACCAGCAGCTTTTTATTCATGTCAGAAAAATCTGGTTTAGTTCGACCATATCAGAGACATTATGTTCTGTTGGATTAAGTAACTTATTAAGAAAATTGATCCGAAGAAAGAGAAAAGACATGCACAAAAACCCCAAGCAGATTATTTTGAGCCTGAGTCCGTTCTTGAGTACGATTCTCTTCATGGTGTCAGCACCGCTCTCCTGGCCTGACCAAGAGCACACGGCGCTGGGAGGAGAGCTGCTGTTTCAGTCAGCGCTGCTGCTTGGCAAACTGAGGTTTGAACGTAGCGATCGGGCGGAAGTCCTGCTCATGAAACTGCTGCACAAAAGGTATTGCTGGATAGTGAGTTTGTTCAGACCAACAAATCAATACTTCGATATTATCAGCGCATTCAGCTGTTCCCACTCTGCTCCACAGGAGAGCCAGTACCAGAGTATTCTTCACAAGTCATGTAACTTTGTAGGGGAAAAATGTTCAAATTACCTGGGAGAGTAGCAGAGTTGCTTCTGAGGAGGCTCACTTCTTACTCAGTTTATAACAAATAGGGCACCTATAACAAATACATCCACCTCCTGGATGTATTTGAGTTTTTACCTAACTGGATTTTTGAACAGACCACGTCTTCAGTTCGGTCTTTCAAAGACTGTTGTAATTTTTCCAAATGCTCATCCTGCTTCTCTTGCCCTTCACCATTAAGGATTATGATTCTTTTCTTTCCCCTTCCCTTGCCCTCTGATAAATTCCTGGTACTGGTTAATGAATGCATCTTTCAGTAATATAATCAATGCCTCTTACTATGAGTGGATGCAGAACTCCACACTTTTGGGTTCAGACAAGCTGAGCTAGTAGGATGCAAGACGGAGCAGCTTTATCGTCCTTTGATCTCTAGGTGTTGAGGCCTACTTTCAGACTAAATTTCAAAGTCTTGATTGTTATTCTAAATTGTTTTTTTCTGAGAAATAGTTTAAAAGGAACTTCAGAGCACAGTAATGCTCAGACTGGACCTAGCAATGTGCTCTAGGGAGCTGAGTGGTACGCAGGCTTCTGTTGCCAGTATATTCCGTTTGCTGGTTCTCAGCTATGGAAATTAGGTGAATTAGGATGTAACTGGACAACAAGGGCTTAGCTGATCGCAGGCTTCACTGTCACTGAAAGGGATGGTCCCATGTTCTTCTTCCTCTGCTCCTTATTCTGTCCTGATGCTTAGTTGACCCCTTGGTAAACCAAAGCAGTTCAGAGGGGAACAGAAAAGGAATAAAGGGGGAAGGGAACTAGTCTTTCTGCTACCATGGTGAGCCACATCAGCTTGCTGTTAAGTTAGATTAGTACCACAGTCAGTGCAAGAGAGGCACAAGCACGTGTGTCTGGGAGCGAAAGAGAAAAGAGGTAGAATCAGGAGACAGCGAAGGAGTAGGTGAACTGCCCCTTACAGTAGCCTTTTAGGTCAGCTGAGCTGTCTCGCCTGCCATCGCTCTGAATTTTATAGCCTTTTTTTGCCAACACAGACATGCAACGTGGATAGAATATGACCCACAAGCTGGCCCTTCGTATTCTTGAGAAAAGTCTCCCAGAAGGAATAGTGTTTGAAGGAGAACGCAAGATGACTCTCTTAATGGACCATGAAGTGCTGACAGGCCGCTTTTAAAACAAACAAAAGCCCCAACCATCCAAAATCCCCACTTGTTTTTGTATGTTTTTGGATTTCAACTCCCCCAACATGTGTAGATGTCATACATAATATTACACTTTGAGAATGTTTTAGGTCATCAGTCTGTTACTTGCAGGATTAAAAATTTGTCTTAAAAGATATTATGATCTGTCTGGAAGGCCGGTGAAAATGTATCCTTCTCATAGTTGTTAATCTCCACATCTGCCCCTCTAGAATGCTTTCATGTGATCTGCCCCTGTTGTTTTTTAAGCTTATGTGACTGATGCTAGATAAAGATTATATAGATCAAATGGGAGAGAAGTATGATTATTTTACATACAATATAAAATTCAAAAAGCACGCTTTCATCTACCCACTCTTAAAAAAAGAAAGGAAAGGGGAAGAAAGGTGTCAGACCTTACTCAGGGGATAATTATCTTTTCCTGCACAATGAGTTATATAAGAAACATTGAACTCATCAATATGAGAATATCCCCCCAAGTTATAAAGTGAAAAAAGTAGAGGGTTGAAACTAAGAACAAAGGCTTGTCAGACTAAAATGGATACAGCTGTGCGTACAATTTTAATACTGTTCATAAGGAATTAAGCTAAGACTTCTACAAAAGGAATCGTGTGATCACCAAAGTGGACATTTCTGGAAATCAGAAATATATAGCGGTGGGGTCTTTGTTCAGTGGATTTGAACACGTCATCCTTGTTTAGGTATGTTACACTACTACTTCTTGCATTTTGAACACTGACACTCAGTTGGCCAGGGCTTTCCATGAGCCTAATGTCTGAGAGCTGCAGCAGCTTTTGGGATGTTAGAAGGTGCACAGTCACTGTGAGCAGCCCTGCCCTGGAACCTCAGAGGAGTGCAGTAGCTATTATTTGATGCAACCAAGGTTTTAAAAGAAAAACTACTTCATCTCCTACTGTTTTTCCTATGTTTTGATAATATTAAGTGATTTCCTGAGCTACTTCTACGGTAAGAATACTTAGTAATTCAACACATGCAAAGCATAGGAGGGATTCTGCTTGAGAAAATCACTTACAAATTCCTGTTAATTTTGCACACAGTTAACATGGTGTTGGCCTTTCTTAGCACTAGTCAATATGATTGATGGCTTTCTTTCAGGGCAGTCAATTTAGTTTATTAAAGACTTTTAAACAGTGACTGATAGCTCTGTAAGTCAAAGAAAGAGTAGTTTAAAGGACTGCCAGAAAAAGTACTGAGTATAAAATAATATTTTTTTGAGAATAGAAGTTGTACTAAAAAGTTTCATGAAAACAGTAAATCATTGCACCTTTCTGAGAAAACAATGTACAGCCAGAAAGTTTAAAGTCTTAATGGCAACACATTGAGATATTTTTGTTTGATATCTGTTAGGCTATAAATAGCTTTGGTTTTTTTATTCTTAATCTACCAGTTAACATGTTGTACCACTATTCAAAATAAAGTAAAAATGTTACTACTTGAAATATAGTGATACATATACCTGTCAGAAAACAAAATATATAATTCCAGAGAACTTTTCTAAAAACGTTTACTTTATGTGGGGCAGAAGGTATTTTTAAAAGTGAAAGTGATAGGAAAACCCAAACTTCTGTGGTTGTGGGATGTGGATTCCCAACCACCATACAGCCTCCCAAAGTTGTCTCAGTGGCGCGAATTTCACTGGCAGTCACAGACAAGTCAAGGCAGGAAGGCACCTTTGGAGATTGCCTGGTCCAATCCCCGGCTCAGAGCAGGGTCAGCCCTCAGAGCAGGTTGTTCAGGGCCATGTCCAGTTGGGTTTTGATTATCTTCAGGGATGGAAATGACTTCTTCAGGATTTCCTATTACTTACTTAAAGTACACTCTGTTCTTGCTACTGGTTGTTGTAAATGTTATTGTGAGGAGCTTAGCTCTCCCCAGGTATTGTAGATTGAATTTAGGTGACAAAGGAAGATGAACAGTTCTGCCTGGGAGCTACACACACAGATTCACAAGATTTATGTTCCTCTGTATCTTTTCAAAATTGTACCTGGCATCTTTTTTCGTGGGGATGCGATTTCACAGGCAGCTGGAGTCTCTTTAAAGGCAGAATGGACCACTAAAGGAAATGATCCAACTCCTCTTTCTTTCCACTTTGGTCCATAAACTTGCTTCTTACCAATTACCCAGTACCAGACTTAGTACTGTGTGGGCACATCTTCAGCCACATAAGGGATCTGATCCAGTTAAAAACAAACTTCTGGGTTTCTTGTTTTGTTTTGTTTTGTGGGGTGGGTTTTTGGTTTTTTTTTAAGGGACTGAGATTAGTTTTCAGCTGGATCTGTTGAAAGATTGAAGAGAAGCAGCAGAGCTGCCTTTGGTGGGCTGAAGCTTCTCAAGAAAATTTAGCCTAAAAACAAAGGCTAGTAGGCCTTTCATTCCTATGTCCTGAGCCTTTTTCTAATTATATAATTTTGTCCTTTTTACTTGCAGTCTTGGTGCCCTTACAGTAATCTCCCCTGTGAAATAAATATGTAGCTGAATGAACATATTTCTTTATATTTTAGATCCCTTAGGTTTTCATTTAGTTTTAAATCCTAGGGTTAGTGTTTGTTCCTAGTGGTAGTTCTTTGTACTGGAAACAGAGATGCACATTTTTCCACAGATGAATTCTGCTTTAGCACAGACTATGGTGGGAGACCATTTCAATAATAGAAATCAGCAGCAGGTTGGCTGATCTTGGCAAAATCATCTGCTCTAATCCCCTGATAGAGCTGGTGTCTCTCTGGCAAATCTACTCATACTTCCTTCATGGTCTGCATGGAATGAAAGCAGTTTGGTAGTATTACTGTTCAACTTAAGGGTTTATTTAGGTGACATTATTAAGAATAAGGAGGACTTGATAGTGTTTGTAAAACTATTTTCATATCTTCAGTGAAATTTATTTCATCGATGTTGGTAATATGTTGTTATCATGCAGTAATAGAAGTAGTTGTTGTAAAGATGTCAACAGTAGTTGCTACTTCCCTCAGGAAGCTGAACAACATTGTGAGGCATTGTATCATTTCAGTTTGACTTCTTACAGCCCAGGAGTCAGACTTGGAATATGTAGGTTCAAGTTCTGCTGCAATGGAAATAATCTGTGATGTTAGGGGACTCAAGCAATCTGTAAGCATCAATTCTCTGTAAATAAATAAATTAGGGATAACAAGATGGTTCTTACCTCATGGGATATTAATATTTTACTAAATACGTAGTTGAAATTCTGTAGTGTCAAGGTTCATACAAGATCTTGGGTCTGGACAGATATGCTGTTCATGGAAGCATCATCTGGAGGAAAAAGTGTGGTGAGTTAACCTTGGCTAAGGACCAGACACCTGCCCAGCTGCTCACTCACTCCCCCTCCTCAACAGGACAGGGGGAGTAAATAGGGTGGAAAAGCTCATGGGTTGAGATAAAGACAGGGAGATCATTTACCGATTACTGTCAAAGGCAAAACAGACTTGACTTGGAGAAAACTAAATTCATGCCAATTAATACAGTGAGAAACAAAAAAACCCCCAAAATTAAAACACCACCTCCCCCCACATTTTCCCTGGCTCAACTTCGCTCCTGACTCCTCTACTTCCTTCCCCCCAGGCAGCACAGGGAGATGGAGAATGGGGGTTGTGGTCAGTCCATAACAGCTCCTCTCTGCAGCTCCTTCCTCCTCACACTTTTCCCCTGCTCCAGAGTGGGTCCTTCCCACGGGCCGCAGTCCTTCAGGATAAACCTGCTCCTGTGTGGGCTCTCCATGGGCTTGAGGTCCTCCATGGGCTGCAGTGTGGCTACCTGCTCCAGCGTGGTCTCTCCAGGGGCTGCAGGGGAATCCCTGCTCCAGCACTTGGAGTACCTCCTCCCCCTCCTTCTTCTCCTTCTCTTGCCTTGGTGCTCACAGGGCTGTTTCTCACACTTTTTTTTGTTGTTCATTTTTTCTTTTTGGCATTTTCTGCCCTTTCTTGCACGTGCTTTTCCGGAGGCCCCCTCAGCCGTGCCCTGCGGTGGGTCCGTTGGAGCCGGCTGGAACCGGCTGTATCTGGCACGGGGCAGCCCCGGCCTCCCCTCACAGAGGACACCCTGCAGCTCCCTGCCAGTGCCTAGGCACCTGCACCGAGCATAAAATGTCAGTAGTTCCATTGGAAATTTTAAAGCATGAAAGATTATATAAAAAGATCATGTTTACCTTTCCCCAGATTTTTGGGGGAATGAAAGTATGGAGGTCTACTACCATTTCTGTGAAAATGTAGTGAGCATCGCATAGCAGACAGCTAAGTTTGTGCTATTTAGGAAATTTCCTTACCTTAACTGACTAAATGTACCAATCATTGTTCTTTCTAAAAGTAATGTTAGGATGTTTTTTTTTTTTTTATATCAAAAGACAGCTAGCATACGTGCAGGAAATTAAAATATTTTCCTTTATTTTATTTTCTTAGTAAGAAACAAATAGTTTTCTGCTTTGTTCAAGATGGGCCACATCATTCCCTGTGGCCTTTCTTGGCTTGTGTTTTTGTGACTCTTGGGATGGGGACAATGATGGACTGTGGAAATTTTGCAGCAGACTTTTTGGTCATCTGCCTTAGGGCAGGTAAAAAGCCTACAGGAATAGTCATATGGCATTTCGTATGTGCATAGGATTTTCAAATAATAAATGTCATTTTTCATCTTATTTGTACCTATTTGAAATAAATGGACAAATCTGATAGTAAACAGAATATATGTCAATTATGTTGGCATTTGTACTTGCTAGAAATAATTTCAAAGACAGGGAGAAGCAGCTACTTGGACAGGTAAGCATTACGAAATGTTATTATTCCCTTTTCTACAATTTTGGCAGAATATATGGCTCATTTGTCAGAGTTCCTTCTTGTCCTTCTTTGTGTGACATTGCATTGCTAAAACAGTTGATCAGTGACCTGTACAAATCAATGGACTATCTTTTCAATATTTGACAGATAGGTATGGATGAGTTGCGTGCCATTAGTTGGTTTGTCTGTGTTACTAATGAATATTCTTGACCACAAGACACCAAGGATCAGAGAACAGGAGGCAGCCCAGGGCTGCTTTTCTGTCTTACACCGTCTTTGTGGCTGTCTCAACTCCGTCAGGCTTTCATGCTAAAAGGAGTGGGAGTGGCAGTGGCAGTCTGATAACTTCTGATCACCTCTGACATCAGTAGGTCCTGTGGTTAAGTATACATGAACAAAGAGAGGTGGAGGAGGAAAAAAATTAGACTTCTGAGAAAAATGCTTTGTGTTTGGTGTTGCTTCTCTTACCTCCTTCAAATGTACTTACTTATATAGAAAACTGCTTTATTATACAGGAACCTTCCTGCCTTTTGCTGCCCTGTGTTTACATGTTCCTGGTATAGTTCGCTGGGATCTTGATGTCTCTGTGTTTCCATGAAAATCTAACTGTGGAAGGGCTGCTTTTCCAGATAATCAATCTGCTAGTTTCAAAGCATCAGAGTGTGTTAAGGGCTCCACTTTCAGAAATGTGTATTTATAAATCAGTTTGAATTGGGTGAGAGTTTTGGCTTGGGGGACAAGGCTTGTTGGGGATTCTTACATTACTTTATTAGACTAGGTGACACAGTTGGAAAATACAGATTCCTTGTCTCTCAGGCACCAAGGTCAGAAACAGCAAACTTAAAGCTAATCACAGAAGAGAAGAGTTGCTTCAAGCTTAACTTAATTATATTAGGGAATTAAAGAGAAAACTTTTGTTGGTACTTTTTAGAGCAGGGGTGGATGTGAGCAAGTGGAGACTTGATAAGGTCATAGAAAATCTTTAACACTTTGTAAATGAGAAGTACTGAGAAGAGTGAAATGCTTTTAATAGCAAATCTCTTGCTGTCAGGAAGAATATTTCTAAGACCAAAAGAGGTACAAAGGCTGGCTTCCTCCATCTCTAAAGACTTATACACTCCCATTCATTTCTGCAGTTTAACTCCCCACCCAATTTCTACTGTATTTCTGTTTAAAGTCACTGTGTTACTTGCCCTAGCCTCGTATATTCCTTAGTAAACTCTTAGGCCATCCTGAAAATCTGTTATAGTTTCACCAACTGTTAAAAGCAACAGGTTTTGCAACACATTGATGCTGTTTGATCAAAGAGGAATCATTTAGACTAAAAAGTTAGTGTTAGAAGAAATTATTATTACTAGAGACTTCTTGTGAGTGTTCTATTATTTATACAGTTCTATAAATAAACACATTTTTACAAAGAAAGGAAAAAACTATTTCATCAGTTATCATCTAAATTATACAAAGATGTGGTTATTTAAAAAAAACAAGGAAAAAAAGTGTAGCCTGTTCTAAATGACTAAATCAAACAAAATACAGATGGGTCTCTGCTTTGCCTTTTGGGAGAATTAGGGAAAAGAACATCAAGCGGCCATAATTTTTGATTTGCTTAGCTTGGTCATGTAGAGACATTAGTATTTAAACAACTAAGAAAACTATTTCATTTATGTTATATTTATAATGGTCTTCACATAGGTGGTGTGAACTAATGATTTTATATGTTTATTGATTGGGGATGGGGACAAAGAACAGCAACACAACAGTATAGTACAAGAAGAATTACAAGAAATGCTGGAAATTAAAAAGCAGTTGTTGGTGACTCTACTCCCTTTTTTAAATGAATTTGACTGAAGAACTACCTACAATTAATATGAAATCTGGCGAAGAGTTAATAGGTACACTATAGGGATGCCTAGAACTTTTGACATAACTATAGAGACCCCAAGGCAAAATTTTAATTAATAAAAACTTTAGCTTCTTAATAGCACAGAACCATTTCCCTAGATCTTCCCAGCTATGTGAATGAACCAGATTTTCAGGACGACTTTCCTTAAGTCATATAGAATCATAGAATAGTTTGGGTTGGAAGAGACCTCTAAAGGTTATCTAGTCCAACCCCCCTGCCATGGGCAGGGCCATCTTCAACTAGATCAGGTTGCTCAGAGCCCCATCCAACCTGACCTTGAATGTCTCCAGGGATGGGGCATCCACCACCTCTCTGGGCAACCTGTGCCAGTGTTTCACCACCCTCAGTGTAAAAAAATTATTATTTATATCTAGTCTAAATCTACCCTCTTTTAGTTTAAAACCATTCCCCCTTGTCCTGTCGCAACAGGCCCTGCTAAAAAGTTTGCCGCCATCTTTTTTATAAGCCCCCTTTAAGTACCAAAAGGCTGCAATAAGTTCTCTGCGAAGCCTTCTCTTCTCCAGGCTGAACAAGCCCAACTCTCTCAGCCTTTCTTCATAGGAGAGGTGTTCCATCCCCCTGATCATTTTTGTGGCCCTCTTCTGGACCTGCTCCAACATGTCCGTGTCTTTCCTGTGCTGAGGGCTCCAGAGCTGGACGCAGTACTCCAGGTGGGGTATCACCTGAGCAGAGCAGAGGGGCAAAGTCCTCTAAGAGTTCTCCAATACACTGATAAAACATAATACCAGCTTGGTTGCCAAAATGAAAATCATAAGAGCTCAGTAAAGCAGGTCTTCTGTTTGTGAACACACTGCATGAAGGAACAGTTATAGACAAGAAACTGTAATTTTCCATAAGCAGAAAGTTTTTTCTTATGTGCCATGGACATAATTTTGAAAGTTACTATTTAAAATTATAAAAGCGTATGTGCTTCCTTGTGCATACTGTAAGTTAAAGAACAGATTTTCAAATGCGTTTTCTGCCACTAATCCAAAGAAAGCATGTTTTTACTTCTAAGCAGATACCAACCTAAAGGAATAATTAGACACTTGTGTGTATCTATAGAAAGAAAAGATAAAAATCCATCCATTTACATAAGTGGGGAGATAGAGAATTGGTTCTGTTTCTGACTTGCAGGCTCTAGACTATACAGATGTTAGCATAGAGTATATTTGATGTAGTCCAAAAGTGACAGAAACTATTTTTACAACAGAATTAGTTGAGTATTTCACACCTTGCTTAATCTCTTTACTTTTTAGTTTATTTTTCTATTCATATTATCAAGGAGACAAAAAAATATGGAACCTCTGTAAGAACCAGAACTACTTCTAGTAGTCTTAGTGTTGCTTCATCTTTACAGCAGTATTAAGTTGTGTAAATATATATATCACATCAGCAGACTTGATGGGAGAGATTGAGGGCAATGTGAAATACAGTCCTGATTCATCACCAGTCAATTTAATACGTAATTTCTTTGATCATCTCCATAAAAACTGGTAGCAGTATATTATCATACACTTATGAGAAAAATGAGCAGCATGGCTCAAAAAAGCTGGGCAATTAATTAAATGATACGCTTGTTCATCTTGCAGGTCAAGCAGTTAATTGTGCCAAGAATTGCTTTGAAATCATGCATGCCTCAACTTAGACCTTTTGCCTCCCGAGAGAATTCCTCAGGTCTTACTGTGTATCACGCTTCCTGTGGATGCCGGTCTAATGCTAGCTAATCCTGTTAGCATGTATAATAGATACAGTGATATCTGGAAATCTGAATCTGTATTCGGCAGTTCTACACACCAGCATAGGAGGAAATTGAAATCTTTGTGGCTTCTTGAACATGAGAGTAAAATATGATCCATGGTTAAAATTAGTATCGTGTGCTTCGATAATTCACACCTCACAGGGCAGAGGAATAACTGCAAGCTAGGATTAAAGATTTCTCAGATACTTTTTGTACATTTTAGCTATACAGTGAAATTGTGTTTGAATGAGTTCCGCGCTTTTCAGCTTCCCATGCTCCCATATGTATAGGAGTCTACTTTTCTAGTGCAATTTTCCTTTTGGATTTGATGTTTTCACACAAATCTCTATCAGAATGGTGTAACTGATAAGGATTGGTTTGAATTTTTATTTGTTTTATAAGGTAGAAAAAGATTCGTTCAGTTTAAGGATGCTTGAATCTTGAATTTTCAGAAAATGTCCAGACAGTGCAAAAGCCGTCTATAGTCAATGGTATCTGATCCTTTGTAGGCTTTGGTCCTTCTCTGAAATATAGGAGGTCTAACCATAACCCTAGTCAGTGTAAACACCAATCGTCGTTAGTGTGGTGGTGAAGTCTTGCAAAGACCAGGTCCAGTTGAGTTGTAGGGTTCATTTTGGAGAAGTTCATAGTTGTAGTGATTATTCAGAAAGATTCAAATGGAATTGTAATGTAAGTACTCTGTTGCAAATATATTAATATTGCTTATTACTTGTGGTCCAGTATATTGCACTCCAAGCATATATTTTATTAATGACTATACGTGTTTTTTTCCTGAAGAACTTCAAGTTGGTTGACATACATCATTTCAAGAAGTTTGAAAATATTGCTATTAAACAAAAACAAGGCCTTTTTTTTTTTTCCCCAAATCTGTTTTTTATAGAAGTACTCTTATCAGAAGATGAGTACTCTTATCAGCAGATGAGGCTGATTAAAAATTTATATATCTAGATATATGTATTTCCTGAGACGATTGAGCAAAATCAGGATTTACAGTTTTGTGAATATTCGTAAGTGATGTCAGAGTTTCCTCAGCTGCAAGTAAGCCAATTGGTAAGTATGTGAACCATTAAGAGTCCCCAAAACAATGGCAAATGGACTTGTGCCTGTAACAACAAAACAGCTATGTATTAAATGAAGAATGTACAGGGCAAAGTACATTCTTGGCTACATCCCAGCTGTTGCAAAGATTTTTCCTCTGTCTCTTCAAAGTAACAAAAAGATGTTTTTCAAGTTCCTGTTAGCATTCCTTCTAGAAATTGAGATCTTTCCTTCTTTACAGGATCAACATCTTTTCAGAGATGAAAATGATGATCATACACAAAGATCAGGAGATCTGCTACAATTACTTCAGATAATACAATAAAATATATATTAATATAATTATATACATCTAATTTATAGGAAAATAGAAGGCTTTCTTCCCTTTAAGCCTGCTGTGAGAGAGAAAAATTCCTATGCTTTTAAACAAAATTAACCTCATTTGAATGGAATCAACTTTGTTCTTCAATCTGGAAGGAGGACTAGGTCACATTGTTAAAGCAATGGGCTTTAAATAGTGTGAAGGCTTAAAAACAATAAATATAGGTGCAGAAATGTCTATCCCATAAGTGAGTGTCACATAGGGTTTATTCTACCATCTCTATAAAAGTGAAAAGTATTTACTCTGTCCCACATTCAACAGATAGGGCAAGAGGATCGGTTTTCCAAGGATGTTCGGTAGAAAGTCATTCTTTCTCGGCATCATGTCTCACTAATTATTAGTACAATACCACAAACATCTCCAAGGCTTTGTAAGCCCTGTGGTACAGGCTGTACATGTAGTAACCATTTCTATACAAAGCCTTCACATTATAAAGGCATAAAAAAATGGAAGGAATGGAAAAGGAAGCAACTTAAGACGAGGCCAAAAAAATCCATTTGTAAATCACTGACATTTACTGACAGTGTTATTTGTTGAAGGTCTTTCATGGTAATGAAAGATGTCATTTTAATGACAAAGTTTGTTTATTTCAAAGGTAGTCTTGTTTAACGTGTCAGTGAGAACTTCCACTATTCCTTTATACCTTCAAGAAGAAAAATTGAAATTTACAGTTTCACTTTTTTCATGGCCAGATGACAGCACAGCCCTAATAAGGATCCCCATTTCATATAAGAGGAAGCTAATGAAGATCAGTGGGTATTTACTCCAGGCGGTTGTCAGAAAAGATGCCATACCCCACTCTTTTTCGACTTGGTGTTCACTGACACGCCAGTCCTCAGGACCTCTCTAGCCACCGACCCATTTTTCATAGTTTCTGTAAATGGACATGAATTCAGTCAAAAGTTCATTGTCTTTGTACAGTTTCTGGCCTTCAGCAATTCTCTTCTCAACTTTTTGTTCCATCTGTCTCGTTAGGTTGGAGAAGGTAGGTACCTTGAAATACATGAATGTTTCTGAGATCACCTGACATAAGCGATGCTTATGTATTCCTCAGGAAACACTGATGTGTCCTACGTGACAAGACAGAACAGCGTCCTCGCACAGATACTGCTTGTTCTTTGTGTTCAATATTTTCAGTAGGGTTGATTGCTGAAAAGATATACATTAAACTGAACTATTCATTAAAAACTAATCTGCTCATTCAGATCTCAAGGTATTACAGGCTATCCTTCTACAGTGTGTTCTGGGAATACAAAGTTCCCTCTTTTGGCTCACTCATTTATTGTTGATTCAATGAATTCAAGTTGCCTGTCCACAAGCTTCATCCCTTTCTGACCTGTGTGCTTCTAGCCGTTCGGTAAGAACAATTGTAAGTCTAAACCATGAAAAAGATTGGCTTGATAGCTGCAGTGGTGACTGACACTGTAGTGGGTCTTTTTGCTCTCTAATAAGGTCTGTCCTATGCGTAATCAAGGAATTTGTTCGAGAGGAATCCCAGGCTCCAAGTCAAGAAATGACTTTAAAGTATTCTTAAAGTTCTGCTGAATGCTGCTGCTTAGAATGAAAATAAGTATGTGCTTAAAGTTAGCTTTACAGGGGTGCTTTCCTGGATTGGGACCTCTATTGAATCACAGTCCTATTTAGTCTACATTTTGAAATTCTTGCTCATTTCTCTTGTGAATACTCTGCTGTCTTAGTTGTTATGAATAGAGCTCTTTGTTTTCTGTATCTGGAATTTAGTCTAAATAATGACCTCCAATGAAGTACTTCTGTAAGGTCACAAATGCCTCTCAGAGCCAAGCTAAAGTAAACATCCTAAATAATGATATTTTATTTTTTATGGACCTAATATATCACTGACAAATATCGAAAGTTCTCTAGTAAGGGAATGGCAACTCACCACCTCATTTTCTTTGACCTGCAGGCTGCTTTTTCTTCTGAAGAGTTTGTTTAATTGCAAAGGACTGAACTCTTGACTACTCGCATACAGCACATATGGCTAATTTAAAGCCAGTAAGTTTGGTTCAGAAGAAGAAGGTTAAAATAGGCTGATTCTGTATCGGTGAAAGTCCCTCAGCCAGGCAGACTAGAGACGTTCCATTTTGAAGCACTCATTTCTGATCCAGGGTATGATCGTCCTTACGTAGTCTCACATTGAGATGCCTGAACAGAAGACCTGTTTCCTTTAAGGAAAAATGATAAACCGAAATCCTGAACAGTGTGTTATCTGATCCCATTATTAGGGAAGCCTGCAGCTGTTCATATTTTCTCTCCGCAGCACGTGTCACTGTGGCAAATGGAAAATATTTTCATCCTCTGGGATTACAGAGCTGCTGAAAAGCCATAAACAAAACATAACTAGAATTGTGCATGTAAGTGACAGTTAATGTGAGCTCTCAGAAGAAGGTAAGGTAGAGAGGAAAAAAAATACAGGACAGGATCCATACTTTTGCTTGCAACAATACATTTCAGAGAGAATTTCAGAGTAAATTATTACACGTATCAGTGGAAATGTTTCGCTTCCATTGTTCTCAAACTAAACGCAAACATATAAACCTGAGCAAAATACTTTATAAAGAGAGGTATGCGTGCGCATATGTATTTTATTCCATTTAAAGTCATCCATATCAGAAAACAGTCGCACCGATGTTAATGCACTTTAATGGTTTCTGTTCCCAGGGTATCTGACAGGCTTGCAGGCCTTATTGATAATGAAGGCGAATGTGTCAATACTCCCACTTTAAGATCTGATTCAGAAGCAAAGTGATTTTTTCAAGGTCAGACAGAAAGTCTGTGTCTTAATTCTTGATTTCATCAGGCTAAGGCCCTAGTCCTGGCGGTCTTACTCCTTTCTTGTGAGGAGAAGGTGGCCTTGGCATTTTTCTCAGTGTTGCTGACCCTTTCCACATTCTATCCCTAATTTATCCCAGCAGTATAGATGTGCTCAATGAAAAAACAATAACTAACAAAATAATTTGGAAACTTTTGGCTTGTGTGTTGTGGCTGGTTAAAGTGTCTTGAAACAGGATTGGCGGTTCATGCCGCAGCAGAAGAAGGGTAGGGTGGTGCTGTTTATTCAGACTCAGAGGAGAAGACAGCACATCCTCTGCTTTTCCTACTAAAGATACTGGCAGTGATTATTGACTTTTATCCAAACCACCTCCGGCGTATCTAGAGGTCTCCCATCTCCCCCGCCCTTTCCCGCTTTCATTGGCTCTTATGGGAGTGTCATGGCAAAGCAGAAGCATGTTGCCCGTGTTTCCCAAACCTCACCTTCCTGCCACCCTGCTTTCTGTCCCACACCTGCGCAGCAGGACTGCTGGCGGGTCCCAGTATTACAGGCTGCCTTTTGTGGGACATCATTTTGACAACAGTGACACAGGTATTCCTGAATGAGCTGTACCACACATCACTTGAGTGGGCGCTGTGCCTGCTGGAAAAAGAAATTCTTAACTTAAATAGAAAAGTGGTAGTCGCAGCATGTGTGTAGGAGGATCAATTCACTGGGGTGATGTCCTAAACGTAAAAAAGATACAGCAGTGCCAGAAACCACTCGTAGTTAATTAGGGGTGACCTGATAATCTATTTTCTTCATTTGCAAAGTGTTTGAACAGAGAAAACCAGAGGCATTTAAAAAAGGGGGAGGGAAGGGGAAGGGCTTTAGAAAGCTGCTTTTAGTCTTGGCTTCTACAGCTACTCAGCTCCAGTGGGCAGCTGCCTGCGGGCCGGCCTGGCAGGGCTCTGCTGCCAGCCAGCCCTTCCCAAGGCGGAAGGAGCCGTACCAAAGCTCCCCGTCGTGCCACTGTACGTGAAAGTGCATGTTTGTTACAAGTGCAAATGAACCGAACCCCGAAATGGTGTGATCCTATGTTTTTTACAGTAGTGATAAGGCTGTTGACTGCGAGTGGGCTCAAAACAGCAAGATCTTTATAGAAGGCATTACTTGGTGGCTAGATACGGTCTGCTAATTCACCTCTGTTGCTTTTTCAAGTATTCAGACTAGTGTCTAGAAATAAACCCAGACATCTGGGCACTGGAACAAGAATAATGTTTCAGGGTTTAAAAAGTTAATTCTGAAGATATAAACTGTCTACTGTTTAACAAAAAAAAAGTGACATTGTTACTACTTAAAAAATAATCTGATGAATGTGATTTGGTAACCAGCTGGGACCGAGTGTTCACCTCCTTACTGAGAGCACACAATAAAAATAACAAAAGCGGAAAAAGGATTTAAAATGCTCTTTTCCTGTTTAGGTGACAGGAAGGCCACAGTCAGCAGAGTTGGAAATGCATATTTCACATCATGGACTTCAAAAACATATGACATACTTCTAGCATCAAATCTGTCCATGGCATCAGATGACATTTTCAGAGATGTACTGTTGAATTCATAGCTTTGATTTGCAAAGTGTGTTTTAGTGAACAAAAGCTGTGAGATTGCTTTCTAAGTGGCGGAATTAAAAAAGATGGAAAGGAAAAATCAATGTCATATCAGTGCAAAATACCTGAGCGTTCTTCATGAAGCAATTTTTACTCTCTTGCTTGCCCTTTTGTTTGGGTTCAACTCCTGGGAACATACTGCAAGGTGAACGGTGATTTCACAGTGTTAATTCTAGGGCATCAGAGGAGTATAATTTTGCAGAAACTGGACAAAAAGGGGCATTCATATCTTTGAGAGTCTGGATGAAGTGGGGAAACGGTTTTGTATTTATAGTTGGGCCTTGGTTAAGATTCTGTTTATTGGGTTTGGCTATCATGCAATTATGAATTTCACTTTCATTTGACTGGTGACTCAAAGTCAGGATCTTTCTTCACACGCTGGCACTGAAGTGCTGTTGGCACATCCACAGCGCAGAGAGCAAGTGCCAGGACTTGGCACTCTCAGGCCCAGCAATGTTTCCAGCTCCTGTGGTGCATCTGGGACTGGCTGGAAGTACTAGATTTCACTTTTGGCCCACAATCCCAGAAGGATCCCGTATCTATCCATTGTAGATACGGACTACAGCTTATCCTGCCAGTTTGTTCTTCGTACTTTCCCCTACCATAGTGTAGATGTGTGCTGCGTGCTAACGGTAGTATGTAGTCAGAAAATTCCCACTTAAAATTCCTAGCTTATTTCTGACATCTATTACATATCCAGGAGGGGGCAAAATTCAAGGTATAACTTACGCAGTTAACCTTTCAAGTGTGTTTTTCTTCTCTGCTTTGGAAACGACTGGTTGTGTCTCAAGGCGGTTTGATGATGTCATTCCCTAGGGGAAAAAAATGCCAAGCTTTATTCCTTAAGAGTTGTTGACCAGTCTGGTATAGGTAGCATGAAAGCATGAAAATTCATGACTGTCACGGCTGCTGGATATTCTCATGGCTTCAAAGGCCATGAGGTGACCGTGGACGTCGGATATGGGCTACTATACAATGTGTAGTTCAAAAAAGTGAACAATTACAAAATTTGTCTTTATAATACCCTTTTATCTTGCATGCTTGTGTCTTGCAGTTTGAGCATTTTAATTGTACCGTCTAAGAGGGATGACATCCGAATGACATGTTATCACTTACTATTTTGAAGTATAGGAACATAGGTAATTTTTGCAATGGGATGGCTGCGTGAATGGTTGGCTGGCTTAATGAATTTCTCATTGAGAAGGTAGTATGGAGCTAACATCCATTTTACAAATGGAACAAATGGCTTGTAGGAGCAGGTGGCTGTTCACAGGAATTACTCCAGCAGGTCTGAGTTTATAAGGGAAGCATATCTTGTGCTCTGTTTTAGTTATGCCTATACAGTTTCATACAGATGGCAGTAGCAGTTTCCCCAGCAAGGCCTTCTAAAGACTTCACTGACTGACCATAAAGCAATTGTTTTATGTCTTCCCCAAGGCACAAAAATCAGAACTGTGCCTAAGGTATTCTGGAATTCCTTTATAGTTGCAAGAAGACTGAGGCTGCACCATAACGTGTCTAAAATACTGCTTTCCTGTAACTCAAGCTTAATTGGAAATTATCATGTGACAGTATATATACTACATAGTGGTTTGGTGCCAAATCTACTAAAATATGATCTTTAAACTTATTTCAGTTGTAATCTTTATGATTTATTATGACAATTATTTATGTGGCCTAGTTTGGAAAGCTATTGTGCTCCTTGTCTAGAGACAACAAGAATTAAAAAAAGTAAAAATGTATTTTCTGTTGTTGTGGTCCGTAAGAAAAGATTAAAAAAGAGCATCTTAAAAAGGAGCTGCCAATTAAACTGTTGCTTTCTGAATAAGTTTTTGAAACACACATTTGTTGCTTGACTTGTTTAATATTCAAGCCACTTCTTATATATTTAAAGATTGTTTCAGAAGTTTAAATTTTGTCATTTAGTTTTCAAGCCAATGGCCATATGCTTTTGTAAATCTTGAATGCTTTGGTATCATTTTATACCATGGACAAAATAAGGAGAAACTGAGCAAGGAAGAGATTTACCAAATCACTCTAGAATGAGAAATAAATGCCAGTTAAGAGATTTTTTTTTTTTTTTTTTTTTTTTTTTTTTTTTTTTTTTTTTTTTTTTTTTTTTTTTGCAGTACTTGGTAGAATACTTGGTAGAAGCTCATTGCCTCTGTGAGATTTCTCTCTGTTCCTTCATCTCAGACTGCCCAGCAAGACGGCTGTTGTTGGGATAATTTGTATAGGGGGATTGTGACTATTTCATGGAAATACATGTACATATAATTCTTCAGATAATTAATCACATCTATTCTGTGTCATATCTGGCACACTTACAAAACCATGACAGATCTGGCCAGATTTTGGCTCTCCCTTTGGGAAAATACAACTACTGTATGTTAAATCTTGCCAAATTACTGCATGTAAAATCCCTACTCTTGCTACAGTGGTAATATGTCATATTCACATACTTTTTTGCTACCATTTTAATATGAATATTTAGTTAATAAACTTGGTACTTTGTTATTTTAAATGGGACAGTGTTTGCAATTATTGATGGAAAAATGCTAATTTACACACAATAATACTCTAGACCTGTATTTCTAATGAATAAAAGTACATTATTTAGAGGGAATAGCAGCATAGTTTACAATTATCTGAAATCAAGTGTTTTGTTTTGTATGAACATAGTGGAGAAGAGTTACCTATGACTGTATAGGTCCCAAGCGATGACGTGATGTCAGTTAATTTCTTTAGTCTGTGGAGTCATAAGTCTCCATCAAGATCTGAATATTAAATTAGTGAAAGAAAAAAAAAACTGATTATTTTCTTTAAAATTCAATTTTATCTTACTTATGTGACATGCAAAGAAAAAAATGCTTTGTAGTTCAGTGACATCTTGATTGCTTGCGAACTACAGCCCATCACCCGTAATAGCTCCAGCTTTGGAAGACAAATCCCTGTACATGGGAAGGGATACATTGCCTTGCATCCCTCTGATACTTTCCAGAACTGAAAACTGTAGCCGACATTAAAGGCATTCTGTGGTGATTTTCTTGTAAATTTGACACCAGTGATAAAAAGCAGCCCTCCAGCACCCACAGTTAACCGCTAAATTTCAGGCGCCAGCGGCGTGATGTCGTTCCGTGTCCATGAAATTACCCGTGGCATGTATTTCCCCCTCCAAAAATCCTTGCGCTCAGGGTACCTGTAGGAAAGTGGCTGCCCGCTGTCCGTATCTCAGAAAACTGAAATTAATTGAAGGTGGATGCAATGGTTAAGAACAAAATGCCATCTAAGAGTAGTGTAGAAAATTGATATGCTTATTGCAAAGTGAAAAAGAGAAGCCAGTGTAACAACCGTTAGAGAAGAGAGCTGATGGGTTTAAACTGAAGCATGTGGGTGACATTTTATTCCGAGTTCTTCTTGGAATCCTTATTCTGAAATAACATATGTAGGCAGTATGTCATTTCCCTCTATATCCACCACCTCATTAATACAGGCTGGCAGCGGGAAAAGAAAAAAGAAAAAGAATGTGCAAGCAAGGCTTGCTACATATAGTAAAAGGGGCTTTTGCGTACTTTAAAAATAGGTTTCCTTTGGGTGTCTATTCTGTGTTATCACTACTGTTCAGTGAAAATAGCGTTTTCCTAAATACGTGCTATTAGATTGTGACACGTATTTGAGCTGCCACAAAACCTACCAACCAACATATGAAAGCCTGGACTTCAGGTAAATACCCATTCTAGTTTCAGAACGCTAGTGAAGTGAAAACCAAAGGGTTTTGTCTCTGTTTTAGGAGGGAATTGCGTGGTGTACATGCATACCCTTGCATTTCACGTAGAAATACAGAATTTGGATCGAGGGTATAAAAACAGATGGTTATTGGGGGGAAGATTTAATAATACTGTGCTCACACCTAATATTTCCACACTAACAGCTGTGCAGCAAAGTTATGCTACTTTGGGCTTCATCCCCGTGAGATGCATAGAGATCTTCTTTCTGAGGACTGGGAGTTGTCAAACGTGGACTATGGGGAGCTCATTTGCACAGGCTCCATAACCTGTAGCTGGAGACCTGGGGATTTTGGTCTGTCTAAGGACATCTGCAGCAGGTTTACTTTTCATCTGCAAAGTAGCTGGTTTGGTTCACAGCTAGGGTCAGGAGTCTCTCAGGGGCTGCAAGGCTCACAAGGCCACGAAGGTTGTGAAGATTTGTCTTTTGCTTTGCCATTGTCACCGTTTTGGACCTGTTGAGCTCCGGCATGATTATTTTTCTTCTCTCACCTTTACCTCCATGGAGGAAACACATGAATTCTCCTGAAATCAGAGCAGGACTGAATTCGGTGTTCATCTGCTTCTTCGGTACTGACCAAAGTCAGTTTTTTCCAGTATGAGTCAAAACAGGAACTGTCACAAGTGAGTAAATGATGGCACATTTCATGCTAAGCGGTGGTAAAATGACTCAAGAAGGTTACAGGAATATTACGGAGCGTCATATGGGAAAGGAAGTTCCTCTCTTACACCTTTGCATTAATTATTTTTATGTTGCAGTCGCAACTGACTTCCCCACTTGATTTGTAAAGTGTATGCCAATGGAATGTAGCTTTTTAGTTTTTAATTAGTCTCTCTTTGCAGCTTGTGTGTGGAAAGATTCATAATACTCCCTATTTGATCAAAGGCTTTGAAATTATCTTGCATCATCCATTTGTATAAAGTATGTTCTCTGTATTTTTAGCACATTAGAGTGACTGTAACTTCTTGTAAGTTAATTTCAGGAGTTTACAGAGAAGGAAAAGTGTTACAGTTCCTATTTCTTCTAGGTCTTTTATGACCTACCCTGTTTTTCATCATGGAACCTATTGCTAAAACAGTTTTCTGAAAATAAAGTAGTGTTTACAAAGTAAACATTTTTTCTGGCTGCAAGATTGTTTGCTGTCCAGGAAACAAACACATTCTAGTTCATTACATATATTTTGAGTGTATGAAAGGAAAATAAGTTTATACATTGTAAATGTGCAGCTCACAGACTTTCCGGCTGGAACCCACTTGGGAGTCATAACACATTTCCAGGACCTCCCCTAGTGAGACTCCTCAGATATCAGAGTAGTAGTGACTCATCGACCGCAGGAGAGGCAATTGAATTAAAACTTAAATATTTATGTGTCTGACTCACTCAAATTGCAAAACAAATACAGCCCGATTTCTGGGTGAGATATCTGTGTTTCTTAAGAAAAGTTGGAACTGGTATTTCAAGAGCTACAATGCCTGAATTTGGCTGTTGGTCCTTGTTTTCACACCACTTTTTTTTTTTTTTTATAAAGTGGTTTTCACAGCTTTAAGACTACAGAAGTAGGGCTATTATAGCTTAGTTATTAAATATGTCTGGAGTACTTGATAGTAGTGACAGAAATGGAATTTCTATCAGATGGTTCAGCATGCTTTTTTGTACTCGTAACTATTGCTTTTGGATGTACTGAGGGTCCGAGATAATGGCTGTAAATGTTACTGTGTTAGAGCAGTGTCATCCTCCCATCACTTCCCAGATACATAAATGACTGTCCGAGACGAAGTACAATGAAAAACTGAGCCAAGGAAGAGATGCTGTAACTACTGCTGCCAAGCTGTGTTTTTGTCAAGTCCAGAGATTGACAGTAACAGCCACCAGGTCAAATGTCTTGCTCTCCCCAGCACAGCATCAAGATCTTTGCAAAAAAGTTGAGCTTGATCCTCTGAATTTGTTTCTGAAGCTGGTCTTGCTAACGAAATACAGCGCAGATGTCGCTACCCACAGTCCACCGCCCCTTCCCCCTGCAGTCAGGTGCTGGGTCTGAGGCCATTTCGTTTTTCCAGGTCAGTCTGTTTGGAGAAGGCTATAATATATACCTAATTACCTTACAGCTAAGAAAGCCTTAGCAGATCCTACGTACTGAAAACTGAGCATGTGCTTGCTACAGTCATAATGTGAACTTAACCATTTTATTACACATTTTCTGGTCCAAAATCCTGATTTCCAGCTTGCCTTTGAACAAGAAGTACAGGCACTTGTCTGTCATCAGCAAGATATGAAGTATTTCATGAGACCACAAATAAAGCTATTGCTCTGCAAACCCAAGTACAGCAAGTGTTTGCTTTTCTTAAGACAGCTTTCTGAACAACACAAAAGTGTGATCTGAAAATATAACCAAATGTTCTATTCAGCGTTCTTTCTTTAAAGAATGTCTGATGTGCTACTGCCAATAATTATCTTCATGGCCCATGGAAAAAATATATGACTTGTTCTGTTGTCCTTTTTTTTTTTTTTTAAATATTCTTATTTAGCCTTGGATCAGAAATATCTTCTGCCGCTCCTATTTCCAGGTCTTAAACAGATTTATAGATTTGGCTTGAAAGATGGCGTCAATATGTTCAAGTTTAAATTCTACATGTATAGATGGATCATCCAGATGTAAGTCATAATACTGTCTCATTAGGCTCTTTTTCTGATGCTGAATCGCTCTGCTATGCAATGTGTGTTGTTTATCCTTTTTCTTCTGGTTGCAGTAGGGATGATTCCACATATTAGATAAAATCAAATCAAGCTGTATTTTTGGCAAATCTTGTATTCTTTGATCAACTTCAGCTTCACAAATGCTTTGAATTAAATTTGGATGTTCGGTCCCATCCCTAGTTGTAGTGGTAACTGCAGCTTGGTATGGCACAGTTGCTTAGCATAAAATAAAATTCACGTTTCAATATGGTTTTGTGATTACAGGTGTGTCTTTTTTCTAATTTAAAAGAAATTTTAGGATAGCATGGTATTAGATTTTTTCATGACAAAAAAGTATTTGGCTGACTTCGAGACAGCTATTTTTTAATACATTGGGTCCTTTTTTTCTTAAATTCTGGTGTGCATGTTGCAGGGGGGCTAATTCTTTGGCTATAAAAAAAAGCTAGGGAGAGTTCATCCAGTGTAAAACAAAATAAATACACCTTGCTGCCGCCATCTCTGAAGGTCATAAAAATATTACGGATTTGAGGGAGCTTGATCAGTTTACATAAGGGATTACAAAATGTGGTTGCCTGTAATACCAAGGGACTGTACTTGATGACCTAAGAATTTTCTTCCAGTTTTTCATTATTAAAATCCAGTCATAAGAGAGAAAACAAAACTGTAATCACTGATGTATTATATTAGGTGCTCGGTACATAGTCTGCTGCTTAGCCAATAAATGCTGTGTTGCACCAGCTGAATTGCATGAAACTGAGTGAATGACACACCTGAGCATCGGATGCTGCCCAAGCTGAGAATCGTACAGACCAACGTTTCACGGATTTCCACTTGCATATTTGCACATTGTAAACAGTACATAACAGGTTACGCCGGGAGGACCTAAACTCTAATCCATGTAAGAAGGTGAAAAAATGCCAAATTTTCCTGTGGGGCCTCTGACATCAATAACCTGAAAGAGCATTCTGTCTGGTCTGCAGAAAAATGGAGGCGAATCAACAGCATGTTTTAGTCATAGTATCAGAAACTGCTTATAATGCTAATAAAAAAAAAAATAAAAATCACTTGAGGGCAAGTGATGGCCCCTTCCCTGGGCCATTATGTTGATGCAGTTTCGGTTCCATTTCAACATCGTTTCAGCCTGTTAGGAATAAATAGCAAATATTATGACATTCAGTTGTTCCTGGAGCTGCCTCATTACAACTTCCTTAATAACTCTTTACAGTCTGGCAGCTCTTTCACTATTTAGATTAACAATACTGACAAATTTTACTGTTTGCTGTAAAAAAAATCTACTCAACATTAGTTGTAACTGTCCTCTCAAAGGAAAGTATTAACAAGTATTGCCAGCTGCCCGATATTTCTATGTCAGCTTTATATTTGTATCAGCTCCACATATATCTGATGAAAGCTAAATTTGTTGAAAGCAAAATAAAACAGCAGAAATTGTTTGGGTTTTTTTTTTACAGCTTTTCTTTAAAGGCCAAAAAACTAAATTAAAATAATATATTTTTAGTATGCTTTTCAGGAACATATTCGTGGCTTGAGTGCTTTCAAAGTGCTTTAGTGAAGCTTCTAAAGGTCGCCTAAAAAGTTTAATTATATTATTTTATAGCCATTTTAATCACATCATTATTATTCTTTAGAAGAACTGAAACCTAAGGTATGTGGTGTGAATTACTGTATTCAGAATTAACCTGAAGAAATCTCTGAATAAGGAATAATATATGTAATGCATCACATTTTAAAAGTAGTATATTTATACATGGTCAGTGAGAAGTAAACTATAAGCCTTGTATTTTCTGGGATGACTCATGACTGTAATAATTTTTATCCTTTTGGCTGACTTGGCACTTTGAAAAGACAAGAACTTGTTCTTTGCTGAATATAGGCAGACAAATTGAGCCAAATCTTTTGAAATGCCCTACTGATTTTTGTCGGTGAAAAACCAAAAACCCCGGCTTCTCCTGTGTAGATCTCTAGCACAGTGACCTAGTTTGAGACGTCTAAATGCAGTGGATTCTTGTCTTCTGTAAAACTGTTTTAAGAAGTTATAATACCAAATAAAATACTGTGTGCTACTAGTGTTATCCACACAAATGTGTGTTATGCATCATCCACTCTTGGCAAAACTTATGCTTGTAGGGTCTCGCTTAGCATGATCATTTAACTGTGTTTCATTCTTTAGTTCATCTTATTTTTTCAGTTGATTTTTAACACAACTCGTGTGAAACCTCTTCTAAGATTTCAAATTATAGAAGTATTTTCACAGAGAATATTTCTTGTTTCAGGAATACAGATATGATGAACAAAAATTACTTGCTTTTGTCGACAGACTTTTATTCTCTTAAGGAAAAAGAAGTTTTACAAAATGAATGGCAGGTAGTCACAGCAAAGATACAACTGGGAGCTCATGTAAAAATTTTTTTCAAAATCAATTACAGCCAATGGTGGGGATAGAAATAACCTCC
Organism: Pygoscelis adeliae; assembly: GCF_000699105.1. Classification (NCBI taxonomy): domain Eukaryota; kingdom Metazoa; phylum Chordata; class Aves; order Sphenisciformes; family Spheniscidae; genus Pygoscelis; species Pygoscelis adeliae. The sequence continues at coordinate 9,939,072 of NW_008825109.1, forward strand.
CAGGGATCACCGCAGACCGGTCAGAGTTGCTCTAATCAAAAAGTCTCTCAGTGAGTGAAATAAAGGGCTAAGGCAAATATGCCAAGGCAAGACAGCAGTGGGAATTCTCTGACTTTTTACATTACTCTTCTGTCTTTTCTGTACATGGAGTATCCTCTCTTTTAGAAGTTAAGTACTGAAGGTTTTATTTGAATAAAACCTGTTTTTTTGATCCTCTGGTCCACTTTGGGTACTGGGCGTAAGAGAAGGGTGTAGGCATATTCACCCTAAAGATCTGGCCCATTCAATGTTCCATCTCACCACGCAAGAAGTGGAAAGAGAGATGAAGGTGCCAGAGAGCAGCTGTGAGCAGCGGGAGCCTCTTCCCTAACCAAGTGATGGAACACCACAGCTTCAAGTTTATTGGTTTTTCATCTTTCCACAAAATGAAGTTGTTTGAGTTTCCCAGCATGTCTGCTCAGCAGGGATATTAAAGCAGTTGTCCGGTATTACTTGTTTCATATATGGAAGTGAATTAATTTTTATTTATTTATTTGCGACTTGGTTCAGGTCGTTAGGGAATTGCAGTGAATTATCAGAGTATTCAGTTACTGTAGAATGTCACAGTTGATAACGCAGCACTGGATGATATTTTGGAGAACAAATATTTTTAGCTCTGTTTGCTACTTTTCTTTTTCTGTTGGTTGATACAGATGTTAGTATTGCTTCAAGAGAGTTGAAGGTGCCAGAGAGCAGCTGTGAGCAGTGGGAGCCTCTTCCCTAACAAAGGCTCTGAATTTGACACTGGATTTCAGTGTTACTTCAGCTCCCAAGCTCATGTAGCATGCTGTGGGAAACAGGCTAACGCTTAGGCGCTCAGGTGAAAGGACTGAAGAGCTTCTGAACAGGAAAGAGCTTATTCAGTGTGCAAGGATCCAGCGGATCATCAGCCTTCCCCCAGGCACAGCAGGGGCAAATCCACAGCCAGCTCATCCAGGCACTGAGCGACTCCTAAGCCAGCCAGCTGCCACGAGACTGTCTGCAACACAGACTGTCATTTACTGTCAGCAATCACTGCTGCTGTGCACACTTTAGCTCTTTTTTTTTTTTTTTTTTTTTAAATAAGCCTGATCCAACATGAATATGGCGTTCCAAAACCCAACTGGAGTCAGCTAGGTTCCAAACTGGCTGATTTTTACAACCGGCATCCAGTCTCTGAAGAAGCCTAGTGGAAAATCACTGGCAGAGCTTTCCATCAGAGATGTAATCAGTCACATTAGCGAGAAGGCCAGGCAACAGGAAAAGGGACACACCGAAGCATTTTAGAGCAATGCTGTAGTTAACCTGCACAGGGTGCTTTTGTATGAATGCTAGCGTGCAGTAATCACACATCACTTCTTAAACACACTTCATAAACATCTCACTAGAGATGTGAGACAGAGAAGTTCCCTGCAGAGGAAAAACATTTTAGGTGTACCCTTCTCATCCTTAGTTTATTGCAATATTTAATATTAGGTGCAAATCTTGCTTTCAAGATTTCTTCACGCTGAACGCATGGAGAGTTGCAGGTGCCTGGGCAGTGAGGAACGGGCATGCTGCGGCTGGCTCTGGCTGTGCTGAAGTCCCTGCGTCTCAGCTCAGCTTGCTATGCTAAGCTAGGCCCTTCAGGAGGTGAAAGCTGGACACATGATACCTGCGCACGTATAAGTATTTTTGGTATAAATAATGGATGCCGGGGCATTTAGTGGTCCCTCCAGAAATACGAACCTCCACTATTGTGATCCTAATCATCCTGTAACTCTCACCTGTGAACAGGCTATTGTGTTTGACATCTGTGAAAGTCTGCTTCCTACGTGGGCATACTGCCCTCTCAGTGAAGTGTACTAAATCTTCTCAGCAGGGAAAATAACCTTAACTGATAGAGATAACATTGCCTTGAGTCCACAGAGATTTATTATCATCAGTGCAACTAAACATTGAAGTTCTCGTATCGTGAATTAGCTCCGGCATGCATGTTGTTCTGCTGATTCTGGCAGTCTGTGACCAGATCCCATAGAAGTTCAAAAGTAGGAAATGCGTGCGTGTAAACATACAGGGAATTCAACAGCATACCGAAATGAATGTTAAAATGTCAGCTGCGTTCTGAACACTGAGGAATATAAGAATAACACAGTTTGAGAATGTACTTAGATTCTGTACAGTTGCGGAATAACGCCCAGTCCCCAGCTGCAGCAATTCCTACTGCTTGCAGAGGAGCCACCGAGGAGGTACGGCAGTCAGTAAGCCGGAGTTGCTGATCCGTGAGTCGCAGGCTGGGATAGCTTTCCTTAATTGCTACCACCCAGCATCCTCTAGAGCAATCTCTCTCAAAGTCGGAGATAGAAATCCTCCACTGCCTTACACTTATACTCTGGGCACAAAAAGTTTGCCTGTTACTCTGCAACGTAACTGCTACGGATTTTTTGCTTTTTGACTTAGCCCACCTGAATTCAAAACCAAGAATTTTTGTATAGTCAGTGAAGATGCTCAGTCCAGTTTGCCTTTTTTTTTTCCCCCAAATGATAACCTTCCTTTAGTGACTCCTGCTCCGTTTTGCAGCAGCACAGTCCTAAGAGATGGAAAGATCTGAGAACCAGTTAATCTGAGAAAATAGTCCTTGAAGGAAATTAGTAAATAGTACCCTGTGCCAGGGAATTATTTCAGCTGGAAAGTGCCATGTAAAAGTTTTGTTTCGGAAATCAATATTTTATAGACTTGCTTCTCACTGTCAAGATTCACTTAGTTAATGACATATGAACCTATTCTCATAAATGAAACGTTCATCTAAATATTACAGGAAATGGGCTTGTAAAGGACTTTAAACTGTCTCACAGGGTACTGTAACGTTTTCCCCTATGAGCTGCTCCTATGTATAATACCTAATCTTGCTATCAAAGCAGTCCTGTAAAAGAAAGAGTAACCCAAGCATAATTACCTCCTGATTAATCAGCTTATTTGCATGTTAGCCACTCCGGTGCCTGTGGCGATATTATGCTAAACACAGATGGGTTCTCTGATCTTCCTCACATTTAGGTTTTGGTGCAGCTGCACATGAAACGGGTGGTGGGAATAGCAACGCAGATGAAGCTAGAGCTAGTCCGGAGAAACCTGAGCAGAGCAGTTTCACCTTTATTGTGTGGAACTGGAATTCCTTAGGGGTTATCTCCTTCCCTGCACATATTTGGAATTTTTGTACTAATCTTGCCCTTCTGCATCACATCCTAAATACATTAAACATGTGGCAGTGATTTCCACTCCAAGTGTGTTGTTTGGGACTCCTGTTAGCAACAGTTGCTGAAATGTTTGGTGCGTCTCTCTAATGTGCAGTATACTTTTGTTCCTATATAACTTCTTTTCTTTTTAGTCTTTTGTCTTTAAAAGAACAAGTTAACTCATTCTTCTAACCATAAATCGATTATAAGTAGTCTTCCACCATCTCTAACACTGTCTAATAGGTTAGGTATATTTTAGTTCTCTGAACATCCAGCACGGACAGAAATCTGGGCTTGATAGAACCAGTTATCAGATTTACTGTGGCTGGTCCTGTATTTCATCAGTCTCTAGCCACATTATAAAAAGATGCCAGGAAATAACGTTGCGCTCCATGATTTATCACTTGCTTACACACGAACAGACATTTGTATCCTTTTCAACTCTTTCCATCTCTTCTATTCCTCCCTAGATTAGCTTGGTTTGTAATTGGATGGTTTAGTTCCAGTACATGTCTGTCAAAAGCAGCCATATTCATCCAGTAGGCTGTAAAAGCAGGTGTTTGATATTATTGTCCAATATTGGAGAATAGTAGCCAGCCTTGATACAGATGTCCGCAATTTTGCGTGGTTTGAAAAGAGGTTTTGCTAAGTAGGCGCACTTTGAATTCACAGCTTATTGCAAATTAAGTTGTCCTTTTCCACAAAAACAAAGTGTTTGTGGAGGAGGGGTGTTTGATTTTTGGAGGGTTTTCTTAAATGTTTCAAGTATTTTGCATTATTACTTTAAATGCATTGCAGATACTCCTCAGCTCCTTGAAAGCATTCTTCCTAAGAAGTGGTAGTAGTAACTACTGCTCTTTGTAGTACAGAAAGTTCTATGGGTAAAACTGCAGCTCAGCCATGGTGAAAGAAGTTATCTGTGGCCAAAAAGTACAGCAGAGATTTAGTTCTAGATTTGTCTTCAAACTAATGAAAAACAAAGATTGCGGAGGAGGTAGATACTTTAGTTAGAAGAAGCTAGACCTACTGAAAATGAGTTGAGTAACTTAGAGTGAAAATCCAAGGATTTTCACTGGGTAGATATCTGAGGTTCTTTCAAAAATGCACAGAGTGAAAGTTGTTACCTTAAATAAAGTTAGTGGAAAGTTGTGTTACATTAGCTATTATATGATTGAGGTTCTGAAATAGATGGCATTTTATAGAAATCTGAGAGTAATTAAAAGTGAAAATATGGACTGAAGAGGGCAATGATGCGTGCAGTATGAATAAAAGCATTGATAATACCACTCTAGTATTTTCTAGATTGTTTTTTATTCTGTAACCTATTGATTTTATATTTATTTAATTTGGGAGGTGCTTAAATCTGTTCCAAAACCATGTCATTTAAATTCTGATGACTTAAATAATTTAACTTTTAACTATGCTGCCAGATGGTATTAGCAGAATCCTTTGCATTATCTACCACGTAGGTGGTAAAGAGCTGGCTTTTCTATTTTCTAAAAAACTCTGGCCAGTGTGGGAAATTAAATTTAGAAAGCAACTTGATTTACTGCAGCGGTGAATTTCCTTCCTGGACATATTCCCTGTGGCTCTGGCTACACTAGCACCAAAAAGTTGCACTTTGGGGTTCCTGGGAGTTAAACTAACTGGTAACTTATCACTCATTGAAATGTACCGGAAATGAACTTCTAGAATGAAAAATCTTAAGTGAAAATCTAAAAATTGCTGCTAAGTAATAATCAGCTTTTCTTTAAAAATACAGTCAGAACGTCCACGAGCATCTTCCTGTCTTTTCTTCATTCTCTTTTTCTAAACAACTTCTTAAAAAAAACCCAGCTTCTTAAAAACTTAACTTCATAAAGTTTTTAAGTTTCTAAAACCCCTATTAGTACCATCTAATAAAAAACTCTAATAGTATCATTTTTGTATTGGTTAAGTAATATAATAGTCATCTAACACTAATATAGCCTTTATGAAAATATCATTTTCATTTATTGCTTTGCAAGAAGGAGCATTGGTGAATACCAGTTATTGAAGTGCATATTTTTATGAAGTGAATGCATTTCCCTGGGCAGCAAAAGCGATCTCTGCAGAGATGTTTCTGCTGGAATATGGTGCCTAGTGACGTTGATTTTGTGTATATGCTCATGCCACATTAACAATATTTGAAGGCAGATGGATCTTTTGAATCTACAGCGCAAATGATGCTCAGCCCATGCTTTCAAATGCATGCTTTCATAATATGAGTCTTTATTAGAGAGGAGTTCAGTTCGGCTTTTTCGCTACAACCACCAGCTGTTCCTCATCAGGAATTGTACTGTACCGGGATCTGCTCTTGGACTGCTTACCTGATTCACATGTAGTTCATGAAACAGCCATTGGCTTGTATTGACTTTCTGTCACTATTCATCTGACAGAATTTGAACCGGTAACCTACAGGTGATAGGCAATATATTCCTTAATTCTCGGAGTATTTGTATCCTGCCACTATTTCGTCCATATTTCAAGATTCAGAATAAATGAAATTTCAGCATGTTTATAGTCCATAGTTCAATATAAAGAAACGTTCTCTTCCAAAGTACAGGTCAGTCTGGGGGTATTTCCCAAACTTCTCCCTCTGAAGATCATTACAGATATCTTTTAGATCATGTCTACACGTTTTCATACTGAAGGCTCAAGATGACTTGAGTGACTTTTTTTTCTAGTCTATATCTGGAAATACTTTAAAAATAAGAAAAAACTCTAAAACTTGTATGTCTGTGCTCTACTGCGTTGACAGATTAACATCCAAGCGTGCAATTCTATATTATGCTTCTCAGAAGACTTCCAGAGCCTCATCAGCATCAGCTGATAAAATTACCCCGTTCCTTCTAGGCCTGCACAAGAATGAGAGTTTTTAACGAAGGCATCTTTCGGGTTCTTTTAGCCCTCTGAAGGATCAGGGGTGGGTTCTTCAGCGTCTCTATTCCTAACACGAGAGCAAGGTGTGAAGATTTTAGCCCACTGTCACAGAACAGCAACGTATGTAAAGAAAACTTAAGAAAATCCCGAGTGATTTTAGAAATAACAGACATGTAAACTGTAATAAAAACTATTCTCAAGTAATAATATACCAGTTTCTGAAGTTCCTTAATGTTTTGTTAAGCTGGTGAAACATCAGTGGTTCAGGACTCCACCTTGGGTTTTTTTCTTTTTTTTTTTTTTTTACTTTGCAGTCTCTAAAAAACACTTACATACAGCTTTATTTTCTTTCTAGAAATGCAAAATATAGAACAATTATTTGGATGAAATTATTTTAATAATGCAGTTTCAATAATACATAACCCTTGTACTTCTTACTAATTTTAAATATTTTGAAGACGTTTGTTTTCTGCATGTAATACATGACAGAGCTGTAGCTTTTCTTTCCTGCACCTCTTCTCCAAGATTTTAGATTGGATTGAGGTATTTTAAGTGGTTTTGTTAGTTTGTTTAAACAAGAAACTAAAAACAAACAGGCCAATGAAAGGGAACAGACTACGTGAAATCCTGAATCATTAACTGAACATTCATTCATTCAAAACTCAAATATTTAGAATTTATATCTTTCCTGTTCTTACCTGAGGGATAAACAATAGGGAGAACCAACAGTAGGGCATCTTGCATAGCATGCACAATTGTGCTTGACCTGCTTTAGGTTATGGGTATTCTTGTTGAAATGGTTGTAAATATCGAGTAATACATGTTCTAAGATCTTGGTTACAAACCTATGAATAAAAATATTTTTCCTTGTCCTTAAAGTGAGGGCAAGGAAAAATTTTCTGAGAAAGCACAGAGACTGTTTTATTAAGTAATATGTTATCTATATGAAGTCCATTCTAGCCACAAGTACTCAAGGAATGGTCCCTCGGACAAAAGATCAGGCGAAGCATGGACATCTTAAGTGCTGGCATTTTTCACTCGAGGTGTTGAACTGTGAATGTCGATTTTGAGTTCAGTCAGCCAGTGTCTTACTGTAGGAATAATGAATTTTTTTTTTTTTTTGTCTGTCTGTCTTTAGATGCCACTTAACCTCTTTATTCCACTTAAAAGCAGGGCTTGGACATTTCAGTGGTTTGCCTGTCGCAAGCTGCCTGTGCAGTTTCTGGCCACAGACCTTTCCATTGGGTGCAGGACTGTGAGCAAAAAGAGAAAATGGAGTCTCTGATAACAGATTCATATAAAATCAATCTGACATAATCACACTAGGACAATTTATAGTGCAGCTTATTCTATTGCTATTTAATCCAGTGACAACTGCATGTGTTTCCAGAACAGATCCATAGAAGGACAAGAAAAATTTCTTAAAAAAATATAAAAAGAAAAAGGATAATCTTCCTTATTATATTTGCCAATAATGAATGTGTGTTTGCCTTTTTTCATGATGAGCATAAGAAAGAGTGAAAGTGATGTAAATCTGGGATTGTCCTCTTCCTTTACTACTTGCATCTCTACTATGTCTGATCAACTTATTTCCAACTTATATGAGGAGACTGATACATTTCCATATACAAAATTAGTAACAGACAAAAATGCTCACATACATACATCTTCAATGTAATCACTTGTATATCCCAATCGCAGAAATTCCTCATGACTAGAGGGTCTCCACAACTTGTATTTCTTTCTTCTGCCGCCACACAAAGTAACACAAGCTTAATTTTGAGCATGTGAAGTGAATGCCTTCTGATTATTCAGAATGCAGAGTGGAGTTGCTGCCAGGATGCTTAGCTTGCATAGTGGGGAATTTCAGCTGATGGCTATCTCAGAGTTGGTTGTGTTAGCAGCCATATAAAAGAGGGAAAGGCATGGCATGTATAGATGGAAGATTTTTGTAAAAGTACCCATGATCTGGTATTTTAATATAATTTCTGTTGATTCCTCGAGGAGTAGATGTGGTGGTACTTTCTGTATTTTAGTTTTTATATGAGATTAGGATCTCATAGAAGCAGATATGTATGGTTTGTATAAATGAGATGAGTAATATTACATTGAAATTTGAATCTGTCTTGATGGATGCAAATTCTGGACTAGAACTAGCTGGTAGTTTCTTCTCTCTTACATGCTCACTTATGAATATGTTCTTTTATAATGTTAGTGAATCTTTAATAAAGATGTGCTCCAGAAAATTCAGGTGGTTCCTGAAAGCACCAATGTTGATAGATAAATATCTACTACATTCTTCTCCTTCTTCCTTTGGGTAACGTATCTCACTTCTAGTCGTCTGTATTTTGGAATTGCTCCTGGTTTCTCTTTGCAGAGTTTTCTTCTGATGGCCCCATGATTCTTCTAATGTAGCTGAATAAAATCATGTTTGAACATGCAGATCTTTTTATTTTTGCCTGTTTTTCTTTCATATGTTTACCTAGGCCTTTAATTCACATTTATTTTTACAAGTATTTATAGCACACCCATAATAGTAGATATATTATAACTGTCCTGAGTTCTACAGTGAATGAAACGCAGGTCTGTTTAATTTGCTTTGGGGTTTTTTTTATGCATTGTGAGTTTTCTTTATTTTCTAGAAATGAATCTGTACACATATTTTTTTCAGGACCATTTTGTTCAAGGCATTCTGTAAAGAGACCTGAGAATGTATAGACATCATCGTCCTAGAAAGAAAAGTTAGGTAAATGCAAACAAAACTGAAGTAACTGATGGGCGAAAAGTCAGAGTCCCGTTACACGTGGGAGGAGTAATACTTCCCCAGTACCTCAGCATTCTCCTTTGCATGATGTCTCTATGTACGTATGGTCTCATACATATGTGACTTAAAAGCCTAGGTAAGCTTAAGGAAAACCTTCATATTATGTTTTCTTCCTAAATGGGGACAGGAAAGGAAATACAGTAAGACGTTTTCCTGCATCCCATAATAAAGTTTTCACAGCTGTGCTTTTATTGTTCGCAGACTAAGCGTTCCCTAAGGACAAGATCCAAATCCCGTTTGAGATTAGTGGAAGACTTTGGATCTCAAAGTCATAGAATAACATGTAATCTTTATCTTAAAATGTGGTAGCTGTTATCTCATCCTTCAAGGTAACTTCTCTGCATCGGCATGAGAAGGCAAACAACAGACGTGCATAGCAGCAGGAGAGTCCAACGGATCAAACGCTACCCAGTGTCCTCTCCAGGAAACTGGTGAAGCATAGTTACAGGAATTATATGTGGCTTCAGGTTATAAAAGACACGTGGCTTTGCATTTCCCCCAATTCAGACTTTATATTTGAAAAATAGAACATATTTTACTGTACTAGTTTATAGGGGATGGTTTACAACAAATTCCAAAATCAGATCCCTAAATTATGCATTTTTTCTAATTTTCAAGCAAAAGTATTTCTGTGCTGTCACTCTGATTATTTTTTTCACAACTGCTTTTGAAACACCACTTAGGAGCAACAAAAAAAAAAAAAGGCAAAAAAAAAAGGCCAAACCATCTGATGTACTTTGCCGCCTTTGTTGAAGTTCCACTGAGTCATTCTGAGATAAATGGAATTTTCTTCTTCAATCCAAAGCTTAATTATGGTAATTAGCCTGTGCAATTTGTAAAGTTTGGCAGTCAATTCAGCTCCTAATATGCATAAGCCTCTTTCTGTTACAAATTGAGTAGGTTTAATCAGTTTTAAAAAGACAGTGTCTCACTATGTCTGCATGGCACACCCTTAGATTTTCAGATTGGTTGTTATTCCAAACTCTGCTACATCATTAGCAGTTTTGATATTTTTAATATTCATGAAGCTTTCATTTTAGCATTAATCCCCAGCATCTGTGATTATGATGGGTACTTTGGGGATCTGTCTATTGTGTGTCTACTGAGAATGAAAAGCCCAGCAGTTCCTGGCAGTAAATTAACCCTCACAATGCCAGTTGGTGCTGAACTCCTTTTGAAATGTTGCCTTCTGCTATGTTCCTTTCTATTCAGATTTCACACTAACGTCTGATTCCCTCAGCAGACACAGGCTTATTTCATCTTGACAGCCATCTGTGACACTAAGAATTTTTCCTTTTTTCATTCAAAGAATGTATCTTTCACCGTGTGCTTTTTCCCCCCAGATTCAGCATGGTAGTCAAATGGGAGAAAAATAGAGTTCAGAATGCAGATTTATATTTTAAGTGAGAAGGTGAAGGCATTAAAGAATTTTATTTTTCCAGGATTCAAGGAAGGGAGAAAGAAGTTTTTCTTTTTTTCTAATATTCATGGTAGGATTTTCTTTAGTGGGAGATTTTTTGCTTAACTTCTAAACGTGGTCATACAAAGGTCTTTGGCTGTGCGAATGCAGTCTAGTGAATGGAGAACAGACCTTGGGCACTGTTTCCCTCTCTGCTGCTAACTTGTGGCAGATAGCAAATTAAGCCTCTGTCCGTTTTCCTCCTTTTCTTATTTAGAACTGTAAGCATTTTGGGGCTGAAGCCCTTTAGCATTATTCACAATGCAGTATCACATCACCTATTTTAGGCATGCAATTTTAGCTGCTTATCTCTAGTTGCCAAGTACTTAATGAATGAGGACAGACTCTTCCAGCTGGTAGTTGTAGTTCAGGTGCTTTAAATCACTGTGGAGGAGCTTCCCACCATGGAGGGATCCTCAGGGGTGTAGATGGCATCCAAATTAGGATGGCAAGAATAGACAGTGCAAAATATGCACACTCGTCCTTTTCCTGCTGTGCAAAGCACAAAGATGTCGGCATCAGCAGGGCATAAAAGTCCAATACAAAAAAGTAACACTATATAAATAATGTTTTTACGCACTGCCGTGATTATAGTAAGAAGTCTTCACAGCTCGTCATACTTCGCGCCAGACGTGGGGCTCAGTTCATATCCTGAAGAAGTTCTGAGCAGTTAGGGCAGCTTTGGATTCCTCTGTAGGCTCTGTCGAAGCCCCTCTAACACAGATCGCCTGAAGACTGAAGTCTCTCTTGGCGAGCGTCACCTGCTCCTAATTGCCTTACCAGGCTCCCCTCCTGGGCTCTGCTACCTGATCACAAGTGCAGGGTTGTCAGGGTTTGCTATTTCATCCATTGTTCCAAACCCTCTTTGTCTCAGGCTGCTTAAAGGCTCTGCCTGCCTGCTGGGATTGAAATGAAATTTCTGTCTTAAAAATGTATACAAGTGGGTGGCTTTTAGCACGTTGTAAATAAAGGTGGAGGATTCTTTTGTCTTTATTCTTCAAGCTTTTTCTCCAAGACTGCTTTGCTATTTACTGAAGCCATATGGTTTTAATTACATGGTTTTGGAGAAATACAATTGTGGGTAAGTTGCTACCCTCAAAGATAATTGGCCTGTCATTAGGAGCCATGGATTGCCCTAGCTACTAAAGCAACTGTACTAACTGTAACAGGACTTGCCAGCACATACTTCCAGCAGAGGAAGACCCACATCAGCAGTAAATGCAGTGAGAAAGCTAGGCGCGTAGTGTAGAATTAATATCACAGAGCAGAAATGAACTGCAGAGAAAGAGGAATGAGACTGTGGTATCTTGATGATGACAAGCTTTTCTGACGTCCTAATGGGACAGTCCTGAATGCTGTTTGTAACACCTGGAGCGTTATTGGGGACCGAGGCTGGGCACACACCGGTATGTTTAGTGCCGGATTATGTGGCACTGCTTCAAAGCTAGTCCAGGCATCCCGATAGCTTAAAAAAAATACACCGTCACCGACTTTTTCATACTAATTCTTTCAATGTTTCTAGCAATTTTGAAGCAGAAGCATGCTGGCATTTGGGTGGAAGAGTGTGCATCAGCAGGCATGCAGTAGATGATATGTCCATAGTCATGTTCTTGTGTCACAGATTTTAGATTCCCTCTTCTTCTCCCTTGTTGCATCATGGAAGTGCAGAGGGCAGACCTTCCCTTGGCATCGCTTGTTATTGTATTCCTCCCAGCTGTACGGTCTTTTCAGAACAAAGAACTGAACTCAGATCTTCTTCATTTTTTAAGCTTGATGTAGGTTTCTTAGTTGTTGTGCTGTTTGTAATATCCTGGGAACTGTTTATAGGTAGATGAGAGTGCAAGAAAGCCCAAAACCTTGTCTCTTTTCTTCAGCTTACTCGTTGCATTGTGTTGTGCATATACAGTTTCTCTGGTGCTTTCTGGGAGATACTGGATATTCAGCTCATGTTTATGGGCATGCCCAGGCTCCCTGGTGTCTAGGAATACAGGGCAAGGGTGCAAAAACTTTGCTCGCTGTCTGGACAACATTTTGAGAAAGAAAAAGTGAACGTGCTGGGAAAGCTGCAGAGGTATTTCTTAAGACCTGTTTACCCAACTCCATGCCTTAACTAGAAGGCATTCTGCATGTTAGCATTATCCGTCCTGATGGTGAGAGCTGAACTGGCCTCCTTCAAGCAGTACCAGTCTTCCAGCTTGGGTACTCCCTTCTGCCACGCCGGCGGCCGCTCTGCGCTTACGCTGCTGTGGTCTGCATGGGGCATGGCTTGTAGCCAGTCTCTTAAAAGTAAGAATACTCTGCTACTCCATGCCTCTTCACAAATTAAGTGGTACCTTTTCACTCCTTTGGTAGGAGATCTGTCATGAACTGTATTCTCCCAGTGTAGACTCAGATTCTGTAGTTATCTGATCCTAAGCACAGCAATCGTGAATAACTTCAAGTACTAAGGATGGAATTTAACAGAGGTTCCGTTTTTATTACGAAAGGAACAAGAGCTTTGCAGTCTAATAAATGAAAGAAAGGTGACAGGGCTGGAATTTGATTTAAGGAAGCAGGACTCCAAAACATAATTCCTTCTGTGTAATTTAATAGCCATCGAGGAAGTACTGGAATCTACAGTATGTGGTCTGTTAATCTAATTAATCTACCCTAAAGGTTAAGTCACACAGCCAACAAGTATAAGTGGATTTTGATCAAGTTTTACGGAGCCTATAAAATGTGGAATATATGAGGATGTCCAGATTTACTCATGTTTGCATTGGAAATAGCTCAATTTTGTAAAGTTGCGTCCTGATACACACGCATACACAGAGGGGCATTTTTATTTAACTTTCTATTTCCAAACATAACACGCTGTGGATTTAAGAATTGTTTTTTATGATGCTGAATGTCATTGAAAAAGTATGGCAAAAAAGGAAGGAGGAAATTGCTGTTCTTTGCCAGTAAAGGTGGGGGTTAAAATGAACATTGAATTCTAAAGCCTATTATTTTTAAGGATGTAAAAGAGGCCCCCGTTTAGTTCTGTGTCGCACTTGGTGCCCCACAGATTGGTGTCCTTGGTTTGCACGCACCCTGTCGTCCTGAGAAGCACTGTAAGCAAAGAAGAATCTTTCTGTTCTTCGTTTCTCTTCAGCTGCAATGAGATTCCTGTGACAATGACTCTTTGTGAGAAAGATTGGGCAAAATTAACCTTTTTTCCCCAGGAATTCTGATGAGACTAGTTCACTGTATCTTGTAGTAATCTAAATCCTGGTCTGACCTAAGAGAAAACTACTCAGGATCTTAACAATACTAGCTACTCAGGTGAACCTGAATCTGTGCAAATCTGTAGAGGAGTTTGGTTGACAGAGACTTTCCCATTTCTTTACTTTCAGTCTGTATTCTCTGTTCTATCAAAACCCAAATTCTGCTTCTCTCTCCGTGGTTTTCACTAGGTCTTCTGCCTTCCTGCAAGAAGCATAAATGTACAACATAAATATATGTATGAATGCACTTCTCACTGAAGGTTCTGATTCATTTGACAGTACGTCTGCTACTGTTACTGTTATCATGGTGACAACCCTCAAAGAAACCTCCACGTGAAAGAGAAGTTCAGAAGAAGGGGCAGACTGCTACATGCTTTTGGGGATCTCCAAGAGTTTTTGTTGCCTTCTCCTTCCCCAAAAGGTTTTTGTTATCTGTGTTTAATTCAAAAAGGCTTTTTTCGAATTGGATTTGAGCTCCCCTGAATGAGCACACCTTGTCACAGGTGTGCCAGGCCGGATCTCTTGAGTGTGGCAGACCACAGCGGTGGGGAAGCAGGAGGAGCTACTGGCGAGGCCAGTGCTCAGGTTTGTTACAGGGGTCGGTTGTGAGTGTGGGTACCTCAGCAGACACGCTCTCCAGGAACCTCTCGTATGTATCATCATAGTTGTGTTCATTTCAAAATGCAAATCAATTGCTTACCATAGGAGAAAATTATGTAATGAGGCTCTAGAGAACATAAATATTTAAACATGTTTTTAAATACATTCAAAAATGTGTGTATGGAGAGGGGAGGGGTTAGTGGAGGTAATATATTCAAATAAACGTGTTCGATATTCTATTGTATAAGATATCAACCCTGCAAATTCATACTAATTAGTATTTTGAGCTCTCATGGTGTTACTAAATCATTGGCACCAGATGAATAAAATGTTTAGAAAACTTTTTTATGATCTTATTGGTGCATTCACCCATATCAATGACCGAAATTTATCTTGCTTTAGCAAATCAACAGATTTCTTTCTTCTGCTAAATGTTTTTGGCAACACAGATGGAGAACGCAGCAGTCAGGGCCCTGCTCAAAGGCGCCGGATAACTGAACGAGTTACTTCCTACATTAAAACCAGCTTGTTGACTTGGCAAAGAGCCCCGGTCAAGTAATACAACCAGTGCTGCTGCCATTTGTTAATTCTGCATAATTAAACACCAATTATACATAGTATTGTTTTCTAGCAGGCTCCTCAGCTGGCTTTTCTTTATTAGGATTCTGTGCCAGTCTCCTTCCTTATTACTAAAAAGGACTTTTTATTTGTTATTGTAATTAGGGGGTTCAAAAGATATCAGACTTTCCTAAAGAGAGAATAGCAAATGATTATGGAAGTTGGCATATCATTTTACAGGAAAGACATTGCTTTATAATAGGTATTTTGACTTTTTGGTATAATCTGAGGAATCTGCACTGTACTATTATAGGACTCCCCAGCACAAGTCTATTAGTGAATATGCAATAATAAATGAATATATTTACAAACCACTTTCAAAGTTTGTCTTAAAAAGACACGAGGAAATTCGAACGTAGAACCGATATTCATTTCATAGCACTTTTATCCTCATTCGGCAAGGCATATAGCTGCTGCTAACCACATGCTTAAGTCTTATTGAAATGAATGTAGCTTAAACATGCTTAAACGGAGTATATGCTTAACTGCTGTTTATGGGATAAACCTAAATATCTGTTCAGTGTTCTGCTGAAGTTGGAACATTTTGTGGATCCTATCATACTACTAAGTATTTGGAGACCGTGTAACAAAGGAGTGCATTGACTGTCTTGGTGCTTTAAACTGTGTTGTTGTTGTTGTCAGCGATGCAGCTCTATTAGTAATGACAATGGAGAAATTTCAGGAAAGGTTTTGCCTGTGTTGCAGTCTTAAATGGAAACTATGGAGTGAGAGGAGCAGAAAGTTGGAGGCAGGTTTTATGCTTGTTTAAGGTTTATATCTTTCCCTCAGTACTGATGCAGGTATTTGTTACGTAGACTCAATATTTATTTTTCAGCTACTTAAGTTTACAAAAATAGTCTGGAAAACGTTTTTTCCCCTTTCTTTATGATCAATTATGTAGTAATATCACTAAAGGGTACCCTACAGCCAAAATAGGTATAGGAACTCTCTAGAGAATTTAAGTGCATATTATACAACCCATAAACTTTATTGGAGGAAAAAAGAGAGAAACTTTCAGCCTTGATAGTAATTAGAATTTAAAAGCTCAGGAGGGATGTAAACTGTGTCTGTGGCTCTTAATCCATGGACTATTCAGCAGACACACACGGATACTGCATCTGTATGCAACAACCTCATGAACTTTATTGATGTCGTGGTTTAACCCCAGTTGGCAACTAAGCACCACACAGCCGCTCGCTCACCCTCCCCTGCCTCCCCCTGGTGGGATGGGGGAGAGAATCAGAAGAGTAAAAGGAAGAAAACTCATGGGTTGAGATAAGAACAGCTTAATACTTGAAATAATAGAATAATAATAATTTAAAAATTGTAATGGAAAGAAAAACAATGAGAGAGAGAGAGAGAAACAAAAACCCAGGGAAAGGAAAAAAAAAAAAGTGATGCAACCGCTCACCACCCACTGACTGACGCCCAGCCAGTCCCCGAGCAGTGATCGCTGCCCCCCGGCCAACTCCCCCAGCTTATATACTGAGCATGACATCGTATGGTATGGAATATCCCTGTGGCCAGTTGGGGTCAGCTGTCCTGGCTGTACCCCCTCCCAGCTTCTTGTGCACCTCCTCGCTGGCAGAGTATGGGAAGCTGAAAAGTCCTTGACTAGTGTCAGCACTGCTTAGCAACAACTAAAGCATCGGTGTGTTATCACATTATTCTCATGCTAAATCCAAAACACAGCACTACACCAGCTACTAGGAAGAAAATTAACTATCCCAGCCAAAACCAGGGCAATTGAGAGACGTTTCTATGAGTCAGCAGCTGGAGGTCATTTCTCAACCAAACTTTTATCTTCCCTCTTCCATCCTTGTGACTCTACTCTTGTTATCTATTGTTCCCTTCCTTTGAGTCCACACAGTCATTTGCCTCCCAAATAAAAATGCTTAGTTTTAAGCTTGGCAGTTCTTAGTTCTTTATTTGCTAGACCACAAGTGAAATAAACTATAAAGAGGAGAAGACACAGTTGCCTGCTTAACCTTCAAAGCCATGAGGTCAGTGAGACTTCCCACAGCACATAATAGGAAGCACAAAAGTCTTTGCAAGATGAGGCTTTTGGTTCATGTTACAGTTATGTCAATGAAGCCATTTTAAGTTGTAATTGTCAGTAAAGTTAGTTCTTAACTCTTTGTAAGAAAAGGTCAGCTGTTTTGAATCATGTTGTGTTATGCGTGAAACATATATATTTCAAGTTCCATAAACTCAGTAAAACAATACTGCTTTGTCTTACTTGCTTTAAGGAACACATTATTTTGGCATCTTCCTCGGACCTTCTATTGCCCTAGCCCTTATTCTTCCTAGGCATACATTTTAATTTTAATTATGATTGAAATAGAAAAAACCTGAATGATTTAAGGATTGTTTTCAAAGATTGTATCTAGATACAACATCAGGTATGCCTTCATTTTACAACTACATCAAACACAGCAGAATTTAACTAGTGATACATTTTCAGCATAGAAAGCTTCCTTTTAGCCTTTTATCCCGAAAGAAATGTTTTAGAGGACACCAATGAGGAATGCAACAGAGAATCTTAAAGAGAAGGGGAAAGTGCAACTGGTGGGAAATACAGTGAAAAAGAGAGAGAAAAAAAAATTTATTGCTCACTGGCAATTCTTCTAAATGGCTCCAAGCTCTGGGTTGTTACTTATTTTTGATATTACAGTAATGCCCCAAACATGGCAGGTGTTGAATTGTTTACTTGACCTACAGTCAAACCTGTCCCAAATTTTGAAATGTTAGTTAGTAGTCTAAAGAGCTGGGATTAGACCCCAATTCAGCAAAAGCTGTTGAAACACATAGATAATTTCTCTAGTGGTTTGTGTCATTGATTCCCATAGCTTTGTTTAAAGAACCCTCCCAGTCATGACACTAAGATTTTGCTTGAAGCAAAGTACCTGCATAAATCCTATCTTGGATTAGGATAAGCGGGGAATATGCACATAAAGGTGGGTCACAGCAGCATAATGGATGCAGCCTGACTTATCTCCACTAAATGCCAATTTTTATTTATATGCACATGTATTTAGTTATATTTATATATACGCATTCTGAGTGTATCATGATATCCCATTGTTTAATTGTAGAATGATGTGATAAGTTGCATTTATAATGCACCTGGGAATGCTCCCCTACAGCCGTGCTATTGAGGCAAATCTCCTGGAGTCACCGCTAATAGTCTTTCCAGGATCAAAGGTTGAAGGTCGCCTGGCTAACAAACCATGAAGGTTAGAAACAGGAGCATCAAACCAAGAGAAAGGATGGATCCTCAGCTTCGCTTGGGGAGAGCATTAGCCTCAAGCCATGGAAAGTTCCACAACACTAGGCCTTAATAACGTGCAGTTTTATGCCTGGAAAAGCCATTTCAGACTATAGCTGGAGTTTTTTAAGCTAATTATTTTTCTTTGCTTCTGGACTCAAAAATAATTTAACTCTTCTCCTCCCAGATTTGGAAGAAAAAGAACTGGCAAAAATGTCAATATATTATAAATATCTTGGGGAAAAAATTTTGGGAGATAATTTTGTCATATAACAATGACACGTGGAAAACTCCATATGGCATTTGTAGATGCCGAGATTTTTTTTGTCTGGACTTCTTTGTCTTGAGAATAACCTGGATGTGCTGCAGCTAGGCCAGCTTCATGAAGCCAAAATGTTTAGACCACATCATTATTTACTCTTTCCAGATTAGACTTTTTGATATATTTAAAAGGTCACTAATTCCTTAAATTACAAAAGAGCAAGCTGCTGTGGCTTCTTCACCCAGACATGAGCCTAGAAAGCAGTTTGGTGTCAAAGGGTGCTTTATGTAATAGAGAATGAAAAAAACACTCATTTTGCAGTTCTTTTCATAATACAAATTAGCAGAACCTGAGTCAACAGTCTTGGAAGCTGCTAATTGGGTTTTTGCAAACTTGGGGTTTGCGTTCAGTGAAACACTGGGAAGAAGGAAAGTATTTCCAGCTTGTATCATTCCAGGATTGCACGGGGTGGTATTGCAAAATGTCATGTTTAAATGTTGCTAGGGGCTTCTGTAGTAGCATAGAAATACAAGAAGCAATTTTGACACTGGTTTATAGTAATGACAAAAACTAATCTGTTAGTAAGTAGTGTACGTATCTGGTAGGCATAGTTAGATTTTGTAGTTTAGGAATCTCATATTAAGAAAGTTGAGTTTGTAAGACTAAGTTGTCACTTGACCATTTAAGAGACTAGCAGTAAGAACATTTTTAATACTTAACGTATTAGTATTTCTCTTTATGTCAAAGAAAATCCCCACTGTTGCCTCTAAAACATCAATGGTGTTATGTGAGATAAAGCATTATTTTATAGACTACTGAATACCTATAGATGCTCAGCAAAGTGCCGGCTTTCAGGAGTAGTGGTGAATTTAGACTTAAAACTATTTCTTTTGCAGGGTGCAGCAGTTGACGTTTCTGACGATGTAATTACAATGCAAATACAATGTTCTCTTCAAAGTATAGGATTAGTAAGAGAAGAGTTGTACTTACAGAATTCTTTAACTTTCAGTGCTTAAGAAGGTTAAGTGGTTAAGAAATGTCTTAGATAAATTTATGCCTCTCATAACTTGCCAAACCCTCTGAGATTATTACTGAAACTTTTGATAGTGTAATTTATAGTAATAACAATGACATTAAGACACATTTCAATCTGATATGGACATGCATATTTTATAATTCAGGAATCTTTTATTCCTGTTTTATAAACTGGATAAAGTAAGACTCAGGAACAGATCCACGGAGGTGGCTAGCATCTTAGTACCTGTCTGGATTTGAGTACTATTGATCTGATTGTGATAACCCAGCAAGAAAGTGGCAGATTAAGATACTTGATTTCAAAAGTTAGCAGCTGAGATGCTTTCCAGGCTAGCAGTCTTTCTTTCAAAACATCTATCTCTCCTTAATATTTCCTTTTCTTTAAGCTGTCTTGATTCCAGGAGCCATAACATTCTCTAAATAACTTTTTCTTTGTTTTCTTCCCAAGCAATCAGTCACAAACTGTTTCCTTTAAATAAAATGAACCTTTGTCGGCATGACCTTATTTTCTGCAGCACATACAGAACTTTGCCTCAGCAATCAATTTTCTTCCACACGCATACTTTCAAATGGCAATAGGGCTTACATTTTTGCTTTGTTGAGAGAGGGACTGGGAAGAAGAAAGAGAGAAAAATGGAAAACAGCAGTCAAAGTCTATTTTATATTTGATTTCATATTAGCCATGCAAACATAAACCCAGATTTTTAAAGATTGAATATAACATTTAAATATATTTTGCAAAAGTAGATATTAAATATGAGTCTTATTCAGAATATTCCAGATTAACTATTATATAATTTAAATGCATTTGGTGGAAGTGACAAACGTGTTTCATAGTTATTAATCCTCTCCTAAGAATTGGAAATGCTCCTTTGTAGGTTAATCAACTAATTATTTATTGGCCTAGTAATGTTCATGAAGGCCGGAAATGTCCCCATTTGGGCTAATAATGTTTTTGGCTTGCTTGGTCCCTCAGGCCAGCTAGGCTAAAACTTTGAAACTAGTCAACCTTGTGCTGTCACACAGCAGACTAAAAGCTCCAAAACACAGAGATCACCAAGTTATTGAGACACCATTGGTGTCTTCTTCTCCCTGCACTAGCTGGAGCATTACAGGCCTTTAAACATGGAGCTGAAAGCCTTGGTAGTGAAAGTCTGAAGAGAGTCACTTTCTTCGGAGAACTTGCCTCTAACCACAATGGCATCTCAGATCTCCAGCTTTAAAATGGAGATGACAACAGTACCTCCTCCAGCTTGCAGGCTTTTGGGGAAAATGTATTAGTTCAGATTTGCAGAACATTCAGCAGTGGTGTCTGTGAGTTTGTTGTTTTGAAGAAGTCTGATTCCTAATCAGTGTTTGGTGTCTACGTACCTCAAACGCTTTGGACTTCAATTACTACAGAGCAAAGTCACTTAGCAAAATGAAACTATCATTAGAGTGATGTTTGGAATATGTATTAACAATAAGGAGAAATCAAACATTGTACAGTTGCTTGTTGACTGAGCATCATCTGTTCTCTGCACTGGGAGAATACTTTGATATGGTCACAGAGTTAATGACTGAGATGTGGCTGGAGAAGCTGTGGTAAGATCAGTCGTGCAGCTTCACTTCTACAGTTTCTTAAGTTTCAAGTTTATGTCTTTGTGACCATAAGACTGTACAAGAGTCTTTTTACTTGCAAGGATTTGGGGTGGGGGAATCATCTTGTAACTGCCTATTTTTTTGGTGCTATTGGCTAAAATAACTGGTCACAGCGTTTGTTGAAGGACTGCGTATCTAGCTGCACTGACTTAATTGGGATTCAGGCAACAGTTTGTACTGTTTTTAATGCTTGTTCATTATCACTTTATTTCTACTCTCTGTAGATGCCTGCAAAGCATAAAGACAGAGGAAACAGACTTTCAAGCGACAGCTTTCATCCCCCTAAAGCGATTTCTGAGAATATTAGAGGGATGAAAGTGAAACTGCGGTGTTTTCATCCCTTCAGACATTCTGCTTTTTTCCCTTCCCTGCCTCCCCACTCCATGCTATAATTTCACCTCCTCCCCTTCCAGCGGCAGCTGTAACTCAGCTCTGTCAGGCCCCTAGGAAGCTCTCCCCGGAGGCTCCGCCGCACCTCCCTGACCTCCGTGGGACTCCAGCTCCAGCTGCAGCAGTGGGGGACTCCTCTCAAACACAGGTTTTCCCTGTGGTTGAGCACTGCATGAGACGCCAGCCGGATTTTACTGAGCATCCTTGCAATGGGAGATTGGGTTCTGTTTTCCTCAGATACCTGTTTTCAGTTTTTCTAGTAATAAAAATACAAAAGAAATCAATTGTTTCATTAAAAGGAGCCACAGTGCGTGCACTCTCTCTCTCCCCCCACCCAAAAAGAGCTTAAATAAAATCATAAGATAAACTTACCTACCACCTTGCAGCTTCCCTTAGCATGGTGATCTTTCAGCAGCTAACGGAAGCCTTTGCAAACTCAGTTTTCACAAAGATGCATCTTCAACTTTGTTTTGTTTTCTGCTAACTAAACCTGAAACACTGAACAACCTGAAACATTGAAAAAAATGCCAGGACACTTTGCACTTGATTGGAAAAAAGTCTGCTGTTGAGAAAGACGTTTTTAAATGAAGAAAATACTGAAAAGATCCTTGCAAAGATTAAACTTTCTAAATATGCAAATAGTAAAATAACAGCTGATTGAATTGGTCTAGGAATCAAGGATTGATCAGTAGTTGAGCTGTTTAGTTGAAAAATGAAAACCAGTTGTACAAGAAAGATAGAACAATAGTTACATTTTGTGAAAGGGAGGTCAAATAAAAAGCTGACACTGCTTCCAGTATTTTTAAAAGACATATTTTGTTGATAGGGTAGTATTAGATATGTTATGCTGTGTTTTAGTCACATACTAGTTCAGTCTGCTCTATACCTTTCTTCACAGATTGAAGGCAATTGCAGAAAGTGCGGAGCATCCTTCCTCCCTGTGGAAGAAAGACCATTTCCATTTCTCTCATTGATGAACTTTTCTTCAAAACAGATAAATGTTAGGGTGGGAGTCATGTGCTCTGCTCTTTACATTTCAGTGAGAGCAAAAAAACCAAACTCTGTAAGACGCCTGTGAAATCAGATGTGCGTAGAAATGGAATATTTTTCCCTCTTTTTGTCTTCAGATACTGGTAGGCTAGAGAAACCGTGGTCTCAGGAACCTATTTCATCATTGTTCTCTGAACGATCAAATGTTCCCAAGCAATTCAGTACTCCTGAGTTTAGCAAAAAGTGGCACTTAACATGTATCAGACCCTCAGCTGATACAACTCTGCTGAAGTCCATTTTAGTTACTAGCAATACACTACTTCCAGGGATCACCTAGTGCATATTATGTGATGCTTCCCACTGCAATTATATGAATATGTCCTATAATTTCAGTACAGCAAATCTATTGTATAATAATCATTCTTAACTGCAACTTCAAATATTTATCATTGAAATATTTTTCTGTAAAATTCATATCTTATGGTTACTTTCACCTTGGCTGGATGATGTATATAAGAATGAACACAAAAGCGAATCAATATAGTCATTAACTGACTTGCCCACAGGATATGATAAATGAGGGGTCAGCTTAAATTCAACTAAATTTTCTTTGATACTATATCATCAGGAAAATCTTCACGTGCCTATAGCATTTTTCATCAATTGAATTTTTTTCTTCTTACGAATGGCCTTTATTTTCAATTGTAAGAATCTTTATAATTGTTCAAATTGTGGAATTGGAGTCAGTCATTCAGATTTATGAAATACGTAATTGGTATTCATGTTACTAATTCAGATTTTGAAATATATATTGATAAACTCAGCTGAGTGGGATGGGGAAGGGCTTGGAAGTGTTTTACTTTAGTCTGATTTTCTACAGAACAGGGTTTCTGTTATCATGTAGTCTATATCTGTTGGGTATCCTTCTCTAGTGTCTTCTGAATTCCCTTGCTAATCTTAACCAAAATCTTAAATAAAGATGGAAGGAGTCTCAAAGCTATGTCTGAACCAGTGAATGGGAGACACAGTTACATTTTGTCTGCATATTAGGACAAGATTTCGCCATACACCAACTTCTGTCTTTTGGTTGCCTTGGGAAAGACACCCGTGGTGGGACGATGCAAGGAAACCAGGGAAGGTTCTGTGTAGGACTCTGATTGGGATGACAGAGGGGACAGGACCTTAAGACACATTCAGCCTGAATCTAGTCAAACATAATTACGTTCAAGTTTCAAGCTCATGAGAAAAGCTTAAATAGGAGCATACCTAGGGAGCCTTCTTAGTCATGAAGAACTGGGACTGTTTAGTCTGGAGAAAAGGAGGCTGAGGGGAGATCTCATCGCGCTCTACAACTACCTGAAAGGAGGTTGTAGCGAGGTGGGCGTCGGTCTCTTCTCCCAAGTAACTAGTGATAGGACGAGAGGAAATGGCCTCAAGTTGCGCCGGGGGAGGTTTAGATTGGACATGAGGAAAAATGTCTTTACTGAAAGAGTGGTTAAACATTGGAAGAGGCTGCCCAGGGAAGTGGTTGAGTCACCATCCCTGGAAGTATTTAAAAGACGTGTAGATGAGGCGCCTGGGGACATGGTTTAGTGGGCATGGTGGTGTTGGGTTGACAGTTGGACTTGATGACCTTAGAGGTCTTTTCCAACCTTAATGATTCTATGATTCTATGAGTGCCAATCAGTGTAAAACTAGTTAAAGTTCAGTCAGTGCTTATGGGAGATTTTTTTAATTTATTACAATTTTTTACCCAGTTTACCTTTCATCACTGAACATAACTTTCTTTATGTTGTGTCACCGCATTGTTTTCTGAGACTAAATGCATTTTCAAAAATATAGTCATCTGCTATAGCCATTTAGAAAAATAAAAACTATAGGGAAAACCTCTTAGATTATTTTAATTATTTTATTTCTAGTGACAAATGTTTCTGTTCTCATTGCTTGGTCCTTTGTAGCTAAGAAAAAGTTCTAAAATGTTTAACCATTTTTGAAGCTTTTGCTGAAGTGTGCTTGAAAGCCTTCATCTCAGATGTAAGCTCTTTTTCACTGACTTGCTTAATGCTTCAGTTGTATTCAGCTTTGAGCACTTACATACGATTACAGCTTATTTAACTCTAGTGTATACTTTCAAGATCATACCACATCTCCTTGTTCACTCTCCAATTGTAGAACAGCAACAACACAAGTTTCAGTAGAGTTAGATAAACTGTAAAACTTGAGTAATGGGAATGATGTGGGAAACTCAGTACTGTTTCTTTTTTTTTAAAGTTTAAATTTCCTCGCTATCTTTTGAGGCAATTTTTTTCTGTTTGAAACATTAAATTACTGTAATAAAACAATACCATTCTGCTTTGTGTTGTTTTACTTTCTAACCAGTGTTCAGTGTCAGATTGGTCTCTAGCTGGACATGTTATTTGATCCAATGTGTTAGTCTCTTTTTTTCCATATCTAGCACCTTCTGAAATTACAATGTTTTTCCAGGAATTTTCTGTATTCTGGCCTGCTAAAGTGAAAGATGATTAATTGCCTTTAATATGCTAAATATGCTTTCCTTTCTCTAGGTTCTTGTGTTTTTGTTTTGTTCTCTTGTCTCCTTTTTCCATAATCTTTCATACCTCAAAGTCAATACAATAAATTTGAGGTCTGTAATGATGTTAAATGTTTTTTCCATTTTGGTCTGTTGTATGGTAGGAGTTTAGTATACTAGTTGAAGTAATCTTGGACATACGTAGAAATATTTAGTATCATAATACGATGGAGTTCCAAACTAGTGAACATTTAGACACAGCATGCAGTCTTTTAAATTCAGTAGTAGTAATGATATATCACTGAATTGTGAGCCACTGGTTGCAACTGATAGGCTATGCGTACCCATCTGGTTCTGCAGCTCTATGTCTATCAGTGACTTGATCTTCTGATATACTCTGTTATGTGGTATACTTACTTTCTGCTCGGTGTACTTAGTTTTAAAGGTTCATTGCAGTGAGCTAGAGTTTTCAACTTGAGATCTAACTTGATTATAAGTTTCCCTATTGACTAGGTAGTAAAAGTGTTGCTGAAGGACATTTGATTAGTCTATTGACATATCTGCTGTGCTCCAATAGCCTGTTGCCCACCTGTGGCACCAGCAAGGGCTGGGGGCTGCTGGCCCCACTGAGCTGGGGCACCCTTGGGCTCAGGTCTCAGCTATGAACAATCAGAGAGGAATCCGGAGGGCACCAGGGCGTGCAGGAGTTTGGAGGGGGCTCCTGGCAGCCACCTCAGAGCTCAAGCCACGTGCTCTTACCGGCAGCCCGCGGGAGGATGCAGTGCTGAGATCGAAGCCAGGGGATCAGCTTCCCTGTTGGAGTTTCTGTACTGGGTAGCAGTCGTCCTAGCCCGTAGGGGTAAAGCATCTACTTCTGACTTTTATCCAGTTTGACACGTTAAAATTTGCTGAGGAACTCTGCTAGAGGCACTTGAGGGCCCCAACAATATGGAACCAATCACACTATACATATGATATGTATAATGTTGCTTCAGAAGTATTTTTTATTTCCTGCCCAAAGCAGCTGCACCAACACATTTAATGAAGTTAGGACAAACAAACAATCGGGTTTTGCTAAAGAAATTTTTCTTTTTTCAAGCTGTCACTCTTACAGTGTTGTACTTTACTTCTGAGATATTAAAGCTGTGACCTAGCCAGCAATGATATACTTGGGAAATTTTCTACAAGTAAATCTGACACAATGCTTTCTCAGTCATCTGTGCTTCCATTTTCAATTAATTGCTGTGATGATAAGTGAGTCCCTTACTAGGAGAAGCCTAATTTCCTGATCTCTAGCTCTATGGGTTTTCTGGTTTTGCTTTTAAGGCTGGCATAACTGTTTCCTTCCACTTCCTATTTAGATGTTGTTCTGTATCTACCAACACACAAACTGAAGTTTCTGATAACGTTATGTCTTACTGGGCAGTTTATATCTCAAAGGTCTGTTTGGTTTTGAACATAGATCTGCGATTTGGTCCGTCTTTGCCATCTTGATAGTCTTATCCATCAAAATTTTGATGTGACTCCTTTTGTTATTTACACTGGCATTGTTCTCATCATATTTGTGTAGTTTAAAACATATAATCTTTCAGTGTTCGTACCTTATTGCTTTGGGCTCTCTGCTTCCAGTTACAGCTCTAATTATTTCAGGGGTTCCCATGGATCTATTGAAGGTCCTATTTTGTTTCAAAATTACTGCCTCTAGCTAGTAATTCCCATGCGTAATGTACACAATATTACGAATTGACAATATCTAGAGAAATCTGTAGATCCTTGTAAACCCAAGTACCCCTTGCTGTGTTGTATGATTTCTTATCTGGTATTAATTTTGCAGAGCTGAATTCTGACAAGATAGAAGAGTTATTGATTGTTCTCCTCCTCAGCTATTTCATTTCATCGTTGTTCTATTTTGTCTGGAGTTTGGGTTCATAAACTTGGAGTAATTTTTGACCCTGTGCTTTCTTTTGAGGCTGACATTAATCACACTGAGAAATGAGATTCCCAGCTGGAAGATGCTGAAGAACCACTAGGATCTATTAAATTAACTTACCACTATTTTATGAATCTTTCCTGGTTTAGACTGAGAATTATTAAGTTGATTGGGACATATGTGTATGTTTCATTAGGAGCTAGATAGTAATTGCTAATTCTTTATTTGTGGCTCTTTCTCCTGTTTCCCTGAAGTATTCACAGCTGTGCTAACAGAACCCTGCATACAGTCAATGGGAGCATTTTGCTGCTTTAACGAGGAAGGACTTCAGCCTAATATCAAATTTTCCAGGCAAATGCTTATATGCTCCATCATTTGCTTTCTTAAGGATATGATTTTGACCCGTGAGTAGTCAGCTCAGGTAAACAAAGAAAGGAGGAACACCTGTTGTACAGCTTCTCTTCTCTCCAAGGCACAAACTGAAAAACCTCCTTTGTAGAATACATTTCACTACACTGCACAAAAGCAGTAGCTCTTAGGAAGAGCTTTACAGAAAGAACCCCTGCGATCTAATAACAAAAGACAAAAATTTCCCTGAAGTATTTACCTCTACTTAGTATGAATAAAAAAAAACATTCTTTGGATTTAAAAAAAAAAAAAAAAAGTTGCATTGCCAGTGGGAATCGTTTTATATGTGTGGGTAATTCACTGTCTTGGAAGGTTAATAGAAAAGGGAAGTCTCAACAGACTCGATTTACTACTGTTTTGCATGGATATGTATTTGTCATTTGATGATGCTTATAGCTTGTTGTAAATTTATTCTTGTAGAGCTGTACTGATTGACATGGTATGTTTTTCAACTCAATGTCTTTTTACAAGTCAGCGTGAATATTTGTTTACCTTGCAATTCACCTTTTTGTTTCACTTCAAAATCATCCCTGTACATTACTTACTAAATTACTTTCTGTTAGATTTTAATTGTAAACTACGACAGGGTTAAAACCTCTTTTTTAAATCATCAAATCAACCCACAGGATATAGCGTTACCAGGTCTTTGCTTTGTGCAGAAGACAGGTTAAATAGAATGTGAGTGGCTTTAAGTATGAAAGGAAGAGGACCTTCAGAGCCTGTCCTGTCTGCTGTCCCCTCTGTCACAGCCAAAGGGCTGGGATTGTGGAAGGCAAAATGGAAGGAAAAGCACAGAAGAGCAACAACCGGACACATTTCCTCTGAGAAATCTATATGCTAAGGGTATCAGTAATGACGATGTGGCTGAAGTCACTGTTGGGAGGTAGAGAACGTGTTGGCAACAGCAAAACGGTTCAAAATGCTGTCCTTCTAAAAGGAGGGGGCGAAACCGAACCAGGACAGCTAGAAAAGTAGCTAGGACCTGGGATTCTTGTGATATCAGAGAGACTTTCTTGCTTATGTAGCAGTTTTTATAGGCTTACTTAGTGTGCCAGTGTATTTCCTTGCTGGACAGTGTATTAGTGCAAGTATGTCCATTCTTTCTATAAACGAGCATTGACATACATTGATTTGATATTATTCTTCATGCTGAGCTCTGCAGATAGACTAGTAAAATGTAAATGACACAGCTGTGTTGCAGATATACCTTTGACAGCTCAGAAGATGACTTTGCATATACAGAAAAGCAAGGGAGTGAGAGAGGGCTTTCTTGAATTGTGTACATCCCCTTCAATGTTCATTTTTATGGTAGTTTTAATTTCAAATCATGTGACTGCAAGGCTGTTGGGGTTGGTGTGTTGAATTAGTTCCTGCATATTCGTTGTTTGTCTGTAATAGTCATTACTGAGGGAAATTCATCACCTTTCCTAAGTTCACCACTCAGCTGAATAAAATAAGGGATAATTAAGCATGGTGGGATTCTTGCTGTGTTCCAGTTCTACAGTAAAGAGAAAATGAACCCAGTTCTTTGCTACTATTTTGGGGGCAGCTACTTGTAAAGCAGCTGCATAATTCAGCCTCAAAACAGCCTTACAGGGCTAAAGTCATAGAAGCAGCAGCTCCAGGGGTTAATGCCTGGAGGACTGGGTGTAGTCCCATAGAGATGATTACAATGGTTAGGGGATTATCGCAAGAAGTCCAGTGGAGTTGGAGGATTGCATGGGAAGCTTGCATAACCAGTTCTTCAGCTCTACATGGTGCTAGTTGCTATTATTTAAATGTCTTGATAGTAGTTCCCACAGTAATCAGACCTCTCTTGAGAAATGTGTAAGCGTGCTTGGAAGAAAACAAAGTAAAAGCCTCTAAGGGAGTGGAAATTTCCTAAAGTAAGGTCAAATTCAGAGCTTGCAGTGAAAAGAAAATACAAAAAATTGATATGAAGAAACCTACGCCAAATAGGTCTTATGCATATGCCATATTAAACATAGTCAAGATGACTGGTGAGCACTTCAGAATAAGTCATTTATTTCTGTATTTTCTGGAGAAAGTTTGCTTGTTGTCTTAGAGAAGAAAAATCTGTTATAAATCTGGTTGTCCCTCCTTAGAAAACAGCTTCTTGTCCTAATTAACCATAATGCCTTATATAGGTTAGTGATGGGTCTCTTATCTACCCCTGCAACTAAAGCAGCTGGGGCCACCACCTGTTAACTCACTTCCAGCACCATTTAATTAGCCTGAATGGCTGTTACCTTTGGGTTTATCTGGCAGGGAAAGAAATGGGAGCAGATGCAGAACAGGAGAGAGCTACAAGGGGCGGCCCAAGAAGTGCAAGGAAGAGCTAGGAGAAGTGGAGAGAGGACAATAGGCAGGTTTGGGAGCATCAGAGTCTTATTGTGCACGTTTACCTGCTCTCTGCTAAATACCAAGTTTTGAGAATTTAACTGTTCAGTCAGAAATGTTGCTATGTAATTATATTAGTATGGTTTCCTGCATGACTGATCCCACATAAGACTTCAGTTTTAGCATTCAAAAGCAAGTGATGCAGATTTGAAAAACAAACAAACAAACCCACAAACCCAACAATCATAGTTATGCTACTCTGTAAAATTTATTTGCTGGATCTGTGTTGAAGTTGCTAACACCTATGTTTACAACCTGCTTCCAAAATAAATAAATAAGATGCAAAGAGGTTGTTTACCGGCAGCATAAAGATGCAAAGAGGTTGTTTACTGCTTTTGCATAACTAGAAGTCCTTGTTTACTTTTTACTGAGTTAAAGGTTGTTATTGAATGAATCATGAAAATGAAGGGAAGGAAAGGTGTTTAAATAGCATCCACTACTGCTGTTTTGTCAGGATTTCAGTCATACGCGCTGTTCTTTGAAGACAACCAAAAAAAAAAGATACTCAAACCGTTAAATAAAAGCTGTATTCTTCCTTGTTTTAGAAAAACCTGCTTCTAAGTGGTTTTTTACACCATGAAGTATTCTGTTCTCATCAGAAAATTCTCTTGTGCGTAATGAATAACATTTCTGTACCTGTGCATAAGTGTACATTTTATTTTTAGAACCACATAGTGAGTTGCTAGAACATTCTTGTACAGGCTATTAATAAAAAGCATCCTTACGGATTTATTTGTAACTTGCTTGTGCCAGATCCTCAGATTAAAGCCATTATGTGAGAACAAATTCTTGCCTTTTCCCCTTAGCTTAAACCTTTCTTAACTTTTAAGATGAGGCAGCTGAGCAGTGTAAACTTTTAATGAAGAACTTCTCAATTACTTGTGGAGACTCTTAGCTGATGAAAATGCTCATAACTCCCTAAAGTTATCCCATTTAAACAAGTTAGCTGGCTGAATGTGAATGTCTCTAGAAAGTTGCTCTGTTAAGTCTTATGAAAAATAATACAATATTTCCTTTCAACTAATATGACATATCGGTAAGGATATTCTCCAGATTAATCAGTCATATACTACATAGGCTTCTGATATCGACCTGTAAGTGTTTACCAAGCTGTGATAGTCTAAGCGTGGCCTAATTATTCCCAATTCTGCACATAGCTTGAAGTTTTTTCTTTTTGTTCCATATCTGAAGAACAGGTCTACATTCTTGAAAGCTTGTCTGTATTTTTCTAAGTAAACATATAATTTTAGATAGTACTTCCCTCTACAAAAGTTAGTTCTCACAGATATATTAATTTAACAGTAGTTCTCCCTTAGGTACTATCCTTACCTATACTCTGATAGCATAAAATGTTTTGCCACTATGAATAACCGAATGAAGAAATAGAATTATATCAAATATCCCTTGAGACATATTATAGTGTATTTCTACTGTAGCTCCAATGAAAAGCTGGAATAAATCAAAATACTGAAAAAAACAGGCTACTAATTTAGTTCCTCATCTTAGGTTGTGGTTTGATGCGGTCACAGTTGGTTTTCTTTTCTGATGTCTCTTCCTCAATTCCTCTAGATCACTAGAAAGGAATCAATGGGAATTGATCCAATTTGTAGAACACAGTTCTAATATTGATAGTAGTTTATATTCATTTGCTTCACCCTAATCTTTTATTAATGTTCATTTGCAAAATGCTGTTCATGCTGTTTCCTCCCAATTTTTTACCCCCAAACTGATGATGATGATGAAATTTAGAGAAACATAACAAGAAATAATGAAGTTATATATTTTGGAATTAAATATGGCAACAGTTACTATTTTTGTAGTCAGACATTTTTCAGTAGATGGCTTTAATTTCAGATAAACAATGACCAGTGTAGAAACTCCGATACATGAGAATACTACAGTGGTAAGAAGTTGTGTCTGTTCAGGTCTTTTCAATTGTTCTTTATGTCCTCCAGGAGGATGGGCCAGGGTATCAATACTGAATCATTTTGGGACTTCTAAGGATGCATCGTCAATAAAACTTGCCATACAGACATATCTCCCTGGTACAAAAGAAGCAATAACTGATGGCATCACTTTCTGTTACCGGGGGGGGGGGGAAGTGGGTTTTCTATGAATAGCAGAGCCATGGTTAAAAGCATGTTTAATATCATTTTTGAGGTTAGGATTCCACAAAGCACTTGAATGTAAGTAGCTGCAAAAATAAATGTGTCTGTCTGGTTTGAGGTGTTGTAGCGGCCAAGAGAATGAATAACAATAGTAAATATTTAGTATTTGGATTTTCTGATCATTTTGAAGAGTTAAAGATACGTAAATTAAAGCATGAATGGTGTTTAGTAACTCCTGCTATAGTCCAATAAAATGGAGTAGCTTACAGATTTCAGTGGAAATTTCATTGGAAAAGGTTCCCCACATTCACATAAATCTTTGGTGCTATCCAGCTGCCGTTGGATCGCCTAAACTTGTTCTGAACTTCTATGATTAAGCCAAATCCTCTTGCTGCTTTGAAGGTATCGTCTGTGCTTGGGCTGCACTGACTAAATCTGAAACCATTCCTCCAAAAAGCTAGACCACTCAGTGCTGGTAAACTTGATAAGGGGTGGCTTGCTCTTTTTTTTCCTCTTTGGTAGTCAAGGCTTCACTTTTCATCTTCCTCTCCCAAAAAAAAACATTTGGGACTATAAAAAAAAAAAAAAAGGAGGGCGGGGGGGACTCCTTTTACCTTCTTCCTGAAGTTTTGCATACTTACAGGTAAAAGTAATTTTCCATTGAATTAAATGTTGGGTTTTGTTTTGTTGTTTTTTGGGGGCTTTTTTTTTTTTACTTAATGAATCAACCAATTACTGCTTAGGTGTTTTTTAAAGTGTAGGTTTTATTTCACTGAAAATAGGCTTTTCTGAGCAGCTAGGATATCAGAAACCTTGGTTTAAATTCCTCCTGTCTGATACAGAAATTCAACCAAGATGTTCAACCTTACTGGAGAGTCATTTTGAGGGACATCTCTCTCTATCAGTTCTGTGAAACCTGTTATAAAGTGATTATGGAATTTCTCTGAGGGATGAGGCACCAAGTTCAGCCCCTGCTTCAACTCAGACTGAGCTGTAAATTTTTCATACATCAGGTGAATTGTTCCAGGTTATATAATTCATTCCCTTCACTTTTTTTGGCATGGCAACTAGTTCAAAAAGTGTAACGTTGTAAAATCATTCATTATGTTTAGCAAAGCCAAGTGGAAAATTGCCTGATCGTACAGCACGGTAGTCATAAGAAATACATCACATCTTAACATTCAGGCCTTTTACCCCCCATTCAACAGAGTGCCTTCACAGCAGTGTCATGGTGAAATGTGCCATTTAAGTCACTAGTACTTATTTCTCTTAAGTTTTAACAGGGACTCCCAAGCAAAGGCAAAGCTGGATCTTGTGACAGAGCTGAAATTAAATTGAGTCCAGTGCTGGGAGCCACAGCCTGAAATGTAGGACTTGGGTGCAGACTTATCATTCAGTGAAATGGGTAGAATTCACCCACAGCAAGAACTGAACTTCAGCGATCATCATTAGTGAAAGTCATTTCCAGCCAGAGACCATAACTTAACATTAGTTGAATATCATGTTTGATATCGGGTGGAAAAGTAGCATTTCTCAAAGAATGAGAGAGTGAATAATGTCTGTGTGGTTTTGGATTGTAAATAACAAGTGCATTGTCACGAACAGCTATCGTGAAAATATCAGTAGTGTTAAAAAGAGACTAATCCCCTCATTTCCATCAGTAGAGGGATCGAAGCCAAGATTTTCATGCCTAAATGGCTGCAAGTAGTTGTAGCCTAGTTTTTAAAGCTGCTGCTCTCGTGTCCTGTTGGCTGTATCAAATGCACAGCATTTCTGAAATGGGGATTGTTCCTATTTAGACTCCTAAGTAGCCTTGCTAAAGGGCATTAGCATCGGTTGTTTTGTGAGGTGTTACAAGGCGGCCCATTGCTGGGAATGCCATGTCCGAGGGAGTATCTTGGGTAAAAAAGATCAATTCATTATGTAATTATATTTTGCACATGATGCCAGGCGTTACACTGACACGTAGAACACTCCAGTAGCTTTCAGTGCATCTTCCTCCTTCTTCATCATTTTGAGTAGTGTGTGGTTAAATCTCCTAGAAGGCAATCAATCTTTCAGAATGATGATGATCAGCAGGTTCATTGCTTGAAATCTCAGCCTGCGCTTTCTGATTATAAACATTTGCCCCAAAAAAAGTAGGCACAGCCCCTGCCTTTTAATTTAATAAAAAGTCCCATCCTTCTGTCCTTTACTGCTGTAATTTAAAACTCTGACGCAATCAACCCTTGAATGCAAATAAGTGAGCAATCTGCAGAAGCAGAATGTTGATCCAGTCACTCTACAGCCATTTTCAGAGCAGATTTTAAAGGTGTACGTGACATTGGCCATTAGTGAGCCAGCAAAGATGAATGGACCAATAAATGAACATGTTTCACTTTTTTCATCTGCCAAGATGAAACATCATCTTGGTGTTTGGTTGGTTTTTGTTCTTTGGTCTTTTATTTTCTTAATTTGCACAACAGTATTTTAAAAGGCATGCTGTCAATTCTTTAATTGACTTTTTAAAAG
Source organism: Pygoscelis adeliae (assembly GCF_000699105.1). NCBI lineage: Eukaryota > Metazoa > Chordata > Aves > Sphenisciformes > Spheniscidae > Pygoscelis > Pygoscelis adeliae. Next base: position 9,973,422 of record NW_008825109.1, read on the forward strand.
AAATATTTTTTCCAGTAAGTCCCCTGAAGTGGATTGGTCTTGAGGATTTTGGTTTTCTTTTTGTTTTTCTTTTGTAATTCATTAAAAAGATTTCAATTTGTAAGGGTGCTGTCTCTTTTTTTAAAGATGGTTTAAAAAACAAATGGAGAATATGAATGTTTGGCATCACATTTTAAAAATTAGATTGACTGAGCTAGTAAAATTAAGCGTCCAGAAAAAAAATCCACTTACGTTTTTTTCTAGCTTAATTTCATACGTAGTTGCTTTAGGTGTTTTGTGAAACTTCAGAATGATTTTTAGCAGCATGTGCATTTTATTGAAAAGGAACAGTTACTTTCAGTCATTATAGAAGTCCAGAATATGTCTGTGTGTGAGAGAGCAAAACATATCTTTTCTATTCAGGGTCTTTACAATAATTAATAAATTATCTGACACCTGTCAACAGGAAAAAGAAATAAGCAGTCTATTGTTGTGGTAGTGATATTCTTGCAAAGAGGTTTGCTTCTTGCAGGTTTTTTTAAACAAAATATGAATGTTTCTTTTTAGGTGTTATCTGTTGGACAGTACACTATCAAAACTAAATTAAAAATAGAATTTAAGTTTAATAAACAGTTTTACATTAATCTCTATAGATGAGGGTAAAAAGATCTAGTGATATTGACAACAAATTCCTTTGGGTTGTGCTGTTTTGTTTTCAGAGCCACTGGGGTTTTTATTTTATTTTTTGCTTTGAATTATTTAGTTCATTATTATGAGTTATCTTCGTGGTGCTTTGTGGTGTTTTGATCAGCAATTTATCTTGGGGTCTTAAAACACGTGTTCATTTATGTGTTTAGCTGACCAGCTGCCTTCCCTTTTTTTTTTTTTTTTAAATGTGACATTAATTGAGTGTTTCCTTGCAAGCATCTTTCAAATCAGAAAATGCATCTTACTCCTTATGCTGCTGAACTGTTGCCTTTTCATAGAGGGGCTCTACCCCTTTCCCCTGCCCCATCTTCCAGAAGACGAAGAGCAGCCCCCCCCCGTGCTTGCTAAGACACAGTTGTCCCCCCCCGCCTCCTCCCCGCAAAGAGGTGAAGTCCCCTGAGTCTGTAATTGCCAGGAGATGAAGCGATGATGGGGAGTGATCACAGTCAATAGCTTTGATTAACAATAAGGTGGAAAATTAGCAATGCTAGCATTCAGCTCCCCTGCCTTCCCGTCCCCATATGCTCACCACAGCCTGCGCTGGCTGGTTGGCAGGGTGGCCACCGCGCCTGGCGGGCTGCAGAGCGAGACGTGGAGTGGGCAGAGAGGGACAGCGGGCAGCGTTTTGGGGACCCCGGGCAATGCTCCCGGCCGCCTTTCGCTGGGCACCACCACGCAGGCGGGGGAAAGACGAAGTGTGCCGTGCGCTGGCACAATGGCTCTTGCTGTCATGTGTGGATTTAATTGTGTCTGGACATATTGTGATCGAAATGGCAACTACTGTTACTCCTGTGACCCCATCAGCAGCTCTGGTGTTGTTTCCGACAGACTCCGACGACCTAGAGAGGGGGAACGACAGCGGGACACCACTCCCCACCTCTGATAATGGCGACAATTCGCTGGGCTACACAGGTAGAGTGCATCTTTCCAAAATATTCCTGACTGCCTACTTCTGACACTTTCCACCTACATTTGCCATTACCACCTGTACACGTTTTTTTAATCATCTTTGCTAGCTGGCTGTCTTTCACCATCACCCTAGAAGTTCAACATTGTTAGTACTGTTGGGAAATATTATTGTGCCTTTTAACTAACCAAGATGACTGTCTCTTTGTGTGTGTGTTAGTACGTTTCAATTATTTAAATGTTTAAAGTAATTTTCTATTGTTGAAACAATGCACCCATTATTTTCCTTCGAACTGTGTGTATTAGTGCATGAGGCAATATATCATCTCAGTGAAATTTTTCCAAAGACCAAAGGCAGGGATTTTTCCATATGTTTATTTTGGGTGTGTTTTTTTTTTTCTTCTTTGTTTCTGTCATAAACAAAAGTAAAATATGTTGCAGAAGGGAAAAAAAAATCCAAGTGAAACTAAAATTTGATTGGAGAAGAATCCATTTCGTTGACTTCTGCTTTGCATAAACTAGAGAAATGTGTCTCTAGGCCAAATAAGAAAAGCCACAGATAAGCAGCACCATACGGTGTGTTGCGGCAGTGATCTCTGAGGGGCCCAATTCTGTAACTCCTCTGCACACTGAAATGATACCCACCTCCAGGAGTCATGCTACCGACCACAGCCCGGGCTCAGCTACAGAGTCCCTGAGTCTAGGGTTTTCATGAACTACTGGTGGTCCAGTACAGTGGCAGACTCTAGAGCTAAACAACTTCTGGTTGTGAAGGTGAAGTATTAATTCTTCTGATGGTAGCAACTTTTGGAAAGGGAAGGAGGGAGGATGAGTTGGACATTTAACTGGAAGATGTTCTTTAAATACTCTATTGGTGGGTTACTAGTGCTACTACTGCTCACATTGTGTAAAATTGCATATAGTCAAGTTATTAACAAAAGTGTGTGAATCAGATATTCATAACTAAGTCTTACAGGATACAAGAAGAGGAAAGGCAAGTATAAGAGAGAGGGAGTAATTTCTTGTTCATTCATAAAACTTCAGGTCTGTTATACACCACTTACAATGATTACAGCTTTCATCACCTACACCTCACAATCATCCCTGCATGTGGTTTAAAACCTTGACACATAATTTTATTCCAGTTTAAAATATTTTTTTTTAAAAGGTAAAAAAAGCAAAGTGATACAAATTTCCCCTCAGTCAAGAAGATAGATTCTTTCTTAGAAAAACATAGCATGAACACTGCTGCATGTGGATTATTTGACTTTTCTACCTTCTGAATATTCCTATTAATTTTTTCCTAAATTTTCCCCCCACTCTCCAAGTTTGGCACATCTACGCTCCCTGATGCATATGGGGTCACCATATTGACAAAATGAAAATTAATATAGCTTAAAGAATGCTTTTTTTAACTTACTGTAAGTTAGATTTTTGCTTTCAGAAAACGGCGCTGGGAATGGTGATCCATGGGTCTTGTGTTTAAACAGCTGCTAATTTACTTGGGATCACGGGTCAGGCTCTATTATTAATAAAGTTGCTTAGTTTTACCTAGAGGGAAGCAACCGGTTCCCCTCCAGCCCCCTCGCCTCTCCCTGGCCTGGGGCTGGTGCCCGACAGGCAGACTCCTGCGTCCAACAGCCTCACATCTGCCCACAGAGGTGGGAGAGGGGGCCCTGCATGCGCCCTCCACAAGCCCCCTTAGCCACAAGACTAGTGGGGGTGAGAATTCAGGGGGAGACACCATCACATTTTCCCACTGGCGTGTTTTGGAGAGGGGCTGGAGGCTTGGCGCAGGACCCCCCACGGCAAGCGTGCTGGGTGGGTGATGGCAGGCAGAGGGTTGCAAGGCCCGCAGGCAGTGCTGCTCCGCAGCAGAGACTTTGTTCCCCCACTTGCAGGGCAGTATTTAAGGCATATAAGGCAATGTTTAAGACAGTAGCTCCCCTCTGAGCGTGGGGCCGTGCGACGACTTCCCGAGCAGAGCACAGACCCTTCTGTGCCTGTCCACCCGCGAGGATCCTTTACCCATATCAAGGTGCGCACGTGTATCTGGGTGCCGCGTCCGAGGACAGGCCTCTGCGGGGTATTGCAGCTGTTTAACCTGCCTCTCAGAGACTAATGGGGTCATCTGGGAAGACTGACAAAATCAAACCCTGGTCTAGTAGTTCCCCAGAGGCTCCAGATCTTAAGTCTAGGCCGTATTTTAATGGGCGTTTCCCAAGTGCCGTGGTTTAACCCCAGCCGGCAACTAAGCACCACACAGCTGCTCACTCCCTCCCCCGTGGTGGGATGGGGGAGAGAATCGGAAGGGTAAAAATGAGAAAACTCGTGGGTTGAGATAAGGACAGTTTAATAGGTAAAGCAAAAGCTGCGCATGCAAGAAAAGCAAAACAAGGAATTCATTCACTGCTTCCCATGGGCAGGCAGGTGTTCAGCCATCCCCAGGAAAGCAGGGCTCCATCATGCATAAGGGTGACTTGGGAAGACAAACGCCATCACTCCGAACGTCCCCCCCTTCCTTCTTCTTCCCCCAGCTTTATATGCTGAGCATGACATCACATGGTGTGGAATATCCCTTTGGTCAGTTGGTGTCAGCTGTCCCGGCTGTGTCCCCTCCCAACTCCTTGTGCACCCCCAGCCTCCTCGCTGGTGGGGTGGGGTGAGAGGCAGAAAAGGCCTTGACTCTGTGTGAGCACTGCTCAGCAGTAACGAAAACATCCCTGTGTTATCAGCACTGTTTCCAGCACAAATTCAAAATATAGCCCCTTACTCGCTACTGTGAAGAAAATTAACTCTATCTCAGCCAAAACCAGCACACCAAGCAAGCATAAAAGTCAGGATCAAGTTAGAAGCAAACACAAGCTGAACAAAAATGAAAACCGAGAGGATGGCTGGTTTTGTTTAATTGGAGTTTTTGTGCCTCTATTTGAATGAGCACTGAATGAAGGAAAGACCAAGTTTTTCATGTTTAAAGATTTAATGATCCAGTATTTTTTCTCGACTATGTGATAGTAATCAGTAGCACTATACCTTGGTTTATATGGAAAAGCCCCAAGGTATTTATTAAAATTAGTCCAACAGGTTTCTACAGTAATCAGTAAGGATTTTTAAAAATGACATTAACTGTAATGCAATCTTATAGGTAAACTTACATTTTTTTCTAATGTATGGGCCCATTTATGTGGGCCTAATATGGAGTTCCTGGATTTTGCGGAAGTATTCTTAGATCATTTTTTGTTCTCTCTTACCTATAGAATTCCATTCTCCAAAAGGAAAACTGTTCCAGAAGCTTGTTTGTACTGAAAATTCTCTGACTCATTCCTAAAATCACTCAGATAAATACAGGATTAAAAAATAAAAACAGCTGCTTTTTTTGCCCACGGGTCCAGACATCCTGGACTTTACCTTCAGGTGGTGTCTGAATGGTCAAAACCCAAACAAGCTAATAACTGCTGTCATACAGTAGGATCATAAATTTTTACTCATACTAAGAGCAGCGATACATCTGTAGGGCACATCTTCCTTCCAGTTCCATATAAGTTTAGCTGCGAGGTAAATAAGCAAAGCATTCGCTAGTATGAGAAGTTCCAGGGTTAAAGATTATAATTTTTTCCTACATATTTTTCTTTCTGTATATGTTTTTCAGGATAAATATATGCAGCTGTTTCATACTGTTCTTAAGTGGAGGTACATGACTCCTAGAGAGTGTTTCAGTGTGTTCTCCTAAAGTCCGCTTTAAATCGGGAGATTTTTGGCTACCCCCTTAGGTTCTGTTGTCTCTACTGTGGATGTCAGCACTTGCCTTGAGAAGTAACCTCGTACCAAACAGGAAACACAACGATTTCAGGGGGGAGAGAGGAGTTGCTAACCCAAGCTATTTCAGATAAAGATTGAAGTTGTTGATAAATTTCAAGACCGTTATTATGGGAAAATGATGAACTTGTATTTGATTTTTCATGATTCTTAGTATGTTATGGGACCAAACTCTAGATTTTTATCTCTCTAATCAATATAGTAATGTGGTATCCAATAGCACATTTTGTTGCACTTTTTATAGATCACCAGGTTTTTATTAGCAAAATAATTATTATTAGTTATTAACTGTAGACCCAAATGGAGAGGCTGTGTACACATCTGTATTAAGGACAGTCACTTTTGGAAAGTATTTGTAATGTAAATAAATAGGGGCTGAATAAATAACAAATCGAGAAAGGAAGTTCAGTCACTGAGGATTGTTCCATATGCATGACACTGATGTTAGACTGAAGGAGCTTATAGGAAGGTTTTCTCTTGCATATTTGATATGAGAGAAATGCTAAGAATAAAAACAATATCTAAAAGCTGATGTGACCACATAGGTGGCATATTAAACATGCTAGACATATCTGGATTGATTCAGCAAAGGATTTAGGGTTAAAAAAAACACAAACTTTTAACTGTGACTCCGTCAGTTTAAAGAAATGAGCCAGGAAGATTACCTTGTCTACATCTTCACAAAAGGCCAATTCTACTCTGTCAAGGGCAGATTGGAAAATAATTGCATAGTTAAGATGTGTAATGGTAACAATCTAAATTACTATTTTAACTACGTGCATAAAGAACAGGCCAGATCACAGTGACATTCAATGGGATAAAAGCATATGATTTAGATACTTTGTGTTGTATTTAATTTGCCCTAAGGAAGACATCACAAGTAGTTTTCTGAAATGCTCTATAGCTATGCCTGTTTCTCTTTCTACAGACTTTAAGGGAACTTTAGATGACTAGCAGTGATGTAGATATCTAAAAATGATTGCAAGTAATCCCACCTCTACATCAGTTTGGATCTAGGTTCTGAAAGGAGAACCAGGTGATAGGAGCGTGCGCCAGAGCATATAATGATATCTTTTCTGATCACCAAAGGAAGGCAGGGTAAGGGAATATGCAAGTAGGAATTCAGTTCCTTGTCAAGTTTAGGCTGTGGAGATGTCAGACAAAGACTGTTGTTTGGACAGTTATTTTAGAGTGGAAAGAAACCCTTAAATTACCCGTCATTATTTTTTTCATTAAAGTCCTAGGGATAAGTACAGGGACAAACAGAAAAGGAAGAGAAGCAAGGAAAAAGATCTAGGAGAGTTCCCATCGAATGTCAGAGGAGAAATATGGAAAATCATCCAAATAAGATACTGGAGGAACTCAGGAGACGGGGAATTTGGAAAAAAGCTCAGAGAAGGAAGAGCCTTAAATAACGTCAGGATTTCCAAGAGAAGAGCTTGTGGTTGGTGGTCAAAGGGAGCAGATGATGTGCTGAATGATGTCCCCTAGTGCCCGAGGAGCTTTGAAAGCCACAACCCTGCAGCAGGGAGCAGGGAATGAGGAAACCTGAAGAAGAGCATAGGATAAAACTGTCTTGACTAAAACTACTAAACATACTTTTCTGTTCAATATTTACCTGTTAGGGCAGATTTTCAAGAAAAGAGTAAAGTAATTAATATTTCCCCATCACATTTCCACATGTGGTTTGCCAGCCTGATTAGTAAAGTAACTTCACTCTTAGCTCACGGGCTTCTTTTTTCCTCCCCAAAATAGCGCAAGGGCAGTAAGCGTCAAGTATGAGCCTCAGTTATTTTCCACATAATCAATGGCTGCAGAGTAATCTCTAAGATTGCATTGTGCTGTGCTATTGAAGTGTGCGCATGCATTATATTCCAGGAAGTAGCACATTTCCTGTTAAATCAACTGTGACATAAATATCGGGGATCATTTAACAGATCACAGAGTATCGCTTATGTTACAGAGACCAGAGTGATGGCTTGTTAAATTAACAGTGTATAGTCAAACATTTGCAGACAAGGATCACCACTCCTCATTAAGTAGATTCATGGCTTTTTAAAGGAATCTTTCCACATAAACTTTTTTATTCATACTTTTCTCAAAAGACTCTTCCAGTATGCAAAGCAATCCTGTGGTCCCCACTTGTGGCCCAAAGTTAGCCTTCGATTTTTCCCCCCTGATTTTAATCATGAAATCATTGTCGTGGTGTTCTTTTGTATGACAGGGGATCCCATCCCTTTTTCTCACAGTACCTTTCTTTTTTACTACTATGCTGTTACGTGGTCAGGAGAATTGTTCGTAGTGGAACACCGCTTGTCCCGTGTCAAATAAGGCAGATTGCCCTTGGTGAGCATTTCAAGAAATGAAGGGGAAATCTCTCTTCATTGCATGGCCATTTCTGAGACATTTCTTCTTCTATTCCAGTAATTTTACATAGGTTATCCTATGTATTACAGACTGCTTGTTTTGAAAAGTGGTAGCTCAAAAAACACATTCAGGAAAACAATTCTAAGACTTCTTTGACATCAAAGGTGGAAATCTACAGTAATACTTATCCTGTGAGAAATGGAATATTTTTCAGCCTTTTCTTTTCTAACAGATTAGTAGAGGTAGTAAATGCACATAGAGATTTTGTGGCTGAGAGGAGAATAAGCTATGATATGCAACAGGATGACAAAATAATGTTGTAAAGAAATAGTTGCTATTTGATTTGACATTCCTTCTAAATTATCATCTTCAGTTTAAGGATTAGTTGGAAAGAATGAGCGATATTGGGGAAAAAACACATGAAACAAAAGCAGAGTTTGGCTAATGGGATGCAAAAAGTGGTGAATGAAGATGTATGTTGTGGAGTTTGGATCTTTTGGGTTGGGAGGAGGCTGTAATTTCAGATGTGAAGCAGGTAGGTAGCGATGTCTGAACAAAACAAAGATCTCGTTTCCGTACAAGTATTCCAAGTAAACTATCAGCATGTCTCATATTGCACTGAGTTCATCATGTCCAACAACCTGAAGAGAAAAACAAACACTTGTTTGCACTGCAGAACCAACAGACATCTGAAAGAGCTGAATGAATCACTAGATTAGACAGCAGCAACATTAATTTAATAGCAGTTACAGAATCCTTATTGCTAGTGGTAATACACAGTAGACTTCTGCTTGGCTTTTACATCTCAGGATACGTGCAAAGCTAGCAGTTAAGACCTTTTTCATAGTCTTTCTCTTTTTAAAAACTTGCCAACTGAGCAAGTGTGCTCTTGAGTCACTGGGAGAATGAACACAGCCCGGTGATACCAATTTTACAAAGTTACTTCTTAGAGTACATCTGCACTCTAAATCCAGGAACAGATGGATACTGTTATGCTTATTTAAAAAAAATAGAAAGAAAGAAAGAAAGAAAGAAAGAAAGAAAGAAAGAAAGAAAGAAAAAAAAAAAATCCCCTGCTCTTGTCTGTCAGCAATCTCTCTGTTCCCCATGTCAGTCTAAACTGCCAGAAAGGTCCTTTCAGTTTTGTGCTTCTCTTTGCAAGCATTCTTCTGACACAGATACTGGGGATTTTTTTTTTAATATGTATTAAAATATAGGTGTAAATATAACACCAATCGATAGAATTGCCTGTCAACGATAGCGATGTTCGGGCAATAATAATTTGATTAAAACATATAGTAGCAATATTGGAGCACAGATACTCCCACTTACATAAATCTTGCACTGCCGGTTTTTATGAAAAAGTTTATAGAAAATCTCCTCCTCCAGTTATTGTGTTATACTTCAAGGCAGAACTTTGATTAAAACAGGAGGCATTGGCAATGTCCCATGTTTCTCAACCAGTTAGTGAGTTTTCTGGTAGCCATCAGACCAATTTAAAATGACACCACCCCCCACCCCCCTAAAAACAAAAAAGATAGCAAAACATTGTGTGAAGAATTTGTTTAATAATGACATTAGTAGCAGTATATGCCCCTGTATAGCTGAGATACAAGGGATCGTATTAAACAACCATATCTCAGGAAGATGAATTTGAGCTAGAGAAGTTGCAGAAAAGGGCTATTAAAATAATCAGGGAATAGAAAGCTTATTTTGACAGAGGTCTTAATGAAAGGGGGATGTGATTGGCATTTGTTGCCAGCCTTATGTTCTCAGAGAACACATAGAAAAAAAGAAATTAGCTACAGAGCACGTTAACTATACAAGTTGAAGAAATCCAGTTATTGGTAACTAGCCTATCTTCAAACAGTGCTCAGAATGTGTGCTCTTATAATGGGTGATTTTCAGCTTTTACTCATACATGACTACTTGACAAAAGAATCAGCAGGCATCAAATGGGCCCTAGTTAATTTAGGATAGAAATTTAGGATGTCTTACAGCAGCAGATTCTAGAGCAGTTTTCAGACAGGAGTTTGAAATGTCCTTTCCAAAGATTTAAATTTGTGATAGGCTATGCATGCTAGATTTGATTCCCCAGGATGAACATTTTAATCTTGAGTTCGTGTGTTCCTAATTAATTAGGAAGTAAGACAAGTAAAATCAAAACAAAAGGCGTTTGCAGCGTATTATACTTTCTCTCCATTTGGACTGTCACAGACAGGAACCCCTGGAGTTGATGAGAGGCTTTCTGCTGAGGGCCTCCTAGCAAGAGTAAAGACAGAGCAAATTACCCTCAGACACTGCTGTCAGTTCAGTGAATTAAGTATGCAAAGCAATTTGTGAAGATGTTCTGAAGTGCAAATTTCTGCCAGAAGGTCAAAAGAGTATGAATTATCACAGGATGAGAAAGGTAAGAAGAGATCACTCCCCATCCTCATCGGGGTGTGCTATACAAGTTAGTCTTTTGTTTTAGCCAGGCAATTTGTTTTATTTAAAGAAGTAGGAAGTTAGTAATGCACATGGTCTCATTAAATGCATAGCAGTGAAATGCACTGTGTAGATGACAACATTTGTTTATTGTGTCTAAAATAATGCACTTTCTTGAGTATTATAGGAGAAGAAAAACATTGAAAGGTAATTTCTTATCATTCAGACATTAGCATTGTTGGTCATTTTTCGTAATAATTATTATACAGGATCATGGATTTACAGGATACTTCAGGTTGGAAGCAACCATTAGCAGTCTCTAGTCCAACCTCCTGCGCAAGCAGGGTCAGCTATGAGGTCAGACCAGGCTGCTCAGGGCTTAATCCAGCCAGGTCTTGAAAACTTCCACGGACAGAGCTGGCACAGCCTCTCTGGGCAACCTGCTCCACTGCCTGCCTGTCCTCACAGGGAAAAAGATTCTCCTTGTATTCAGTCTGAACCTCTTTTGTTTTGACTTATGCCTGTTGTCTCTTAGCCTGCCACGGACCACTGTGAAGAGCGTGTCTCCATCTCCTCAGTGACCTCCCTGTCGGTATGGGCAGGTGGCTGTTCAGTCCCCCTATAACTGCCTTTTCCCCAGGCTGAACAAGCCCTGGTCCCTCAGCCTCCCAGGCAAGTGCTCCAGACCTGACCATCCTGGTGACCCTCTGTTGAACTTGTCCCAGTTTATCAATGTCTTTCTTGTACTGGGAGGCCCAAAACTGGATGCAGCACTCCAGATGAGTGCTGAGTAGAGGGGGATAATCCCCTCCTTTGATCTTCTGGCTTTGCTGTTCATACAGCCCAGGGTGGTGCTGGCCATCTCTGCTGCCAGGACAGGCTGCTGGCTCGCACTCAGCTTGCTGCTGGCCCAGAGCCCCAGGGCCTTCCCAGCCGAGCTGCTCCCCAGCCTGGCAGTCCCCAGCCTGTATGGATGCAGGGGGTTCTTCCTTCCCACAGCAAGACTTTGCATTTGTCCTTGTTAAATTTCATTAGGTTCCTGTTGGCCCGTTCCTCCAGCCAGTCTGCCTCCATCCAGGTGGCAGCCTTGCTGTTGGGCGCGTGGACTGGTTCCCCCAGTTTGGTTTTGCCTGTAAACGTGGTGAGCGTGCCCTCCCTCACCTCCTGATAAAGATCTTAAGCAGGCCAGGACCCAGGACAGATCTGTCGGTCCCTCTTCTTGTTACTGTCCTCCAGGTAGGCTGCAGCCCATTAACCATTACCTTCAGAGATGATGAATCATCAAGTTTTTACTCATCTGGTGGTTCACCCATCCAGACCATAATGTCCCTGCTTGGGTACAGGAACATTGTGGGAGACAGTGTTGAACCCAATACATGTGAGTCTAAAGAAACAAAGAATCTATCAAATCAGGATTTCCCATCAAAACTGATCTCTACTTTTAGCACTGTTTATAATTGCAACTCTTGTCCCAGCATCACAGCTTCATACATCAACACTGAATAAGAAAATAAAAATCAACATCTATCAGAAGATCCAGAGTTATTTTTATCAGATCCTTCTGGAATTACTACCAGACATTTGTTTCAGTGCTTTGTGTGTGTGTGATTCTTGTATATTACTTATCCATAAACTGTAACAAGTTGAACCATCACCTGCAAGCGTTAAAACATTGTAGAGAGTTTTTTAGAAGGAACTGTATTGATTTTCAGTGACCCTTGTATAAGAAAGGAGACATCTTTCTGTGGTACAATTTGCTGGACAGTATATTATTTATAGGGTTTCTGTCTGATACTTCCTAACAGGCAGTGAAAAATTACTACTAAAACTCATTGCTGCTTTCTTTATTGCAGAAAATCCTAAATTATTTTGCACTCCTAAGTATATGTAGAACCCTAATTTTATTTTTTTTTAAACTATGAATATTATGAAATAATCTCTTTCAAATCTGCACTAGCTTTTTGACTAGATTCTCTGCCTGTTCTTAGACTCTTCCTTTTATTCCACTCAGATGGTTCTTGTAAGGTAATAAACTCCAGTTGCTTCATTCTCCTGTTTTGTTTTCTTTTTTTTTTCCTCCCCTAATTTCATGGATAATTTCTGAATATCCAACAGGAAAAGAAGGGTGGCAGTTTGGCTAAACTTGGAATGGAGTAACGAGCCCACTCAAACACTCATAACTTACCCACTCAAAAACCACTGAGAAACTATTTTCTGTATTTATTTCTGTCTAATCTTTAGCAGAATAAATTTGTCTTTTTTGTTTCTGGATTAGTGCAAAGGCAAATACAAGATTTTTCTCTTTCTGTTAGGAGTAAGTATTGTCCAGGGGAAGCCAAATTGCTTTTCAGTAGATTTAAACTTTTTGATAGCAAAGTATCATTTGCTTCATTTTCAGTAAGATTGTTTACTTGTACTCTGATGTGTAATGAGGCCTTTCATCATTTCATATGTAGATTATTTTTCTTTAATTTTTGCTTAAAAACAAATGGATAATATTGCAGTCTTCACGTCAATGGAAACGGTAAACTTTGACAGGAAGCACAAGAGAAAGGAAAAGGAAGGTGAAACGATCATGAACTTTCTGATCAAGTGATTACAAAGTTAGTGTTCTGGATTTCTTACAAAACCCCAAATGGCAAATCTAGCATAAAAGTCTGGTGGGGGAGGAAGATGCCTGTTTCTCTGGAAAAAACTACTGTGCAATGTTCAGGTATTATACAGAGTTTAGAGACCATTTTTAATGAACAGTAAGTACATCACAGGAGGCTGAAAATGGCTTGGGGGTTATTTTTTCCTCCAAAACTGTAGCTGTTTAATTATACCTTCTAGACCATTATCAAATGGATAAAATAGAAAGAAAGCTTGTTTGGAAAAGATACTGTAGGAATTTGTGGGAATAGTGTGAATATTGTTGCATGATATGCACACAAATTGTTGTCAACATGATTTTCAGTTCTTGAGCATACAATATCATCCATGGGATAACTGGATTTTTATGCAAAATTTATATGCATAAATATAAATACTTCTACTTCTGAGTTTATTAAGAATTACTTAATAAAATTATATCCATAACATAATCAAAACAATCAGATAGTATGCAATGAGAAATTAAATAAACCCTCTCTAAAAAAAAAAAAAATAAAAATAGAGCAGGTACAGATGTCACACTCAACATTTGGTTTCCCCACACACGCACATTTTGGGGGCTTTGCAAGAATGTATTGAAGATTTGGAGGAAAAAAAAAAAGAAAATATCCATAATCACGATGTTTTGATTCCAGACAGCCCCTGACAGAAATTCTTCAAAATTCAAGATCTTGTAAGGGTACACAAGCCAGGTAAACAGCATAATCATCCCAAAGGGAAGGCTTTATAATGAAGTGAAGAACTTTCAGAGGAAATGTTTGTTTAGATAAAGGAGGTGTGCATTTTTTCTTAACAAGCGAGATTACTTGTAACACATTGCTAACAGCTGGGCAGCCATAATCTAGGCTACACTTCAGCAGATCAGCATAGCGAGCCATTTTTTAGCTTATTAAGAATAGACAATATTGAGCTAAAATTTCAGTGAAGTTTGTAATAACAGGCAGTGATCTTATCAATGTATATAAATACCTAAAGGGAGGATGCAAAGAGGATGGAGCCAGGCTCTTTTCAGTGGTGCGCAGTCACAGGACAAAAGGCGACGGGCACAAACTGAAACACGGGCGGTTCCCTCTGAATATCAGGAAACACTTTTTCAGTGTGAGGATGACTGAGCACTGGCACAGGTTGCCCAGAGAGGTTGTAGAGTCTTCATTCTTGGAGATATTCAAAAGCCACCTGGACATGGTCCTGGGTAACCAGCTATAGGTGGCCCTGCTTGAGCAGGGGGACTGGACAAGATGACCTCCAGAGGTCCCTTCCAACCTCAACCAGTCTGTGATTCTGTAATGTAAGAACTTTTAACAAAAAAAAAAAGCTTTGTTGATCTTAACCTACCTGAAGCTAGCTATTTTCTTGGCCAAAAATGTTCCCTGAAACACTAATAAGATGTGAGGAACAGCAAGATTATCCGGCTGCCCTTAAACTCCAGAATGTGGAGGCTTTATCTTTCCAGAAAAAGACAAAAAACACCACTGACATTAGCAGCTGTTTGCTCTTTCTTCCAGGAGCACAACCTAGAGTTGTAGAGCCCTATTGTTATTGAAAGGAATGTGCTTTTGTCATACAAATGTGTTAAAATATACTTCTATCGTTTAAGTGCTTTATTATCTAATTAATTTATATATAAATTCAATATAAGTTAATTATAAGCTTATTCACATGTATACACACAAGTGTGTCAGGCTAGCTTGTCTCTGTGTTTCTGTGCTTGCCAACATGCTGAATATCAATCCAAACCAAGACAGCTACAAATATTATCAAGAGAGTAGGGAGTCAGAGGAGAACAGAATAGAGAGGGTAAGTGGTTGGTTTGTTGTTTTTTTTTTTAAACCCATGTGACTGTAAATAGAATACCTAGAAAGAATATACTTGGTGAGATCTCTTTCTTAATAGGTCTATAAAAGTTCTCTGAAGAGTGGGTGCTGCTGGTTTTAAAATCTGAATAATTAATTCTTTTGTAATACCCAGATGGCATCTTTATGAGTTTTCTACTTATTTGGTTGGAAAATGTCCTTGTATTAAGGTTAAGGTCTTTTTGTAGCTGCAGATGCTCTTAAAATCTGCTGTCCAGAAGCTGAACTGAGATAAAGAAAAAGCGTCATGACACATTTATTTTGGCAGCCTGATCAAAGCGGGATGGCTGTATTTAGGCAGACAAGTGTATCAAAGTGATGCAGTTTGAAATGGCTGAGTTAGCATTCCTAAAACTGTGTCCCTGTGATAGGCTCTGCAGTGGTGCTGGCAGCGTAGCGCAGTGTTAGAAAGTGTTGTACATCTGTCAGGACACAGCCTGAACTGAATATAGTGAGAAATTACGGTTCACTACAATCTTTTGCTGCCTATATTAATTTCCCTCTAGCCATAACACATCTGTTCGTGGTAAGACTGATCCAATGCCCATCCAACTACAGTCCATTTACTTCAGCAAGCAATGGATCCAATAAATACTATTCATGGGAAGATTTCAAAAAAATGACTAAACGCTGAGGTAAGGGCATGAGTCCAACTAGAACAACATAGGACCCTAAGTCCTCTAGCAGCTTTTGAAATGTAGTTTCCTTCTTTTTTCTACCAAGATAGTGGAGAGTCCAGTCCTGCAAGGTATGGAGCATTTCTTAATTATATTTTTTTGCTTGCTTATTTGTTTGTCTTTTCCAGTAGGGGTAAAGAACGTATTTTCAGGGCTATGTTAGAGCACTCAAATAATAGAAAAAGTGGATTTTAAATCTGTCATTTATCAATGTGGTTAAAGTTAATTTTGAAGTCTTTCTCTTGTAATAAGTTTTTTAAATAAATAGATAAAATCCTCTTCTGAATTTGCTTTTCAGTATATCAGAATCAGTGGGTTTTGTTTATCCTTTTACTAGATGAGATCAATGGAAGAAAAATTTATTCTGGATTCTTCTGAAACCACTTGATTCCAACATATGCGCACAGAGTACATAGTCAGGTCTGGGACTCGGATTATAATGAGACTCTCTTGTGAAATAATCTGTAGTTTCAAATAAAATGGAATATTCCATATAAGTGGAATATTTTTAGATACGTGTTATATAGAAGTCAGTGGTGAAGCACTGCAAATACACACCGGCCACTTGTCTCTTCTACTGTAATGGAGCAACAGTGGAGAGTTACGAGAGCCTAAGTGATTAGCCTGCCTTTCCCCTGCAAAAGGGTTCCTTATAAACAATTTATTATTTCTGAGTCAGTGAGCTTGGCTTCTTAGTGCCTCTACATGCAGGCAAGGAAGAAAATAGTATGGATAGAAGGAAAATGAGAGTCTGGGGATGAAAATGAGGACTGGAACAGTTTGAATGCTTACTGTACTTTTCTGTATTCAAGCAGAAGTCCAACTAGAACGTCGGTAATAAGCCTCTGAGAGTCATGACATGACACGTATTGTATGCAGTCTTCTGATTTACAGGTATTGATATGTGTTTCTTGGTTAAAGAATTTCTTAACCAATAGGCTAGATTACTAGATCCTCAACTTTCAGCCTGAGGCAAAAAGGGACGTAATCAATTTTCATCCTGAGGCATAAAGGGATGTAATCAATTTTCATATTCCCCTGTGCCCCCTTACCATGTGTACTACTCTGGTCATAGAAGAGGTCTTCTCTACATGTCCCCATGCACATAGAGCAGAAAAGGTGGGAAGGAGTGATGAGCTGATAAAGCACGGGGGTTGTTTTCCTTCTCCTCCTCAAGCACCCGCTAACACACATGCATCGCCACGCCAGAGGCTCTAAGCTGAGAGCTTCTGTATTTTGGGATAGAGCCCCAGAAACGCTGCAGATAAGTGCATAAGTCCTGGGCCTGTACTCTTGCTCTCAATCAAGGGTCTTTGTCCAATGTAAGGTAATGGGGGAGGGCTGGCATGCTGCAGAGTTACCCTCTTGCTTTTCCTGCTGTTGGGCTGTACAGCACCCGCTTCTTCTGGCCTTCCCGCAAGGTCCCCACCAGCCCTCATCCCTCATTCCCCTCTTTTTCCTTCTGCACTTTTCCTGGATGTACTCATCAAACCCAGATTCAGAAGCAGCTCAGTTGATAGCAGATTGTCGTGGTTTAACACAACAGAGAGGAGAATAGGACCTGCAGAAAATATACTGCACCAGATAAAGGGGGTAGCTGGTGTCAGATAAAGTGAGAGCTCCCAGACGCTAGCTGCCACTGAGTCACTACCTGTTTCCTGGGCTTTTAGGTCAGTATTAAGAACACCCTTGCCCTACAATGAACAGGTTGCCCAGAGAAGTTGTGGATGCCCCCTCTCTGGAAGTGTTCAAGGCCAGGTTGGATGAGGCTTTGAGCAACCTGATCTAGTTGAAGATGTCCCTGCCCATGGCAGGGGAGTTGGAACTAGATGATCTTTAAGGTCCCTTCCAACCCAAACCATTCTATGATTCTATAAATCAGACTGGTGGACAAGCCACAGCTTGACCTGCATGATCTGTAAGGTTCAGTGCACACTGCTCAAAACAAAGCCCAGAGGAACTTTCTTTTTATTTAGTCAGAGATGACTACTTCTTTACAGAGTAAGGAAAACCTACGAAACCTCAAATATTTTAATAGTATGTAAGCATCTTCTATTCCCAACAGAGTTAAATAACAACTACATTTGAAAAAGTACTGACAATTACAGCTTCTTGTGTCCTTCCTTTGCACCATTATTAACAACATCCAACTCTCCTCCCATTCTTGTCTTCACCATTTCTGTTATTGATAAACTTCAATATTTTTTAAGCAAACCTGCAAGAGAGTTAAATAGGAAAGTAGTCTTATAAGGTATATTAAAGGCTCCCAGGGTTGCACTGATGACTGTTGATTCCGTCTGGAGAGACACCAAGCGTGTGAGTTTCCATATGAATGGTTTCTTGCCTTTTCAAGCTCTAAATAGCTTAAGGCTCACTAATTATACCGGTTCTGGGACTACCTTAACAACAGTATGCATCAGAACATATTTTAGATGGTCAGCACGGAAGAACTAGGTCAGAGACCTCTGGGGATTTAATCAAAAGGTTAGTAAACCTAGCAGCACACCTTGAGCACCAACCACTGAGGCTAATGAGACCTCATTTAAATAGTTTTTCAGAGAAGTAGAAAAGAATTACCTTCTTTTGGGAAATGAAATCTTACTCTGATGTTTTTATCATACATCTAGTAGTAGACCCTTTCTCTATTTTATTTTCTTTACAAATTTTCTTCTTTATTCTGGAAAGGATATTAGATTAATAGACTTACCTAAAATATGCTGCCATGAGCACAGCAAACACTACTTTCCTGGGACATTAATGAAGAAGATTTCCCACAGCTGATACTTTTTCTTTAAAGTGGAGTCTATTAATCTATCATATTAATATTAGCTACTAAATGAAAACAATAACGTACCTCATTTTCTTTTCCAAAACAATGAATTCCTTGATTAAGAGTATTCAGAGAATAATCTGAGTAAAGACTGAATAAAGTATATTATCCATGATGTTAAGATGATAACATTTTATACATTTCATTATCAACATTGTTATGTGAAAGGACTAAATACTATTTATCAAAATATAAAAATGTACATGGAACAACATTAAATGTATTAAATTAATATCATTTAGTAAATAAAATATTAACATGTTAAGTATTTATTGGTCTTCATTTTAAATACCATAAACAGACTTACCACATAATTGTTCTTTAAAATAGTCGCACTGAAGCTGATCCTTCAGTGCTTTAGTGCTGAAAAGTCTTTCAGCAAAACCTAAGGATGCAAAAAATTTAGGCCAGCGTGCCTTCAGTACTTACATAATCTGAGAATGATTTCCTATATGTGTTCTTTCTAATTTAAAGTACCTATGTTCAACACAAGTACCAATTTTAAATGTACTTCAATTCAACCTCCTCTGGCATAAGAAAGAAATGGCAGAGAAACTAAACAGTTAAATACACAATATTCAAATAAGAAGCCAAAAAAAAATGCCACAGAATAAAAGCAGTAAGCAGTAGCTTCCTGCACAGACTTTGTGTCATTCTGAAATTGTTTTTATTTGCAATGTGTTATTTCACGTACAGGCAAGAATCAGAAGGGATTTGAAACAATTAAATTTCCTTTAAAGAATGACCATCTGATGAAAGCCTGGGAATATAATACTAAAATAGTAGAAATCAACGGTACCACCACTCTAACTATATTTCGCAGCTTTATGTTCCCCAAAGGTACCTGGTATACCTGTTGTATTCAGTGAATTTCTGATTTATAGATAGAAATTCCTCTCGACTACCAAATCAAGCATAATACTTTTTTGTTCCACACTGTATGGCTCTCAGTGTGATATGATGGAAAATTCTAATTCACTAAAGATATTTTACTGTAACACCTGGTATAAATTGAAAAGCTCTTTCAAAAAACCCATTCAGGATATTCTGAATTTTATGTGGTAGCTCTGTATCACTCATTTTTTTTAGATGATCTCCCTAGAGAAATGTAGAGATACATTTTCATTGTATTCAAGTGAGTGGAGTATTGAAGGGATTGTATTATTAGCTACCACTTAAAAATAAGAATACAAGGATTTCTCAAGAAAATTCTTGGGGCTTTCTTTTCTTTTTCAAGCAGTTGAAAAACTAGAACACTGAATACAGGATATAATTTTTTACATCTTTGGGAAATCATGATTTGTATGAAATGCCAGTAGATGAAGCATTATTTTGGCAAGTTAATTACGCAGAATCCAAATCTCATTAAAGACCCGCTTTGACATGGGTAGATTTAGGTAGATCAGGCCTGTTGATCTTTGCCAAGTGCTGCCTTGAATAATTCCATACTAAAATGTTGCATGCACGTTACTAAACGCCATGGTCCCATTTATATTGATTATTCTAACCTACAGAGTTACAAATGAATTCATCATTGTTTATGAAGATGTGGTTCAGTTCACAGTGGCCAGCAATTCAGGGGGTATTGCTTTTGATTGCCAGTCCTTTACTTGGTACTGCTCAAAGCCAAGGATTAAGCCTTATAAAGATTTATATGGCTCCATGCCTAGAATTCCATCTAGCTGTGGATCTGACCTCTGCCTAACTCCATCCCTCTTCTTCAAATATATTCTATAGGGAAAGTAGTGGAAATAGGTCTGGTTGGATTTAAATCAGTAGCAATTCTACCTAGATAGATGTGCAAATATAAGACTAACTAGTTGTCTGATTCAAGCAGTGAATGTCTCATTCACTCTGCAGCCACCAGTTCTCTACACCTCTAACAACCTCTAAGAGTAGAGAGGAATGAATGCCCAGCAATCTGTTTAACTGGTATAGTAAACTGTAACATTTTTGTCTTAGATTAAATAAGGTTTCTCCCTCCTAAAATACATACTTTTGTTAGGAAAAAGAATAAAAATATGGAAGGCAAATTATAAATACCTAGATAAATAACCTCTGTGTAAGACGAATAAAGTTTTAGAGTAGTTAATTTTCACACATCCTCTTTATCAGAAGACAGGTATGCACATTATTGGTCCAAAACACTAAACAAATGAAGTTGTGGATTAAAACATGTTGAATTTCACGGATGACTGCATTACAGAAATACTTTTCCATTGATGAACTGTAAACATAAACAGAAATCAATGATGAAACAAGTACTGTTTCTTCATATGTCAGAGTGAATGGATTTACATTTTGTTTCAGCCTTGAAACTGCTACAGTGGATGGAAAAGATCTGGCTGGCTGTATTAAAAATATGAGGCATGCTTTTCATAGATAATCGCATAAAGTGATAAGACAAATATATGAAGTTTCCCAAATAACCTTTGTTTGGAACTCAGAGGCTACAAAACTTCATGATATTGCTACCATACATCAGAATGAATCGATACAAACCAACAATAAGTTTCTCAAGGGAAACAAGTATCAGAAAACATCTTCTGTTCCTACTGACTTCAACAAGCTACTGGCAATCTAGTGACGTTATAAGTTTTATACAATATCATGTTCCACAGCAAGGTATACAGTAAGAAGCTTTTCATTCTGTCTCTAGAATACAGTCTCCTGGGTTCTAGTTATATAAGCCTGAGCTCCGCAAGCAATGAGCTACAAGGGTTCATAAGAAGGTTGTGTTTTACAATTTAATTTGATCACGGTTGCTTCCATTTTTTCTTGAATTTATGATCTATATAGTTCAACTGAATAGGAAAGAGCCTCTCATATTCATACTCCTGAAGGAAAGCCCTATTTTAAATGATGGTTGCAAATATTGCATGTTGGAGTGTAAATATAATCAAAATGAAAGGATAATATTTATTAAAGGTATATTACATTTTGATAAATGACAGACAGTTATTTTAGAAAGCACAGTTAAGTAATGGAAACAGAATAAATGCTCAGAAGCATGATATACTGGAAATCATGAGGCCTCCTTAACATTGTTTTGCACTTCAGCCTTTACTAGTAATTCCCTGTTGAAAAGCGAGGGAAGAGGGCCAGGGGGTTCTTCTGTACAGAACATAAACCATAATAATCAGACATTTTGGAGTCAAGTAAAATCTTAACACAATATGTTAAGTAGCAAAGAAAAAAAAGTGAATGCACTACTTGCTTGAAAGGTAAGATAATACGTCAAAATAGTACGAATATTTTATATTTAAGGGCAAAAGCAGTCTTGCTTTGACTGCACTTCTAAGTGAACAAAATGTCTGTGATCAGCCCTGCTTTTAACATTTGAATGTCAACTAAATTCGACAGAGAAGAGAAGGGTCTTATTATTTCTCCAAAAGGCAGGTCCCATTCTCTTCGGACTGCTTGACAAATTAACAGATATGTAGCTGCAGACTGCACACTGCCATGGGCTGACTCCTGGCCAGCCAACATCTCCAAAATGGTAAACAGAAGACACAGGAGAGAGCTGAGATATTACGGCATGCAAGGAAGACTGTGGGAGAACTGATGATTGTGCATTACACTGCAGACAATGTAGAGATCGCGAGAAGAGCAAGCACCAAATCGTGGCTATGTCAGTGCTGGGAGAGGAGGCAAGAAACAAATCCTCAGGAAACCAGGCTTCATTGATCTGGCTGTTCAGGAAACCATTTGTTCTCATGCCATGTGCTGTACTAGTCATGTATTATTCATCACCGATAACACTGCGCAACTACTGAGTAATTTGGAAGAAAGCTAAAATCGTCATTGTTCTAAGGAAAATAACTTTCCCATTCTCAATTTTAAGGACTTCCCCCCCCCCCCCCCCCCCCCGCCGCATTATGTTACTCTGCTGTGAAGTGGGTAAACAGACAAAATGTCAAGAATTGACCTCATGATAAAACAGTTGGTTTGCTGTCATTTGAGAAATGCTCTCAGTGAAGTACTGTTTCTCACTGGGAAGTAAGTACATCTAGCTGAAATACCTCCAGTAAATAAAACTATTTTACCACAGTACAGCAGCAGTTACACAGAAAGCACTAGAGATTCAATTGTCCACACACGTGCTTTTCATTCAAGCACAGGGACTATCGCAGAGTTTCCTCCCCTTGTTGGCATATTTACAAATCTTGGCAGTCCTACCAAAAAATTTTTGGTTCATTCCACAGGATTCTTCTAGCTGAAGGATGAAAGGTGGTGATGGGATTGTCATTGCTGTTACCCTTCTTACCTCTCAAGCTCCCTGCTAAGTCCAGGAATACTGAAAATCTCTGTATGAGCAGGTTTTTAAAACGCATTGCCTTCAGAACTGAGTCAGTAACGGCAGTGTGGAAAATCAAGGTAAAGCAGACACTTCGCTTGTCCTAAGTGGGCTTCATTACCCTAACATACTGTATACAACACACATGCTCTACCCCCAACAGAAACCATCTGTCAGGATGGCTTAGTGCCTGCGCACAACCGATAAGATCTTTGTCCCTACAGTATGGGTGCCAACAACAATAGACTTGCTTCAGGAACTAGTGCAACCCTGTGAATAACCTCTCATCGTGTAGGACACCCTTCTCCCTGTTGGCATTGAAGCGTTGGTACCACATGCATCTTTTCAGTTGTTAACAGCTGCTAATTAGCAGTAGTCATATTCTGAACCTCATTCGTCAGAGTGCATCTTGGCTAAGCGCTCAGCATACTCAGAAATAGAACTGTTAGAAATAATGTAAAATTGTAAGGCCTCTGGAGCCGAAATTGTCCTTTTAAGAGCATCATATTGCAGTTGGCTCAAAGTAAGCTTTTGGGTGTTACTGTAATATAAACTAAACGTGATTTTCTTTTCCTGTGAGAAGAAACCTTTGAATATGAAGTTCAAAAACTATGAAAAATATATTAGTAATGAAAAATTGTCAGTTTCAATTTTTATATTGCCTTAGTCTCAGAGGGAGCAAGAGCCAATAAAGGAAATAAGCCCTGACAGCAGGACCCTAGACTTCAAAGCTTCAGTTCTAGATAAAAGTCCGATGCAAAAAAAAAAAGTCAGTTGCACAGTGAAGAAGCTGTGTCCCTTAGATGAAGACAGAAAATCCTATTATTAAGCACCCTTCTTCAAATGGATGTGGAGAATTGTCAATTAACTACCTCTGCTAAGTGACAGACAACCTACTTGATTGCCTTGAGTGTGTGCCTGTCTCAATGAGTATCAGTAATGCTGGATTTCTGTGGTAGATTTGCTTTTAGAGCCTCTTTGAAGGTCCCAGCATCACATGCACATACGTGATCCTCATTTGTAGCCTTATTTGCATTTCAGCACTTTGCTTCTCACTTCATACATCAGAGATGAGGACTAGATGAGCAGGGTCAAAGAAGAAGCAAAGAGTCTGCAACTTGACTTAAGTAAAAGGGCTTGTTTTACACAAAGTACGTGAAGGAAATTTTCTGTCCTCTTTCAGTATAAGTACGGAGCTCAGTCATGTTCCCTGTTCTTCAGTGTTCATGCTTTTTTCCATTTCTTTCTTAATGGTCATGCTTGGGTCCTATTCTCCTCTCTGTTGGGGTGAAGTTTATATTCTGAGAGTCTAAAATTCTTAAAATTCTTCCCAAACTCTCTCTTGTAGATATGTATTTCTCTTTTTGTGTTATTTATCCGTATAGTAGCAATGACTTCTGAACTATATTCTATGGCATTTTAAAAACTAGTTTTGATCACTAAGATGTCACCGTGAAACACATTTTGCTTGCCATTACTTACTGTTATTCATTTAGATAAAAAAATCCACTCTGCCCAATTAGTCCACATAATACTAGATACCTAACGTGAAGAATGCATTTGAACCATGTAAGAGGTTCTAGGCTATGTCTATAGCTCTTCCTTGCTTGTATAACATTAGATACAATGATACTGATTAGAGGCAGTAATGAAATCAGATTTTAGCTGGTCAATCAACCTTGTTCCCAAATGCAGCAGCAGGAAGAAATTAAGTATCACTTTTTAAAACAGTTCTATGTAGTCTTCATAGAAACTGGTATGACAGTGTCTCTCTCCCTGTCCATCTGATTTTTTGCACAAGAGACCAAAGGAAATAGAGTGAAAAGTAACAGATGCCAGAGAGACAGTGAGAAAGGCTGTGCTAGGATGAAGACCTTGAGCCAGTCCTTTCCTATGCTGACATCTGGCATCTCTGCTCCTAGCTGAGACAGCCAGCACGCTTTTGGGCCAGGAGAATTTTAGAGTTTATAATGAAATGGATAACCATGAGGAGAAGTATGTTACACCATGATCACTTTATGGCAGTCTGGAGTTTCAGTATATGATGAAGTAGCTGTTCAAGTCCAATTCCCATAGGATAAAGGAACTGGAAGTCTGGGTCTAACACAAAATGCATTAAATAATGTTATCGCTAATGAGTGGGGAAAATAGAGCTTATATAGGTGTTTAGTAACCTCAGGAATGTATATATCAAAAGCTGTTTTTCCATACACGTGAATCAATTTTAGCAAAGTGGTTTATCATCCTTTGCTGACTTGATTTCCGTTCTGTTCAATATTGTAGATAATATGATGTCAAATAGAAACTTCCTAGTTCATGTCTGGTACATGGAGAGACTTTAATTCTTACAATTAAATCAGCCGTATATTCATCAAACCCTTTTACTGCAAAATAGATCTGGACTTGAAAAGTGGAACTAGAATCCTAGCGTATTTGAGAAGCTTGGGCTTTTGGATGTGCAGTATAGGGATTAGAGTTCAAGTGAAACACTCTACTCGCAGGAACTGCAAAATGTCGAGAATTGCATAATAAATACATTGAGGACCATTTGAAAAGAAGAAATGAAATCAGATTCCTATTTAACAGTAGACTCTCCCAAAAGCTCTGAGCAGTACTCCATTACTCACTTACAAAAGCAATGAAAACATTAATTGACCTCTTGATTAGTATTTAAATAATAAATTCCACAGTGGATTAATGCACTGGCCTTTTACCTCAAAGACATAGTTTAAAACTGACTTGACAAAAAAATCAATTTAATTACATGATACTAAAATTGCAAGTGCCAATAGGTGAGAATTTCCATGCACACAAGGCCACACATCACATAATCATGCCAAATTGGAATTTATTCAGTGCTTTCTCTTTTTCTTTTTTTTTTTTTTTTTTAATGAATGCATGCATGGTGTGTGCTGAAAGAAAGCAGGCTGCCACCTGCCACAGAAATATCTCACAGAGCAGCTTCCATCCTTGTGAACTAAAATATTTGGTATAAATGCTAGAAACCTGAAAACTGACACAGTTCCATTATCACATTCAGCTAATTAAAACAGATGCATTCTGGAAAGAAATGTGAAATGTTTTCTGTAAAGCGTATATTTTGTAGAATCATTGCACACATAGATTTGTGGAAAATAAACTGAGACTTTGGTTTCTTGGAAGATCTTTAAATGCAAACTTGATGTTGGCCATGTCAATGGAGTCTGCAGGTACTTGTTTATATTATATTAAATTAGTCAAAGCAAGGCTTTCATTATGACTTTGACAGCTGGGAAACATCATAAACTGCTTTTAGTAGGCTTCTACCCTAAGGAGTGGAAATCTCATGAGGTCATCTATTCCTTTGAGTTCTCTTTTATCTTAGTCTGAAATTCTGTGAAAACAGCTGGCCAAAACAGATCAGGAGAAGAGTCTGCGCCCACATTTGGGTAGGTCCCAGAAGAAAAATCCTTAGGGTAGGCTCTGACATTTAACATTTCTGATGAATACATCTAGACACACGCTATGTTTTAGGGAAATTAGATCTGAACCCCCATTCTGTGACTGTGATCCTATTTTTGGCTTATAACAGTTAATAAAAAGTAGTTTCCCCAAAACCATTTATTAAATGTGTGGGATAAATAGCTCTGGTTGCACTGATCTCAGTGTTTTGGTGTAAGTGATCTTGCTGTAGAATTTAATTGATAACCCTAAATTTCTGAAAAACATTTGTTAAACTTTGTTTGTTAGATTTGTCCAAAACCAGATTATTTTCTGAAGGGACGTACTCTGCTTTCATTTATGCGTATCTATTTTTGACGAGTATGATTATGCCATTATTCTGACTGGCTGAAATTTTCTTGCAACTTTTTCTTGTGTTGTGTTTTCAGCTATTTTTGATAGAAACAATCTGTCTCTTGAAGAAATCTTTGACTTCTTATTGAAAACATGAAAATCTTAGTAAAAAAATGTATTTTGACTGTGTTTAAGCTAATTTTCAATGATACTCTAGTGTATGTAGTTTTTACTTGTTTTTATGTTGGAATGATAGGATCAAATCAGGTCTAAGTGTGCAGTTTAACTATATACACAAATGGAAATTTGTTTTCATGAATGTATTTATAGAAAACACAAATTTTAGAATTACCCTAGTACAATAGAGAGATAAAAAACCTACTAAATAATCTGCATATCCAATGCAAATACTCTGAATAAAATTCTAAGTGGCTGAAGTTTGTCATTAATTTTAGTGAGCACAGTATTTCACCACCCCAGTTTTTTATTTTAATTCAGTGATTTGTTGCAAGTCTATAATGCTAAATGAAGAATGATTCTGAGAACTGTATCTGTTGCCCAAGAAACTTCACAAACAGGAATAATTTAACGAATTATTTGGTGTGACTAAAGCTGTTTGCATAAATGATGGATAGTAACTAAGATCTTCAGAAGAACTGTAGACCAATCAAGGTAATCACAAGAGCTTGAAGTTGAGTTTGTAATATACTTCTTAGAAATGGCTATAATCCATTATTACTTTTCATTTTGGGTCTCTTCAGGATTAGGGATCCTGAGGCATCAGTTGGAATTGAAGTGTAATGGCAGGCTGCAGGAAGATGGAGATACTTACAAAAGGCATATGTATAAACTTGTTTTCTTCTTACTATTATTTTTTACCCTTTTTCAATAACTGGATGTTCAATGCTGCCTACTAAAGGTCACTCTCATTGATGAAATCTATGTAGAAGAACAAACATTTTATTAAAAAAACAATTCAAATGGCTGACTCGTTTCTATTTCAAAACAACAGTGCAAAGTTTGCATTTGCAGGAATTTCTCTAGCACATGTTTTGGTGTGGTTTTTGTTTGTCTCTGCATATGTTCTGAACTTTTGATTCATATAAAAATGGCAGTGAGATTCTGTTAAAATTCAAGAGCCACCTAACTGTAGTAGGAAAAAATGAGATTACTTCAATTTGATCAATCTCTGCTAAGTTATTTTGCTTTACCAGCTTCGTGTGATGAACATACAAATTTTGGCTCTTATTAAAAACGCTGTTGAAAAATATAAGCATTATAGATTTTCGCATATTACAACAACGTGGTTCAGGCAGCTGGAAACATATTGTGGCAAAGAGACCACATGGTAATTCTCTTTGTAATCTTCATTTTCTCTTACCCCATTGCTATTCATACTTAGTTGTCTCAAAGATTAGAAACTCTGTAGGGCAAGAATCATAACTTTGTTCATTTTGTAAAACACCTAAGACAGCTTTTTATGGCACCATTTCACTACACTTATGGGACTATTTTAGAACGTCCTCTTCACACTTTGAAAGTCTTGCTAAGAATCTTGGACAACTTTGGACTACTGAGAAACTACGCAGGTTTTCTATCCTGTTTCATACTATAAAATGTGCATTCAGAAAAGGCTTTCATAAGTCCGTGGAAGCAATGCATTTTTTTAAGGTTTGGGGTTTTTTTTTTATTTAAAAGTAAACAAACAAAGGTCTGTTTTGAAAAGATGGATCTCGTTGCTTCACAATGTTGCCTGTTTTGCATAAAGTGCTTTTAGATGGAAAACCTCAGTTACTAAATTTTGTAACTAACCTATTTTATGCTTCATCACGAATCCTTCCTGGTGCTCTGTATGCCATAGCAATTTGTTCACTGACATATTACTCGCTTTGACCCAAAAGACATAATCTAGCCATGAAAGCTACACCTGCTTTATAATAAGATTCACTTAACTCTACTCATGAAAATGACTTACAGCTACAATGTATAAATTAGCGTTGAAATGCTGTATTTTCATTTTATTCAATTGACACTTCTTAACATTAAGCCTTTAGTCAAGAGGCAGATGCCCTGTAATTTGGGAGGGAGATGGGCAGATTCCACCTTAACAAGTCCAAAAAATCATAGGCGTACTGTAATTGCAAGTTATGTAGGTGCATAGCTATGAATGTCTGAGCAATCTTAATTTATGTATAGGTAAATGGATTTTGTGCTGAAGTTCTGAAAATGTGGCTAGTCAGAAAATTTGGCAGCTGAAGGCCCGGTTCACCAAACTTCAGTCATACAAATAAAACGGATCCATTCACATGCATAAGTATCTTGCTCATTTGGAAGGAGGTTTCTGGGCTTGACTGAAAATACAGTGGTAAATTATCTGTTGATGTCAGTCATAGTTGTCTCAGACCCAGTCTTTTAGAAAACTACAACATCAGTACCTGCCTAGGTACTATTTAGATTAAGCTTCCTAGGTCTTATACCAACAAAAACTACCACTTAAATAATATTAGGTGTATTTCTGACAAACTTTGTAAGCCCCTTTATGTGTTTCAGAACCTATGAGAGAGTATTAACAATGCAAGTATTCATTTCTGACAGGTGATGAAGCAGAGCTCATCACCTGTAGAAATGCAATCTTCTTTGGAAATGGTAATCAGCACAACACTTTTTAGAAGCGGCATAATGTGTTTTGGCAGCACATAAATGAATAGCAATCGAAAACAATGCTGTTCTGTTTGATCTCTTGCCAAATGATTCAGTGTTGTGGCTTAAAAGTCATACAGGTGTTCTTTTTTCTTGTTGTTGTGGGAACGAGAGACACATCGTATTATTAGTGGTCTAGAATTTTCACAGCTTCATATGAAATGTGTGTAGTTAAGAGATTAAAGCAGGACTACACCTTTATTGAAGGAAAAGAAAATAGTTGCGTCAATTGGCTTATGGGATAAAAATTGACTTATTGGAAAAAATTCTGTTGTCTTTCCGGAGCTTGGTTCAGAATCGAATGGCAACAATTTAATTACAAACAGCCTTTATGGCTCAGCTAATTCATTTTGGAAATTAGTACATATTATCAAATCACTTTAAATGGGATAATCTGGTAGGAATGACAGCCTCCATTTTAAAGAGCTAAGAAGAGAAATGCTATGCTGAATTAATTTTGCCATAAATAAAAGCAGAGGTCATAACAAGTTAAACTACACAAGATTCCCAGTGCTGCAGCCTGTCTAGCACCTCTGTGGCAAAACCAGTACTCTGTATTAGTAATGCCTATCATTTCAAATTGTCTACTAAAGGTCTGCAAGTAAAATGATAGGGTTTTGTATGTATATGGTGAGTTTCCTTCATCAGCATTCAATGTCTATCTTTTTTTTTAACAAATTTGTGAACATTCTTACATTCTTATGTAGCACAATAAGGACAAAAAACCCACCTGAAAAGCTTAATTATTTTGCTGTTAACCCTCCTCTGGGAAATTAGAAATGCTAAGTATTCAGGCCACTGAAGTCAACAGGATTTTTCCATTGATTTCAATGAGCCTAGGACCCCAGTCTTCATTCTAAACAGCACTTCTGTGTTAAACTGCAGAACAATTCACCCCATATGCTTGATTATTATAATTTTATATTAAACAATATAATTATTCATTCATAAAATGCTTATCGCTATAGCTTATATATGACCCAGTCTCCCAGTCTCCTAATCGTAGCTTTAGGAGACAGGTAGACAAGTGGAAAAATGTCTCCAGTTTAAAAGCTTATTTCAGAATCTGAACCAGATAGAAAGCCTGATAAACTGTCCTTTTGTGGCCATTCACTCTGCCTGTGATATATTTTCTGTAGATTGGGATTTTACATACAAACCTATAGGATGGAAGGAGTCCTGTATTTTGCTTTTTTAATGGCTGTTATATCAGAAGATACTGAAAAAATGGATGCAGGAGAGTGTCAAACAGGCTGGTCTGTATTTCTCTCTGAAAGACTAATAATAAGCTTAGTTTGTTTAGCTTAATTGTTAAAAATAAGATCCAGGAGAAATTTGATCACAGTGCGTTACCATCCTCACTAAATGGCTCTTGATGTGGAAGGTGGCAGCATGTAGAACAGTGAATGGCAGTTAAAACCAGACATTTGATAGAGAAAGAAGCAACACATTTTAACATAACAGCCAAGGAAGCACTGAATTCTTCATCTTTCTGTGTCTTCAAGTGCTTGAAACACGAGGCCGTGACAGTGCAGTTCATTCAATGATGAACAGGTTGCAGAAAAAGGCATAAAATTATATGGCGGTTTTCCTTTAAGGGACTTAGATGATTTCATGGTCCTCGGGCTTAAAATCCAGTCAGTGTTCCTGTGCTCCTGTTAAGTTGTACTGCCCTGGACTGTGCAAGGATGTTCTACAGCCAGCCTACACCTGGCTTGTTCTCTCTTGCAGAATGCCATGCAGACATACTGCTGAAGAGGTGGGGATATTCACTGAGGTACCTATTCCTAAAGCTTTATGTTAGCCTCATAGTCTGCTAGTGGTGACAACTGAATCTACCTGAATTGGTCAGGCCTGCTCATACATCTTCTTTAGCTGAATAAGTTAGTACCTTTGGTCTTCCCTCTCTTTTTCTTGCTTCACCTTGCTGGGCGGTATGGAGGGTATGGCCTCCAGCGAGCTGCTGGCTCAGCTGCTCCCGTGAACACTCCCAGATCAATCAGAGTGACAGAGACACGCAGGTCACTGCTTCAGCTCACATCATTAATTTTCACTGAACAGGTTAGAGAGCACCTGTATAGGAACCTGACTTCCAGCAGGGAGGTGTTAGGCAGTGACTTGTGGATAAATCTTCTTCAGTTGACACGGTTTCAGCTGAAAGAAGACTTGTGAATAAGCACCTAGTGCAAGCTGGATGAAAACCACTATGTAAGTTAAACTAACTTACTGCCCTTCCTAAGCAAATTATTGAAACCTTTACTCTATCCTCCTATATCTTGTAGTGGCCTGTTGTAGACATTTTGTGCGCTCTGGTGTAAGCTACAGTATTAGAACCATATGCAATAATCCGAAATAATGAGACACCTCTGCGAGTGTACATTAATGTCACTACACCATATTTATGAATAAATAT
Organism: Pygoscelis adeliae; assembly: GCF_000699105.1. Lineage (NCBI taxonomy): Eukaryota > Metazoa > Chordata > Aves > Sphenisciformes > Spheniscidae > Pygoscelis > Pygoscelis adeliae. The sequence continues at coordinate 10,004,821 of NW_008825109.1, forward strand.
GTTCAGGATTCAACCAAATGGAGAACGTGCCCGTTTCATGCTTCTAAAGACAGCAGTTCCCAAGGGACAGAAAAAAATATCTGTGTACCATCATAGCCAGGTGGCACAAAACCTACACCTTTTTTCAGCTGTACTTTGGTTATTTCCATCCCAACTTTCCTAACATACCTGGCAGAATTAAAATGCCTGATGAATCATCCATCTGAATGTAAATGTAAATGCATGTGAATGTAAATGTAAATGCATGTGAATGTAAATGTAAATGCATGTGAATGTAAATAGATGTAAAAATGAATTTGCATAGCATATATGCATGCTAATTTTTCCAGGCTACAACTGTCACCTTTTAGATGGATTAATGATTTAATTTCTCTCCTTGGCATTCTTTTTAAAGCTTGTCTTTTGTACTCTGATAAAAATTCATTGGAAAACAGCATTTCATATGGTATAAGAAATTGTCTTTAAGATTTCTTTTTTGTTTAAACTTAAAGCCAGCTTAGTATTTCTGAATTTTAAGGGAAATTCTAAGAAGTTTCTAATTCTGAATTGGTAAAATAAAAATTGCAACTGAAAATACAAAAAATGTTTCAAAATAGATTTTTTAAAATAAGAGCTATTAAGAAACAAGAGCTTATACTTTCAGAAATCAACATCTAGGATACCAGTTGAATATCAACTTTCTCAGATCTAAGTAGCATAAACATTAACAAAATCTACTGCAAGCCAAATGTATGTTATTGCTTGATTGAGACAAGGAAAGACAGTCAACTTTTGAAAAATACATGTGTTTACCAGTAAGCGAACCCCATTGATATCACATAGCTTTGTTTAACAAAACTTTAGCCATTTGCTTTCCAGAATGCATGGCCCCGGTGCATTCTGGAAAATGCATAAAACTCCGGTACACTTCAATATAAATTGTGAATTTTCTCTAGTTAACCCAGTTGCTGTACTCTTCTGAAGAATTTACAATAAAGTGCATTGCCCTTCACGCAGCTATAGCTGCTCTGAGGCAAAGGAGGAAGGGTGAACCCTCTGAATGTGGCATCATTAGTGCCCTAATGTTAGCAGTGGTACTAACGTTATTAGTGGCACTAATGTTTGATGCCTAGGACAGGCTGGAGTCACTGCCTTGCACAGGAGCAAGTCGGACTCTTGTACTTCTGAGAGAGAGAAAGCCAGCCACTGGGTTCCAAAATCATTTTGAGGGGAAGCCGATATTGCCACAGACACAAGGTGCCTGATTGACAGTATTTTGAGGCAGTGTGCCTGCCAAGTTTGGAATTTTACATCCTCACATAATGAAGTCTTTTTTTTCTCAGTACTATATTACTTATTAGAAAAAGAATGGTGCTCTACTAAGCATCTTGGAAGGAGGGTAAAAAGGATTTGGAGATGTTGGGAGAGGTATAGTGCACAGTGCATGGAAGTGAGTCATAGAATCATAGAATCATTTAGGTTGGAAAAGACCTTTAAGATCATCAAGTCCAACCATAAACCTGACACTGTCAAGTCCACCACTAAACCGTGTCCCTAAGTGCCACATCTACATGTCTTTTAAATACCTCCAGGGATGGTGACTCAACCACTTCCCTGGGCAGCCTCGTCCAATGCTTGACAAACTTTTCAGTGAAGAAATTTTTCCTAATATGCTATCTAAACCTCCCCCGGCACAACTTGAGGCCGTTTCCTCTCGTCCTATCCCTTGTTACTTGGGAGAAGAGACCGACACCCACCTCGCTACAACCTCCTTTCAGGTAGTTGTAGAGAGCGATGAGGTCTCCCCTCGGCCTCCCTTTCTCCAGGCTAAACAACCCCAGCTCCCTCAGCCGCTCCTCAGAAGACTTGGTCTCCAGACCCCTCACCAGCCTCGTTGCCCTTGTCTGGACACGCTCCAGCACCTCAATGTCCTTCTTGTAGTGAGGGGCCCAAAACTAATCTCTGCTGGAAGTCATAGAAGTGTGAGGAACAAAAGTCTTACAAGAAGTCAAGTAACAATAGATAGATCTGCTAGATTGCTGTATTACTTCTATTTGTGTGATAATATACATATTTCAAATAAAACAGACACTAGCGTTAAGACATTAGAATTTAAAAATGAGAAACGTCATTTCAGTTCTGGTACAACAAATCAGGTTGGATGAAATAAATATTAAACAAGCATGAGACTATATAAAAATTGTTTATTTTAAGATGGAATGTAAAAATACACAGAGAAATACCTTTAGATAAAAGATTTAGAAGCAACAGTTGCTCGAAAATATTAGACCGTGGTTCCCAAGCTGGACTAACTGCTCATATTTTCTTCTGTAGCATTGAATAAAAGGAAATAGTGTATTTAAAATTTAAAAAAAAAGAAAAGAGTTTTGTCTAATCCAAAGATCCTGGACTAGATAGGCTGTGTTTGATAAGAATACAGAAACTCTTACATTTTTGAAACGTCAGAAATTATTTCCCGTTGGTGGGCAAAGGGACTAGCTTGAAAATGCCCAAGAGTTCATTCTTCCTTTTTCCAGTTATGGAATTTTATCTTAAAAATTATAGCTGCTCTGGGTGCAAGCTGGGCAAGATTCAGACTACTACCTAAAGTATTCAGATGTAACAGGCAAATGATTATGGAAAATTAAGTTTTTAAACTCCTGCAATAATGTTTGTAAAATCCATGAAATAGAAAGAACTGATAGTCTTTTACAAACTGTCACTGAGTAAACTGGTTTTGTGCTGACCCATTTGGGGCATTTGCAAAAGAAGCATCCACACAGTGGTGGAAAATATTTTATACTACATGCACATTATCATGAAATCCATTTGAATCATAGGCATTAAAAGAAATCTGTTTGTATATAGATATGCATTGTGTGATATATATATATATATACTGTGTTCTTGCCCACTTTGTCTAGGTTGGCTAAATACCCCAGTTCTGTATTGTTAGTGTTTCACTCTCAGTTTCCAGTTCCTAGGCATAGAATAACCAGAGTTGTTATATCACCATGAACCAACAGAGTTGTTAATAGTAAGGCCAGTATCACTTCTTTTAGGAGTGGAGGTTATTCTTGCATGGACATTAGAAAAATGTAAATACACACAGAGTCTAGGGAGACATTCTGCACCTAAAAGGCAGCATACCAACAACGTGGTTATAACTGAATGGTAACAAGGAGTGAAAATTGTAAATTCCAGGACATGACATTATACGGCATTCTCTGGTTTCTAACACTGTGTCTGCATTGTGTCGGTTTCTTTTTATCAACTGTAAAATACTAAGTTATTAAGACATAACTTCAAATTCTTATTGCCATTTTTATGTTCTAAATGCTAAAATGATTGAACTGCTTTCTTCCCCTTCAGAGAACTATCTTCTTCTTTGCATGAGGGAGATAATCTAAAATCCATAAATACAGAGTATTTTACATGCTTAGGTATCTCCTGAGGTATCAAATTATAGTATATGCACTAAAATGCAGAGAAGTCAGACAAAAGCAAAACATCAGTGTGATCCTGTAGCTGTATTTCTTCAGTATTTACATATATTTTTTTTTCAATTATAGGAAACATATAAACCAAAATTGCAAAATAAAAAACTAAACATGAGGTCTTAATAAGCTTGCCAACTCCAATGTAGAAATTTCATGTTTCATACAGAAGACAATTTTGAAGCAACTGAAATCCACAAATTCTGGCATAAATATGCAAATACCTTGAAAAGCATGTATATGTAGATTCTGGTTACCTAAGAATGTCTAAACATCAACATACGTAAACCTGCCAGTTTAGGGAAAAATAGGATCATGCTGCTATCATCCTTTTTGGATACAGAACGTTTTTTCTGCTTTCTACTCATCTCCCTCTAGTGGAGACCTGTAAGTCTGCATGCAATGAAACTAATTTCTCTCCACAATTTTTCATGCAGCATAGCTACAACACATGATGCATATGCTACAAACATCTGTTTTCAGTAATCAAGACAAATTCTGCCAGTTCCTTTAGGGAAAAGCAGCGTATGTAGTACATACAGAGACTGGAATTACAAAGCCTTGAAACTCAAAGGCCCATTAGAGAATGGCTAGGAATGTAATTTGTTTGCTTGCTAAACGCATTCCTTACGGATTGCAATTTTAATTTTTTTAAGAAATTGGGTTAATATATGGGCTAGATTCTTCCTAGATATGACAACAGTGCAGAAGGAGAAAGGAAAAAAAGGAGAAACAGGTGTTTACAGAGGCTTCTTTATCCCTCGTCCTTATGGGGTGAGCAGGCTCTCAAGGGGATAGGAAATAAAGTATGGCCTCACCTCCTCTAATCTCCACACCAGCCTGCACTCTGTGCTTGGTATGCAGGAGTACATTGCACCCCATAAATCA
>NW_008825109.1:10009199-10018475 GCF_000699105.1 Pygoscelis adeliae
TGTTTTGTGCCTTCAGACAAGTGGAGTTCTCTAATGCAGAATGTCTTCCAGCTCCTGGTGCAGAGTGCTGTTACTCAGCTGCCCCAGGCTTTCCTTGGGTGGCTGCGAATGGTATGACAAGCTGCTCTAAAAGCATGCACTGGTGATTCACATATGTAAATAGCAAAATTACTTGTGCACATATTACACGTGGCATCCTTATACATAGAGAAGCAAATCTGTATTATGGATACTGTGGATAAGCACATAAAAGCCAGGAATAAATACACATGTGCATTCGTTCACTCATGTATACCCTCAAATAAAAATTGCCAATCATTTTAAAGAAGACAAAGTAGTTGCAAGATAACAGAAGGTTGTTCTTCTGATATCAATAGCATTAATACTAGATTTCACTGTGACTATACCATTAAAACATAACTATGATTAATGATAGTATCAGTGTATTTAATCAAGTGCAAGCAACACAGCACTGGTTGGTTGTGATTATGTCTCCCCTTGACCTACGTGAGGAGGAATGTGAGTGAAATCAGGGGCGTTCCACTGATGCGAACCTGACTCCAGGGCCCATCTTTGCCCAGATGACTTCTCAAAACTCAAGAGAAGGAAAAAGAGGAGCAAGTTTGAATGTTTGAACCCACATCAAACATCACAGTGATTAATTATAGGCAATGAAATCGTATCTATGGATCCCAACTAAAGGCAGTGTCTTCTTGTCCTAAACCTTGCACTCGCATATACTGAGGAACCATTTCAAAGAGTTTCCAGTTATTGCAGACAAAGGTTAGGGAATGCTTACAGGTGCAAAAAAAGTTACGGATCAATCTGGACACAGACTGCTGATAGACAGCCCTCTGATACGCAGTCCTGTGCTAGATCCGTATGGTTGGACTGCAGCTCTTGCTTTGGCAGGGGTTTGAGCTCTCTTTCACAGTTGCCTTTTTTGTCAATACAATGGAGCCTCACGGCTCTTGGAGGGTGTGTTACTACTAGCTGCATGTAACCCCTAGTGAGCTGACACTAGCAGTAGAACAAAAACAAATGGAATGGCTTTGCAAGTGAAAAAGACTAAACTCCAAGTAGCAAATCTCACAAAGGGGTAGAGGAAAAGGGAGAAGAAAGGTCAGAAAGAAACGATGGGATGAAGGAAAAGAGATGGAGCAGAACTGATCAACTGCAGTGCTCATTGCTGCATGTAAAGGAAATGGAGATGAAAATCATGCACAGATCTATCTGAAAGAAGGGGGAGAGGTCTTTACTTAAAGAGCTTGTAAACCATTGCAGTAGCCCCAAAACCACCTTTCCTTCCACCGTGCTCTATTTAGTCTTGCTGCTGTATTGACTTCTGTGTGCTTTCAGTAGTTACTTTTTGGCAATTGCAACGGGAAGTGTTCTGGAGAGTTGTGGGCATGGTGTTATGTCAGTGAGCAGGAAGGAACTGGAAGGATTGTACCTGCCTGTGGCAAAGATAACTAAAATGCCTCCTAGGCACTTTGCCAGCATCCTTCAAAAGGACCACTTTGACTGCACCTTTAAACTAGGCAGCTTGTGCTGTTCACTGTGCCAAATAAAAATTCTCTTGGTTTCTTTTTAGACAGCTTTTGAATCATGGTGAAGCAAAAAAAAAAAAAGTCTCTAATAAATGCTATTTTTTCCACCCACCACTAACACAAAAATGCTGAACAGATTGAAGGCAGGGGGATGGGGAGGGAAGAGGGATGAGTGAGGAGGAGTTCCATTGTGCTGAGGCCAATTATAGAGGTCTCAGCCCAAAAAAAGACTCTTTCAGAAAGTCACAAACAAATGAAAACAGAAGACTGTGATAAATCGTGGCACAGCTTTAACAGCCATGCATCTCTTGTTCCCCCAAAAGCTATAATAATAAGCAAATTGTAATGGGTCATATCCCTCTGAGGACCGTAAATTCAATCAGTATTTGAATACATTGCATCTTCACTGTATTAGATTGTTTTGCTAGTAATGAATTAGAATTGTTTTTATTTAAACAAAACCTGCAGAAACATACCACTTTTAAAAATGTATTCGTCTTTCTGATACCCTAATATAGTATTGACAAAACATGCTTATAGCTTGGTGTTGGAAACAAAACAAAGCATCAGCTGGGAATAGGGCTTGTTCTGTTGAATATGAATTCATCCACCTCCTTCAATTTTGAAATCTTAACAGCCTCACACCACATTCAGGTTGTTCCCTTGTATTTCTCTGCATATTCATGCATCTTTATGCTTACAGGGCATTACATCTCTTTTGTCCCCTTGAACATATTTGTTCAATATGTTTTTCCCATGACATATCCTTCCCAAGTGTGTTTTCAGAAACCACCCCATGGGAAATGCTGTAGAACCTCCACTTTTTCAAGCACAAGAGGGAAAGTAACCAGCTGATAATCATTAGGATGTGGGAGCTGAAGGCATATATGACATAAGTATGTCAAATATACTTGCATTAGAAAATGTTTAATTGGCTAACCGGAGTGGACAAATCTGTCCTGAAAAGGATTTGGCGATACCTATCAGAGGCGATCACAACATACAAGTTACAATGTGGTGTTTTCTTGACTATATCTCAAGACAGTTTGGAAGACAGATTATGTCACCACTCCATTTCTGGTTGCCATTATTCATGCTTCTATTGAATTCCATCTATTTCTGTTCTCATCATTGTTCAAAAATACTGGATTGTGCCACCACAGTTGGGAATCAGTAAGGAAGAGCATGCCAGTTCTAAAAAAGGAAAGCTTTTTGCTTTCACAAAAAGTCTTTGTTAATTAGTGCTGCGCAAGGAGGGAAATGACAAAACTCCATACTTTTCCATTTAAATGTTTGTAAAAGTGATTTTGTTTAAATTTCACTGAGTGTAGCAGGAAATGTTAAAGCTGAAAGAGACCAGACAGAGCATACTAACGTCCTTTGGGGTGGGAGTGAGAGAGGGAAAGGGCCTGAGGATTATATTTTCTTTATTTATACTCTTTCCTTTCCACTAGAAAACTCCGAACATTTAAAGCTTGTAAAAAAAAAAAGTATTGATTTGACAGCCCTGAAGACAGAAGTCTTCTTTTTATATAGAGAGCCAGCATAACATAAGCAGTCACAGTACCAAACCCCTGTTCACTACTGATCTGGGGACAAAGGGAACAATTACGGAGCCAGGCCAACATCTGTGCAAGATGCCTCCTTGCATACATTTGGCTCACTGTTGCAGAGCACCCTTACACCAGGATACATCTCACCTAACTTTTGGTATTTAATTTGAGGCACCCTATTTACTTACCCTGTGCAGGTGATGGCTAAAGAGAGATTCTTCTAGAGCATAAGGGAAATCTCAAATGGATTCTTCACTGGTGATAGAAAAACTGCAGGACACTTACACTCCTAACTTGGATTCTTCAGTTATATGCCCAAAATTAGGTGGATGAATCTAGATCTTAGCAGATCCATACAAGGAATTAGTGTTGAGTAGCAAGTATACTTTTAATTCACATGCTAGTTCACAGTGCATTCATTTCCTCATATAGACAAGATATAACTCACAAATGGGACTGTTGTATATTAGGATGAATTAGTAAGTTTTTGCTGCAGCTATACAAGATAATTTCTGGAAACTGTATTACTCCGCTATCAAATAACTCATGCTCTGTACACAAAAATAACGTGCCTAAAGTACAAGACCTTAGCTTTTTTCTATAGAAGCAGGGCTGTTTGTGGCAGTAAAATTAAGTTTGTATTTGACTAGTCCTAAGAATACTACTTATTTATTAGTGGAAATGATACTACTTATTTTGGCAACCAATATTGACCTAATAAAACACAGATGTGTGAATGTAGCTATATTTGCATTCATGCAGGGATCTGCAATTTGTAGTCACCTAGGGGGCCCCTGTATCCACAGTGAGCCACAGGCATTGGCTCCACGCTCAGCAAAGCCACGGAAGCTTTTCTGTTCAGACTTCAGCTTCAGAGAGGGAAATGTGGATGTGGCTTTCATATAATTAATTTCCCTCTCTTTGCCTCTTCACTTTTTTGCTTGATTCATGAGAATCCAAAACCAATCTCTTGTGGCCAACTAACTTTTCTTTTTAGGTCAGAAATTATACTGCTAATACAAAGATTAATTTTCTCTGTTGAAGCCAGGAAAATAGATTTTTTCCCTTAGCCTTTCCTATCCAAAGTGTTCTCTCCTCCACAAGGTAACCAAACATTATGTCATATATCGAACCACCAACAAAATCTGTCTATACACTTTTGTACTGGAGCTGTCTCTATCCTGGTACAACCCAGAGGAATCCCAGGATAACTCTAATTTATGCCAAGTTGCCATGTCTCAAGGGGAGTGTTCTGGCAGCCAATGAACATGACCTTGCTCCAGCCACATTCATTCTCCTTTCACCAAATACTTACTTCTGCTCCACTACACTAGGGCCTGCAAGTACAAGTGACATAAAACCTGCCTTTAGAAACGTCATGTCACTTGATGATTTCTACACCTATCACATCTTCCGGTGTTCGTTTGCTCCAGATAGATATAAGCCAACCTAGTGCCATAAAAGCACTTCAAAGCAAATTCAATTGGGTTTGTAGTTCTTCAAGACTTTTTATCCCACATGGCGGCTAAACAATAGGTGTTTCCCACCTGTTCTGCAGGTTCATCCTGCAGCTTTTGCGTGGATTGAATAACCTACAGTTGCCTGCAAAATTTTAGAACAAATTTCCCGTTTTTCATTACTTTATTGCATTAGATCATGTTTGCGTGTTTCCTCTTTTCTTCAAACATCAACAGACTCCAAATCTCTATTTTGTTTTGTTCTGTTTCGTTTGAGGTTGTGGTTAATTAAATGCTGGCATCACTAACACCACTGCTATCTTAGCAATATATTTTGGAGTCATCCTTGAAAGTAAGTTACATTCCATAAGAACAGGTTTGGTTCAAAATACCATGGGGAAAAAATGAGAGCCAATTGGCTTAGGCTTGAATTGAAGCCACAGTTTCTAGGGAAAATCTAATCTACTAGCCTGGCTGCTTAAAGAAATCCTTGAATATTGATCCTGCAGAACTTGGTTTAATTCCTTAGAAATTCTTGAGCAAAATTGTTTATTTGATTCTCTAGAGCAGGACTGAGTTACTGGTTTTGTATGAACTTTTGGTTCTCCGCAAATGTTTGTTGCCAAGCAAAACCCCATTGCCTGTAAAATGCCATGCGTAGTTTATCTTTTTGCCAAATATCTAAATCTGTATCCCATGATTCCACTATAGCTTAGAACGAAACTTATTATAGCTGTTTATTCCTGATTTTTTTCCTCCTTAAACCTTGTTATTTAATTTACTTCATTGACCATCTTGTGCCATCATGTGCAAAGTGAGCAACAATTTACTAAAATGTGTCATGAATTTGGCTCATGGCATATAGGTGTAAAGCTAGTGTCTCAGCACGAGTTCTCACCTTGCTGGCTAATCTCAGGAGGCATCAGTGTATGTTAAAGCAGGTTTGCTTCACAGCAGAGCTTTCCACATAAAAAGTTAGTGGTGCACAAATGACTCTAGATAGAGAAAGCCCCAAAATACTAAAAGTAGAGTTAATTTAATGCTTCCAGATTAACTACCATGTGCATTTCTCAAGGATTCAATCTGATCAGCCTGGTTTTAATTTGGTTATATGAGTAAATCTCTGTGATTTCTCATGAGACCATAAAGTACATTCATTCACAAAGAGACAACAGCATGCTAGTGTGCTTCGAAACATGCAGCTGCATTTTGGGTTTGCATATGCCAGAGTCCGTTACTTATGGTCCATTTATTGTTCGATATGAAGTACTAATATACATACAAAGAACATCTGTTCTGCTTTCTCCTACGCTGCTGCAGCAAAAAACAACTAAGTGCAGCTTTTGAACATGTCCTTTGCCCCGAGTATCTCATTAACACTTCAACCTTAGTTGCGCTGTATCTTTTTAATTTTTAATGTAAAAATTCAGAGTGAAGTAGAAAGGAAAAGGAAAGTGAAGAAGGATAAAAAGAAAACAAAAGGATATTCAGATACCAATATGGATATATACACATGCAGATTTTATATGGTATCTAGATACCTAGAGGGAAGGAGGTAACAGTCAAATACAAATGTTCATACAGCCTGTCATGAGTGCATTGACAAATGCAGTCATCAGATTGATGCAGAGACAAACGTTCACAAAGCCTAAACTGAAAATGATGTATACTTTTTATGTCCACATGTAGGTAATGTGGTATGTAGCTAATAAAGAAAACATTTTTGGTTGGACAATGGAAAGCCCTTGAGTTCATATGTTTATACGTAGGGCTCCTTTAATTACTTCAAGTCATTCATTCTTCTAAAAGGTATCTCTGATTTTGTTCTACTGTTTTAGTCTTTGTGCTTGCACCGTGCATCCATTTTAATATATAGCATCATTTTTACAATTTTATTTTTCTCAGTTATAGCACAGTTTCATGTGTAATATATAATAAACAGCCAAAGGCCCAAATTACATAAAGTAAAACATTAACATTTCCTAAAAATACAAAAACTAGAACATTCCTGAATTAAAGATTATCAGTTTATTCTACTCTCACTTCAGGGATTTCACTGACTTCAGGAGTTTATCCCTGACTATTAAAAAATATGTCAACGATTTTGGTTTGCATTTGTTACTCATCCTTAGACAAATCAATAATAATTTTCATATTTTTTTGTATCAGTCAGTACATATGCACTGTGTATGTACACCATATAGTAAGAAGGGGGAAAAAAGCCCTGAAAGCCCCACAGTTCATTAAAGATGCATCAGGCTTTGTTATTATTCAAAAAAGAGGAAAAAAGAAGAAAAAATGGGTGAAGAGGCCATCCTCTGCAGCGTGATAGAAGCTAGGCTCATATAAAACAAGCCAAAGAATTAGTTCCTTCACCAAGGAATGACATGAAACCCTAGCCACGGTAGCTGTAAAAACAGTTAAAGGTCTTCTTTGTGCTCATTAGCACCACTGTGCTGGTATTCTGTGTTGGCAGCTTTTGGTTCTGCTGAGGCAGTCCTAAAGAAAGTTGTTACCAGCCTATATTCTACAGTTCACAGGCTCTCAAAAAGGACACATTAAAACAGCTAGAATCCCCAGGGCAAGTGGGGAGATTAAGTAGCCCTCTCCCTCGACAGAAGCCCCCGCAGACAAAGCTTGGCATTGTGCATTCAGTACGCTATCTCTTTCCAGCACTGAACTTTACTATTGTCCTCCCGGATCCTAGTTTACAAAGTGTTTGGGGGACTTTGCGTAACGGTTCACTGGCACCACCATTGACAGCCATCTGAGTGTGGGAACTTTTTTAAAGGACGTGGTGCCCCCAAAATCATTGGCCTATTCTATCGGTCCTTAAGCAGACGCCAGTGGCAGTGTTTTAGTGTGTGTGTGTGTGGGGGGGGTACTTTGGAGTTTTCTTGGAGTCTCGTCTTTCACAAGAATACAAACTCAGGCAGGGAAAGCAAACATGGATAATTTGTTTCCCAAAGGATCAGGCTTTTTCAGAAGTTTTAACTGTTGCACTGTGCTATAGAGGCTACCATCACAAAGACCACAAGGTGCCTTGGAATATTTCTAGAGTTTTGGGGGGATATTAAAAACAAACTGTTGGGGGAAAAAAAACCAGTGCAGTATTAAAGTGCTGCTGTTTCAGTTATAGCAGCCATGAGAAGGATTCATTATCTATCCTATTTATTTCCATTTGCTTCTGTGCTGAAGTTTTTCAAAACTATTTTTAGTTAATTTGAATAAAGAATAGTAAAAAGATCTAAGCTGATGCTAAGGCCCATTCCTTTTGATATGCTGTTTTTGACCAAAGACTTAAAGAGGACGTGGTATGAGAGAAGCAGCCTTCCAGGAAATACCAAATTTGGAAAGAATACATCAGCTGAATCTTGTATTTCATTTTCAGCTTGTTTTCTATTCCAAACAGACTTACCAGATTTTTTTTCCAGACTCTACGAATGTTAGCATTGATGTCTGTAAAATGGAAGAGGCTTATTCTGGGCAAATGTGTGTTTAGAAGCAGAGTAAGTTCTGGCGAGGGGCACGAGCTTCCCCCTTCCCACAGCTGCTTTCCTGTTTGCCCCTCAGCCAATCTGAGAAGCTCCACCGGTAGCTGAGGGTACAGAAAGAGAAGCCAAGGCAGAGAAATCCAGAAGGTGTGGAACATGGTTCCTGTGAGGAGATGTGTGCAGTAGAAGTGCTGATGGAGCAGGAGGGAATGGACATTGGCTTAGGGTTCTCTGAGGGAGGTAGAAAATACAGTAGAAAGGAGACGGTGGTAGAAGACCAGGGACAGCATGGAGAGGTTTGGTAGGAACCTGGAAGTCAATGTTAAAAACCCAAGGTGTGAGATGTCGTGCTCTTCAGTTACCCGCACTTGGCTGACACGTTCATGGCTGTGCGCTGGTAGTATTAGGTCTAAACTGGAGAGAAACTGTGGTTTTGCATGGTTTGTGTTTAGAGTATGGTGGATGGAAAAAGACTGTGTGTTGACAGGCACATTGATTTTTACTGCGAAAAACACTGTGGCCACAGTGGTGTTAAATGAGATTCATATTTATGGCTGAGAAAGGGAGAGGAAAAAAGGAAAGATTTTCTATACTTGATGACTATGAAGACAAATGATGAGATCTCATCTTTTTCTTTGATAACTGATTCCCTGAGATGAGAGAAAAGCAGATATTTGATATACCTGGACTTAGGTACATATTTTTTCTATTCTATGTAAGCAAAAATTAAAGTACACTGCAGAAGATTGAAACTAGTATAAGATCAGTAAATTGAGTAAGCAACTCCAAGGGTGATGCTGAAGGGAGAACTATGGAAATATTGAAGCTGAAGTGAAGTTACAGTGGAATCTTTCAAATATTTGTCTTTGCTCTGCCCTTGATTACTAGTTTTCCTAACCATCCTTGTATGCGCACATGATGTATGGTAAGATTTGGAGATATCATAAATACAGAAGAATATCAGAACATCATTTAGGGAAAGCTGAATTGACCATAAGGACTAGCAAAACTGAAGTGGGACTGAGTATGTGAAGAACAAGGTCATAAACTAGGGGACTTAGATTATCTACCACAAATTTGAGAATTCATGATTGTGAAATGATAAAGGAAAAACACCTGAGTGTACACATCAATCACAAAATGACAACTGGTAAACAGTGATGCAGAAACAAAGTTGAAGGAGAAGGTTTGCTCCCAAAAGCATTCATCAGGAGATATTCAT
>NW_008825109.1:10018503-10040448 GCF_000699105.1 Pygoscelis adeliae
GGAAAGAGAAGGTAACGATCAAACATAAAGATGATGTTGGCACAATGCTAAAAAGGCATAAAGTGGCTATAAATAAACTTACAAATTAGAAAAAGGCATCTATGCATCAGAGGAGTAAAATACTGACACAGCCTTCCAATAGGGAAGGCTGGTGCAAAATCAGACTTAAAACGTAATTCCTTTGCAGGAAAGTTAATGTGTGAAATGGGAGTTAATGTTTAGCAAAATGATTTTTCCTCTGAAATGGTGATTTATCAAAATCAAAACACTTCAGATGAAAAAATCAGTTAAAAAGAGAAAAAAAAATGAAGTGTTTTAATAAGATAAGGATTGAGTAAGACATTTAAATTTTCCTTTTTTAAATGCTTCTCATAGGACTTATTATGTACTTCAGTAGTAAAGATGAAATTAGGGAATGTCCTCTTCAGCAACCAACTACTTCAGGCTTTGTATATTCTTTTTATTTGGTTCTCGAATAGGAAAAAAATACAGGGTTGCAAAGTTCCTTATGAAGCCATGAGTTCAATTTCCACGCACCTCCAGTAAATTCTGCTACAAGCAGCAGGTTTGTGGATGGCGATTCTGCCAGAATCAGTCAGAGCAGGAGGACTACTCTCTGGCCTCGGTCCAGCTTGCCCCAGATTCCCAAATGAATAGATGCTGTGGTATTTTGGGAAAAAATAGTACATCGCTATTAAGAGCATGCAATACGCTGGAGAGCACTAGCCGACTGTCTGCTCTGGGGGAGAGCTGACTCAAAGCAGACATTTTAAGGCAGGTGGTGTTATTGTGGACACAAGGAAAACCACCAAATGAATGCTTGCTCTAGTATATTCTGAATCAAGGGGTCTGTTATAAGACTCCCCAGGCATCTAGCCATTATGTCCGTGGTCTTAGCAAATTTTTAGTCTGTAAATCCTGTGTAAACTCATGACTACGGGACAATAATAGGAATTCTGTAATTTATAAATAAACTATTCTTCAGAGGTTATTGTTTATTAATATAACATATTAGTGGTATGGCGAATTAACCTGGTCCTCTTCTGTAGATACTCTTCTTTCATACATGTTCCTGTGAGGGTATATTTATTTATAGGCTCATAAATAAAAGCTTGAACTGGTATCAGTTAGAAAATATGTCACCTCTGATCTTGAAACTAATTGGTTTGTATGGACTCTGTTTAATTTGCATAATTTCCTCAGCATGATGTCTTTACTCTTCTTTCATTTTAAAGGAAAAAAGTCTTTATTTCAATACTGAATGGAGAGTTTTAAAAAATAAGCCTTCCAGTGATTATAGGTTAGGCATAATGTTTCATCTTGTAGTAAATGGATATATTTCTGTCACGTACTTTGAGACTTGGAATTCAGTCAGAGGCTGAAAATATTATTCATAGGCATGGATCCTCGTTAAATAAGCATTACCTTTGCTTTACCCCTTCCGCACTGGGGATGTACAGCAAAGTGTACATTCTAGTGAGTCCTTACTTCCCCGTGGCAATTACTGCAGAAAACCTGACTGGAGAGCCTGTTTAACCCCACACTAACTCCCTGGCTGGGTTCCCCCACACCAGATGAGAGGTAATCTCAGCTCCCTCCTTACAGCTGCCTAAATGCTTTCATACACAGCATAAGAAAATAACTGCAACCAAACTCTAACTAAATAAGCAATTTGTTGCATTTGCACTGTTTCTCAGTAGCCTGTAGCTGGTGTCAAAGCAGTTCTTTTAAGTAATCGATAATTTCAGACCTCCTATTTTTGGCTAGCAGTAGGACTTAGCAGTTCTGCTTAGCAGTGGCACTTCTCATTTAAAGTAGCTTTAGAAGAACTAATACTCTAAAACCTGAGGTTTAGGAAGCAAAATGTATGTAGCCCCAAATTCTCTGCTGCTTTTTATCACTTTACAGTGTATTGACATGTTCTAGCACTAATAAAAAGGTGTATATTTTCTTTCCAGGACTCGCCACAAAATGGTGGTACAAATTACGAGTGTAATTCTGTTCCACATGGAAGTGAAGTTATGCAATAGCACACCCATTTCTTTTACAAGGAAGTAGAGTGACAAGAGTGGCATTGCTCGTTAGCTAACGGAAACTTTGGGTTTAGCTCTGTTCTTAATTTTAGCTACTATTAAGTCCGTAATGACCACAGTTAGTAAACACAAGAAATAAGAGGCTGAGAGTTGTTGAACAGCTCTCCTGTCTCTTGTTAGCTCAAATGTGAAATACTGCTCTCATTCATTGTTGGAATATAAGCCATACGACCTGTTGTCATGTGGTCCTAATATGAATGTGTCTTGGTTTACCTGAAGGAATAAAACATGTATTAAACATGTAGTTTTGTAAGTGGACTATTAGGCTTGTATGCACATTGCAATTCAACTTCATCAGTTGAATTACATCACCATGTAGATGATGATGATGTAAAATTTGGTTGGAGTTTAAGAAGGTAAACTGTGATCTCTTAATCCCAGCCCTGAAACTATCCTTTTTTTACTGACCAACACAATGTATTAAGCCACTGGGCAAAATTCTTTCTATTTATACAACCTACCTTCTTCACTGAGATTGTTAGAAAAACAGATTAGGAAACTGCAGAAAAGGATGAAGGAAATGACAAGTATTACCACTGTAATTTTGGAATATGAATAGAAACTATAAAAGATCAGTGTACCAGAAGAGAGAAAAATGACTGGTTCCTTCTTTAGTATCACCTCTTGTTAGGTGGAGGGAAAAATGCAAACTTACACTATAGGCAGTGCAAAGAAAGTGCTCACCCACGCACCTCTACTTCAAGGGAAAATCTTTGAAAGGGCTAGGTTAAAAATGGCCAATATGCCATGAATTTGGGATTAAATTACCTTGATATCAACCGAAATCAGCACACTTAAAGTGAAAAGATTATGCAGCAGTACAGCCAAACAGAAATTGGATGGACATATAAAAGTACACATGCTTTGAATGTCTGATGTCGGCTAATAGGTGAATAGTATTGCTCAGAATGTAGGGATGTATGGCAAGTCCTGACTTCAGGACAGTTTTTAGAAATCTGTTTTGTAATTTGGTATAAAGACAGTTCAGTTTGCCAAGTTTCATGTAATCTGACCAGTATGTTGAAATTCAACAAAGCAGCAGCAAATCTCAGCATAAAGAAACTGATAGTGAACAAATTAAATACTCATTTTACTCATGCATCTCCTCATGTGGCAGTCTGATTAGAAGTTAGGTTTGGCACTCATTTCTGGGGTTTTGTCCTAGAAAGGTGACAATGAAATCCAAATATCTTGATTTTTGTTTTGCTATTGCAAAACACAAATCATGTGACATATATTAATCCCAAAGCAGTATTGCATAAGCTAACATACAATAGCTGAAAAGTAGCTCTGTGACATATTTGTCACTGTGCTAGAACACATGCATGATGCTGTGATAAACACTCTACAAAGCACTTGTTAAGACAGCCCTTACCCCTAAGGAATTTACAGCCTGGGAGACAGAGAGAGATAAGATAAGATGCACCTGGTAACCAAGAAGTGATGCTATTTACATTTTTCTTTTCTGTTTGCTTTCTTTTCCCAATGTTTCACCCCCTGTTTTATAATGAGGTGCTGGATTGGTTGATGTGACACTTGTGAGTCTCTAGGAAGTATTTGATTGAAGAAGAGTGGTGGCTGGCACTGGGTTTGGGAAATCATATTTTACGAGGTAGGCAGCAGAGAGGAAAATACAAAGACAGTGATGATTGGAGACGATTCTTAAGGCCCAGTCCCTGTCAAACACTGAACATTTTGACTCCTGTCAAAGAAAATAAGGAGGGTAGTATTCTTCAGAAAGGGATAGGAACTCCTGTATGCTCAGAGGACGATTTTTTTTTTCTATTCACATATTTAATGCATAACCCAGTCCTCCTCTCAACAGTGCAGTCTTTTCATGAACAACGAGTAACTGTCATAACACTGGAATAAGAACTCAAGTGATGCTGTTGCTAAAGATTTTCATTTACCTTGATAGCATCCAGACTAGATATGAGGCCTTGTTTAAGTTCCCAAATGTCATTAGGTTTCCAGGGTTATTGCTATGCTACTAGACTCGCTGAAGCTATTCTAATCCTTTCCACTTCTCATTAGAGCATTGCTGTCACTTTTTCTCAGCTTCTGCATCTGCCTGTTCCCTGGTTTCCTTCAATATATTCCATCCGATCTGTCTTCAATATTACTTCCCCCATTTTCCCTTCCTCACTTTTCCCCTTATCTCCTTCTGGTAGCATAATATCATCATGTGAAATTCATGGCCAAGTTTTCTGATTCCTTTTGCCCACTCTTACTCCCTTCTCTCAGTGAACGCTTTGTATGGCTACACCTTGCAACATCAGCCAAGTCACACCATATCTTTTCCAATGTCTTCTTTGCCACTTGCAAAGGTTTTTAGTAGTCTCAACACAGTTATCTTTGTAGTCTGCAATTAATTTTGTTAGTGATAATTAAAAATAACAGCCTTACAACTCACTGGAAGTGAGTTCACCTGAGCCTCTATGTTTCGAGTCAAAAAAGGTTTGATTTTATCTGAATCAATTTGGTTCCTGTTGTTCTCCCCCAGTTTAAAACTATCTTTCCCAATGAGTAATGAAAATAATACCTTTGGTTCTTCTGCCTCTTCTGCTAACAGCCAACTCCTGTAAGAAGGTGGAATAAGTTTGAATATATAGCACGGGCTACAATCTTGCAATAAATTTTTAACAGTTGTAATATGTGAATATACAGTGATAGTCAAGCAGGTAAGGCTGTGACACCCACCTCAGAAATATTTACTGTATAATTCAAGTGTAGTCTGCACAGACTAATAACAACATGTTTTTGTGCTTGCTTACTGTAGCACAGTAGGTGGCAATGATTATGAATCAGGTTAAATGTTATCCAGATGCACTATAGCTGTTAGAGTATAATATTTATGATAGTTTTGAAATGGTATAATATCTATAACCAGTCTAAAAACTCTTAAACATGCCCTCAAACATCATTAGCAGTCATTTATCTGAACAGAACATGAACAGATAAGCACCTCAATTGACAGTTATACTCAAGGCAAAAAAGAATTTGATTAATATAAAGCACCTGTACTCTTTAAATCATTTTAAAGATGGCATCTGTTTTCTTATGAGATTAAATCTATGTAATATCAGTATTTTACCTCTAGCCTGTGTGTCTAATAATCTCAAAAGTAGTATAAAAGAAGCATATAAAGGAATGGATTTAAAAGAAGAAACAGAAAGACAGCAACACATACGTTTTCATAACAGCATTTTCACCATTTATCTAAAGAGCTTTGGAAGAATTTATCCATGACTTTGAAAACAATCAGTAAGGATTAAACACTTGCTTGGGTGTTAAAACTCAAGAGAGATGTGAAAACAGAGTAAAGCAAGAGGCAACTTTTTGTCATATCACCACACTTCATAAGTACTGTACAGACTATGGCAGAACACAGGGAATCTTCTGGTTTCCATTGAGAATAGCCAGATTTATTATTCTTTTCTTCACCTGCTTAGTGTCTATGTGTAGCATGTTTGGAGAATAAGACTTGATTTTGATGCTGATATTTTACATAGATTCACTACAATTTCTCTGTCATCTTCACAAATTTAAAAGGAAAATGCATCTTCCAAAACAGGGCACAAGAAGAAGCAACATTGCACCTGATAAAGGACCTCGTGCAATCCCAGGGATTATCCCAGGAAATAGAAAGTCATCCCAGAAATTTTTACTGGAAGAATGAATAGTACCATCATGTGCCCTGTTTGCTTTATTAGACTGTTGATGCAAGTTTTGCACATTGACAATATAATTTCTGTAAGCCAAGAAGCGACGCAGGTTTACAGAAAAATGTGAAAAGATTTATTCTGTTGATAGACTATTATGATATTCAACATCAAGGAGCCAGCCACCTTAAAGCAAGTTTAATGAAGCATTTTGTTCAAAGGTTCAAAGGGAGTCGAGGCCTCTAATACAGACATTAGGACAAGATCTTAATTGCACAGACAGTTCATTATGGTTTCTTTCTGAAATACAAGAATGGGCAAATGACATGGGACAAAGAGAGAAGCACACACATTGTGTACATGACTCAATAGAAGTCCTTTACTATGACTTGAGCAATTTCCTCTTGTACTGCAAAACTGCTGGCCAGGGAAATATAGTTGTGTTTATCTGTTTGTCCTTGCATAATAGTAGGAGAAATGTAACGGTGTTAAAAAGAAACCGCAGAGTAATTAGTCTCTCTTTCTTATAGCCACTTCAGTTTTTAATTAATTTATGTATGCGAACAGCTGATTTAGAATTTTCTGCAAAAATAATCAAGGAAACTGCCTGATTCAGATGATTCAATCAGATGGCTGATGATTCAGCCAAACTACTCAGATTCAGAGCCCTTAGTTAGAAGTTTCACTACTTCTTCACAGACTTTGTCTACAGCAGAGACTCCTAACTCAAAAGAGTTAATGTGTTAAATATATCTAAAGCTAGATATTGAAGATGCCTTTGTTTGAACATCTTTTCCAAGTAGAACAAGGTCCTTCACTCAAGCGGACCTTTAGTATTACATGTAAAGGTTGGGTTTATCTTGCCAGGTGTTTGAAAAGTCATTAGGCCAAGTCTAAGCCAATCATGCATGCCTCTCTGCAGTAAGAGGGCAGAAACAGGCGCTTCCAGAAGATGATTCATCCGTTCTTTCCAGAAGATGATTCATCAGTTCTAAGACAGGTGTTAAGATCCATCCATTAAAAAGCCTCTGGAGTTGCCCATTTCTCTGTGTTGGCTGTAGATGAAATAGAGACAGAACTAGCTTTTAGACAGCTGACCTTCTGTGAAACACTATTCCAAATCAGGTACACAGAAGTCATGAGTGCAGAAAAGAAAACGCTCTACAAACTTCCACTTTGGCTTTAAGAAAAACTTTTGAAAACCTTATGAATAAAACACAAATTATCTTGGAATTTTCTGATGGAGGTAATGACTGATATTTATGTTCAAGGAAAGTAAATCGGGGTTCAACAGAACAGGCTGTCTTTTAAACCCTGGGCTCCACAGAGCTGTACCATATGTGATGTTGCAAATATATCAATAAACTCTGGTTGAGACCCAGTGCTGTCCTTTTCACCACCAGATAAGGTTGTGACTTGGAAGAGTATACACAATACTCTTTGTATATACTCAATACAGTTTTTTTGCTTAAGTCTGTTTCCTCCACTAGACTCTGTAGTATCCGCAGTCATTAGTACAGTATTTCCACCTGCCTGTTTCCAATGTGTGGAATAGGAAAAAAAAAAAAAAAAAATGGGGGGAATCACTTCACTGAGAACAGCCCTTATCCTCTGTATATTCTGCTAATTCTTGGGAACAGTGATGGCATTTGAAGAATCATGGAAACTTCTCTATTACTTTTCTATTTTAGGAAGCAAAAATAGATTCTAATTTTGAGAATATAATCCATTTAAAGGGAGTTTTCCCTTGATTTTAGTAGAAGCTGTATTGTAAACCTAACACCACTGAAATTTTTGGTAATGTTAAATTTAGGTGATATGGTATAGTTTCATTTCAGACAAACATTTTCCTGCTCAAGATGCTGATTCCACAAGAACATATTCTATCCTGGTTTTACTCTTTTCCCCCTACCACCAAGTCCCACATCAAAGCATTCCAACTTTACTGCAAATTAGCGATTTGAAATAAATGGAATCTCTCATTCTAAAATGGGAGAAGATATGAAAAATTCTCTGGCATATGCCTATTGCCTTGATCTAACTTACAAATTCATAGCCTGCTGACAAACGCTTCTTTGCCTGATGGCGTGGCTGTAAGTAGTTTAATAAGTTGCAAAATATATGCATTTTTACATATAAAGTTTATCAACACAGCATAAAACTAGGATAACGACATAGTAATATAAACCTTTGCTAATGCTATACCTTCCAAGAAAACGATTCTTTGTATCCCAGTCTTAAAAATGCTGCAGCAGAAAGATCATACAATCTGACCATCATCAAACATTATCTGATGTCACTTTATACTTCAAATAGTTCAACTTGACACCCTGTTTGGTTTACCCTTTGCTAAGATGGAGGTTTTACCCTGAAATGACCTCTTTGGCTTTGCAGTGAATTGTTTTAGTAAACAGATGGATCATTTGACTCAAAGAAAAAAATCTAAAATATTCATTTAGGTCTGCAAATCATTTCTCTGAATGAGAACAGTAAATTCTAAGTGCCTGAGGCTTCAAACCTTTCAGGAGTTGGAATTCTGCATGAAATTGGGTTGTTAGTGTCTTGCCTTTATTTTATGTGATTTATTCTTTGTACTCCATGAAGCTGCATACTAGAAAACCTTTAATTACTTATTTCATGGAAACATTTGAGGAGTTGTATTTGTTTCACTTTATTGGCAGCTTTGCTGAGCAATGTGTGATTGTATTTACTACAACTGTGTCACATATTTCATTAAAGGATTTGTTTTCCAATCTTACTTGTAATCAACTGAAGACATTACTTCATTGAAAGAGATGAAAAGTCTCTTAACTTCTATAATTAGGAACATGAGTGTAATCAACTTGTATTGTAGTCTATAAGCCACAAACTGAAGAGGTGTGAAAGCAGTTACTCATTCCCATTTTGTGGGTATAGACTATCATGTTTTGGATCTATGTTCATTTTTGTCAATAGAATAGAAAAGAATCTTTTGCAAGCTGTGGCATGGTTGTAGTTGCAGACACAAATAAAACCTTTTAAATTAGTTGCAGTATATAAAACCATTAAAATACTGGTGTTCATCTCCTAGATAATATATTGTTTAGTATCAGTTGAATGATTTGTAGCATTTAAGATAGAAAAGACGACTTGATTAACAAGTATAATCTTATAAAAGCCATTTAAATTTCACCCATTTAACCCCTGTACTCGGCTCCATAAGACACGCTTGTATTTGCTTAAGTTTTCCAGAAAAGCACCTTATCTTAATTTACAGGGATCAAGAAATGAAGATTCCACTTCTTCCCTTGACTCTTCAGTACCATGTTATTATAGGGTGTTTATAATAATAATAATAATAATAATAATAATAATAATAATAATAATAATAATAATAATAAATTGTTTGTAAATATCTGTTCCAGAAGCTGGTATCTGATTTCAAAAAGAGATTTATTTCATATGTCTTACTGAACGTGTTAACAGTTTGGCATAAATGCACCCAAAAAGCTATTTATCTGTTGTTATTTTTTTCTGTGGCTACAAATACAATGTTCCTATTTTTTCCAGGATATGACAGAAATAAGATTTTCACATTACTCCAGATGTCATGACCTCAAGCCTCATGAGGTAGAATTGTTGTGCTCTTATTTGGACATGGCAGTGTTTCAGACGGCAAACGTTTGAAGAATGAGTGGACAGAACATAAGTGTTTTGTTGTTATTTTGTATATGGACCTGGATCCAATCTTACGGTTATGGAATCTCAGTCAGACTTAAGGGGTTGTCCCCTGCGCAGCAATAGAGCATTGAAGAGACAAGGCCTTTCAGTTTTCCTTTCTGCCTGCTGCTGATAGTGTGTGCTTCATTGTGAGACGCAGGGAAGATTGCTATGCGATGGAAATGGCTGCCATCCCTGGAACAGCTTAAGTTTACTCTCTACTAAGACAGCTTTTTTTCCCAGAACTGAGACCTATGCTCTATGTAAAGTGTCATGGCAAGCATGGGAGCATTTGGGCGAGGGTATTACATGATTGCTATACTTTAATGACATTATTACAGGGCCGCAACAATCTATGTTGTGTACCAAGATTCTAGAAATAAGTCCTCTCCTCTCTGTAAGATGGGTTTTTCACTGTGTGCTTACTTTGCTATTCAAGTGAGAAATCAGTGTCAAATCAATAGGTTACCCTGAATCCAATGGGTAATAAAAGAATATGCTATTTCTTCAAGAGGTCTTGTTTTAGCCACCGGACACAATACTAGCCTCTTTAGTAAGGAGTGGTTACTAACATTACCTGTAATACATTGTTTAATAGAGAAGAGCAGAGATAAGAGGCAATTAAAGAATGTTACTTTGGTAGACTACATTGGGCAATGTCTTCCAGAAAAGCAATAAAGCAAATTTCACAAAGGCTAGGCATCACAGTATTTCACTGACTGGAACTCTGCTCGCTGATCAGTTTCCTGTTGTTAATAACAGTTAGTTTAAAACCTAAACCCAAACAAACAAAACCAAACCAACTACCATCATCAGAGCAAAGCAGATTTCAGAGAGAACTATATTATGCTATTTAAAATTTGTCTCCACTGTTGTCTTCGCTGTGGCTTAAATGACATGGATAATGAGAGATACGGCAAATCATTAAAATGTTGGGGAAGAAAACAGATGGACTCCAGCTTTTCATACATATCTGAAAAGTGGCAGGCATGCCTCCCACACCTGCTCTCAGGCAGTGGGTTGTCACCTCAAGCTACTGCCAGCTTAGGACGCGGCAGATCCAAGAACCTAAAATCCTCTAAGGATTAGCCTAAATCTACACAATAGTCTTGAGTGTTAATGTTTGCCTTTAACGTGTTTATTACCACATCTACATGTATTCATCATTTGAATCCAATGCCATTGTGTCACACAGAAGCAGAATGTTTTTGCCATCTGAAATGATGTTCTGTCAAAACAATAAAATGTCACCTATTGTATAACAATTTGTCTCATGAAAACATTTTAGACTATTCAAACTCGTATTTCTGTTGCACTAACATTGTCCGGTTTTTGATTGTGAAACATACTGTGTGCTCAAACATGGAGGAGGCAGGCTAGTTTTGAACAAAAGCAGCTCTCCAGAGAAATGCATGTCCGAACTGTAATCAAGAAAATCCTTCATGTCTCCTGTTAATTGGTGATTTGCCCTGCATATCTGATAGGAAAATTTATGGCTTCAAGCAAAAATCTCTTTCAAGGGATTCTTAATAAAGGTTTAAGGGTGGGATTTTCAAGAATACTGAGGGGAGTTCTTTCAATGACAGTTGAACATCCCCCTCTGCAAAGCTCTTTTGAAACTCTCACTCATGTTTCCAAGATGCCAAATTTGGGCCAGGTTGATAATTTTTGCTCTGTGCTCAGAGAGAACTGAAAGACAAACAACAACATCCTAGAACTTATTTTTATCGGTATCCTATCTAATTAAGGCAATTTTAACCAAGCCACTATGAAATATATACTTCAAATGATATGGCACTTCAAAAACCATTACTTAATTAATCTTGCTGCACAGAAGATGTGTATGTGTTTGATATTTATTCACGGAAAGAATTAACTCCTTGGGAATGGGTAGCATCTCACTAAGCTTTCTGTAAGACAGGAGCAAGTTGGGAAGGAAAAAACTTAAGTTTATTTTCAATATTTCCTTCTTTCCGTGTATTCATGCCATAAACTTATTGAAGCAGGATTCTTCAGTACATGTATATTTAACTGTCTAAATTGTCATTCTCGTTTTCTTAAAAAGCTATTCAAAATATTGACCAAGAGTATCATGTAAGTCCTAGTGCATATAATCAGCTCCTTCCTTGATCAGTGGCTTCAGTCTACGGTTATTGTCATGTGTTGGCTGGGTAAAATGTAAGCCAGGAGCTTTGAAATTCCATTTGAAATACTGAAATCTAACATGACCGTTCTGATAAGATTTTCACTGTCTTGATTTGCTAATGTAGAATTAAGTTCTTGAAGTTAAATGGACAACAGTTGATGCTCTTAATAGTTTCTTCCCTTAGCCCTGGAATTCTTCATAGAATTTTGAGAAATTAGCAAATATTCTTTCTTGAGAAACCTTGAAAGGTCTTGACAACTTTGTAAAAAGTTTATATCAAGTTTGGTATTGTTTAAGATCAATTTGGCTGGTTTTACTTAAAAGCCTCTTACAGAGTCTCACCAGCCTAGGGTACTGGTAGAAGTTCATAGTGGTTTGAGCCCTCAGTCTTTAAACAATTTTTATACCTCTTTAAATCACCTAAAATGGAACTCTAAAGTGCTTTGACCAGCTTAATACCAGCAGAGGGCACTACAGCATAGTTCACTAAAAACTAAAAACTTACTTTTTGGAAACAATCCAGGTAAGAACAGACAAAGTACATTGGAGGTTTGATAAGTACTTTGCTGAAAGACATGTAGACTCTTTAATGATCACATTGAACTGACTGAGAGGATTTCCCCATTATAATCATAAAAATCAGTTTTTTAAAACTTCGTTTGCTTCTTTAAATCAAAATGCAAATGTTGCAACACAAGTGGTATTGCATACCAAAATGTGTCGCAAAAAGTAAGCATGTATATTTTCTTAAAAGTTGGGAAGCAAATTTAAAATTTTACAATTAAAAATCAAGTTGTTCGTAAAGAGAACCAACTGAATACGTTTGAACGAAATCTCTCCGACTTCTACTCAGGTGAATAGTTTCCCCTACCAGTTAAGAAGAGGTCCCTTGATAGTGCCACATTTTCATGGCAATATGCAAAGTTTCATTATTGCAAACCCTCTCAATGCCAAGGCAATCTCCCCTGGCCTGAGGCTGTTATCTGTAGGTGAGACTATCAATTTTGAATACACAAAAGCGAAGGTTTCCCAGCTCCATCATTAGGAAGCAACATTTAAAAATGTCAGATAAAGCTAAAACCAAAAATAACTTATTAAATAAGTAATGCAAAACGATTAGGAATACTTTTCTCTGTGTGTGTGTGTAGGTGTAGATTTAGAATTAGGTTTTTGGCACATAATGTTTGTGTCTTGCTGTTGCTCTTCTACTTAACCACCTAAGAATTACAACTACAGGGATCATATGTGGAAGGGGGAGATACCAGGTAATATCCTCCCCTATTGTGGTCTATAAGACCTTCGCCTGAGACTTTCTTTGGCCTGAGTATTTATTTAGTCTGATACTACTATCTGAACTACCATACTGGTGCTGTCTCCTTCCATCATTAAGATTTAAAGAACAATTTTTCTGTTCTTGTTGCATTCTTTGAGGTTGGCTATGAGTCCATGCAGCTCTGACTGTGCCCTCCAGCTAAAAGCAGGATGTTTGTCCAGCAGTATAGTTGGGGGTAAATGCAGATAAACTGTGTCTACTCAGTAACAACTGGGGAAATACAAAACTTGTCCATTTATATAAAAGAGAAGGGTGAGTTTTTCACTTTTTATTTGAAAGCAGATTGCTGCATTTTTTAGGCCTCCTGCAGTGCTCAGTGTGTAATTTACTCTTGCATCTTCTCTGCTAAGAGGTGATAGGAGAGGAAACTGGAAGTTGTATACCTATGCGATCCTTGCTTAAGGTCGTGCTTTCTACTTGGGAAAATGCCATTACGGTGTAACAGAAGTGATCCTCTGACCTGCTAGAGGCAGTCAGCACTCCACACCTTTCACAAACATACTATTTTTAAATGTTCTTCTTTTATGCCAGTCCAGTTTTTTTAGAAGAGCAGCTGCTGGCTTTAAATTAAATGACAAAATCTCCGGGAAGAAGAGGAGGAACACGCTGACGGCATGTCTACACAGTCAGGAGCAGATACTTAAGTGCCTGCTCCTCACACACGGCAAGCCAGGCACACAGAGCCAGCTGCAGTGCAGCAGCCATATAGCCATGTTATTATAGTAATGAGCCTGAGCTAATAAGGCCTGTTGAGACACAACCTGTGTTAGCTCAGGCTTGGCACTATGATAGCATATTTACTCAGCTTCTGGATTGGAGCTGGCTCGTGTCAGGCCGTCTCAGAGAGTGGGAGGAATAGTTGTGTTACTGGATGCTCCTAACTATGTAGACATACCCTGACAGATTTGTCCTTTGGGAGGTTTTAAGGAGAACACATGCAAGACCAGTTTTCTTTTTAATGAAATATTTAGCTGGGGCCCAAGGCCTTCCCTCTAGTTTGTTTTTTGGTTTGGGTTTTTTTTTTTTATTCTGAAGGCAGCCTGACCTTCTGTGAGAAAAGAGATGTATGCAGTATGGGGGCCTGGTACTGCTGTTTCCTGCACAAAGCTGGAAGGAACTATTTTAAAATAAAATAGCCTGCTGTATGAATGGGTATACAAAACTCATCAACAGCATCCTCTCCCTCAGCAGCAATCCTTACTTGCCCTGCAGATTTTATACTTTATCAGTGTCTGCTACCGAACTTCACAATATACATCACCTGGGCACTTCTCACCAGAATCCATTAGGACCTAGACCAACAGTTTTGAGGGGGGGAAAAAAAAAAAAAAAAAGAAAAGCCCAAAATAACTCCATGTCCCGAAGAGGAGAGAAATGTTTCTAAGGGCCAGAAAACATTTACTATCTAGCAGAATAAGATGCTTCCGATCAACAGAACTCTGTTCTCTGTTTTGAGGGTGAGGGATTTAACCAGTATTTTTGTCCTTTTTTTACTTCATTTCCTACATCAAAAAGTAGGGGTAGTTTGGTTTTACTCAAACACTTGATATACATTTTTACAAATGTTTGGTTTGGTAATTAAACTAAGTAATATACATTTTCACAGTTCTCTTGAAGTGTGGTTTTGAGAGCTTCTAATATGGATAAGGATTGCTGGGGTCTTTATACCTTTTCACTTAGGGTATTTTGCAAGGAATTATTGTCTGGATGTATTCTGTATATGCAGAAA
Organism: Pygoscelis adeliae; assembly: GCF_000699105.1. Lineage (NCBI taxonomy): Eukaryota > Metazoa > Chordata > Aves > Sphenisciformes > Spheniscidae > Pygoscelis > Pygoscelis adeliae. The sequence goes on from NW_008825109.1 coordinate 10,033,166, forward strand.
AGGCTAAGGCTGGGCTAGCCCTTTTACACAGAAGAAGGCAGTTCCACTTGTTCATGAAAACAGACATATTACCACTTCAAGCAGGGTACCAACAGCAAGGCCAGCAAAGCGTACTGCTAGTGTAAGATTTTTGCTGCTGCTTCCAGTAGCACATTGTGTATGCTGACAGGTAGTACGTACTTCTGACACCAGGAAATAAGCACACCATCATGGGGCAGAGACTTTCTCCTCTTCCCATGCTGGTCACACAGCACACACTGAAAAATTTCAGAGGGTGTAATAAAATGTATGCTCTAGGCACTAAAACAGGATGTCTCTATCATTTGTAGTTCCATCCTTACTTTTTTCCCTTCCTCCACTCAAGGGCAGAATGTAATATTAAAACTATAGTAAGCATTTTTTTAATTAAAAGAGGTTAAATATATGGGATCAGATAGGCTTTCATCATGCAATTATAAATTGTATGCTGGTTATTTTAAATTTCAACATGCAATTGAAATTGTACTGGGTGAGCTGGCTTGAGTATCTGTCTGCTTTGCATTTGACTGAGTTAATTCACTGCAGGTATTCAGTTCTTAAGTGGCGTCTGCTTTAAATATGTGCAGTAATTCAATCAAAGAAATAAGATGGATAATTTATGTAATCCTTTTCATCTCCAGATTGCTAAGGTTAACCTTAACTATTCATGAATTATAAATGCATGCAGCAATCTCAAACTAATACATGTAAAAAACCTTTTTTTGATGGCCTGTTGAAAACCATGGAATAGTTCCTTCTTTTAAAATATAATTGATGGAACCTACAGGCACTGTATATCATTTCTTCCACTTATTTGTAATCTTAAACAAAAGTTTTGTGCAACTCATTTAAAATGGTCATCCGTGGTAATATTAAACCTTTTCTCTGAGCCAGGAACATAGGCAATTTTCCCTTCAAAAATTTGGATGCATCATTCTTACAGCCCTTTTCAGTGCCAATAGATTCTGTGACATGAATGGGAACCCAAAGGCAGATATTACAGAACAATAACGCTCTGTTGAAGCCTTCACAATTCCTGGAGTAATTAAATAAAGAAAAAAGAATCCTTTCTCTTTCATTTTGTTAGTTCATTCAATGCTATTTGGATGGTTTTGCTTGTTAGCTCTCTTATAGGCAGTCCGGACAATCCACTAGGTGACACCCTCATACTCTTCCTATACTCTGTATAGAAACAAGGAGATAGTGAGTTCTCAATGGCTCATTTGTTAAACATTTAAAGCAAATACTGAGATTTCAGGGACAGGTCTCTCTTTGTTTAGTAATATCAGAGATAACACTGGTTTTGTAATAAATACTGTGTTGTTTGTATATAAATTACATATTAAGCAGATTAGCATTTTGTCATTAACAAGAACAAAACCACAAAGCAGAAGTTGTATGCCATATTTCCTATAATTATAATAATTTTTAAAAAGTATTTGAGCTAGTCTGCTGAGTAGACTGAATAGAAAATATGCCCTTAGCATTTTTTACTGGGGGAAGAGAAGGAATACGGCTTCAGTGACTTTTTTTTTCCAGTGGGGATGTGCTATAGCATCTTTGAAACAGAAATGAAAAGCTGCATTCACCCCTAATATAAAGGGGTATTAAAGGATAAACTTCAATGGCATTTTGCATGTTTATGCCAGTGGTGAATTTTTCTTGTCATTCTTTATGTTGACAACAATGCTTTATAAATCCTTTGAAGAAGGGATCTTTTGTCATGTTGTTTTTATACACCTAGCATAATGAGGCTTGAGCTTGTTTAGGGTCTCTCTCTACAAATTCAACATAGCAAATAAAATCTTGTATTTTATTGCTAGTATTCCTTACTCTGCAATGACTATGAGTACTGTTCTAAATGTTGTACGTAGTGAAAGACACTGGAAGTCTGAATTCACTAGTGGTGTAATTAAGAGTAACATCAAAGAAATAAGAGTTACATCCCAAAATTAATGTAAATAAAAGCAAAATCATGTTAAGGCCCTAACAATCAAACACAAGAAAATAATTTCTTTGAATAGCATGTTTAAACAGTAACCAGCCAGATCAAGAAAGAGACAGAAATTGACTTATATGGGCATGGAAATCATAACACTTTTTGTTTACTCATAATAATTATCCCAATTAATTATATGGCAACGGTAGGTTTTCAAGCTTTTGCTACCCATGCACTTTTTATATTCAGCTACACTTTACAGTGCTCCTTCTTCTAACAACTGCACTGCCTGTTTAGCTCTAACATAGAAAAAACCTTTTTTTACTACTGAAACCTGCAAAAAACTACTGAAATTATACACTGTTCTGCTGTCATGTGTGTTTATTGACTTCAGTTAGGATTCCTACCATGGGTTAGGCCCATAATACACTTAGAGACAAATATACAAAGAGGCATGTATAACTCCTTGTATTTTTCCATTTCATTTCAGCTTATTAATGCTTACACTTAGAAGAAAAAAAGATTTTTAATAGTTTTTTAAGACAGTTTACTAAATAATCCAACAGATCACTTCTGTGATGTCCTAAACAGCCTGGGAAGAAACAGGTTTTGAAACTTAGTTGTATCTGATAGAACAAGGGCAGGAATATGGTGGGCTATTGAAGTGGATGCCTTTTTTAAAATCAGGGTAACATAATGTGATACAATAATTTAAACATATTTTAGACCATAGTAGGTAAATAACTAACACTAAAGTGATTAAAAGATTAACTGGGGAAAAAAAAAACAAAACAAAACACAAAGAACAAGACACGTGGAATCGCATGAGTTACTATGAGTGAACGTGCAAGTGCACTGGCGGTTTTTGTGGGATTCTTGAATCTTTATGGTTGATCATATGAAAGCAGACCCAAGCCTGGGAAGGGGTGTCATGCACACCTTGACAAAAATCTGTGAAAATAGTTCTAGTTTGAATAAATTGTACAGACATCTTCATAACAGTCTAATTGGTAACACTAACAGTGCACTCTTACCTGAACTAGTCCTCTGTGACGTCAATGGAAGCTTAATTGTAGTGTATAGAATAAAAATGTTACTGATTTAGTCATCCTCGCTGCCAGCCTCAGAATGCTCAGAATGATGAACTCTGTGCGCATATGCAGACACGTGCACGTGTGATCATATAATATACACACGCACACACATAGGTATTTCTGGCAGCCAGCTCCTGGAGATAACCGGAAGGCTACACAGTAGTTTTAAGATCAGGAAGGTAAGAGTCATTTGAAGTTCAAAAAGGTTTGTGGAGAGAGAGTGCAGTTGCCCCGTAACACATCCAAGACATCACATGCATATCTCTGCCTTTATAGAGAAGTACCCTGGGATCTTTAGTACTTACAGAAATTCAGGTTCTTCTGGGTAATGTGAAATGAATAGTCTCTAAAAGCACATTGTCCTTTGTATCAGAGGCAGCACTGATTTCAGTCACTTCGAGGGAAGAGTGCCATCTGCTGAATCACAACTATCAATTCTGTAGAACCTTTTCTTTTTCTTGGAGGTTTCCCAACCAGAGTCCTGTGCCTCAAACACAGGCAGCATGTGTAATTTTGTGCATAGGAGTAGTCCTATTCTCTCAGAAATTACATGTTTGTGTAAGTCTTAAAAATCGCGGGGGGTGGGGAGGTGAGATTTAGAAGAAGATAAATACCGGATTAAAAATTCAGTCCTTCAACTGTTGTGCATTCAGTACTGTATGAAATTTAAATAAAAAGATAAATGCTGGGAATTAGAGCTATTATTTCACTTGAATGAATGCAGTAGATGTATGTTATTGTATAATCAAATGCATACATTGCTGTATTTTCGGTAGTTTTAAACTTCACTTAAAAACATGACTATGTCACTGGAAGTGGGCTATTTTTTTCTATGCTTTTTGGAGTCAAAATTATCCATTGATATAATTTGGAGTGGAATATAATTTTATGACATTTTTGCCTTCTCCTTTTCAGATGCCACCAAATTTACCTTATCTTATCTGATTATTTTTCAGGCATTCACATTTCCTATATCACAGAATTAACACAGCAAGTACATCTGCATTTTAATACACACAGAAGAGGTGTTCCCCAGATCTGAAGAGGTTAAAGCCGTATTTCTTTTCCTAGAAACATTTTCTGACAGATATAGATATATGTGTGTGTGTGTCTCATATATATGTATATATGTCTCAGCATCAAGGACAATAAGGATGCTTGAATAGCACACATTTTGTAAGAACATCTGCAGAATTAAAGATGATGTCAATTACTTACAAGATATTCTGATGAATTTCTGTAGGCTTACAATTTGAAGAGATTCACTCAGTCGTGCAGCTGTTATATATTATTACAATCTAAATTAATTTTAAAAAAGATAATTAGAGCAGTATATATCCACTTCTAGTAACTTTTCTGAAGTAAGAAAATACTGACAGCTAAATATTATGTTATGAACTATCCGAGACCGTACAAATTGAACAAGTCTTTGAAGCTCTAGTGTACTTTCACTATAGGTACCTAAACTGGAATGAATCTGTACTTCTCAAAGGATAAAGATTTCTTTAGAGTGATAGAAACAGTCTTAGATGCCTGTTAAAGATGGGGTAACTGTGGCACAAAAGCTTTAAACTGTTTTACTTACGCTCACCTCATGATCATATGGTAAGGTCATTCAAGCTTCAGACCTTTAATCCACTGCCGTATTTAGAATATCTCTGTATCTGAAATGTGAAATTAGAAAATTAACATCTGGCATACATAAGACTTCAACACAGCATAAAATTTTACTGGCCCTTTTTTTGAGTGACCTAAGCAAAAGAATGCGTGAATCTAGAAACCTACTACTTCACTAATGTACTGGAAGCAGATTTATCTTGAGTAGAGAAAACACTCTGGGAATTAGCTAAATGCTTTATTTACCTTCTCTCCACATTGTATATACTTGTTGACAGTTACAAAGTAAATGGATTAATTTATGTTGCTAGATTATTCGTAAATCATAGAAATCCATTAAAAATGATGTTTTTACAGTTAAAGATTACAGGCAATATTGACAGCTTCATATAAAAACAGGGATACATAAAAATGACACTTTACAAGTAAATAAATACATGTATATATAAAATATGTATGTACATTCACAGAATATGTAAACCCATTTATTCCCTATAGAGTGACCTACTTGTAGATTTGTGGTTTTGCTTTTTTAACAGAAGCAATCAATTAAAATACGTAATTCGGTACAATGTTGAGTTGTCAAGTATCAATACTACAGAAGGAATAAAAAACACGCCTTCAAAATGTTGTTGTTGTTGGTGGTGTGTTTTCTTTTCTTCCTAGAGACTATTTAGTCTAGGCTTAAAAAAAAAAAATCTGACTATATAGTAACTAGAACAGGTTACCTAAAGAGAATATGAAATTCCAGTCATTAGCAATGTATAGTAATGGGATTAAAAAATACTTGCTGGTGGGAGTCTACTTACATTTGACCCTATCTCAGTACAGAGAGGTGAAATAAATGAACTCTTGAGGCTCATTTTCAGCCCTGCACATGACTTCTGTTTATTTAATTAAAAAAGAACAACCCCAAACCTAATTTATTGACATGTCAAACTTCTCACTAGGGTTCAAGGATTATCTAGGTCCTCTTCACTGTTTTTGTGCTGTGTTTTAATTCTGGAGGTGCTAATACATTTTTCTTTCATAAAGTGCAGAACGATGGCATGAGGTCACTGAACAGAAAGAGAAAAGTGTTGGTTAGGTACAACCTGAAGAAATCTGGTCATATCCAAGTATTCATTGTTATTGATTCCACAGTTATGATTGTTTTCTAAATGTGTTTGAAGTAGGACACTAATCCTTTTTTCTCTCTGAAAATTAATGTCGGATTGGTGTTAAAACACTAGATTATTTTTCTAACATTTGAGTGTTCTAATGTTCGGTCTGTTCTCATCAGTTTTAGTGGAAAATCTTGCCAGTTTGGTTGCTGCTGATATATATACGCTGGATATATATAACCAGGAACTTCCTTTTCCAATGTAAACCAGTTTTGCTTTACATTATTGAAAATTTGTCTTTACAGATCTTGCATAAAAGTGGACTAAAACAGATTCAGTTTCACCCACAGGTGAAACTTTCAGATTCAGTGCAACCCACAGGCCCTTTCTGTTGTTGAACTTTTAGTCAGAGTTTGCCCTACGCCACCCTGAGGGAAGCAAAATGGGACAAACCTAGTGGCATGCCAGCATGAGTGCGGTTGGATTGATGGTGGCTGAGAGCATCCAAACCTGTTTGGCTGATAACAATGTGGGGCGCGTATAAATCCTGCAACAGGAAGTAAAGGAAGGTTCTTTCTCTGGTGCTTTATTATCCCACTGCAAGAAAAAGCTCGCTTGCAATGGGGTTAATATGTTCAAAATGCTTCTTGGAAATGAAATTTCTCTTTACATCTCATTCAATCCTCATAACCTAATGAATCAAACCTAGGAATAGCTGGAGCTTTGCTGTGGGATGGTAGCGCTGCCGTAAGTCTGACTTGTCAGGCAGTGATCTTTCTTGCAGGTACACCTACCCTTTTCACCTACGGTGTTAAGCCTTCTTGCCCTACCGCTACCTCTCGTGGCATGAGATAAACCTATCACAACCACGTGGAGTTGACTGTAAGACCTGCTCGTGTACCTCTGCATAGTATTTGTCCATGTGCCCAGCTGCAGGAGCAAGGATTTGAGGATGCTTGTCCCAGAGGTTTGGTCTACGCCTGGAGCCCACACTAGGGATCATCTAGCAAATGGCAGTCTCCTTGCTCCACTGGGAATGCCAGACAACGCTGTACGTGCCCACAATGCCACTTGCTAGTGCCATTGATCATTATAGCAGAGGAAAGGAAATGAAAATAGTCAGGTAAACTGTGAGGGGAAAGGCAGGCTGTGGCCCTACCTGCTGTGGGCCCGTGCTGGCTGCACAGTGGTAGTGAGCAGGTGCTTAACGGTGCAGAATCGCCTGGTAACAGTGAACCAAACCGTCAGTAACCTCGAGGGAGGCCTCATGCGATTTTCCATCTGGGGCCCGGGGTTCGGGACACACGAGCTGGGGTTTTTTTGTTCGTTTGCTTGTTTTCAGGGGGGGAATCTGAACTTTTTCTGTGACTGACGCTAACCCCGGCGCAGATCGGGGTCTCTTCCCCCTGCCCCCGGCTCAGACCGGAGGCTGGGGAGGAGGGGTCTATGCTGGGCACCGGGGCCCGGCTGGGGGCTGCGGGGCGGCGAGAGCGGGAGCCGCCCCGCGAGTTA
>NW_008825109.1:10041475-10041834 GCF_000699105.1 Pygoscelis adeliae
AGGGCGCCGCGTAGGAAGGCCCGGGCCAGGAGAGGGGAGGCCGGCCGCAGTTGGCGTGCTGCTGGAGCCCCGCGGATCTGACAGCGTTCTCCCCAGAGCGGGCTCGCCCTGGGAGTCCGACGGGATTAGGAAACCTCGCTTACGTTAAGCTTGTGTGGAATTACAACTGGGGGCTCTTCGTTTCTCCCCCCGCTCTTCTGGCATGAGACTGCTTGCAGGCGCCACCCGAGGACAATGATCGCGGAGTTTGCTCACTTTTACCTCTTTGGATTCATATGTCTCACCTCAGGTAACCACCATACGTAGCCGAGTCAAATACGAGGCCGCGGCGGTGGCCGCGCTCCTGTCGCCCGCCACGG
>NW_008825109.1:10042373-10051814 GCF_000699105.1 Pygoscelis adeliae
CGCGGGCCCACCCGGGGTTAACCCCGCGCCCCCGCCCCGGGTGGGAAGCACGGCGGTCGGGGGAGGAGGGGGCTTGGGGACAGGTTTTGCTTCACCTTGGCGGTTAAAGTTTACCCACGTGTGTGAAGTGAAGCGCCAGCGTGATAAATGGGAGCGGGAGAGATCGCTGAGGAGATAGGGGGGATTAATGGTCATTAGTCACTGTTTGCGCGGGGCTTATGCGTGTTGGGGCATCTTATCGTGCCTGTAGATTAAAGATAGGGTCGTACTAATAGGGTATTGTTGATAGATTTTGCGCTGTGTAAGCACCCTATCAAATCGTGGTGTCGAGGAATGTGATGAAGAGCTGCGTGTAATGACTTCAAAAGGGAGACGCATCCCTCTGCTCCGCGGTGGCGTGCCCGGCGCAGTGCTCGTCCCGGATACCGCGGGGGTGTTCATGTGGACCGGAGTAGTCGTGAAGGTGCTCGGGGTTTTGGTTTTTGTTTCTGCGTAAGCTTCCTGTTGCTCTTAGGAGGCCGGGTTTGTCTGCCTGCGGTATTCCTTCCCGTTCTCAGCAACGCCTGCTGTCGCGCATTAGGCTACGGGTAAATGCAGTAAAACCTTGGGTTATAGCTAAGGTTAGTTTGGGCAATAACTTTCCTATCTTAATTGATTTTTATAAGTTTGCTGAGGACCCCTTTGAGTCATTAAAGTTATGGTAGCGTGAGACACCTGGTCAGTAAATGAATGAAGTTTTTGAAAGACTTAAGTACACTGCCTGAAGCTTTAAGTCTTAATTATGTCACCAAATGCAATAACTTATGTCTGTTTCTAGATTATATCATAAATTTAACTATTAAATTTTTGCTCTTAGGTATTAGGTTTGCTTCTTGTGGCTTTGAATGTGGAAAGCTTTGCACCTCTCTTTTAAAAGAAAGTAACTCTAACCCTGTTCACTTTCGACCGTGTCTGTCATGCCATCTTTAATTTGCTTTTCTCTGCGCTGCCTTCTTTATCTAATGGAAGAAACAACTGGAATGGGGAAGAGCCTTTTCACCAATTTGCTCTTTGTAAGTCTTTCATGCCGATCGTCCCCACCGTGGAAAAGTTGACTTCATAGACAATGTACTCTGTAACTCAGTTCTGTACTGGGGTATCTTGAACTCCAAGTTAAGAAAGTTTCGTTGTTTGGTTTGGTGTTCTTGTGTGGTGGTTAAATTCTCTCATCTATTTCTCACATAAATGCTCAATAGAGTAAGATGTAAGGTTTTTTGATTTTTTTTTTTTCTTTTTCTTTTCCCCTCAGGATGGGGATGTTCTCTTTAATCACGTTGATTCCAGCTGAGTTGTTGGACAGGAAAAAAAGAAAAAAAGCCATGAATTTTTATGGAGGTTTTTAATTTTGCCATGTAAGCTAAGTCAGTTACAAAGATAGAGACAAACACCAGAGAATAACTTTGTTCCAACTCTCTTACCAGAGGGGTTTATTTTTCCCCTCAGCTAGAGCGTGATCAAATAGTCAGTCTTGTGCCTAGAACAATAGAGATGCCAGAAACCTTTGGCAGGATGAAGTTTGAGGGCAGATGGCTGCGGTGCAGAAGGAAGGACAGGAGTCATCTACAGCGGTTTCCACACTGAAATCCTTTGAGTTCTACTGACAGCTGATCTGCTTGCAAGTAGATTGATTCTTTCCTCCCTTTTGCCCTGAAGGTTTTCACTTCCCTCACACCCAATACTGAACGGTTTGTGTGGCCACACTCCAAATGGGATGTTAGAAACTTCTACTGAGAGGTGGGAAATAATTGGGGGATGGGGAGGAGGAAAATTTTAATAATAGAAAGGTAAGTGGGTTAGTGTTTGTTAAAACAGTAATTGGTAAGCCACTTAGAATTTAAAACCCCTAATTTTTACCCTGGTGTTGCCTCTGTGCAATCCTGTGAAGTACCTTCTTTCATCTAAGCCTGTGGTTAATAAATGTTGAATAAATTTAAATTTGAATAATCTTGAGCATTGGAATATAGCATCTTTCCTCCCTTATTCTCCCAGTGTAACTTCAATGCTGCTTTGCATAAAGATAAGAATAAAAATTGCTTTAAGGGGTACTTCTCTGGTATCCTTGTTTTCTTGACTATTTACCTGCATTCTGCCCTTTTTCCTCCATTTTGAGGCAGTCTTTCCTTCATAATCCATAGAGTTTTCATCTCTCCATCCCCCAGGAAGCATCATCATCAAATTAATATGTTTGGAAAATAAAAGCTTTCAGTTATCTGGAGAGTAACATGCAGAATGCTTTTGCTGGGAATGAGTGTCAAGGTTCTGGTTTTCCACGTGTGTTCACTGCTCTAGCAATTCTCAAGACTAAATATGTTACTGTTTGATTTTTTTTTTTCTTTTCTGATCCCTCCACAGAAATCTTTATATTTCTACAAGGTGTTTCACTGCATAGCTGATTCCTACCTGCTCAACATGTTTTCCCCCTTTCCTGTCCGTGATATCCCGTGCTAATTACTGTACTTCAAATGGGGTTGGTACCTTTGCTCAAGAGGGCTTTTCATGCTGTATGAAAGCATAGCAGAGGCAGCTCTGACAGCAGCGAGGCAGGCATGGTTTCCAGTGATAGTTCTAGCCAGTGGAGGGCAAAATTGTCTCTTGTATTCCTTCATGGGAGAGTTATCTTCTGACGGTTAATAGTTTAAGGGGTGTCCATGGAGTGTCCCTGAAGTCCTTTCCAGTTGGCTAGCCTACCTATTGGAGTAAATAAATCAGTCATTTCTTTGATACGTTTTGTTTGTTTGTCTCATAAGTTTGTACTTAGAGGGAAGCTTCCCTTCATGAAGTGGTAGAGTATTTCAGGAAATGTTTCTGCTCTTCTTCCATATCTGTCTAATAGTAATAAAATAAGAGAACTTTTAAAAAATATTACACAGTAATTCAAAGGATTATGAAAGTCTTAAGTGCATAATCTGTAAAGCAAATAAGTCACCCAAGAAAACAAAACCCAGGTGTTTTTCACCTACCCTTATTGCATTGTGTGCTGTTGTAAGTAATTTTACTGTGAGAATGTTTAAGAAAGATTGTGTCAGATGCTTACAGTTGAAGCTGGCCACGCTTGCATTGTGTTTGAGGACTTCAAGCTAGAAAAGAAATAACCACGTGGTATGAAATGGATAATTCCTTACTTGTGATGGAATATTCTCCAAGTATCCAGGTGTTTGACTGACTCAAAACCACTTATCCTTGTGAGTACTGATAGTATCTGTGGAGATCAAACTTGTTTTTTTCAGTTTGCATTAGTGTGGTTTTTGTTACCTTTCAACTAGAAAGAGAAACTCTTTCATATAGCTTGGCAACTAATTTGGATACCTGTTTAAAACAGAAGAACAGTCCAGCTGACTTTTGCTCAATACAGTCAGTGTTGGTTGTCAGATGTTTTCTTGCTTCTATGACATGTAGTCCCATACTATTGTCCTGAAGCAGCACAGTATTTTCATTAGCAGGGGTCACCTGTAATGTTCAGGGTACTGAATTTTGGAGGATTACTGTGTACTGTTCATAAGATTTTATTAGAAAACATGGATTTATATGAAGGATACTCCTGAATCTCCTGCCCAAAGTCTACAGGCTAAAGGTTCTGATTGGATCTACAAAGATAGATGGACCATTACAAATATGTCAGAAACTAGTGACACTTAGGTAACAATGTTGTTTAATGTCAAATATTAACGTGATATCCATGCCAAATGATGTTTCATAATTTGCTTTGGAAGTGATGGCCGAAGAGGTCCAACAGGGCATCAAAACCAACCTTGTTTTTGTAAGAAGTAGAGAGAGAGAAAATATTTAGGCATTCAAGACGGAAGTCTGCTGCTGTACTTAAGAATCTGAGAACCTATTTCCTCGCTCTCAAATAATATTATTTTTGGTTTGGCACTTAATTTTCCTAAATAACTAGAAGAGTTTTGTTTCATGATCTTAAACAAGGATTGTGAAATAATGAGACAATATTATGTCTCATTAGGGGATAGCTTTGTCTAATTAATTTAATAATATGCTGGGTCTAGCAAGTCCAGTCACTTGCTCAGCTTCTACAATTTATTATTTTTGCCATCATTGAATGTGTTGTGTGAATAACGGTCACTTGGCTTGGTGTCGTGGTAGCTGTTTCAGATTCTTCAAAATATTTCTCTTTCATAGTGAAGATCAGTGTTGTCAATGTATAAGTTATTGTTGTGAATTTTCTTGTGTTTTTGTGTACTTGAATAGTTAGGAATGAGGCTTTTTGTTGTCAATAGTTGTTAATGTTTTGAGGTTATTAAAGAGTCAGGAAGTTAGTAGGAACTTTGCTCTTTCCAAGCAAACTAAAGGGCACTTAAGAATTTTATATGCTGAGGTCCTGACACATTTTATTTGTGTATTCTGCTATATAATCTCATTCAGTGGTGATAACCTTCCTCAACTTTTCACCTGAGTGCCTCTTCATAAAATTGTAAAGTAAATAGTGAAATAACTAAAGTAGTGACTGAGGTGTATTTTGTCCAATAAATTGTGTAAACAGGGGAAATAAGTGTATTTTCCTGTTAGTGACTAGAAGCTTGACCAAGAGGTGAGAGTAGAGCTACAAAGGAATACTCTTCTTAAGTATCTTGAAAGTTAGAGGTGCATTTAAGGGCAGATAATTTACTAGTATATACCTTCTCTTCATACCTTCTTTAGGATTACCTACGTAGGTCCCGATACTGCTGTTTGACTATAATAGCATGTTTCACACATACGCTGATGCCTCTGGGCCGATTATTGTGTCAGCCTTAAATCAGCGCTGAATTGGTGTGGGTAGAAGGGCATTTTATGTGAAGAAAGAAAATGTCTTAAGAGAACAAATGTTTTGGTCTGCAGACATGGGCCATAAATGGCAGCCAGCTACGTTGGAACTTGCACAGTTGAGACTTGGTACTATGGAAAATCTCAACAGGTGAAAAATAGGAGCAGCTGGGAAGCTGATAATGACTTCAGTTGTCAGTCAGATGTGCAGAGTTCTGTTATTCTGTTGTTTGTATTACATTTTTTTAAAGAGCTAAGTTAATAATCAGGATACTGAAAGACTTAGGCCAGGTACTGGAAGTTACCTTTCCCTGAAGATGATGGTAACCTTTTTTGAAATAAGATGGTGTTGAATTTAATTCTGGATGCCAGAATTTCTTCGTTAGTTGAAACAATGATTTTGTTAGAAAAATGGTGCATTTACCCAGATTTACCCACAAAAATGATAAGATATGGTTCTGGAACATTTTTTAAGAGATACGAGGGTAGGCCTCTCGGACCAGGAATGTATATGTTTTAATTGGTGTTAAAACAACAGCACAAAGTCAGCCAGAGGGAGAGATTGGCAAGTTTTTATTCTCATTTAACTTCCCTTGAGTATCCTTTTCACGTATAAGTAGTAGGGAAGTGTCCTACACTTCAATAAAACAATGAATAGAGGCTTAAGGAAAGTATATTCTATTTCTTTCCATGTCTTTTGAAAATAAAGTTAGGAAACTATTTTTAGTGGGAAAGTGAAGGAGTATATGAAGTTAAATACTGTCAAATATTGAGAACTATTCTAGGGTTCTCTGACATCTGTAGATATTTTCCATGCCTCTCTTGTTCTGAAGCTTAGGAAAGTTTCTGACCAAGACTGATGTGTGTCTGTATATGACTGATTAAAACAAAATAGATAGATTGACAATAATGTGATTTGTGAATGGTGGTAAGCCAGTCTTTTAATTTAGAGCCTACTTGTCGTCTGAGCAGCTGCAGTTAGCAGAGCATTCTGCATCTTCCCCTTCACACCCGTGAACAGAGAAGTCGTTTCTCCTTTGCTGAGGGCAGAACGGTTTATTGAATGGTACATCCTCAAGGTGGCCTTACCAAAAGGAGGCGAACTCTGTGCTGAGAAGGGGAATAGAAAACGTTTTGCCTTCACTTTTTGTAGTGTGAAGTAATGCTAATTGTGTCTTCCAGAAACAGAAACTTGGAAAATTAGGAAGGAGGATCTACTGTTAATCAGCAGTGAATACGCTTGTAGATCTAAATAAAGTATCAGCATGTTTTAAAAGTTTAAAAAGCAGCTTTGCATCTTTGTGAAAACTGCATTTCAGGCCCTCAAGTTTACTCATAGTTGCCTTCAGAACCACTATCCAAAGAACTACGCAGAACTTGAGCACTTTTCCATCTAGCTTTTAGTGAAATGATGTTAACGTGTTGCTGCAGGAGGAGTGAAGGCCCTGGTGGTGTAACTTGGGTGCGCACTTCACCTTCTGATGTAGACGTTTGATACATGGATTTTAATAACAACAATAGCATGGTTTTATGTCATCTTCAACCTAATTTTTAACACATTTGGTTTTTATCTTAAGGGATTTTTTTATATAAACTTGACACAGCTAGTGCATAAAAAGATCAGGTTTTTAATAAAGACATCTTAGGTATTCATCTTCTCAGTCAGACTGCTGACATACATAGAATGCTTGTATTAGCATATATACTTTCACAAAATAGTAAATATGTTGCTAAAGATTTCTTTCTTACTTGGCTTTCAAAGAAATTCCATAACAAATGATTGGATTCCATATCTAAACAAGAGGAGAGTACCTCTGTGGGTTTGCTGACTGGTGGTAGAGGTAAATTCCACAATGTACTCCCATTCACCTCTTATTTTCTGCCACCAGACTTTACACTTTTAGAGGGGCATAGGGCTTTCTGTACTGTCTTAAATGTTATATTCATTTACATTTAAGTAAATCACTGTAAGTTAAATAAATAGAGCACTTAATTTAAATATAACTTACTATAAATTCAGCTTAGACCAAAATGGCTAATTGAATATAATATTATTGAAATGGTATTAATATTTTTTTAATCAGAAAACAAGCATGTTTTCGGGACTGCTGCAGTCCTGAAATACCTATACTTTCTTTGAAGAAATGTGTAGTCAGATACACAAAATTATTCAAGCTGCCCTTTTCTGTTGGCAAGTATTTGCTCAATATGGTGTTGCATTACCTTAAGTCTAATGCTAATATAGTGAATGATTAAAATAATATGAGCACCCCTTACTGTGGATTAAAGATCTTTAAAGCTGACAAGCCTGTGCTGAGCTCTGGATTTAAAATCTTAGACTTAATATTTTATTTTCTTCATCTTGCATAGTGAATTAGCAGTTGGTTAAGCTCAATTTTGGAACAACCTGTCTTCTCAGACGTGCAGTGCAGGGTATAGCGAGGTTCAGTTTCCAACCAATAAAATCTGAAGTCATCTGTGACAGTCATGTGAGAGAACTGTATAGTCTGTATACTTCTGATGTTACTCGGTTTTGTAGTCTTTGTCTTCTGCTCCTTTAACTGTCTTGTACATAAATCAGAATTGTGATTTCTTTAGTACTGTTAAACTGTTTTATGCTAGTATTGCATTAAAACTTGCTTGGTTAGCTTTTTTGTGCATTCTGAAATTTGCATATCCCCAGGCAAGATACTTATTTTACATTCTGGGTTAGTTATATTGCCTCTTATCTAATTGCTTAACTGCCTTTACATTTAAGATTAGACATATAAGGCAGTTCATAGTTTTAAATTCATATACAGAAGAATTTAATTTTACTATTTGCTTCTACAGTAGCGTAATAGACATTAACAGTTTCTCATCTTAGAAATCAGGATATAATATATGGCCAAGGATATAAAGTAGGCCTAAAGGTGTGCATGGGCTGAACTTCCCTTTCTTTCGAAGTAGATAAAGGGGGGAAAGAAGTGGGGTTTTGATAGTGACCAGATGAACATGCTTTAAAGAGTGGCTTGATTTTTCAGTGAACGCTAAAACTCAGGTTTTTTGTAATCCCGGATGTTGCGAGTTGTTGAAGTTGGGAACCTATGGCCTAAATTTGGAGCCACTTAAAATCAGTAGTGCCTTTTGAAACTCTTGATTCTGGTGTTTAAATTAAATTGCATAAAGTGTTTGACTTCATCTTTAGTTGCAAACGTTTATGGATCACTGTGGGTACTCAGCCCATCTGAAAATTGAGATTGTGGTGAACATTTCCTTAAGAGCCAATTAACTGAAAAAAGCTGTATACCTTTGAATTTGCATCTATATTTGCGTCTATAGCTCTGTGTAGGGTGAAAAGCCAATCAAAAATGTGTTTGAGTAGGTATTCTTTTTAGAATCTTCTCGGCTTGTCACTTTTGTAGTGCATTTTGCTAACAGTCAAAAGCAGACTTTTTGACCTAGATACCTCCTGTTGGCCAAATAAGCCCAAGCATAAGCCCAAGATAAGGATAGCAGCCCCCAAATCCAAAAATAGGTTGTGCCTGTATTTGTGGTAAATGCATAATACAGGGTCATAAAATACAGATTTTTGGATCAAATGTTCAGCAATGTCACTACTCTTTTTCTTCTATCAAAACCTCTTGGCACCTGGTGTTAAATTTGGTGCTTGCTCTAGCTTTGTGCTGGGAGGTCACTTGGATGCTAGGCAGGTTCAGAACTGGGTTTTGCAAATTCTGAATGTTTCCCCCCTCACCTCCCACTCACAAAACAACGCTATCAGTGCAACTTCTGGTTTTGGAATATAGCTGATGCCCTAGGTACAGCAGTTGACAGATACTTCACAATCAAAGTGTTTAATGGTAGGAGGTGATAAAGGGGGGGAAAAAAAAAAAAAGTAGTGTGAGGAAACAAGGAGAAAAGAAAACAAGGTAAGGCTAGTAAGAAATTATTTTACTTTTTGCTACCCAAACCAGGAGCTGTCACTGGAGGGGGTAGAGTTTGGGACTATGATGCTGTAGCAGCAGAATGCAGGAGAGAGGATGTATATAACAAAGAGATTTAATGAAAGGGTGTCTGATGTAACTGCGGAAGGGAACTTGCACTGTGCCACTGCCAGTCATAAACATGATTGGCAGGAGGCCCCATGCAAGGAGTAAAATCTCCACCAATGTGGAAAATCATGGTTTCAACGGCAAAAGGAGGTAAAGCTTGGAAGGAATTAGCATATCTCTAGCACTGAGGGGCATCTGGAACTGAATGGCTGGGTTAAATCATTCAGTGATTAATGAGACTCATTGCTTAGGTTATACGGCCCTTGAAAATTAAAAGAAATAATTTAAAGCTAGATGCAAAGCTGAAAGAAGGAACCATTGCTACTGTTCACCTCTTGAATACAGAAGGTGAAAGAAAGTCTTCCCTACCTTTTGATACAAGGAGAAATCTGTTAAGTGCTTGTTGTTAAGTTTAGAAACTAAGAAATTAACTTTTGAACAATTGTTCTGAGGAACATTTTGTGACTTTTAAAATGTGTATGCATCAATCAGAGCCTTGAAATGGGAAGGAGTGTGCAGGATGGAATTTTGCTGCTGGTGAGCACTTTGCTTCTTAAAAAACTTCAGAAAATAATTATTTCTATTTTTCTCTTTCATTTGTGAGTGT
>NW_008825109.1:10051851-10055330 GCF_000699105.1 Pygoscelis adeliae
TGAAACAAGATTAGAGACGTACAGAGTACTTACTTTAACTTTTCTCAAGCATGATTCTGGCAGTTACTGAGCTGAATGGTAATGTAGCTTGGTATCATATCAGGAATAATGTTTGAAATGTTCAAAGGCTGTCATTCCGTAGGAGGATTATAATACTGATATAAATACACTTCTGTTTACTTCCAAGTTTTTAGTGGAGGGAATAGAAAAAACAGTGAAGTGTGTGATCAAGTGTTATTTTTTTTAGACCTGTAAAAAGAAACAAACAGTGGCATCATTTATGATGCTATTGCTTAAAATGATTGACCTTTCTGCAGCAAATTCGTAGGGGTAGAGAATAAAAGGGGGAGCTAGGCCCTTCTAGAATAAGATATCCCTCTGGGACTTATCACTGCAAATACTAAAATAGAATTCAGCTTTAATCTCTACCAGCTAGGGACTGAGGTTCCCTAAACTGCATTGCTGGAAAATCTCTGCTCACATTATTTTTGGCTTCTGGATTGCTGGTTTTCCCACTTGTTTAATGTCTGTCTTGGTTTTCTTTAAATTTTTTTTTTTGGGGGGGGGGTGGTGGTGGTGTGTCTGGCAGAAAGCAAGGAAGTAGGACTTTTAAAACTAAATGGTTGCTTCTTTCCCGTCCATACATTTATGTGGTAGCCATTACCATAATGTGGAATGAGACTATTTAATTTCCTCCCACTCACCCCCCCAATACTCCGTGTCAGATGGGGATTTTTTTTTTCCCCTGCCTTTGCTGGGACAGCCAAGCTAGGAAGTTTGGCAGATTTAGGTTGACCCAGTGCTTTAACGTTGTGACCAGAAGGAATGAATGTTATTTATATGGGCAGCTTTTGTGTGTTTTTTTTTTTCTCTGACTATAAGGATTATTGATACTGTGAACATTTGATTTTTGACTGTAACTATGATTTTGTGTGTGGGGAAAATTATTACTTAAATGTCAATGAAGTAAATTGTTGTTATTCAAAAAAAAATTGGCTTAATGTCTGCACTCAGATTATCGTGTCTTCAGGATTGATACTCCTGTCTTTGACAGGAAGTTACATCTTATTTTACATCAATTTAGAGAAAGACAGTTACATTTTGTTTGCCTCTTACCTTATTGCAGGAAGGAAAGCAACAACCTCACAGCTAAAAATTCATGGTGACCTACAGTCCAGTAATAATTAGAATTAAACAGAGTTAGTCATTTAACTTGGTCATTTCATTGCAACTCCTGTAGGCTTGCAGCTGATAACTTTGAATCTCATAAAATGAAATTTCATTTTACTCACCTTACGCAGGTCAAGTGAAAAGCCACATCAAGTTAATGAATCCTTTTCTTTGCAATGAACTGAATGTGGCATTTGTTTTTGTTCTAGCAGTCATGAAATCACAGGGTGTTGGCGACAAGTCCATTATTGGCTCTGTGCACTGTGTTTCTGAGGGCTTTTACTCCACCCAACGCGTTATGTGTGCAGACTGTAACGTACTTGTTAAAACTTGTTTTAAAATGAGGATTCCTTTTTTTAAAAGCAGTAATAAAGAGGGAAATAAAAATAGTAAATAGCTCCCTGTTCTGTATTAGTGTAAATGAAAGAAACAGCAACTCATTCCTTTTGTGGCCTGAGGAAGAAAAATAAAACTTGGATGAATTCTCAGCCCCTTAAAGTCAAAGGAAGTTTAACTACTGATTTCAATTTTTTATCTTGTCTTGCAAAGGCTGAAGTTGTGTGTCACTTTTCCACTATATGATATTACATAGAAAAGCTTAATAGTGGGGGAAAAAGAGATGATTATTAATGTCACTTCTAAACTTAAAGTGAGGAAAGTTTCAAGATCAAATTCTGCAATTTAGGAGCTGTTTTTGTCATTGATTTCAATGTTGGATTGATTGCATGTTGTGTTGGTGCTGTTGGTGTCTTTCCTGTGGTAGTTGGTCATTCCCCTGCTTCCTCAGCACCCAAACTGGTTTTGTTTTAGCTTCTCATTTTTATCTGCTTTGTTTGATTTTGTTTGTTTGCGTGGCTAATAGCTTTCTCAAAGCATTTTTGGCTTTGAATTTTCCTGTGCTGTATAATATCCTTTTTTTCTGTGGTGCTTAGCCAGGATTGTGAGAGAAGTATAATACATAAATCTAGGAGTTTGTTTTACATAGTTCTGATTTTTTTTTTTTAGATGGCAAAAATACTCAACTATTGCTGTTGCTCACGGTTGAAAATGAATACAGTCTGGTTCCTACTAGCCCAATATTTGAAGGGAGCCATAATATATTATGAACGAAGTGTTAAGCACAGATCACTTTTTTTAAAGAAAGAATGGTGCCAGCCATTTAAAATGATAACAAACTCATCAGCTTTTAGAACATGCTATTTCCAAATCTCTGCTTAATTTCTTCCCTCCCCTCCAAGTTTTAAATTACAGAAAAAATAAAGCAGACTTTCCTCTGTGACTAGTCTTTTTTCCTAAAAGTACCAGGTGTCTGATCAATAGCATGTGCTGGGAAGCATGAATTTGATCTCTGAGGAGACTTTAAATACACTTATTTTCAACTTTCATGAGCTACAAGTTGTATGTCTTGTTTTGTTTTCCTTTTCAACTGGGCAATTCTAGGTAGAGTTTTGTTATTTTGCTACTGATTTAAGACACAGATATGTACATATTTTTCTTCAGGCTTTTAAGGGCTCAAGTTTAAGTGGTAGATCATTATTCTACGCATCAAAAGTGAAGGGTGATTAACTCTGTCTGGGTGCATGCAGTGTAATTTTAGAGGCTACAAATGTTGTTACAAGTCAGGTTAAGGTTTAAAGGTGAAAGTTTGGCTGAATGAGTTTTACAGCTTTAAGTTAATGTACGCAAACAAAGAAACTCTTGTTTTCTACCCATTTATGTCTAGTGAGCAAGTACCTTATGTGGTACAGAAAAGAAAATGTGAAGATTGTGCAGTTTGCCATAAAGTTCAAACTACATACTTTTAATTTCAGTTCAGAAGTTCCATTAAATAAACTGAATCTAACGCAACTTTTATTTAGGCTGTTCATCTTCTAAATGTAAAGTGAAAGGATAATGGCTTTAAACTAAGTGATAATGATAAACTAAATGATAATGGCTTTAAACTATTATAGCTTAACTCTTAACATTAATGTGTTTTTGTAGATTTGCTCATATGCCACTAAATAATTTGAAGAACCTGTTGAGATGAAACCCTGATAAAACTCCCCTAGTGTGTTTAAGTTTTCCTTCTAGATAGTTCTAAAGTTGCATTGGTAACTTGGCTTTTCACTCAATTCTCTGACGTACCGTATTCCCAAAAATTTAAGTTCAACAGTATGTGGGAAGAGAATGGGTGTTTTTTGAGTGACAGGGAAGTTATGCAGAAAGGCTGGAATTTCTTTTAAAGATATCAGCCTGATTCATTATGTTGAAATTGTAAGTAATGAGACAGGTAGGACCTGTCCTTGTCCCCTGTGTGCCTCCCCCCC
>NW_008825109.1:10055405-10079995 GCF_000699105.1 Pygoscelis adeliae
AAGCTTTTTTTAATTTCTGTGATCTATTCCATTTACATCAGATAAAAGCTAAATGGTGTGGGCTTTTATAGGGCTGTATACTAGTGCAAGAAGCTGTTCAGCTGCATCTGAAGAAGTGATTCAGTCTGATAGCAATTCTGATTGCAAAAGCCAGGGCGTATAAATGGAATAAAACAAAATGGAAGTGACTAACAGGAATAAAAATAAACAGCTTTTGGTCTCGGTAAATGATACCTTTAAAGCACAGCAGCCTTGTCGAACATAATTAAAGTTGTGAGAACTGGGGTAGGGTGAGTGGGCTCTATTCTCTGAGGTCATGATGGAAATAGAGAGGTCAGGGTTTTGCACTTAGTCTTATGTAAACAATGTCGTGCCCTGGTAAGTATAAGAATTGATTTAACAAGGTTAAGCTTAAAAAACGAAAACCAAACCCCCCAAAACCCCACCCAAAACAAAGGTGCACTCATTTGATATCAAAATTGGAGTGCAGCCTCTATATCCTCATTTAACCAGTTAATGGGGAAAAGTGAAGAGAGAAAAAAGTACAGGCTTCTATTTATGCTTGCTTGGGGATGCCCTTTGCTACTGAGTGATTCTGTGGTGTTGGACTTTGTACAATAACATCTCTGTAGCTTTCTCAGAGCCCATTCCTTAAAATCTGCAGGTAGGCAGTTGTTTGTTTTTGCCTCCAGTTCAAAATGAGACTTCTTAGAACTTTTTCTAGTTACGTCTGTTGAATATTATTTTCTTTTGCTGCCGAGCTCATATGGTTATCCTTCTTGCACTCTTGAATGGTGCTGTATATCTCCCCAAGTATATTAAATCTTTATTTGGTTCCAGTGGTTGTGGGGTTTGGTTGGCTTTTTTTCCCCTTCATTAGTGGTTTGGATTATGTATTCAGACCTACATTTATGCATGGTAGAAAAGAAATTCAAGGGTGTGGAGGTATCCTAACAGTTCTCTGTTCTGAATTACACAAGTTTTCTTTCTTTCTCCCTGCCTCATCTCTGACTCTCTTTGTGTCGAGCCTCCTTTCATTACGGTACATCGCCAGTCAGAAGGAACCACTAGCTCCAGACAGAACACGTCCCTGACTGTTAAAAGAAGGATGGCTGGCAAAACCAATAAGAATTCAATTAAAAACGGAGTTCTGTAACTTAGTCTGGCAAGCACAGGCACCGCTCCTTCCCAGAAGTTTCAAGGGCAATTGCTCAGGCTTTCACACGCTTTGTCTAGTCATCCACCAGCTGTGAGCTGGCCAGAGCTGACCAGTTAGAAATTGCTGGTTGTATAAGCTGTCATTTTGTTATCACTGCAGTGTAAGGAGGGCTGCAGGTCCTGGGAGAAGAGGAAGACTGGTGTTCAGCGTAACGATTAAGTATGCGGAAGAAACATACTGCAGTTCCTGGCTCCGGCTGTCTTTAGGCAGCTCTTCATTGGTGTGAAATGTTGCTTTAATGTAGGTCAGCTTTAACTGCTGTAAAGGAGTGTAGTTCTCGTGAAGTCAATGAGCCGGTGTTAATTTACTTCACTTGAGAATCTGCCCAAGTAGATGAGCAACTGGCAAACTCAAAGGCAAGTGCTTATCCCACAAGAAAAGTTCAAATCAGTTAGGTGTCTTGTATTTTTTTTTTCTTCTTCTCCCTGTCTTCTGAGGAAGAAGTTAACCTTCCTACATCCTGGTTGTGTTTATTGCAAATAGAATTTTTATTCACAAATGAAAAGTTTGTAAACTGTTGCTGTTTTGTGAATAAAGGGTTAACAGGTACTTCAGCTTCTCATTCGAGATCCTCTCTTTACTAATAAAATGAATGGGTGATCTGAACTTAGTTGCAGAGTAGGCGAGATCACAAAACTGTCAGTCATCATTCAGCATGACTGACATAATTAGCAGCTTCTAGGTGGAAGAGACTGAAGATCGTTTTTAGTGGAGACTGCTAATGCTTGCCCTGCCCCATTCAGAGAACAGAGGCATCACATATCTCAGGGTTTTTGATATGTCTAGTGAAAATGAAATAAACACTGTGTTTTGCCCCGAACAGCTTACTTTGCTGTGTTATAGTTGGTGTTTACCTGACACACTCACACAGCAGAAGGAACAGGATATAGACTAGTTACGCCCTTGGTGAGGCTCATGAGGATGCATGCTTTGTCCATTCAGAGAATCAAAGACAGACTTGGATCAGCCTGGTCCCTATAGATGCAAATGTGTGTTACAGAGGACTGCAAGAGTGGTAACGCTTTAAAACTTTCAGTCCTTCAAAAACTAGTAGTCTTACAGGTCGACTGAAAATTGTGGCCCTTTTAGCAAGCTAGATGACAAAGCTAGTGAATTCAAAGACCACCAGAGTAACTAAGCCATTAGAGTCTCCTAATACAATGTTATCAAGTAATGCTGTTTGTAAGCCTCAGAGAGGAGTGCTTTTAGTACTGGACTATGTACTACTTAAAAAGGATGTGCAAATAAGAGAAAAACTTAAATTGGAAGAGTGTGCAGTAAATGAGGAAGGAAAATGCCAACTGAGTCTCTCTTCTTCCCTCCCATCCCTCCCCCTCCTTTAACAATTCAGTGCTACCCAGAGACTCTGAGACTAGACCCTTCTAAGTGATGGGATAATTTCGTTATCTAGAGTTAATGTTGTTCTAAGTGTTTGCAAGACTGGAGAAATTTATTTTGTTCGGCTTGAATTGCAACGCTTTACTGCCTGGTGCTTTGTTTCCTCCTGTGAGTGGATGTATTGAAGTTTCTTATGTGAGTTGTTGTGCATAGCAATGACTCTGCGTTTATACTAGGTGTAACTATGTATAATGTTTATACTCTTTAATGTGTATTTCCTATATTTGTGATCAAATCGCTACGGGAATAAAGTGATATTTCACTTTTTAAACATTAAAAAGTAATCAGGGAAGAACAAATGCAGTAAGCCAAAGAATTACTGTATGCAGAATGCTGCCCCTTGTCTCAGACCAAGGGTATGTGGACCTCTGTTCTTTCCCCCAGTCACGGTAATTTCAAATTAAATGTTTAGCCTGGAATGTGTTCTGGATGTTTCCAAATGGTATCAAGTATCATCACATTTTTTTTGGTGGCTGGTTGACAGTCCTAGGCTGAAGGCATGGTTGCATCCTGGTTGACTGTGTAAGACTAGTTGCCATTTCTAGCTGGGACTCACAAGAGGATCTTTGAATCATCAGACGTTTCACCTGCCAGTTGTATGACTTCAGGGGTTGTAAAGGAAGACATAGCCAAATACAAAGACAGATTCCTCAATATTTCTCTTTACCAGATCTGTAGCGTGCTTTGTACGTGTAAGAAAACTGAGGATCATATGTGGTTTTGATTTAGGGTAACCTAAGCATGGTGTTTCTCCCCTTAAATTCTCAAGGGTTGCACACAGAGATAAGTCTGGTCTCTATCACATTTGTCTGTGATGAGCAGGCATACTCCAGCACAGGTAGCTATTTTGTTCGCATCGCCTTCACAGCATGGGAATGCTCTTGCCTTCTGTACGTCAACTGGACAGCGGCAGTGGTGGTCTGAAGGTCTGCCCTGAGCTGCGTGCCTGCTGATTAGGAAGTCATTTTCTAGGTCCAGGTCAGTGGGGATTGGAAGGTGCTTGTATGTCAGCAGTTTGAGAAGCAGTGTTTAACACAGCAAGCATGAATAGTTAAGGGTGATGAAGATGGAGGGTTAGAGACCTATAGGTCCTCAGCGACATGTGATCTCTGCTAATTATTGAGAAGCAAGCCTTGTATGCAGGACTTCCCCAGCAGTTCGTTCCTTCCTGAGTGGAGATTCCCTAGCCTTGATAGTGTTGTGGGAGAATGCAACAGAAAATGTCTTGGCTTGACCTGGTTGGTTGTGTGATTGCTCTGTCATTTAATGCTTTGCTTAGTTTTTTTCTTTTTTTTTAAAACAGTCTATCCAGACGTCTTGCTTGCCCTGCCCTGTTCATAGGGATTTATTTTAATTACAGCTTGAGTTAACTTTTCTTTGAACATGTTAAGGTATGTCTCTAAAATACATATGGTGGTTTGTTTTTTTTTAAGTCAGATATTATATAATGTATCTGGTATGTTTTGGAATGTGCGTAGTTCCCTGGCAACTGTTAAGCAAAATTATGCCTTTACGTATATTGTAGTGTAGGAAATTATTATTTTACTCTTAAGTTACATACTGAGTTAATTTTTTTTTTAATATGAAGTAATACCCTTGGGGATAAAGTAGGATCAAACCCCATTTCTACTTAAGAAGTCAGGTTAAATATTGTCAGTGTTAATACTGCAATTTTGCTAATATTTGTACCTTGCAGTCTGAGGAGTAATACCTAATTTCAGGGCAGGTGACAGGCAGGACTCTTTCCTCCTAAACTTTGTTTCCTATGTCATTACAGACCAAGTCAGAGTAGTAGAGGCCTATTTGTATCTGGGGGTGAATTAAACTAAAGGAAACAATGTTTCCACAATTTGGTTGTGAAAAGTGTCAGAAGGTGTGCTAGTGTGCACGCCTGGAAGATTGCTTGTAAAGCTTCTCAGTTTTTGTGGAGATGGCTCTGTTCCAGAGATTAATATATCTGGCTTGTAAGCATATAGACTTAAAAATATTAAATAAGTGAGCAAAAATTCTGGGAGAAATATGAAAAGTAAATTGGAGTTTCTTTCTGAATTGGAACCTGACTAGGGGATCAAAAGCTTTCAGTAGCTTCTTTTGGAAACTGTACATTTCAACAGCCATTCAGTTCATGTATTCACCATTTATTGTTAGTGTATTAATGTGCAGGATATCAGCAGGTCTGTAATGTAAGGATTCTGTATGTTTTAATTAGCTGGAATCTAGAAAGATTAAACAAGCAGGATTTTTCTTCACTTTTGTTTCACACTGACTGAGCAAAGATGCTTTTATGGGCTCTTTTTGTTTGACCTAGTGTAAATGGCCACCTGTCTATGCAATGGCATAGTCTAACTTCAGGTTGGTTTTGTGTTGTTTTTTGTGGCTGTGGTTTTTTTTGTGTGTGTGTTTTTTTTTTTTAAATGGGATTAAGAAATCATTAATTAGGACTCCATGAAAGCCACAGAAGAGGATCACAGCACCCAACCATCAGAAGCAATAGCAGTCTGGGATGTATTCAGCAGTTGAGCTAATTAATGCCTCTGCATTAGGCTGTTGATACATTGGCCAGCTTTAATTATGTGCATTCAATAAAAAGTAGATGCTACTCAAGCTGTATTTGTTTTTTAAGGAAATATTTCTAGCATGAAGAAAATTGATAGAGAGTCTGAAGAACAAGATTTACTAAAATAGCTACATATTGGCTTTTGAAATCATATTTTACCTTTTTGGGTGCAGTCTTGGACCAAGACTGCATTCAACAACATGAAGAGAAAATTACAGAGCATATCCGATATTATCTTGTCATCGTAAGGAAGTGGTTTTTGTCTCACAGTTGAAGTAATGTTGTGTTTGGGATAAATGTTTTCTATATCCTTTAACGATTAAGCACTAGTTTCGTTTATTGTTTTTGTGTGTATATGTACATTTGAACCTGTGACTCAGTGTAAAAAAAAAAAAAAAAAAAGAAAAAAATTTCTTTATCCTCACTGCATTTATCTCCTTTCATAGATTATTGAGAAGTATTGGATATTCACTTCACTTAATCTTCCCTGCTGGTGTGTATTATATGGAACTCTACTGACATTTGCTTGTTAAAATGTTCCAAGTACTCTTCCCGTTATAAGGTTCAGTTACTTCAAGGTGTAGTTGGGAGTGAGTTGGATTTGTTTGTCCATGATAGGAGTGCTAGCATGACATTAGGTTTACAATAGGTGGAACTATTACTAACAACAAAAAATATTGCTTATTTTTTGTGTATCAGCTTTTGTTACTACCTTATTATTTTGGAATTGTACAGGAAGTGTCACACCTGCTTGAAATGTGTTAGTATTAATCATATAACTTTTAGTATAATATTTGTGTTTGAAGTCTAGAACATTACACATTTTCTTAACATAATTTAAAAAAAAAAGCATTTTTCAATTTTAGGAGCAGCAGGAAGAGAATTCTCTGGATTATATTTAGCAACATTTTTCCTCTCACTGGATTAAGATATCCTCACCACAGTGATAAAATCTCAACTATTTGGTTATATTTTTTTCATCTTACTTTTTTCACTTTGAACAGTCTTAAGGAGTAAACCTTGTAAGCAGAGATTATATTAGTTTCTAAAGATAAGCTCTTTCTCTCCTTCATTGCTTTCTAGGAAATGAAAACAATTTGTCATGGGACTAAACTTCAAAGTTAAGTCTGTAAATTTTGATAAATAAAATCATGCAAAAATCATTAAGTACTCGTTAGAACAATCAAGTCAGAGGCTCCATATGGCAAGTGGTTTTGGTGCACTCATGTTTCAGTAAGTGTCAGAGTTGAGAGAGAACTGGATTTGGGAATAGTAATATGACTAGTATAACATGGGTTTTCAACTCCAACAAAATTCAGGGTAGATAGCTGAAGGATAGTATTTTGTATTTATAGTATTTTGAACACGTATATAAATAGCCAGTTATTGCTTGATTGTCAATTTCAAGTCCTTCATAAGTTTTAGCTTTCTCTGTATTGTATTGTTTTTTATCATTGATTTTTTTTTTCTACTTGAATACAGATGCTCATGACTATGTCTTGGACAGCTTTCTTCACTTACATTGTCTTTTCTTTTCTCCGAAATCTTTTTGTACAAAGGAAATAAATTCTACTGAATTATTTTGGTGTATCCTGAACATAAACATACTGCTCTTAATACACTTAAGTAGCAGAGTTTACTAGATAATAAGGAATATTTCTTAAAGAAAATATGTAATTATGTTGCTTAATACTTTGGTGTAATTCTGTTCTAGTTACGGAATACTGAATTATTATTTATTGGATCATGAAATCCCCAAATCATAGACAATTCATGGTTGTAAGTAAGGTAAAAGTGTCTGTTTCTTCCTTCCAAAAATCTTTGTCTTGCTCCAAATTCCTCCTGAGATAGATGAAAGTATTAACTCGTTCTTCCAGATCAGACTGTCATATTTTATATTCAGGATACCTAGTTACTTAGTTTGAAATAGATTCATCCTTGCATAACATATGAATATTAGTCTGTTGTGATCCCCACCCCCCTCTCACCCCCCAGCACATTCATCCTTCTTGTGAATAGCCAATAGTTTTGACAATTTTCAGCAACTCCTTTTAGACAGGCCTTTAATCCTCTACTACTGCCTGTCTCCATCATTACAAATACAAGTTTAGGCATGCTGGAGGAGAGGGAAATGTTCTCTGAGACCATATTAATCCTTAAACAAAAAATGAAGTGTTCTAGAGTGTCATTAAAATAAGGAAGCTTATATATAATTAGGAAAAAAAAAGTATAATCTTTTTCAAGTGTGTATTTTAAATACCTTGTTATAATTTGAGAAGCTTCAGAGAGGAAAACGCTGTTTATAAAATGTATCTTCTGTTCCATTAGAATAGAAAATGCCATTTAAAAATATGTATAATGAAAAGCAATTCATTTCCCCTCCCATCCACATTTCTTAAGAATTTTTGTTTGATTCCTTCTACATCTGTTGTTTGAGACACTGGTTGGAACATTGCTATGGTAATGCTACAGTTTCCTTAGGAAATGCCACTCTTCCCCCTGCATTCACACCCTCTTATCTCTCTACCTTGCTTGAGTCTGCTGTGTGAACACAAGGCCACAGTGCCCCTCCTCCTTCTCTTTCCGTAAAAGAAATGCTGGTCCACAGCATAACACTCTGAGTGAATTTAAATTTTACATAACATACTGGTTACAGAGCAGTATTGCCCTAGCCTTTTGTATAAACAGCATGAAATGCCAAGAGCTGCCTTTTTCTTGTCTGCCAGGTTGTGGTACTACAGTAGAAAGCATTTTATTTTTGATGTAAAGTTAATTGACTCCAAGAAAAAGTCTGGAATTAAGTTTCATAAGATGAATGATGAAAATCAGTGTAGTATTTTACAAATTGTTTATAGCGCTAGTCTTAAATACCGTATGACAAGTGGTTTCCACCTTTTTCGGATTAAGATACTACGTAAATGCAAAAAAAAATCTTGTACATTACTGTATATACACACACCATTAAAATGGAATTCAATGGAAAATACTGTAAAGATGATGATGGTTCCATCATATCAAACTATGAACCTCTTAAAACAGCCTGACGTGGGATGGTAGTGGCTTGCAGCTTACAGTTTAGGATCCATCTTCAAGGAGAGACCAAAGGTGGGCTTCTTTTCTAAAGACAGATAGTAGTGGAAAGGACTTTTGGAGCTTTGTCATTGATATTTTGCATATTGCATGTTCTTCATATATATGTATTGTTTAGTCAGAGTTAGTTCTTGTAAGCAGGCTAAGGTCTCACCGACTTCCTTAATCTGAACATGGCTGCGTACTTGCATCCAGGAGCTGTTGCCTGTCTTCAAGTGCGTCCTATGGATTCTTTCAGAAATGCTTTCCCTTCTAGCACAGTAACAAAGAGAGGGAAACAGTTCTTGAAGATACATTTGCCATGCCAGTGGAGGCGTACTTGTAACCAATGAATCTTTTATCATTAACACAGCGACTGTATGACTCAGATTTTGTGCTAGGCAGGTGAAATGCTTCGTAGTGGGTAATTAAATTACAATTCATGTGCTCTTAGATCTTGACCATTTTCCAAGGAGTTTTCCCACCGTATGCATTACCTGTGATAAGACCAACCTTGTCTTTGACTTATGTATTCTTTTTTACGTGGGTAACAACCAAGATTATTGGAACTACATGTCTGTCTTCTCTGAGGACAGATGTTCTGTGTTAAACATCTGCCTCCACCTTAAAAAAACAGGATTCAACTATTGCTTCTTGCAGTTACATTTCTTATTGGAGAAATAAAATAGAGCAGTGGGATAGACTCTGACTTTCTGAATGTTCTAAATATTTCTGAGAATTAAAAGTGAATCTTTGAGCTCCTTGCCACCAGAAGTGCTGTTTAACATTATTGCTACAGCTTACTTTAATCAGTCAACCAACAATGAGGAAGAGAGTAATCCTATAGGAATATGTCTTTTTAAAATATATTTTATTTCTAATAGAGTGGTATTATTTTACATATACTTGTTGAACTCAGCCAGATGCATGCCGTTTAATAGCTAATGCATAATTCTGCATAAACACAAAGTTGACTTTGTTCCTAATGCATTTAGCTATTCTATCAAATTCTAGATATCTTTAACCTGTCAGGTCCTATGAAAATACATTATGTTACAACGGTAATATTTTAATTCCAAAATCTGGTTTTTATTTTTGGTGGTTTGTTTTTTTTTTTTTTTTTCCCCTGCAAGACTGCCTTTCAGTAGAAGCTAACCAAGTTGGTTTCAGGGTTTGCAAAGGATTCTAAAGTTCATGTGTTTTTGTTTAAGAATGCCTTAAGAATGCCTCATTTCTATCAAACATTTCTGGAATGTAAATTCATAGAATTAAACCAGATACATTTAAAAGTAAAGCATTTAAGAATTAAGATTTGATTACTTAAAATGTTAGATCACATTAGTAGGAAGTAGAGACCCTGCAATAGGGGAAGGAGGAGGATGAGCAACCATGACTTCCAATTTTAGAGGGTATATCAGTGAGAAAACAGCACTACATGTTGTCAGTTCTGACAAGAAAGCAAAAGCAAAGATGCAGAAGGACTTTGACAGAAAAGCCTTTAGGTCTGAGCTTTTCACCTGTTAAGGCCAGCTGTGCCACGTGGGGTTTTAGTTTAAGTTCACTTCTACAGTCTATAAAACAGAAAACTTTGCAGGAACTGCAAACTCTCAGACATTAACAGTAGCTAATTTTACATGATATGTGGGAAAAAGTGTCATGTATTGGAAAGTTGAATTAACTTCTTAATGTACTTCTCTTGTGTTTATATCGAGCTTTTGAGTGGCATTTTACAAACCCCATCGCCATACCGCTGCTGCCAAAGTGACTAATAGACAGATCTATTGACACCATCTGTCTCAGGAATCCACAGCCGCTCTTTCGAAGTCTGGATTAGTTTTCAATAGAAAAGCATTCTTTATAGGAGGAATTATTTCTGTGTTCCTCTTTTCTTTCTATTCTGCTTGCTCTCCCTTCCTAAGGATCCTCAGTGGTGATTCATACTGGAATTTCCCACAACTTCCTTTTGCACATCCAATAAATTTCTCTGTTGACTCTCCAGTATTATATGATATGTTGGCATGTTTTATCACAGTATAGAAGCTGTAGGGCAAACTGGACAGAAATAAAACATCAGTAGCTCATTTTGCAGATAATTCTCTTAAACTGTTTTGGTTTTTTGGAAACTATTTGGTGTACATAGGTAATGCTTTTAGAAATGAACTGATGGTTAATTAACCAGATTTAATAGTGTGTCTTCTGACATACTTCTGTTTGGTGATAGAAATACTTATTTCTGCAAGGTGGAGTCAAATTGTACTTAAAATTTTTAAAGAAACGTATATTCTTCTAGTTGAATAGTATGAGGGTGTTTGGGAGGAGTAAAGCATGCATAGGTTGATATGCAGTGTTCCAGTAGTAACTAATGTTGCACAGTCATGCCACTTGTGGTTGGCAGAAGCAGCATGATGCTCTAAGCAAATTATGTTGCTAATGCTGATGATTAAGGGATAATGATATACATTTATATTAAAATGTAGACTTCTGTAAAGAAGACCTCTGAAGCATGGTGGAGCTTTAGCTTGTAGCTCACTGAGCTATTCACCAGTATCTATGAAGTGAAAATAGGAAGGTCAGTCTCCAGAGCAATAGTGATTGCTTGTGCTTGCTGAAAGTTCTAGCAAGTCAAAGCAAAAGTTGTAGTTTGTAAATGAGGACCTAGTCAAGAGAGGAGAATAGCTTTATCATGAGTTATTCTGAGGAGTTTCATTAAAAAAAAAAAAAAAGCTAGGTGAAAATCCAAGTTGGGCCAACTGTGAGCAGTGGCAGTGAGCTGATGGTGCCATTGCGAGGACTAGAGATTCTGGGAAGGAGAGCTGACTTCTCTCAGATAGTGACTTAAGGTTAGTTTTTCATAATGAACCAGTTTCTTCTGTTCAGCTGATCCGTGTTTCTTACTTTTGTAATGTTTAACTTGGGTTAATGTTAAACAATCTGAGTCTTTTAAGTTATAAAGGCAATACTAATGTTGTAGGTACTTTCTCAATTGAACTGAGCCACCTGACCCATGTAATTTAATGGTATTTAGAAATCTTAAGTTCATCTGCTTACATGTTCTGCAAGACTGTAATTTTATGTTAACAAAAAAATTCAAGTATAAGAAGAATTTAGTAGTGCTGTACTCAACTCTACTCGACAAGTATGTTCTAACCATATGTCATTTGCAGTAAATGGTTTGAAAATACCTGCCATTTGTGTCCATTGAGTTTCTTCAGGCATCACAGAGAAAGAACCAACCTATAAATCCTTTTTAGGTTTCCTGCACTGGTCTTCCTCGTGATGATGTTGTAATATGCTGAGATTCTTGTTCTCCTGTCCCAGAGTATTGGTTGACCTGCTATTTCTGTAGGAGTTAATGGGATTCCTTCTTTTCTTGCTAGATTTGAAGGGTGGGAGGAAGTTACTGTATTCTGCTAAATTTACTCATTTATGGCACTAAAATTAGCTATTGGTCACAGTGATGGGAGCAATATGAAGACATAATTGATGCCTTCATAATATAATCTTTCAGCTTTTCCACTTGTTTGTATAAACAGACAATTTATTTCGGACATCTGTTCGAAAAATGTATGGGCTACACCTCTCAGGCACTGCTTTTGGTTCTGCAGACCTGGGCGGGTCCTGTAATAGTTATGTTGGGAGCATTTTGTGGGAGACAGGAAAAATCGTTTGGGTTTTTTTGGGGTTTTTTTTTTGGAAAACATGAAGATTTGGTGTAATGAACAAAAATCTATTTCTCAGGTAACTTACAAATCTGTAGCATAATGGAGCTGATGTGTCGTGGGGGAAAAAATCTGGTTTTGGTTTATAGAAAGGTTGTTTTTACTGTTAGTCTCGCATCCAGTTGTTCAGAAGTAGTTACAAAAATATTTCGACTTTTTAAAAATGGCTTTGAGGTATTCAGTCATCACTTCTGCTGAGACCTTATCCCAAGCAAAAGTGATCCAACAGTGGCTGCATCAAAGATACTGAAAAGCCTACAACCTCAAACTCTTCCTAAAAAGGAAAGGAATGTTTGACAATTTAATAAATTAAATCAGAAGTGTAGTAATAAGTAACATTACCTTCAACATCACACTGTATTTCTTTGGATGCAGAACTTTTAAACTTTGTTTAAAATATAACTTAGAATTCTGTCAGTATTATATAGATTTTTATAAAATAAGCATAGTAATTTCTCAAGTTCAACGACATTTTCTTTCATGCTTTTTTATTCATTTATTTCTCCTTCATGAAATGGTGTCTTCAACATACCTTCATATGCAAGACAGAAAACTGTCATCTATATACAGCGATTTGTTGACCTTAATAGAAAAGGAGGAGGTACAAATAATATATTAGGTTTTTTTTTAAAGGATTCCCTGATGTGAATATGTAGCTGTTCTTTTTTAGCTGTGTGAAGAAATCTTTCATCTTGAGAATAGTACCTTGTTTTGTAAAATTATAATGCCATCCTATCATACTTTGATTGATAGCTCAACTTAAAAACATATTTACTTGGAGGAAATGGGCAAGCCAGCTTTACTGTTTTGACTAAGTTATGTTTAATTTTAATAATGTTTATCTTTAATGATTTATAGAATTGTTAAGTTGTGTGGATTAATATTTGAGTCAGAGTAGTTTCTAATAGTGTATGGCTTTTCTACATTGGAAGCAATGCACTATTTACCACTACAGTTTTGTCTACCCCCCCAGATTTTTTTCACCAGTAGTTATTAATCGAGTTCTGTCTCAGTGGAGAGCCAGCGTGCTTAGAGTGAATGGTAGGTATTGATAAGGAAGAGAGTCTTTGTAATGCTTCGTAATGGGGGGGGGGGGAAGGAAGATTGTACATTAGTGAAGGAGAGCAGGTACATTGTTGCATGAAGCAGGAGAGGGGACTACAATGAGCAATACTAATAAGCATGCAAGACTTTAGGCACTTGCATTCACAGCAGTGTTTTATGGAGACGGCCTCTTCACCATTATTTATCTTTTTACTTCCTATCTCCTGCTAATTCATTCTTGTCATTGTGAGAGCTTTTAACATAAAAGTAACGATTTTTAATAATTCATTCTGGGCTTTATGACAGCATTAACAGGAAAAAGGGGATTTTTTTCCTCCTGAAATATACCAAGAAAGGCTTTCATCAAGGTCAGGGATGATCTTTACCGTGGCTTGATTCTGCATGTTTATATGAGTATTCCTTTTGCAATTAATCATTGAGGATATTTACTTAAACTAGGATGAAAGACATTTTTGGGATCTGTTGTTTTACTTCAGAACAGTGATTAAGTTTGTGTTTTGTTTAGAGTTATATTTATGATGGTATATGAGAGACACTATAGTCTGTATTGGCCCATCAAACTGACTTCTCATGGAAGAAAATAATCTAGTTAAGGAGTGTAATTAAGTGAGGCTGAAGAACTGTGATTCTGTAATTCTGTTTTTTTTGTTGGGTTTTTGTTTGTTTTTTGTTAAAGGTGAAATTTCAAAGAATTATAAGCTGATATTTTATCAAGGTCAAGGAAAGAGATCTTTTGTGTTTACTAAATGAGGAATACAAAACTGTACTTCATATCACAGTTTCCTTTAGTCAGTCTTGCTTAAAGATGGGTACTATCGGGCTGTAAGAAGGATGGGATGAGATGCTAGAGATACACTATTTACTTAAATATGCATGCAGCACACTAAATGTACTTAAATACGCATGCAGCACACTCAATGTACAGCCTCCTGTTTAATCGTTTGCTTTATTGCTTCTAGTCATCATCGCATAGTATTACTTTCTCAGAGCTCGATCAGTGAAACCAGTATGAATGTTGGTAAATGCTTTCTGAGGTAACCCATCTGATTTGGCATGTATGTAGGCACACTCTAATAGGGGAAGAGTTCTACGGTCAAGTGATCTAAAGTAAAAAACAAACAAACAAAAGCTCTCTGCTCTTTTCTCAGCAGTGTATTTTCTAGTTTTCAAATCAGGTTTAAGGATTTAGGCACTGGAATCCCACTGAAATGCACTGAGACTTAGTATTTCATAGATCCTTTCTATTGCCTAAATTCCTAAGTTGATGATTTCAGAATAGGTCTGTGAAAACCTTCATTTTTATTTCTTTAGAAAATAGTACTTGTAATGTGATTACAAAGGCCCAGACAATGATGATGATTACTTTAATTGGTAAGAACAGACACGTTGAGGGTCTGTTGCGTTTTTAATATTAAGTGCATTTCAGGACCTTTAGAGAAGGCTGTGTACTACATGAAACGCTTTCTGCAGTGTATATAAAGTGTATAGAATGACAGCTTGAATGTATATTATTTAGTGTATTCATCTTATGTCATTAGAAGAAAAGACAAATAAATGCTGTGTGGCTTTTTTCTAGTTTCAGAGCGCTCTATAGGCTTGTGTTTGAAAAAAGTATTTTGGTTTGTTTGTTGGGGTTTTTTTGGGTTTTTTTTTTTGGTACCTGATTGAAACCCAGTCTTCTGTCTGATATGTTTTTCAGAGTAACTTAGAAACTCTTGTTTGATTCAACATTTTATCCTATGCTATCAATTCATCTCCAAGTAAGACGTTCTTCCATTTACGGGTTTTTAGTAGCTAAGCAATTGTATAAAAGTTGGTCTCTTCATGTAAATAATACGAGGTCAAAGCTTTAGTAGCTGGACTTTAGCCGAATCCCCTGTGCCTTTCTTCATTAGTTAACAGATGACTTTCTGGAGAATTACGGTACAAACATTGAACTTTCTTGTCTCATTGATAATGCTGCATGGTCAATTAAGAACTAATACAGCAACTAGATGAAAAATGTTCCTCTTTAAAGAAGAGAAAGGCAGAGGTTTTATTTTCATTCTTAAAGCTATGTATCCTGACTTAAATATAAGAAATGTTTAGGTTTGGCTCAGGCTTTTCTGTCTTTTTAAATAGAAATCTGTCTTGAGTAGACTTCTATAACATTGTTCCTAATTCATCAGCTTTTCTTTTTCAATCAAAGCCCATCTTATTCTTGTTGTATGGTGTCTTGCTATTTTGGGAAAGCCTGTTTAATACACCAAATATCTTTGCGCAGGAAAGCAAGCTACCTAACAAAGGAGTTGTGAAATTCTAATGTTGACTTGTAAGAACAGTTGTTTGCACAGATTACAACTGTTTGATATTTTTTTTCCCTGATAATTAAATACTGGTATTAAAAGGAAAAAAAAAACCCCACCCAACATGTTTACTGTTAAGCAGTTAAGCTTTGTGTATATCTGTTGTCAGCTCAATGGTTTCTGCTGGGGCTTGTGATACCTGGGTATTCTGAAAAGTGCTTCTTGATCCTTTTCGTGTCATTGCAGTAACTAAATGGCACTAAAAACAGCATGGGACTGCCATTTGAGATAAGGAAAAAACAAATTATGATAATTTTGATTAGATTCAGCACCTAACATACTGTTTTCAGGTTTCTGGTTTAGTTCTCCATTATTTATATTAGTATTTAAATAGTGCTACACAGATGTTAGTAGATGGGTCTGCTAGCAGTTTCCGTGAACGGGTGGATAAATATCTGCCTCTCCTCTAGAGCTGAAATAAGTACTCAGGTTAAAGTTAGGATCCAAAAGGAACTCGGGTACCTGAAGTGGAACCACATCTGAAACTGCCATTCTGAAACTTCCCTGATTTATTTCCTAATCACAGGGAAGCCTAAATGCTGCCAAATTCCCCCCTTCCCGCCCCAACTTTCTGTGCCCTTCTGCATGCCTACTACTCTTCCTATGGTCTTGGGGGCATTCAGTCCACTGACATGTTATGTAACTCTCTATCTCAGACCTACCAAATTAGGTTTCATAAACAAGTCACAATTGCTTTCTTCTAAAATTGGTGTTTTAACTGCTTTATGTAAAATTGATTGATAGCCCATGGTGCAGAGACTTGGTCCCAGGACTTCTCTATTTGCTGGGACTTCTCTGATTGCTGATACAGATGGGCTCCCTCATCACCTTTCTCAGGTTCTTCTCGGAAAAAAATATTCTTGTGTGTTTTGAAAGAAAGGGCATAAACACCTTGAACACACCTGCCTTGAGCACAGTTTTGTGGACTGCTTGTTCCAGGTGGAAGGAGATGACGAATTTGCCGTTACTAAAGTGGCAAGGCATGAAGAAACAAGAGATTTGGCTTTGGTGTGGTTAGGCAGTTTCACACCAAGTAGGCTAATTCTGTGTCATTTTCTGCTTAGAATGTTAAAAAAAAAAAATTTGAGTCATTTTGTCTTTCCTCTGCACTCTGTAGAGGTTAGATGTACCTAATAAAAAATCTTTTTTTTTACTGCAAAGGCCAAAGCACTTGGTGTTTACATATAGTGGTTTCACTTAGGAGTATATGCAGAGAGGACCTTGAGTAGATTCTCACGACATCACTCTTAAGCTGAAAGAAGAACATATGGTTGAGTGGCATACAATCTTTTCTGAGAGCTTTGGGCTCTCTATGAAGCCCACTTCATTTTTACTGATGATAAAACATGGGATTTGGGCTGAAATATTTTAGAGACCCTTTTCTTCCCTTCTTCTAAGTCTTATACACCAGTTTCTTCTTCATTTATTTTTCATTAGCCTATGATTTTCAAAGCTGATGAATTAACTCATTTGCTCTTTTGATGGTAATGTTTCTTGATGTTGTTGTGCTGTGTTGAAAGATTTAAGCAGTTGATGCAAATAAAGACTTCCTAGTCTTTCTCCAGTGTTTCCTTCCTAACAGTCTTGAAAGTTATCTTCTTACCGCTGTCCTTATGAAGAATCAAATAGTGTTGGATCTGTCCTATGTAGCTTGATTATTTATAGTTCACTTCTGTATACAAAGTCCTGTAGCTATTCCAGTGTGGTGTTCCTAATGCAGGTATGCCTGCTTATAAATACTTCGAGCAATCACAAAACTATAGAACAAATTAAGAGTAGAATTCTTAAGTAATGTGTAGAGGACTGACAATTTGTGGTACAGTCTCTCAAGAAAAGACCCATTCTTTTTTAATAGACTTTTTTTAGCACTACTTAGCTTTTGCTTTTAATCAAAACACTAAGGGAGAATTTCCTGTTTATTTAAAGTAAGAATTTAAAATAAGGACAGATTAATTGTCACTAAAAATTCCTTTAAACTGATACATGTCCATAATGCCTACTAATTAGTCATATAATGGTATATTAGAGAATAAAAAGATTGAGATTAGGGCTCTACCTGTAGAGAAAGGACAACTGATACCCGATAATCAATTTAAACCCCTAAACATGCATTTAATTCTCAGGCTTTGCAGAGGGTACCGGTGAGCAGCTGTGAGCCTGAAGGCCTAGTGGTTCTGTCTAATTAGTCCCACTGAAGGCTTTCAGCCTATTCAGGAAGCTTTAATTTAGGTGGAGGGTTTTGTTTCAAATAGCTGTTTACATAAAGTGGGGAAGTCCACGTATTGGTTGTCTTTTAGTGTTTAGAAACTGCGCCGTACTTACATTCATGTTATAAAAAAGGCGGTTTAGCCTTGAAAACCCTACTGCAAAAAAGCCTGCTTAAAACCTTGGATAGTTCTTTGCAAGGATGAAAATGAACAATACCTCTAGTTCCTTGTATCCACCTCTCAAGTCATGGTTGATAGCCTACCTGTGCTGTAACAGAGATGGATGTAGCTACTTGAACAGCGTAAATTTCTAGTGAGATTAATGTTATGTGTTGGCAGTAAAGGTCCCAGCCTACTTTTATCTTTCTGGAGGGAGGGATTGAGCAAGTTCTGCATGGAGTAGCCATGGGAGGAGGGAGGGAGGCAGGCAGAGGGTGGAGGTGGTAATTAAAACTAGTCCACTTTGCATGTTCCTCTCTAATTTGTTACAAACTTAGTGAACAGGTAGCTTCCATGCATAGTAGGAATTATTGCCATAATCCTGAGTAGTAGAAGGTGAGATACTTGTACTTGAGATTAAATTTGTTTCTAGGACTATAGGTAGCTTTTTTCCTGAACATTTCTACATCCTTATAAAATGCAGTTTAATTTGTTGGAAGGAAAACTCTAATAATATAATCATACCTTAGAGTCTTACAGACTGGAGAAAAATAGCTTTCCTTTGCTGAAGGAGCATACTTAGTTAAATTCTTTGAATCTAGCTGTCCATTTTTTACAGGTTGTTGCTGTTGTGTTTCCATTTGCCTCTCTGTACAGGGCTATCTTAACCTGTGAAACAAGCCTTGTGTGGAGAAGTAATCTCTTTTGTTAGATCTAGTGATGAAGTTGCAAAAAAGATGGATAATATTTCCGGGCACACAGACTCCTCTAAGGCTTATTAATTCCTGGCATAACCTATTTTTCTTTGCTGTTTGAACCCCCTCCCCTGTCACATAGTGATTGCTGCTAGAAATAATAATGATGATTCCTTTCCATTGTTTTCAAACAGCTATCTTCCTGAATTTTGAGGCTTCGTCATCATTTGCATTTATGTGCGTAAACCATACAAACCTCTGCCTGCTTGCCTGTGGTGGTGGTGTATTATGCATTATAATCTTCTCAAATCATACAGCTCTGTTCCTCTAACTTTCACTTACTGGTTTTTTTTTTTACATTTCTTGTGCAGCTCTGCAGCACTCTTCTGAGATCTGTTTTTCTTCCCTTGCTTGCTGCTTGTATTAATCTCTGCTACTTTTGACTCAGCCTCATGGTTATGTAGCACTGTGTCTTTCTCTTACCTCTCCCCTCCATTCCTTTTTCTATTTTTGACCTCTGAATATTGATCTCTGTTTCTCTATCAGCACTCTAATCCCTTCACCAGAACCCTTTATAATAGTAATTCAAAAGCTAGTTGTTAAACTAGCTATTAAAAATAATTATAAATTAAAATAACTTTAAAATACCCAAAATAAAAGTACACTTCCGATTTTTTCTTTTGATCAAATAATTATATTTTTCTGACTTTTTCTCATACTATTAATGATGTTCTTCACTCCTTAAATCTCATCCTCAACAACCATAAGCTACTGCCCTTCTTGAACCTTTTTTTCATTCCATTATAAGCTTCAGTAGGCAGAGTCAACAGCATTTTTTTATCTGTAAAATTCTCACATTTAGCATGCCATGTTAAGGTATAAACATTGTCTTCATTAATGTTCTGGATATGTCAGAATTTGCTTTTAAGGTTGAAAATTGACTGAGGTGGGCTGCATTCCTCTAGGGATTTGTTACTAATCCTTTAACAGGCCATTTCAAATATTTTGTTTTCTGAAAGTATAAATGACTTCAGACAATTATCCTTAAAATTGTGGTTCAGTTCTTTTTCTTGAAGAAGTTAATAACTCAACTAAAACCGGTGAGACATTCAAATATCTTCCTTGAGTGTGCATATCATATAGGACATCTCAAAATCTTTGTTTTAAATGTTAAAATACATTTCAGGCTGCTGAGCACTTAGGCTATTAGCTACAGGTTTTCTGAAGAATTCACTATGAATATTCAGGAAAATAGTCTGTTAACATTTCTTTTTACCATTTCTTTTATCAGTAATGACTTGATAGAGTATGCTCTTTCTTTTTCTCCTGTTAATTTTATATAGAGAGATGTTAAGTATAACTTTCATGCTTGAAGACTGAAGTTAGTGTCTACAGAGAGTGCTTTGAAACTTAGATTCGTTTTGAAACTATTGCCTTTGAGTTTTTTCTTTATTCACAGATTGAGTTGTAGTATAAAATGAAATCGAAACACTAAAAGCCACATTGCTAACTGTAATATATATATATTTATACGTAGCTGGGTATATACTGTAGAATCGTCTTTTATCAAGAAGGCATACTGCTATGTTGAGAAAATGGAGAGGTTAATTCAGCAATCTTCTAGAGATTGTAAAGTAAAAATGAAAGTCCTTTGTACTTTTCTCAGTTCCATTTATACTCATATGTTTCGTTTGGCAGAGTGTCAAACTGCTAGCTGGGGGAGTGCCTCTCATAGCAGGTACCGTGGTCTGCCTTTCCCTTCACTCTTCCTACGAGTAACATTCAGCTTGTTGGCTGAAACATCTCCGCGTGCTCAGCTATGAGGTCATGGAGAAATTTCACTGAGCTGCTTGTTTGTGCTTTTCCACTGTGTAAAAGGGTGATGTCTTCTACCACAGTCACTTTAACATAGCTCTTACTTAGTGAACCAATTTTTCTTCTGTACAGGTCTTACTTTAGTATTTGGATAACTGAGAAATTTTGCAGTGTGCATTGGTAGAGGAGGAGCTGATATGGAGCTGAGCAATTCCCTGCTTTGTTGGCTTTGTTTCTTGGCATCTAGCAGAGAGCTTTCCTCGTAACATGATTCAGAGCTCAAAGTGTGAAAACTCTGGACGCCAAGGTGTAGGTGATCAAGATGACTTGAAGTTTATGTAAGAGTAAATGCAGAAGCCTGATTAACAGGACTTCTCCAGGCCCTGTTTTTAGGAAACTTTGTGGTAGCCACTGAATGATACTGAAGTCTTCACTGTGGTTGTATTCAAGTTGTACCATTTTCACTACAACCAGAACTGAAATCCAGTTGGGAAGGTATAGGAGTGGCAGAGATGTTGGTTGAAATTTTTGATGATTTTTCACTAGGTTTTCAGCAGTCATGCTCTGGGATGGGGAATCAGACCACGGATCACAGACTCATAGAATAATTAAGGTTGGAAAAGACCTCTAAGATCATCGACTCCAGCCGTCAACCCAACACCACCATGGCCACTAAACCATGTCCCTAAGCACCTCATCTAAATGATAATGATAATAGCATGCATTAATTCTTCATCCCTCAGAGAAGAAAAATCACTGAGTGATAGTCTTCTGGGCCCATACTACTGTACATTTAAGGAAGTCCTGGGATGTGGCTTTCTATGTTTAATGCCATCCATCTACAGCTGGATTCAATGTTAGCCTTGTAAAGTTACACTTTATGCAAAGGAGTAAATAGAAACAATTGTAAAAGAAATGGGCATGTGGAAGATCTCTGATTTTCAGTTTGAATTTGGAACCAAAGAAACCTTTGAAGAAACAACAGAAAACAAACCCAATGGACTTTCTGGCCTGTTGAGGGACAAGAAATTCAAACATAGTCAAAGGGAAAACATTGCACAGTTGCTCAGAAAAAGATGATTTTAATGGCATTGATAGGTGGAAGTTTATTTTGGGTGAAAGTTTGTTTGCTGTTTTGACATACCTTTATATTGGTGAAAAATAGCAGTAGAAAGATATCTTCAGTCGTCATGCAGTGGATGTCGTGTTGATTGCTATGCCAAGTAACTCATGGCTTCTTAGTACACAAGTCATCTCTCCGGAGATATTTGTTGCTTTCCCCGAGAGCATGTTATCTTTTATGCTTTTCATACTAATTTACTCAGCTTTATATTATAATAAAAGTATGTTTTGGAAAGAGGGTAGGGATAGATGGCTTTTAAATAAATGGTTATTTGATTTTATTTTTTTTAAACTTATTTATAAAATATTTTAATTGATACTGGTCTGTACATTACATGTAATTGTAAACAACTCATTGAAAATAGTTTTTAATTTGGTTTTAAATTTCCATTCTTCCTTATGCAACTAAAACATGACAGTATTGTGTTACTGCAGTAACAACTTGTAGTTGAAAATGCCTGGCCTTCTTGTAATTGTCCAAACTTAATGTTGTACAAAAAGTCAAATTGATTTAAATGGAGTGGAAGAAAGCTGTTTTAATCCAAATTTTTAACACATTAAAATAATAACAATAAAAATAAGTACTTAATAGTGATTATTTTTATTCCATTTTTAATCTTTTCTAAATTATGAGCAATGGGAGTAATTAAATTCAAACTTTTTCCTGAGCTTACATAACCCTCCTATTAATACCTAACATTTGGACTCATGAGGGCAGTTTTGATATTTCATTCACCCTTGCATCTGAAAGAAATTTATAATCGTCTTAAAAAGTAGGATTTTTGGATAGGTGTTTTGAATCCCCATTTTCCTCTTTAATTGGACACAAGAGTAAATGGCAGTATCAGTGGTATGAGATGTGCCAATTTTCGTACAGGCAAAAGCCTAAGAATGTATTGACTGTGATGTTACGATACTGGGCTTCTGTTGTCACAGAGTTGAGGAGTGTTGCCTGATACAGCTGAGAAGAGAAACCCGTGGCCCTGTTGAGAATTGCTGTTTCTCTGGCTTCCCGATAATCCTGTGGAAATGAGGATCCTTTTTCCCTTCTCTCAGCATCTTGCAGACATTTTAACGTTCAGTTGGTAAATATCAGGTTCAATCTCACACTGAATCTGGAATTGGAAATGAATTAGAAGTTGGTATTCCTAAGCACGGTCGGAGGTGGCTTTGAAAAGTCTGGAAGAATGTGGGGTCAACCCATCTGAAATAATATGAAGAGAATGTGTTACATTTGTTTTCATGACTAAATGATTTTAAAATAGAACAACCCAAAAAGCAGTTATATCTTTAGACATATTTTTTAATGAATGTGTTTGATCATCCAGAAGGATATTTTGAGTTTTATTTGTTTGTCCACATAGATAAAACTTGGGAGTAAAATAGCCTAGTGTATTGTAATCATGCCACAAATAGATGAAACTGTTGACACTGATTACAGACAAACCTCAAGGTGAAGTACAATTTTTCTGCATCA
Source organism: Pygoscelis adeliae (assembly GCF_000699105.1). Classification (NCBI taxonomy): domain Eukaryota; kingdom Metazoa; phylum Chordata; class Aves; order Sphenisciformes; family Spheniscidae; genus Pygoscelis; species Pygoscelis adeliae. The sequence continues at coordinate 10,078,253 of NW_008825109.1, forward strand.
GTATGTCTGACATCTGAATTATCCACAAGGAATATATATAAAAATAAACCACAATATATAACATATAAAATATGTCAGTATTTTAATATAATAATCTTTTGTATAATATATTGATATATTTTTTGAGTCCTAGGCATTTTAACTAAATTGGTTCCTTCAGTGCAGCTAAGAATCCTCCTTTGGTTTTGGTGTGCTATCATTGTTCTTCTCCAAGCTCTGTTTTCCTGTTCCAAACGGCAAACCAGTGGTTCACAGCCAACGAGATACTCAGTTCCTGTCCGGAATAAAACATGATTGAGGACAAGGATGGAAGATGGAGAGGTGAAGGGCCTGACAATCTCTTCTTTGTTTCCTAATCTTTCACTGCTCAACAGAAAAGCAAGCCCTGGAGGTGGCAATTCTTGGGTGTCTCACAGCAGCCTCTGTTCTTACACTTTCCCATTTACTGTAGTTGGTTTTTCTTCTCAGGTGTGCCAGTGAAGCTGCTGACAATGGATCAGAGCTGTCGGGCCTCCCTTTGTAGGGAACACAATCTGCCAGGGAAGAAAAGGGCAACGGTGATTGCTCTGAGCTGTCCCAGATCTTCCTGCCATGTCCCAATGCGTCTGTTTAACCAGTGATCATTTCCAATATCTTTTCAACTGTTATCCACAGAATTATCCAATTATCATCAAGTCCTATCACTTCAATATTCAAGTATCTGTTTCCCTACTGGTCTTTCAGTCACTCTTTACTTCAGTTCTGTCTAATATTTACAGCCTTTCGATAATCCTGTGCCACCTCTTTTCCCCCAGCCATTCTTTTTACGGTCTTGACTGCCGTTCCAGGGTCTGTGCAGCTCTCACAACGTCAGTCTTCTCTGTGTTCCCCTGGTACGTGCCTAACCCCCATTGCTGCACTCATCCTGCAATGTAGTATGATCATCTCCAACCAGTTTGTTATGGCCAAGTTGTCACATCCAAATCTCCAAAGACGAGCTTGCCTTCAGGTGCATCTCAGTCATTCTCAGTCTGGTTGTTGTGCTCTTCTTCTCAGTATCATCCCAGTGTAGGAAATACCTCCCAGCATTACTCCAGCCATTTCAAAAACAAAATGAGTAATGAAGTAGGCTTTATTACTATTGTGTTCGTTTTTGAATATAATGTGCTTGCTCACTGGGTCATAGTTACAGAATCATAGAATAGTTTGGGTTGGAAGGGACCTTTACAGGTCGTCTAGGCCAACCCCTTTGCTGTGGGCAGGGACATCTTCAACTAGATCAGGTTGCTCAGAGCCTCGTCCAACCTGACCTTGAATGTTTCCAGGGATGGGGCATCCACCACCTCTCTGGGTAATCTGTTCCAGTGCTTCACCACCCTCAGCGTAAAAAATTGCTTCCTTACATCTAGTCTGAATCTACCCTCTTTTAGTTTAAAACCGTTCCCCTTGTCCTGTCGCAACAGGCCCCGCTAAAAAGTTTGCCGTCATCTGTTTTATAAGCCCCCTTTAAGTACTGAGAGGCTGCAATAAGGTCTTCCCAAAGCCTTCTCTTCTCCAGGCTGAACAACGCCAACTCTCTCAGCCTTTCTTCATAGGAGAGGTGTTCCATCCCCCTGATCATTTCCGCAGCCCTCTTCTGGACCTGCTCCAACAGCTCCATGTCTGTCTTATGCTGAGGGCTCCAGAGCAGGATGCAGTCCTCCAGGTGGGGTCTCACCAGAGCAGAGTAGAGGGGCAGAATCACCTCCCTCGACCTGCTGGCCA
>NW_008825109.1:10080419-10099387 GCF_000699105.1 Pygoscelis adeliae
CTGGACATTGAGCCGTTGACCACTACCCTCTGGATGCAACCATCCAACCAATTCCTCACCCGCCGGACAGTCCATCCATCAAATCCATACCTCTCCAGTTGAGAGAGAAGGATGTTGTGGGGGACCGTGTCAAAGGCCTTACAGAGGTCCAGATAGACGACATCCATAGCTCTTCCCTTGTCCACTGCTGTAGTCATTCCATCATAGAAGGCCACTAGGTTGGTCAGGCAGGACTTGCCCTTGGTGAAGCCATGCTGGCTGTCTCGAATCACCTCCCTGTCCTCCATGTGCCTTAGCATAGCTTCCCGGAGGATCTGTTCCATGATCTTCCCAGGCACAGAGGTGACATTGACTGGCCTGTAGTTCCCCAGGTCTTCCCTTTTTCCCTTTTTAAAAATGGGGGTTATGTTTCCCCTTTTCCAGTCAGTGGGAACTTCACTGGACTGCCACGACTTCTCAAATACGATGGATAGTGGCTTAGCAACTTAGTTGATGTTGCATTATTAATGAAAATAATCCTGTAACTTCATTAGTGTTTTCTTCAAGGGAAAATACTATTCCCAACTTACCAGTTTGATGTGGGATATTTTAATTTTTTTTGAGTGAAGTTTGGTTTCAAATGTCAGTGCTCCTAGATACTGCTATCTCAGACTACTCCAGTATCTGCTAAAGTCAGATGAGGTAGTACTTGCCAGAAAGTAGAACTGCGGGAAAGAAAAAATAAAACTGAACACTTCCTTACACTGGGAACATTACCTGCTGCCTGAGGTTTTATGTAAATGTCAGCATCTTATATAAGCTCAATATCAGCATCTTATATATCAGCTCAATATAAATAATATTATTTTAAATTTATATTCTAGCTTATTTAATGAATAACCAGGTCAGGACTTATTTATGCTAACTGCTGGACAAACCAGTAGCATGTGTTCATGTAACAAAGATTGACTGTACATCTACGTCTCTTGAAAATAAACGGTTTGTTCAAGAGCAATTTTAAAGAGTTGTATTTAATTCTGGATTAAGAAACTGCAGCATGACTCTTACTGTTGCTGCTTTCAGCTTCTTTGTTAAAAGTGATTATTTCAGAGAGCTAGTCTCTCTTAGCATCTCCTGGGAAATAAGTTTTTAGGTATTAAAACAAAGACTCAGTGTTAATATCTGTGCAATACAGTACCTGCCAATATTTTTTTTCATTCCCACCAGGCAGAGTATTTACATAACTGTAAGATGCTATACATCTTTCCAGAGTCTTTTTGTCTAAAAATGTATGGCTTTTTCTGACCGAATCATATATGTCCAGAATTGCTGCAGAATAAGGAACAGAAACAAACCATTTAAACCAACATAATGTATAAATGGTTTTTATTTTTCTCCCTTGTTTATTTAGCTTATTGCTGTAATACTTCATCTAACTCCTGTTCAGTTGACCAGTACATAAGTATTGTGTAAATTGAATGTCTATAGCTTCCAATGTTTGGGTTACATCTCCTCTCAGTATAAGAGCCAGGCACAAGATCAGTCTGGATTTGAGGCGTTTTTAGTACAGCTCCCATTTAATCTCTTGTTTCAGAGAAACAGACAGACGTGGCTTAAAACTCCAGGCTCTCTGTGGTTATTCTAGTTTTTTTCCAGCCATAAGTGTACAGTAAATTATTGGTTTCTGACATCTCCTGGTAGTGTGGTAGCCACGACAGAAATGTAATTGTAATTCATGGTGTCTTAGCAACATAAAATACTTCAAGGATATCTTTCTAAGTGGGAAAAATATTTTGTGGGTGCCTACAACTTAAGTTTAAAAGCCGTGGCCCACAAAATTTCTTTTTATATTTTACAGTCAGACTTGTATTTAAAGTGCAACTTGCTTTACCCCAAAATATCCCTTAGTAACAGAAATAATGAAGAACAACATTTATTAATAATTTCATCTTGCACTAGGAACAGGAACTCCCACAGCAATTAAAGGAGGGAAACAAAAGATTCCTTGACATAATGGTGTAAAATGAAAAAAGAACAACTTCTTTTTCAGGGAACTTTGCAGTGGTTTCATGGCAGGAATGATCACTTAGTGTTCAGTGCTTTTCTCTTTACTTACATCTTGCTCACCTGTTTTCCATTGTGTGCTTAGAAAAAGAAAGGGAGATGTTACTCTTCATTGGGAACACGTAGGGGAATTGCAGGTTCTACTGATCCAAAGTGAGAGCCTTGCTTGTCACATTTTATGGTATCTAAATTATTGGGAAGAACTGGACCTATTCCCAGATCAGTATTTGGAACCGTTAAACACATCTTAAAATGCATTTCAATAAACCTGTAGTCCTGGGTGGGCACTAATCAACTGATGTAACAGTGCTGATATGTTCCAACTATTCATTTTTCTCCTTAGTGTACCAGTACCGACTTACTTGCAGGACTGTAACATCTCTGTTGCCTGACACTTTTGTTCATAAAGGTGGCATCCTTGTAAAGTAGTTATGGAAATGTTCACAGTTATGACTGTGCAAAGTAATGGCAGGATTTAGGTAAAAAGAGTAACTTTTTTTTTCCTAGACTATATGTTCAATACTCAGTTGTTGGAGACGAACAGCTGTTGTAAATGAAACTCTGTGCGAAGAACTACTTTCTGAGTCCAAAGTGATGTACAATGACTAATGCTATTCTCAAATCAGTGTTTCAGAAATATCAGTTAAATGCAGTTTTGGCTCTTGTGCTTTATGCCAAAGCAGAATTCAAAAGTGAAATTTCTGTTCTTACACAGTTGACTGTTTTGGGAAAGTCCAAAGGCATAGGCACAGCATTACGACCTTCATTAATTACTTCATGTCTTTGGTTATGGAGGGAAGACTGCAGTACCTGTAAAGGAAATGTCAGAATAGTTGCTTTTTTAATATGCACTATTCTTGCAGGCTACAAAGCTCAAGAAATCAGATGTTTTATTTAGGCTGAACAAGGGTAGTATACGAAGAGTAAGAGTATTAAAAAAATTGGAGAAGTTGAGAGAAAGAAAGCGAGTGGGACAAGATCTCTGCAGAACTTCCCTGTCCTATTGTTTTTCTTTGAAAATTATTTGTTGTCTGTGAGAACAGGTAAACTCAGTAGGTTAGGTTAGCTGCATGTCTTTGGGCAGAAAAGCCACTTTCAGAAAAATACTTTGACTTTTTCTTTAGTTATTTTTCCCCTGTGACATGATGTGACATTGCTTTGCAGTGCGTGCTTGAAATGTTATTCAAAGTCTGCTTGCCTCTTAACCGTGTATGGTTTGGGTCTTCCAAGGTCAAAAGGATGAACTTTAGATCTAGAGTTTAAGATGAGGAAGAGGTGAGCGAATCTTACGAGGGGAAAATCAGATGCAATTAGTTTGTTGGTTTCTAACAGCAACAAGAACACAAAATCCAAGAGGATGGTAAAAAAGGAAAAGGTTGCAATCTGCATGTCAAAGGGATAAAATCCCAAGAAGTGTGTGGAGAGATCTGAATTAAGGGGCAGCTCAAGCACAGGAAGAATGAGGTATTTACTACTCAGGGATATGTTTAACCTGAGGATTAGAGAAAGTTTTCTAACCACTAGAGCAAGACAGTTATGGAACATCTTTCCAGTCAACATAAACAAAACCACAAAACAATTCCCCCCGCTTTCTGAAAAGTTTCTGAAAGAGGTTAAGTCATATGTAGTGGAAATACTGGGGAATTGAGAACGCTTTTATGTTCTGACGAAGTATAATTGTTTGTAAGTACTACCTAACTCTGATTTTAAACCTGTGATTTTGTTTGTTAGAATTTTACTAATAACTTTGATAGCAATTAGGCCAGTCACTCAGGTCTTATGTTACAATGTAAAGCATTTCAATAAAAGAGCTGAAATCTTGTGGTCTGAAAATCAGTGTTAAACACTGTATTTGTGAAATGGAAAAGAAATGGGGCCAAGAGTATACTGGCTTTTTGGCACATGGCGAATGACGCAGTCTGTCATGCAACATTTGTATAAGACCTAGGATAAATTATTATTTAGATATATGGATCTTGGGAAATAAGGTTTTCCATATCTACCTTAGCTGAAGTTTTGATCGACTGTAGGTATGGTCTTGATTTTTAACTGTCTTAGGCTGCATGGTTCAAATTTGAGGCACTTTGTTCCAGTAGCACATAACTTTTTTGTTTTCCCCCTAAAGGAGAACAGCACAGTGTTTGTATCCCTGATATCAGCAGCTTTCCCATTTAAACACATTCCCTGCTATTTTTCAATGCATTATATTTGTATATGCTACCAGCAGGAGGTTTTAAGGTGGGAATAAAGGCAAATCTTGCCTCTACGAGTTTAGCATTCATCTAATGCTAACTTTCTTTGAACCTTCACATCTGTTTATTTCAGTGTTATATTCTTGTAAAAATAGTTGTGGCACAGTCCAAGAAACTGGAAACATGATTTCATATAATTGTTCTTTTAAGTAGCAGCATGAAATAATTAGTATGGCATACTTTAATTGATGGCATCCTGTTGACTTTTTATGAAAGACTTGAATTATAATAAAAGCAGAGAACACAAGTTGGTTAGTTCCTATAATCCAGTGCTGTCATCTTCGGGGGAAAGAAAAAGCAACTCTGTTGTATATTTAATGGCAGATCCAGCATGTAATAGGTGTTCTGCTTCAATTTTTTTTACCAAATATCCCTTTGGGAAGGATTTTTGACGGGAAAATTACAGGATTGGTGCCCACTGTAAGATTTATGTTGATAATTGAAGCTGCTGCTTCTCAGTAAAACGTAAATGCAGCTTAAATAACTAGGCTAAAAGGAAAGAAAGATTTAAAAAATAAATAAATAAATGTGTAGATATGTAGAAAGATTATAACTTTGTTGTCAAGGCCATTATACCCCTCAGGGAGTTGTCACTAAATCTGTGGTTAATGCTCACTGTGTGCCAGTCAACTACTCGTGCAACTTTTGTCCCTTTCTGCTTCAAGTAATTTCATGAAATTTTCTAGAGAAATGTTACTTTATAAAATGCTAGGATAAAAAAAATAAAAATTAATGGACATTCCTGTCTTTTTAATTCCTCTAATATTACCCAGCAAAGAAATTTAAAAAGTATATGAGTGTTCCTGGAGTTTCCTGAGGACTTTTTCCTCCCGAAGAGTTTTGAGTCTCAGTTTTCAAGAAAGTTTAGAGGTCAGTCTTTAAACTTTCATTCTGTACAGTACTTGAAGTTAGTGTCCAGTGACCTGAATGTCAGTATGGAAAGTGTGCATATAATATATCTGAAAGTGGTATTTCATTCATTTGTGGTCTGGGCCAGGCTGACAGAAACAATAGGAGGCTTGTACTATATTGTGTGCTGGCTGACTAGCGTAATCTGTGAAAATACACATATGATACATACTAGCATATGTGCAAACTTTGTTTTTTGAAACAGTTCTTGACTATCTTTAAACATTTTACATTGAACTTGGATTTTTATATTTCCAGAGTGACTTATAACCATTGGTTTGTTTTTTTTTTTTAGTTCTCTAATCCTTTGTTTCTGTGCCTTTCCTCATGAGGTACATAATAAGTGAGTAAAAGTATAAACAAAATAAGGTTTTTATCCCTGTCTAAGTATTTTTACCTTGGAAAGAGAGATCTAAAATTAGTCACTGCAGTTGTGACGGTAGCATTATTGCATGAGGGTCTGTTCACAAAAGCTGTGCAAAAGTTCAGGATGAGTAGACACAAATGCAGTTTGCAATGACTGATGTGCTCTCAGGGCAAACAGAATTATATTAGAGGCTTTTTTAGCTACTGCAAAAGACCAGTGCTGGCTGGCACAATTTTCTCCTCTTGTACTTTTAGCTCTCCTCACACTGGATTTGGTCTGTGCCCTACCTCTAGGAGGTGCAGCTCAAAATGTCGCTTTATAGTGATGTGCAGGGCTGGGCTGCACAGTGGTATGTAGCCAGCAGAAGGATTTGGGAGTTTCCTGCCTTCCGTTCTGTCTGCCCATACTTTTAGTTTTCATGTCTCAGGCGGTTGTTGTAGGTAAAAGTAAGTGTAAAATATAATTACTTGTTTCCTTAAATACTTACAAAATCTTGTTAATATTGTGAATATCCAAACAGAAATTGGCAAATTAGGTAAATGATAAAATATTTCTTATAATTTAGGAATATAGTCCTAAATATAATACTACTTAAATTATCTTTCCTCAGAGGACTACAGAGTAGGTTTATTGCTGTTTGAGTTATTTTATATTTAATGATCAGTAATGTTCATATAAAACTATCCTCTTTTACTGCGTATAGAATGCAAACATATTTCAATGTAGTCAAGCCGTACTACCAGAGATTTGGGAATGTGCAGTTAGTGCTAGCCGATTAGTGTAACATTTAATTTGAATTGATTATCTTGAGGTGAAAGAAGTGTGAAATAAACTTTACATGAAAGCTCAACTTTTTAGAATATTTTTATTTTATATATATAAATATATATATTATACACACACATAGTATATATTGAAAACAGAGCGCTCTCTGGGACTCTCCTCTCCTTGTCTCCTTCCCTTTTTCCATACCAATTTATGGTTTATTAACCTGCAGTGAATAGATCTTGTATTTCTTCTGGTGCTTCACAGCTGTTCAGAAACCATGTTATTAATGTTAATAAAGAATCTTGGCATCTAAAATTTTAATAATCAGGAATTAGTGACCCAAGAGATTAATTTTATCCATGGCAAAGTTGTATATCAAGAAAGAGAGAAATAAGGAAAATTGTTGACTCAACTTCAGACGACTATTTAAAACCCCAAGTGTTTTGGTAGCTGCTTATTCCTAATTTGAAATTCTTGGGCACCCAGTTGGTTGCCATATTCTTCTGTGGTATATATCTAGCCAGACCATTATCGTTTTTTTCATGCCAGTCATCAGCTTGCAGTTTGAATTAGTTTGAAACTGAATACTTTTCTAGAAGAGTATCTTGTTTACTTGTAACTTTTCTTTTATCCCCGATACTGTAGTCTCACATTATATCAGAGTTCTAGATTGGAGACAGTAAAAAAATTTATAATGTAAAAAGTTGCTCTAGTTTTCCCTGACACAAACAAAAGGTGTAAGAAGCACTCAGGCACTCCATGCATTTGTACCTCTATGGTACTGCTTAACAAGTGACTAAAAAGAGCTGACAGTACAAGTAAAATAAAGCAACTTTGTGGGTGCTGGAGATGTTAGACTTACTCTGCAGACATTGTATGAATTAATGGGCTTTCCAGAAGGTCAAATGAGGTTGACTATGACTTTGTGTTATGAATTAGAGCAGTACCAGTTTTGCTGGTAAAGACAGTCTGATGTCTGTAGAGTATCTGTAGGATTAGTTTTTCATAATTCTACATGTACACATGCATGTATGTATGAATTTATATATATGAATAGACCAATATGAAAATGGATGTGATTTAGGGACATGGCGGTTTAGTTCACTAATATAGGTTGCCTGTTGAAAAAATGCTTTTGAATGTATTCACCTGGGAGAACCTTGCATGCAATGAAGTCCATTAAGGTGGTTTTTTGTTTGGTGGTTTCTTTTTTTTTTTCCACTTTAAAAAAGATGTTAATGGCTGTTCTTATTAAATCCTGTACTACGGGATAATGGTTAAGTAGTTGTATTGCAAAACACAGTGACTGTACCTGGCAACGATCTCCTAAGAAAGTTTTGCATTTTTATCTTGCAGGCTCCCGTCTTCGGCAAGAAGATTTCCCACCTCGAATTGTCGAACACCCTTCTGATCTAATTGTTTCCAAAGGAGAACCAGCAACTTTAAACTGTAAAGCTGAAGGAAGGCCAACACCCACCATCGAGTGGTAATGATCCGCGCTCCCACCGCATGCTGCTGCCCAGCGGATCTTTATTTTTCTTACGCATAGTCCATGGGCGCAAGAGTAGGCCAGACGAAGGGGTCTATGTCTGTGTGGCAAGGAATTACCTTGGGGAAGCTGTAAGTCATAATGCGTCGCTGGAGGTGGCAAGTAAGTACATCTTCCCCGCCCCCCACCCCTTTGGTAACAGCCGCTTGCTTTGATGTTACTTGAAGATAAAAATATAAGTGAGCTGCCTCTGATGCATTGACTTAAAAGCAATGAAGGAATTAGACGGTTAATTATTACTAATACAGACATAGGAAAATAGAAAAATAGTCGGAAGAGGTATCGTATCACTGTGGAAATTTAGACCTTTTTTGTGCGTTCTCACTACTTTTATGCTTTCATGAAATCATGATTTCTTAATGTTTGTTAGATTTTGTATACTTAATTTCAATTTATACATGTGTTTTCCTCTCCAGATAACCGTGCGAACTGCTATGTGTAATAGGAGGCAGGATAGACAGAATTTGATCTAGCAGGATACGTTTGGAATGGTTGTTGCACAGATAAAGAGTAGAAAAAATAATGGCAGATTTAGAAACAAAATATTTTTTTTTCTCTAGAAGAAGTGGCCCACAAATTATCTCTCTAGTTCTAAGTATTTGGCCAACGGAAGGAGCAGTCAAGTATGTTCACATCGCTTTGTAATGCTTATCTCTTCCTGTATGCCCTTTAAACTCAACTTATTTTAAAGGAAGAGAGTGTACATGAAAGGGTTTTAAGCATTCATATGGAGGGCCAAGTGTAGGTCAAAAAATACCAAATTTGGGGTACTGAAGTATGAGAGGAAACCTTGCAATTCAAAAGTTAGGTATCTATTTTAAGTTGCTTTTATGGGCTTCCTCTGTAATCTGTAGCAATTCATCTGGTGTCATGTTGAAGAGCTAGCTCAGAACTGTGGGTGAGTCACTCTCTGAAAACACTGATCTCTGTTGACTAAACAATGTTGTTAACTAGCTCTGATGAGACTCCTAACTTTTCTAAAAGTTACATAAATGCTGTTGGTATATAAATTTGGAAGAAGGGCTGGATTTTCATAACTCTCACAGCAGGCAAAGGAAATAGACTATAAATTTGTGCATTTACTTGAGCCCTTTGCCTAGTCTTGCTCACAGTCACAGAAAATCCCAAGGACTTTCATAATTCTTATATCAGAAGGATCTCGAGCATCACATAATACAGTAAATATACATGATTAAGATCTATGATCATGCTGTTTCCTTGTTACCGCTTTTAGTGATAAAATTAATTAGTGTCTGGCTAACTGGAAGTATGCTTATCCAGTAAATGTATAACCTGTTTAAATTATCTGTTGATTGGTTACTCCCAAATGTTATATCCAGTATCCTGTATGTGTAATTTTGAGTAGGCATTGAGGTTTAAGAGATTTTGATTTTTATCTAATTGCTGTTGTTTACTTTATAGCACTGCTCGTTGAGTCTTAAAATAAGTTTTAATGTTCTGTCTATGCAGCAAGGCAGCATGGACAGCTGTGCTTATTTCACGTTCTTTTGGTTTGTGATGTACCGTGAAGTAATGTTTGAAATGCATGTAGCGTTTCTGTGTCTTCCACAATTTTTCATCAGAACCCAGAAACATGAGGGAGACCTCAGTGGTTGGTACACTATAGCATGCATCAGTTCAACTGATATATAGTTGCTAAATATGTTTGTCCCCCCTGCCTCAAGTCATCTTCATGTGATTACAGTAGAGAGTCTAACTGACAGGGTCTGAATGCAAAATACTGATATCGCCACAAATTTTTTTTAAGATCCTCTGCCAACACTCAAGACAAAAAAATAAAGGATGAGTATCTTCTTAAAGGGGTTCAAATGTACACCACCTAACAATAGTATAGCATTAAATTGTTAATCCAGCTCAAATTACTCTCATATCGAGGGCTAGTGTCAGAAAATAAACACCAACAATGCTGTAAGGGGAAAAAAATCACGATCTATATTTGGAAATAAGATTCGTAGGTATAATGGTATACAGTTTTAATTGTATACCAGCAGATTATAGACAAAGAATTTTAACAGAAAAGGTTATGCTTTTAATAGAAAAGCTAGTGATGTGACAGTGCAAAAGCACCAAAACACTTTAAATAGCACAGAAGACATGAGCAACAAGGATAGAGTTGAAGGCTGGTGGAATAAATTTGCATTAAATTCAAAATCTATGCATTATAGCTGCAATGCTATCATCATTATAAACTGTAGGTACACTCACGGTGGATTGCTGCAAATCAGCAAACTGTTTGATTAGCTTCTCACTACACCTGTCTTGAGCACCACAGCATTTTCATTTGTATACATGTAGTCATATACAATTGCTGTTTAATAAATCCTTATGTTATAGTTTAATATTTGTATGTTTACAGAGTAAAATTGCCTTTATTTGGTTTTCATTTACAAAGTACAGAAGGTAATTTAGAGTACTCATTTGGTTATATGCTTTGACACTGCAAGTTTAACTAAAAAACTTCTGTGAAGCATAGAAAGCAGAAGCTTTTTTTGCGCTGTAACTGCTAGCTCTTGCTGGAAGAAGCAGCTCCTGTCTGCACCAGTTTGTTTCATAATATGATAGGGAATTTATCACAACATTTTCTTCCATCACCTCTTATAGTAAAAACTTCAATTAGGTGATGTTCCTTCACCGTTCAATGGATGTGTAGATTTGACTTCAGATTCGGGTTAATACTAAAAATAAGTTTTCATGTCTGTTATTCCTTCATGCAGATAATTTTTTTAAGCAGTTTCAATGCTCGTTGTTGAGGTAGTCCACAAAGAATTTGTTGTCTATGTAATAAGGTGGACATGTTCCTTAAGTACACTGCGCATAGATTCCACAATTGCAAAGAAGGAAATGTAGAGGGATTTCAAATGTACAAAAATATTAAAAGTGCAATATTTAAAAAACTGTTTCATCTTCTTAAATACGTGTGTATTTTAAGAACTTCAAAAATAGCTTTAGATGTGATAGCCACAATGGGGGAGAGACTAAAATCATAAATCCTGAAATTGCGGAGAGAATTTCCCTCTGCTTTGTTCCTTTCTGTTCATCAGCCTTTATTTGGTGACTTGGCTGAGGTGTGCATCTCATTTAATCCAGAGGAGGCTACATTTTCTTCCACTGATGTGTATCTCAGTCATGATAGTGTAGTCCTCAATGGACACTGTTGAACAAGATCTAAATACCATTTATTATCAGCAAATTGAGTTAAGTAAGTCTCTTATTCAATCTCAGCCTCTTGTGGCCCTTCCAAAATGTTTGAAGATCCCCTGGGTCTACTCATGGCGTTGGGGGTTTCTTATATCTTCTCCATAATGTTATTTTTTAGAGAGAGAGAGAGATATTAAAAAAAATTTTCCAGCTGTATTTCCTGCAGTTTCTGTGGTTATTTCCTTGAAACCATGACTCATCCTTATGCCCAAAGAAGCATTAAAAACAAGGTGATACTTCTGGCTGGTAAAGAGGTGGTATCTTTCTTAAATATACCAAATGAGTACTTGAACCCCCACAGACTCCATTCTGTTTGATTATGTTGCAGGGACTGTAACTTCCTCTAATCAACTAGTTAGCCACTTGATATTTCAAGAATTAAAGTATCTTAGACACTTTAGAGACTAGTAAAACTATTAGCTACACAGCCCTGTGCAAAGTAGCTTTGTAATTGAATATTACATGACATTTTCTGTGTAATTTAGATCTGTAAGATCTTCATAAATGGGAAGGCTATATTTTTGCATAAATAGGAACTCAACAGACAGCTGAATTACAAGTCAATTAAATAAGAGATGTAACTCCTGTTTAATTGGGGCTTTTTGTGTGTGTGTGTGTGTGTGTGTAGTTGACTGGTTTCATCTTTATTTGAGACGTTTTTCTCACAAAATTTCTGAAATGGAGACTCGCTGTATGCATTCAAACTTAATTTGTGGTAGAATGAAGTTTCAATAGGGTAGCCCAGAAAGAATATGCGATGAGATAATCAGATAACAGCCTGTAGTCATTCTTCAGACTTAGGCTGCTACAAGTCCATTTGCCTCCCTCTTCTTGACTTCCTGAACTCAGCCTTTTGATCACTGGAGACCTACTTAAATTAGCTCTGTGTTTTGTTTTTGAGGAATGTAACTGGTTTCGGATTACTGCCTACCAGTGACACATTCTCCAGTGGTGAAAGGTCCTAAAGAACGTGAAAAAGGGCATGTCCCTGTCAAAACGAAACTGGGTAATTCTCTCTATAAATGTCAGGTTTTACAGGTGGGAGCACAAAATGGAAGCATGCTTGATCCTCAGAGTAAGGGCTGGAGACTGTTTAGGCTATCACATAAACAGTTGGAAAACAAAAGTCGTTTTTGACGGTAGAGAAGTAGAAGCAGTTTTGGAAAAGTGGAAAGTTACCCATTAGCAGACTGGAAGGTGGCTGCAGCTGCTTCATATGCTTGAATCTCTTAGGATTGTCTGGTGAATGGATGCATCTGATCAAGACCTAATTCAGTTATTGGTGTGTGATAGTTTGATTCAGTGTTAAATTTTTTCTTTTGTTTTCCTCCAGTTACTCCTTTTTGAGGAAAATTTTATCGCCGGATCTTGGGAGTGTCTGTTATGTAACATTATGTAGAAAACTACCCATGTCAAGAGTCATCTTTCTTTCTCTAAAGTTTTTGAGGATGTTAAGAAAAATCAAATGCAAATTAATTTGGTTGTGTTCGCTGGTCGGTGGCTTCGTGAATCTTTATTTCAAATCATGTTTCTCTGTGAACTTTTCACATTTGCCGTGAAAGTTCTAGGTAACTCTTATCACAACATTTATGTTTTCCATTGATACATGGATTTGCTTCTCAAGAGTCATGCTTTTACAAAAGTATTTGTAAAGTACATACAAAAGCATGTTATCTCTAACCTCGGTAACAGAGCATCTTACAGTAAGCAAGCTATTGTGTATAAAAGTTTGCTCACATTTGTTTTCAATTTACAGTAGATAATACTCCAAATACATTAGAACCCAGGAACGTCCTGGTTAGACTTGCCATGTTGTGACTTTAAAAACAAACAAAAAAACCTTCCATTGCACAGAATTGATATGAAAGATGACTTAACAGCTCTGTCTGCTCAGGGGTTCTAAAACAGTAATACCCTTCTCACAATGAGAAGTCATATTTCTTTGTGTATTGTTTTCATCATATGTTCAGTCTGTATGGTGTTATGTTAGCGAACATGCTCTCCTGACTGCCATTGTACAGCATCAATATTTTAAGCCAAGCTGAAATTAATGAACAGATTTGCGATTTTGTTACTTGATCTGTTCATATCTTGCTGATAAACAAGTGACTTAATTTGAATGCTTATTTGCATATATAATGAAGATGAATCTCAATTTTACAAGAATCTCATTAAGCTCCTAAGTACATACAAAAAAATTTAGTGAAGCTATACCATTGCTTACCACAAGCAAAGGCATTAACAAAAGTTGCTTGAGGCGTAGGAGGCTTAATAGTAGCGCTGTTGCTAATGCTTCTTAAAACCTACCATTTATCAATGGTACGTTTACCTTGGCTTTTACTGTGCAGCTGTAACAAGCATTGAAAGCCTGGATTACTATAAACTGCCTCTGAAGCATATCTTAGTAAAAGATGTAATGTCATTTAGGAGAAATTTCTTTGCAATGAGGTCAAAGTTACATGCAAATGTGCTACTTCTTAAAATGTAGTTATCTCTGCTTGAGGAAAGCGAGGACAATTATTTTAGCTACTTAAACAAGTTTGTGTATGTTACTTTCCTCTGCCATCACAGTCAGTTGAAGAACATTGAGAGCTTGAATGTAGTCCTTTAAGTCCCCCACCTAATTTTTAAAGATGCATAGAACCTTATTTTTACTCTTTTGTTAATCTGTTTCCTTTACTAACCAACCCTCTAGTAACTGGGGGTAACTCTCTCTCTGTTAAGCATAGTAGCGTTGCATCCCTAAAAGTTTGGGAAGTGAACCTTGTGCTTCCTTCTTTCTTTTTTTTTTTTTTTTTATTAAATGAAGACGATGTTGTCACATATTGAGTTGGACCTAATGAGAATAGCAGATGCTTTGCAAACCTCCCACATTTTAAAGAAAGCTTATTCAGTTGTGTTTACTTTCACCTATAAAAAGGGTGAAAGTAGGGTGAAAGATAAGGAATTTCTTTGTCCCGTTAAACCTCTCTTACAAAATAGCGAGGGTTTATGCTCATGTTTTATATAAATATTTCTACGCTGTGCACCTTCTTTGAATTCTAATATGAATCAGCAAACAAAAAAGGAGATAGGGAAGTGAGGCTGCACAGAAATCCAGCAGTGCAGCAAATGGAAATGCTTAAATATTATGGCTCTTACGGTACTCAGATTGAATAATATTATAACTATTATATTCCTAGTTCAGGGTTAGTAACATTGGTCTTCCATGACTGTCCTATAGCATGGTTGAAAAATGAAATAGTGACACACTTAAAGAATTTCAGTCTGAACTCATAGCGTGGTGCAAAGAGAAAAAAATATTTCAGGAGATTCCAAATGAAAACAAAAATTGCTAGGGTGATCTCCTGTACTGGGTGGAAATAAGACATAATTCTAGATTGTCTTCAAATTGGACTGTCCCGACATGTGAAGACAATGTGTTGAGTCTCTGTGTTCGTGTCCTTTATGAGCAGAACTTACCTTTGTGCAAGCAATACACACACGGCCCATGTCAAGCTTCAGAGAAGGTGGCTGAATTACTTTAAGATGGTGTGTCCTGGTTTCGGCAGGGATAGAGTTAATTTCCTTCCTAGTAGCTGGTACAGTGCTGTGTTTTGGATTTAGCATGAGAACAATGTTGATAGCAACAACTAAAACATGGGTGCGTTAAGCAGTGCGACACTAGTCAAGGACTTTTCAGCCCAACTGACCACAGGGACATTCCATACCGTGTGACGTCATGCTCAGTACATACACTGGGGAAAGCTGCCGGGGGGGGGGCCCGCTGCTCGGGGACTGGCTGGGTGTCGGCTGGCGGGTGGTGAGCAGTTGCATTGTGCATCACTTGCTTTGTATATTATTATTATTATTATTATCATCATCATCATCATCATCTTATTTCAATTATTAAACTGTTTTTATCTCAACCCACAAGTTTTTCTCACTTCTACTCTTGCAGTTCTCTCCCCCATCCCACCGGGGCGTGGGGTTGAGGGGTGAGTGAGCGGCTGTGTGGTGCTCAGTTGCTGACTGAGGTTAAACCATGACATGGTTTTATCTGATGAAATCAAGGTATGAAATCTGAAATTTCCCACTGACTCAGACTATATTCTTTTCTCTCACCTCACCCCTTGCCGTGTCATAATGAGTTTTTAGAGAAGAGATAATTTATTACCAGGGAATTCGGCATGATTCTTCCATATGTAGCTTTGTCATAATTGTAACATAATCATCAGTACACATTCAATGACTGTTTGAGTTCTAAAAATGTGTTGTTGCAGTTTTAAAATTATTTAAAAGGAATAAAAATGCCATAGAGTCGGTGTAGGTGTCTTATGGTTAAAAACACTTGTTCCTTTGAATTACAAGAAGCAGAGTCAACCATCCTGTGGAGAGGATGGTTTCATCAGCAGCAGCATTAATTTTCATTGGTAAAATGAAATATCCCTTGTTGTTCTGAAATTCCTTTGGCAGATGAAGAAAAGGTTGCTACAGATTCTATAGATCAGTGATGACTTTCCTGTACTTCATTTTCCTGTGTTAGGCAGAATATGAGCTGTTCAATTAGCTGCAAAATTCTTTCTCACTTTCTATTAATTTTAGGCAAGATGGGATCTCCCTGAGTTAATGTTTGTATTATTACCTGCAAGCTATGCAATATTGTCAAAATTCAAACCACTTAATTTTTATAAATGTTCTGTGTTTTAAATTATACCTAATGTGCAATCACTGGTGTTCTAAAATAATCAGGCAAACAACAGGTTACTCCCTTTTTCAGTTGCATGACAATGAACAAAACATTTTGGACACTTTTCATAATTTCCACGGGTTGAGACACCCATGGCCTCAGAGAAAAATAGGCCCTTTTTAACCAAACCATCAGCTCCTTTCCTCGTTGAAGAGAGGAAGTAAATATCATCCTACCAGGCCATATAACTTTAATGTTGGGTGAACCTCAGAAGAACAGTTCTGTTTGTTTGCTGTCATGATCAACAGATCTCTCTAAGTGACTGTGCTTAACAGTGGTACGTATTGCATAACGCAGGTACATTTTCTGTGCTTCCAACAGCTACCTCATTCACTATATTTTCACATTCCTTAATAACAAAACTTTAAGAATTTTGTTCTTAAAAGCAGTGCTAAAATGACTTGATTCATTTGCGTGCTGTTTACCATTCGTACTTTACCAGACGGGCGAAAAATACCGTCAACTTCTAGTATGATCTTTTCTCTCTTTGTCCTGGGGAGGGCAGCCCCCCTCACTTGGTGGTAGAACGCTGCTACGAGAGCCATGATCCATACCACCACTTCACTAGAAGATTTATTAACTCAATTTTAACTCACAATCATTTAGTTTGCTCTGCACCCTCCTTGCAGTGGACCAGTGGACGTATGCTATGGTGCACACTACAGCTTCCATTACTGCTTGATAAACATACGAGAAGAAATCGTACTTAGTTGTCAATACTTCGACTATATACAGTAACTCAGGCTACAGTTCTTCTAGAAGTATTAATATATTTACAATTGTTTCCATTCCAGCAATGACGGAAATAATTTCTGTGTACCAAGTGCACGTAGATTAAGACTCCTTTAGCTTTAAAGACCTTGCCTCCATCTGAGTTGCTTAGATCAAATGTTACGTGGGATCTGAAACAAACACTCCTACAGTGATGATAGCTCAGATTTAGTTAGTCACATGGGGACTCCCTTGGAGGAATATGGATTCATGCCAAGTCAAAAGCAGGTCTTTTTTCCTTTTTACCTTCACCATAGGTTCTGGGGCTTCTTTCTGAACTTTGTCAGCAACCGTGAACGTGCCACAGTAACTTCTTTGGGAAGAGACTCTCCTCTCAGTTTGTAGGCTGCTGATGGTGGGTGATAGGTTTCAGAGTACGCTGGTACAGAGGCTTCTACCAGAAAGAGCTGATTTGCTGCTCTCGCATGCTATATGCAGTACTTTGCAGCAAGATACAGTGAAAGCCTGTGTATGGAAAACGTGCTGTTTATGTTGGTTATGATTCTATTTGGCAAAGTCTCATAAAAGTTGTGATTTTTTTGTTTCAAGTGTGCAGTTAGTTTTAAGGTATCACAAAAGGTCTTTCTTTTTTTGAGTTTTTCATTTCTCATTTTGTTCAAAGACTAGATTTCTTCCGGCAAGTGTCCACCCTTGCAGGGGCAGTGGGGGAGACAAAAAAGAGTTACTTTTATTAGTATTGTTTGGTGAAGTTCTGATGATTCAGTCTTGCCTGTACTCATGAAATAAATAAAAAAAAAAAAAAGTGCCTTATCAGAGTTATTGGATGTTCACACTGTAGAGAGGGTTACAAGGTTAATTTATGCATTGGGGAATAAAATGATGTACAGATTTAAAAAACACAAAAAAACAACAGAAAACCAAAATGCCAAAGCTTGACTGGAAATGCCATAACTTAAATACGTATCCAAACTGACACAGTTCTTTGGTATGGTAGAACTTAATTTTGGAGTTATGGCTAAGCCTATTCTTAAAGGAAAATTGTATGTGTATTATCTAAAATACAACTTGTATTTATTTGGGAATATGTAAGAGTAATTTTTAAAGATCTGAAGGTTATATAGTCTACAGTTGTAGGATTATTGTTTTAGGATTTTGGTTGTTCCATGGAGAGGATTGGAAGCCCATACTGTTTATATCTTTCATATTAGGTATGAAACGCTAAGATTAAATATATTTTGGAAGCAGACTAAGAGGACTCCTGTTGAGGATGTATGTCAAAATATTTAAGTATTGTAGTTAATTCTGTACTCAAGACAGTTCACAGGTCAGTGGTATTGTTAGTGGATAACAATGACACCAATAAAACAAATGAAAGATTTTTCTAGGTGCTGATACATATGAGACTTCAAATAACTGTGAGAACAGAGCACCTAAATTTAAGATTCCTATTCAGTGCAATTATCTACTCCTGCCAAGGTCAGGGCAAAATAGTAGGCTGGATGAGCACTTTGTCTGACCCAAGAAAGCTGTTCTTAGGTCTTTGTGTCTTCACAGAAATTGTGGAACGGAGGAATTCAGGTTGCCTTCAGCCAACAGAGTTCTTGATCGGTTATGATACTGTGACTATGCTGATTATTCTTAAACTGATGAGTAATTTAGGATGTTATGGTGACCATGCTGGGATGGATGATCAACATCAAACAAATTACATGTTTTGTAGTCTTGCCAGAAATTGAAATGCAGCTCAGAAAATTCATAAATCAAAAAATGTGGTGGAAGTCTTTCTGTGGGATGGTGACTCTGATGGGTAAAAGACTATCTGAAACCTCAGACCGAAACTGGAGAAGTTGGTTCTTAGAACAGGGTAGAAGCTGTGCCTTGCAGATTTAGACTGATCGGTCATTAGTTTCAGGGGAAAAAAAAAAAAAGAATTAAAATTGTTCAGGTTTAAAGGGCTCTTCCTTTCCAAGCATGAGCATGAGATAAACGTGCAAGTCATTTTCCCAAATCCGACCAATATAGTGAATTGATACCAAAGCTCTCCTTAGTTTTGCTGTTCAGAAGCCTGTGGAAGACAATTCAGACTGTTAACATCAACTAGAAATACCAATAAAGGCAGGCATCCTAATTATATGAAGAAGGAAACGGAGGTTTTGATACAACAGTCTGTTTTCTGTCTCTGCTGCATAATCTCCTTCCCACGGTGTTAGGTGACATGCCGTGTCTCAAGCCTGTACGCCCTGTGGACTGTGAAAGATGGATCCTCAAGCGGAGTTCAGAGGGGTCTCTTTGGTGGAAGTTATCAATTTGTTTGGACCATTGGCTGTCTCCTCTTTTTTCTGGTTGGTGAGCTTCCTTTGGTCCAAGGGAGTTTTTATACGTGGTTTTCAGCTAACAGAC
>NW_008825109.1:10099426-10111792 GCF_000699105.1 Pygoscelis adeliae
CCCCCCCGACATCTTGGTAGAACTAGATGAAGTGAAGGAGATAATTCCTATTTTTATTAGTGTTTACATTTCCTAGATGATAATATAGGACATAGGCCTATAGGCAAAAGAATAAAGTCAGACAAAAATGATGCTGACTGGTAATCCTCATGCATTGGTTTTTCTGATGCTTTTTTCCCCAATCCGACATTTTAAAACATGTTTTCCCGAAATACTGAAAGTCTTGCTCCTGAGCTAAATTTGGAGATAAATTTGCATTGTGCCAATGCTCTCTTCTGTATGAATTTAGAGCCTTTGGCAAATACTTCATATCGATGAAGTATTTTATTATTATTATTTTGACTCATCATTCCCCAGAAAACAAAAGTATCAGCTGTATTTAAAATTGGGAAGAAATTGGTGGGGTTTTTTACTGTCATCACATTAAAACCTTTCTTAAAATCATACTGCTGACAAAGATAGATTTGCATCTTTGTGTCTGTGAGCTGTTTTGATGAGAACTGTCTGACTTAACTTGCATCCTGTATGTAAATTGATTTCAGCTGATTGCTTTGAATTTGAAAGAAATTTAATTTGAAAACTGCCCTGTTCCACTCCCTGCGGTAGTAGATGCTTCTCTACGTCATCTGTTAAGCAGTGCATAGTCAGCATATGGCTGTTCCTCTCCTATTTAAACTGTTTTCTCCAGAGAAAGAGAAACTCCCTTTAGACCAGACAGACATCTGCTGACTCCTTCCTACTAGCAAAGCAACTGAAAAGATATCTTTCCCGTGATTAAAAGAAATATGTCTGGAGGCGCTTAGTTTTTGTTCAATTAATCAAAGATTAAACACATGTGGACTCTCTAAACGGGGCTTCTTTGTGCTTCTATGCTATCAGAAGTGATTGGAGGGGAGCTGTATGCTAGAGCTGGCTTGGCTGAAATTTAATATTTTACCTATATGCCTGCTATAATTCAGTTCCAAAAGTTCTTAATAAAGTGGGAAAAAACCCACTAAAATTATTTTTTTATTAATTTACAACTTTAAAATATTCCAGTTAACCAAAAAAAAAAAAAAAGGCAAAAGTGTCAAACACTTTTTCTAACCCAGGTACTTAAAAGAAAAATAAAAAAATCTTAGGGGTATGTGACTGTGCGACTTTATACACAGTTACCATTTTGGTTTCTGTAACCATTTCCAGATGCAAAGGCATTCTTGGTTGCTTTTGTTCCTCAGTTCCTATTAGTAAACGCTTTACTGGCAGAAACTTAGTGTTAAAAGTCTGGTATTCAGCTCAATGCTTTATCCTTACTCAACAATCATAATATAGATAGAGTATTTAGCAAAAACCTACAGGTTTTTCTCTGATGTCAGAAAAATGAATAATTTTTTTCACTCTAAAATATACAGAATATGTAGACTAAAAATGCCACAAGAGTAAGATGGCAATAATTAAGCAGATTCCTTGAATACCATGCTGCTCTTAAATTTTTCATCAGACACTAGCAAGTCTCTCTCGTAGACATCTTTATCTGAAGATAATTTGTTTGGCTCCAGTTTTATTAGTGGAATTAGTTCTTTGGTGTAGTCTGTGGCGAGGTTTTAAAACAGGAAAGGCTCCACTGATAGTGTGACTTTACTAAGATGTTTTGTAAAACTGTGTCGTCTTCTGGACTGCTCTTTCTAATAACTATGGTTTTAGTTTATTAACTGGTCAAAATTTCTTCAAAATATCTGAAAACTTACCTATGTACCACTTTCTGAATAAACATAAATTAAAACACAGTGGAAAGGACTGTCCTTTCATAAATAGGCATCAAGCAGCATTTTTGGCAAGATACTTGATAAGATAGCAAAATTTCCTTGTAAAGTAACATGTACTAGATGTATATTAATAATTATTGAAGAAGTGGACAATGAAATAGTCAAAACTGCCATCACAAAATTAGCTAGTAAAATAAAAATAATCAAAATCGCCTTGATATGTAGCTTTTTCACTACTAATGGGCTGAACCAGTCCTTTGATGCTAATAAAAGGTGTAATGGTAGGAATTGCAAATTACTTCATTTTAAAAAGCTAACTGAAGTAACTAGGTTTTTAAACAGAAAATAGTCACAATATTTTCCAAAAATGAAAAAAAAAATTATAAAGGCCAGCTAATTTTAGTAAATATTGTCCATGTACAGAAGAAAGAGAATCAATGCATATACTTCGATTCCGGTGTCTTAGCACTGCTTTGTGACTTCTTTTGCAAGAGTATGCTGAAAAATCCAGTCCTCTGTTTTTGTGTAGGTATTTCAAATCAATTTTTTTAAAAGCATTTTATAAATGTTCAAATGTACTCATATTTGCGAAAGAAGGAGGTCTTACTATTGCTGTTCTCTAGACAGAAAAACTCAGGCAGGAAGAAATTATATCTTGGTCTCAGAGGGTCACAAAGACGTCTGTCAGCTGTGGAGAGATTGGGAACTTGCTCACTGTTACATTTGTTCCTCACAAGACTGCTCTTCATCATCACTCTGCTTTAAGGACTGTTTGAAAAGTTTTGTAGCTATTTTTAGCAGTAATTGCAAATAACTGTGGAAGTCCTTTGAAATGTTGCAAAAATTATGCCTTTTGGGTGGTGCTGGGATATAAATTTAGTTCTCTAACTTGTAATTTTCGATTTTCCTTCTATGGATTTATTCCTCTGCAGCCTGGAGTGCTGATTCCTTATGGTTATGGGCCACCTTCCCCTCCCCCCCGCCCCTTCCAGCTGCTGATGGATCAGATGAATATATCAAGATGATTGTATATTTAACCCTCCGTTGTCCAGAGAGAGAAGATACAAAAGAGAAATCCTAATAATATATAGAAGGCACTGGAGAGCCTGGCGCGGAGACAGTTGTTTTTCTGACTTCAATTTAGCATGTTCCTGCTGGACTCGGGACTGCTCCTGCAGAAGCAGATGAGCGTTATTGATTTTAATTTCACCCATGCTCAGGGAAAGCCTACAAAGTCAAATTCAGCCCCCTTGCTTTAATACATAGTGGATGCAAAGAAGAGGTCTTTGTGCCCAGACCAGGAACATCCAGACTCTCTCTTTGCTCCAGCAGTGTGACCTCCCTTTGGAGAGATTGTAGGTCCCATGCAAGAACGGTGCTGCCTGCCTTCCCTCTGTTTGTAGTGGTTCTTAGGGCACTGGTTCACTCCTGGTCTACCCTAAATAGTAGATCTAGCAAAGCTACCTCTTAAAAGCCTGTTACAAAAGGCCCGTGGACCTTGGAGCCTGGTGTGGTTGTTTGTGAGAGTCACTGCAGCAATCCCTCCTCTGGTTTAGCCCAGTTCGGGGCAGACCCTGTGAAGGACCCAGCCTGCTCCAGCTCTGCTCTGCGCTAACTGCTCACCATATAGGCAACTCGGGAAGGTGGGAAAGTGCTGGAATGGTTACACTTCCATTTTTAGCCCGTCAGCCATCGCCCACGGTCTTCTGTTCCTCCTGTCCCCTCCTCCTCCTCACTCCCTTTTCTTTCTTTCCTGCTTTCCTGTGGGCTAAGCAAATTGTTTAGCGCAGTACATGATGTGCAGTCTTGCTCTAGGCCATCGTGGGAGCCAAGTACAGCCATCTTGCGGGGCTGGATTCAGCCTTGAGGCTGTCAGTTAGTTTTCTCTGTTCTAGAGGGAGAATCGCAGCTCACGCATACTTCTGCTCTATGTCACGGCATAGATGCAGAGCTTCAAAGTTAAGAGGGTAGAAAATAGGAGCAGTAATTAGGAGTCACAGTCCCTGGTTTTGCTCCTTCAGTATGCTGTCGTCATTTAAATGTTTTGTTACTGGAAATAAGAAAATAAGTTTAATCTTCTCCTGACTTCAATTATGACAAAAAAGAAACCTGATTTAAACCAGTCTTCATAGAGAATTAGAAGAGCATGAGGAGAGCTTGTCCATAGAAGAGCAGTGTAAACTAATGGTGAAAAACTGATTTACTTTTCTTCAAATTATCTGACTAGTTTATAGAAAGAATTGGGCAGTGACCATTCCCTCTAAACACACACACAAAACCGCTAAGTTAGTAGGTATGTGTAGAAAGAGTCACTGAAGTAGAAGTACATAGCTCAGAATGGATTTACCCAATAATCATTAGCCACAACTCGCAGGATTTGCACACAAGACAAATGTTGACGGATAAACAAGTAGCGGTAAAGCCAGGTCCACTCTCCGTATTTGAACTGCATGGCTTGGCAAGTATATTTTCTTGCATTCAAATCATACATCTAAACACGAAAGGTGTATGTTCAGAAGTTTAGCATTATGGGACCATAGTCCATAAGGGAGTGATGCTGAAAAGGACCTGGAATCACATTAGATAGTCTAACAATATTTTTCCAAGTTATGCTGGGAAATACGAGCAGGGAGGTGAAGCACAGGTGAATCACCAGTGAGACCATTATTGGAATGCTGAGTCCACACACACGCACAAAAAAGGACGTTGGAAGGTTGGAACGGACTCAGAAAACAGTTGCGCAAATTATTCCAAATTTGAAAAGCTTGGTATACATGAGACTTCTGCTCAACCTAGTATAGTTTTACTAAAGCAAATGTTAAGAGGTAACTTGAGGCTACAAGTCTCTGATGCTATATGGAAGTTCCAATTAGTAGTATATTTACATGAAAGTAGATGCAGGGATTCTGTCTCTAAGAAGCACTATATATGCGTACTACTCTGACCACAGTTACAGCACTGAAGAAAGTCTAAACGGTTTTGTGCCTACGAAGTACATCAGTAGGTAAAACATCGCTAATTCTCCTGCACTTTGACATTCACACTGCTCTGGGAATGTAAGGCAGCACTGGAGTTTATTTCATTACTGTCATTTATTCTTCAATTAAGAACACAGTAAGGGAAGTTACAGGATGAGCAAGTAAGTGTGCGATTTGCTGTTCAGACTGTTTTGGCTTCCTAAGTAACATTTGTGTCTTGAAGAAATACATAGTTATTCATATAGTACACAAATCAGTGAATCCAAGAGAAGTAGAAGAAGGGGCAGAAGAGAATTGCAGTTGAAACTTAGAAGCACAACTTGTCAGAAAAATGTAGTAGCTTTTAACATGCTTTTCTTCTGTGGGAAATGTAGGTTCCTTGGGTCATATTTTACTGAAATGAGATGTGCATTTTTAGGTTTTGGGTTTGTGTTTGGGTTTTTTTTTTTTTAACATTTACTTGAAGTATTCCTATGTTGAAGAGAGCTGATGATACGCAAGACTGGATGAGGCTCTGTGCAGTATGTTTATACTTAAAGAGGAGAGTAGAAAGTTTGAATTGATCTGTGGTCTACATCTGAAGACATTAACTATTCACCAGGCTACAGTTTCTGTCTTTGCCTGTAATTCATCCCGATGGCATCTTGTAAATTCATAGACCGCCGAAAGAGCAGGAAACAGTCGAAAGTAGCTGGTTAAGCACTACAGTCTTGCTCAGCAGATTTCATTTAGAAGTGTCTTGCTGTGTGCACATTACACAGAAAAGAAGTTATCTATTCCTCAGCCACCTCTGCCTGTGGTCACTCAACTGCATCAGATCTGCCAGCTGGACTTGTGTAGGAAAGTGAAGCGCTCTGCCCAGTGGCAGAAGGTGCCAGGCGCTCAGGGCTCCGTGCCTCCTCTCTTTCCTCCCCTCACCCCCTGTTCCGGGGACTCTTGAAAGTATATCTGTTTCCTGATAATGCTATTTGCTGTACCCGCAGTTTTAGTCCTTAATGAGCCGTCCTTTGTCTTGTCTTCTGGATCTCAGGCTTTTGATACTCTTCAGAGTATAGAAATGGGACTTTGGCAGCCCTGCACCGCAGGACTTACTGGACACGGGCTCCTCGGGCAGGTGCTGCCACAGGAGGGTTCGGGGAGGGAATGTCTCTCACAGGGTCGGCTTGGAAAGGCAGCCGCGGCGCTGGCCTGGAAATAAGATTGTTACCTACAACAAACCAAGAAAGGTGCTGTTAGTGGATCAGTCCAAGCTAGGTAAAATTTTTGTTCATCTATTCTTTCCAAAGATCTAGTTTTTTGTTTTTTGTTTTTTTTTTAAACTGTGATGGCCTCTCTGGAATTTGGTAACTTCTTCCTCTCTGAAAGCGAACGGGGGATTGTTCCCGCCGGTATGTGGCGTTGGCCTTAAGTCCAGCATTGTATTGTGGCTGAGACCTGAAGCATGGGAAGGTAAATTGAGTAATGATCTCTTTATTCCTGACCTTAATCATTTGAGTCTTTGTCTTTTTCTTTAAATGATTTGGAGAAATAAAAATTACTGCCCTCGAAGAGTATTACTTTGGCTACGATGATTTGTTGAGACATATGGCTTAGCGTGTCTAATGCCTGATGATTATTTGTATCTGATTGTTCCTACTATAGATGTATCGGAGACTCTTCTGGTTGATGAGTAGAAAGCAGATCTGAAATACGTATGCATAGCAAATAATCACAGGTAGGCTCTTCAGGTCGGTTTATTCTGTTAGCGTAGCAGAGTGTCAAACTTTGGAACAAGTGACACTTTTAATTGCAGGGGAAACAAACCAATTGAACAGAACATTAAGGCATGTCAGTGTTCATATAGATTCAGTTGTTTTAAGTACTAAACGTTTTAACTTCAGATAACACTACACTTCTTGTGCTGATCTTCTAAATAAAATGCATACTAGCATCTTGTTTTAAAAATGTTTGTTTAATTAAACATACATGTATATTACATAGTTTTTGTATATATCTCACTTGAAATAAAAATTCTGCATAAATTTATTCAGTCATCTTGTTCAAAGCTCTATTAATTTAATATACAGAGAAACTCTACCTTAAAAAATAAAATACAGAATATATTTTCAATTATTGCATGCAATAAAGATCTTTTATGAGCCTGTGCATTTTATTTTTTTATCTTAGATTGAATATATCTTCTATAAAGGAAGTAATATGGCCTCTCAAAAGTTAGGGCAGGCTTTGCAGCTGCATTGTTTTAAGGCACTGACTGGGAAATGTTACACCTTCTTGAGGAAGTTCAAGGTGTGCTTGGAAATGAGAGAGCTTCTACAAGACTCAGAGTAGTGCTATACTAGGGCTAATGGGAGGCAAAGTACTCTTTAGGAAAGAGGATTTTGTCCATAATACATTGGAAAATACCATCTGAAAGTCCTCACCCTTTTTATGGATAGAAATAAAGTTAATGCTGGCAGATGTTGTGTTTTGTACAGCGGGGAAGAGTAAGCTTTATGGTGATGGGAAGGTAATTGTTTCTTTGTGACAGCAATAAAATATAAGGTAGAACGATTTCTTTTGGTAAAGTAGTAAACTTTTTTCTAAATATTGTTAAGCATGTGATTTCAGTGATGATTATGATGGTCAAAATACATGAATGCCTTCTGAGCATGCTTTGCCATTTCATTTAGAAAAAGAGTAGTCACAATAATCTTGAACTAATTCACTGTAAGAGGTTCCTAGTAGAGCATTATTATTTCTCTTGCAGCTTTTTTCTATGGTAGGGATTACTGGTGATGTGAAATAAGACTTGTTACCCAATAAAAGTCTCTGCAGTACAGTTTATAATTAGAACTGGTGATAAATATGATGGTAGCATGTGGAGATCATAAGGGCCTTTCATTCCAATGAAGGTTAAAGAGATTTTGTTTACAAGGGATCTTTTTAATTAGATTTTTTTTTTGTAATTATTTGGTGTCTTGTGACTGGGACACCTTTTTCAGGCTTCTCTTCTCATCTAGGATTTGCACCTTGTTTTGGAAATACTCAATTTTCTATTTATCAGTGAAACATTTCGTTCTGTCTCTAGCCATTTACGTACCAGTACTAGCATCTGTGTGTGTCCTGGGGAAAGTCGGCTTTATGGTGTGATTGTAGGCACCTGGATTTGTTCATTAGTGGAGCAGAGGCCAAATCCCTGCAGTTCTAGATAGATTGTTGGTAATGCATAGGAAGATTTTGGAGGGAATGTTAATATGAAGAGTCTCCTTTGGCTATCATTTAACCATTTAAGTTATGAAAATTTTAAGGAGGCGAGGAATCTTGCTGTTCATCATATCTGGATTCTAGTTTAAGATGGAGTACAAAAAGGCTGTAGCTGAGGACGGAGCTGATTTGTGTGCAGTCTTTTGGTGATACGGACATTCTCTTCTGTTAGTGAGTGGAGAGAAAGTTCTTTTTAATGGGAAAATCCAAAAGCTTTTCAATTATTTGCTCACTTTCTGGTAGGCAGGAACAGAAATACACTGTTTTGTTTGTTTGGTAGTTTTTTTTTCCCCTTTCGTTAAGGTTAGGAAACACTAATGTGAAAGATTCTCATTTATTTTAATGATTTGGAGAATATTTGCCTTTTATCCATGGAATCCTGTACACAGCTTTTACTTCAGCCTTGGGCATGCTTCCAGTAAAAGAGCTGTTAATCTGTATTACTACTACTGTTTTTCATTTGTCTTCTGAAGGCCTAGTTATCTCAAGAAACTCGTGTGTCCTTAAAGTCACTTTCATTTGCTATTTTTCTTTCTTTACAGATTTTTCTTAACTAAGCTGGGGTTTATCTCTCCATGAAGTGATCTATATTAAATTAGTCTGCATAAATAGACTGGTACAAAGGCTATAAACTAGGTCGTAGTTTAATCTGGAATATTTGCAAAAGAAACAAAAATAAATGAACTAAGACGAATGTTGTGTCTACACCAAACTTCAATCAAACTGTTGCACGTTTGTTCATAGCATACATCATTAGGGTAGTACTAATTACAGAGGTAGTATAGTATCAGATCTGTGGGCTGTTTGTTACTCTGGGTGGGCCATAACCATCTCTATTATGTAGCACGTTGACAGACAGTTTCCTTAAGCAGCAGATGAACCTGCTGGAAGTGCGTTGCTTGGTTATTTAGCTTGCTTACTTGACTTTGTCAAGTTCAGTGTAATTTTTGATAGCATCAGTCAGCATTTAACAAGCTAAGTAATGGACATATTTTTCATTTTAGATGGTTAGTAAAAACATCCTAGATACTTTCCGTTCTGTGTTTTCAGGGTGGTCAGCACTGGCCTGTTCTTTGATTTGTGAACCGCTGGTACAAATGCGAATTCATATAAATAAATTCATGGCCCCAATATTTACACTACCTATCACACATCTTTGAAGTGTTGTTTTTCCCTCATTGAAGAAGAATATGTGTATGTACAACCTTAACATTCAATATGCCAAGCATTTGCACATATGAACGTACAGCAGAAGTTACTGTATTTAAAACCTTAGACATTGTCTTTTAAGGTTTTTCTATAAAGAAAATAATACCATAAAATGATTTCTATTTGTCCTTGCTGTCTCAAAAAGTGACAAATTCATTAGTATTTTAAAGTAATATGAAATATACATTGGAGTGTATTATTACCTGTTCAAAAAGTAATACAACTTGCTTTTAGTTTTCAGGACTGTATCAATGAAGTCTGTACCGTGTCTTCAGGTTTTGTAAGAGACAGCACTGCAAGGGTGCAAGTGGCCTAAAAGAAAAAAAGAAGTTTCTAAAGGAGTTATGTCAGAGAGTACTGAGGCCAGGAAGCCACACTGTATTCCAGACTTGAATTAATGTGCTTTGTGGCCCTGAGCTAGTATAGCTTTTCTACCCTGGCCTCAGTAGAATATGTGTCTAAAGAGACCTATGGCCATATACCTTTGTGTAGGAGTTCTATACAACAAAGGCAGCACTTTATTGAGTACTTTGAGGAAAAAGTGCCAGCTGAGTCTTTATTGACAAGTATTTGAGGCAGGTTAGCCATTCTGCTAGGGCAGCTTTACTGAGGTTTGCAGATTAACATCATAATGTTGCTTATTGTAGGATTTAAGGAAAATTTAAGTAAAATATTTTCATGACTTTTCAGGTTTCATTCCAAGTAAAATCTTTTCAAAAGTTGGTAGAAACAAGAACTAAATCTCAGTATTAAAGAATAATGGGTGTTTATGTGATTCATATGTATAGTCCATGTTTGTTTTAAAGAGATCTGCCAAGTTTTCCACACTGGAATTGATAACAGCTCTAGAAGACAGAAAAACATTTTAGTTTAGAGAGAAGTGGTTCCTGTTTTAGATGAGCTGTGCTGAAACCCAGGTAACTTAAAAAGTTCAACAAAGCCTTTGATATTCTTGTTGTGGATACAGTTAAGATTTGCCTTTTGAATGTTTCCCTCTGTCATTTATTGTTTAATGTTACCTTTAGATCAAAAGTTGTAGTTCCAATAACTATGAAGTAGCAACACAAAAATAAGCCTGAAGTAGGAAATGGATTTAATTTGGAAATATTTGGATGGAGAGATTGTAAAAATTAATGCAAACAATTTATTCTTTGTGTGCAAAAAGTACAGTAAGTCTGATCAATGTGCAAAACCACAGTAGTTGGATTAAAAAAGAAATGCATTATTTCCTGTGGATAATTTTCAAGCTTCTTTTTGATATTTTCTTCAGGAAAAAATACTAAAATGTTCCTTGGTTACTTACACTCATGATGAAAAAATATCCCTACTTGCAAATATTATAATTGTCCTTTAAATTAAAGCCCTGCAAAATTTAGGTTGGAGCGTTGATGTAGCAAATTTCTAGAAACGGTACATTTTAATAATGTTTTACTTTCTTGTAATCTGAATGCTTGCAATTTGGACGGTAGAGGAAAAAGTCTCTTGGACTACAAAGATAAGCATTGTGTTGGTTGCTTTTATTTCCCCACCATAAGGACACTGAATCGTATTAAAATACACAAGATTTCTTGCAAGTGAAATGATGCTGATAGTAGATGTTAGGGTCTTAAACTTGAAAGATCCAGTAGAGTTTTACATTAATTTCTTCAAGATGCTGTGATATTAGGGCTTATGAGTTTGAGCAGGAATTTCAAGTTAAGAAACATGAGAGATGTTGTTGATGTTTTAAGGTAATATTTCTCTTTTCTCTTAATTTACAATCACTAATTTCCCAGTTCGTTTTAGGTAAAAATAAACTTTAAGAGAACAAAAAACCCAGCAAGACCTAACTTTTTCAGTGTTTTTAAGATGCCTGATGTTCTCAGGAGGAAAATACAGTCTGTTGTGGAAGGGGGTCTTCCTTGATTATACCATTTCAGACTTTTAAGTTCAAAGATACTCCTTGAGGGCATGTCAGTTTTTGTGTACAGCCAGCAATGTGTTAGACCCTTTTAAGAAACACAGAACCTACAATAAAAATGCAATTACCCATAAATTTTATTTAAAGAGTATTTCAAATTTGTTTGGTTTATATTTGAAATAAGTGAATGCTCTCGCCGAGGCTTTTACAGAGGTTGGTTGTACGACTACCTAGAGGAGATGATTTGTTAGAGTCTGTGTGAAGTGGCCTTGCATGTTTATTGCCTTTGTGAACATAGTGGAATATTCTGTTGTCTAGTGTGCATGAAAATCTGCTGCAAGGTTCATTTAATAAGAACAATAGTTGAATTATTAAATTTTTAATAGAAAATAAACCTAGAAATACTTTTACTAAAATAAGTATTTAAAGATGTAAATTTAGCGGAGTGTTGTTTCTAAACCAGCCTCAGAATCATTGTGGTTGGAAGGTTCCTCTGGAGAACGTCTAGTCCAACGCCCCCCCTCAAAGCCTGTCAGCTTTTAATCATATGGAAAGAGTTCAAAATAATGTCAGTGCCAAACTATGTCTGAGTTCATAGGGGAAAGGAATAGATTTCAGGTTGTCATAAACCTGATGCAATAAAGCATCTCTTTCAGCTGTTGCTCATCGCTTACTTCACTACTTTCTTACCTGTGAGGGAAAGCAAGAGATGCACTGAGGAAAGTCGATATCAATCCAGCATAGATCTTTTTAAAGTTGTACTCTCTCAGACTTTTCTTAGTAGGGTTTTTGTGTACGCAGTTGTGTGGGAGAAAATGAAAATTCCAGTAAATGCAATGTGAGCTTACTTTACTTTTTCTGTTAATTAAAGTCTTTATAAAAGTACACATTCTTGATCAAGAACTTATAAAGAATATTTCAAAGAAATAAAATAAAGTATAAACCACTTACAAATATGTTTTTGTTCTGCCTATGTTATTGCAGGCAACAGACTTAAAGGAACCTAAATGAAAATGGTATATTATTTTTTTGTATTAAACATCATTACATGAAATTTTCTATGAAGCTTTGAAAAAAAAAAGATTTATAATCTTTCCCAGAGTTCCAAAAAGCACATATTACAAGGAGAAAAATAGCCTACTTTATTCTGGTTGTAACATCTTTGGTTGGCTTACTTTTATTTACTTTATTGTTTTCATGTAATGACATCTGACATAACTGTTATTTTTCTTACCTGTAAGGAAATTCTCCAGTAAGAAAATATAAATCATTGTGTGGCTAACTTTCTTCT
>NW_008825109.1:10111836-10117295 GCF_000699105.1 Pygoscelis adeliae
GCGCCCACCCCCCCCCCCCCCGAATAGTATTTTATTAACATGTCTTTCTGTAAAATCAGAATTTAGAGGCATAGATACTGACCAAGTCAGGAAGGCGTTAAGAAAACTTTGCTTGGTTTTCACCCTCTTTTTTATACTGACCATAGAATGAAATCCAGTGTTCACAGGATCAAAAGAGCTTATAACCTAGCCTTGGAGTAAACATATAGAAAGAGGGCAGGAAGAGATGACTAAGCTGCAGGGAGTGGATGTGTTGTACTTTTTAAAAGTGCTGTTGTAGACACTTTCCCAGGCAGAGGTAAGCAAGTGCCAGTACCTGAGTCTCTTTGGATATTTGACTTGGGCTTTGCCCTTAAACTTCTTCCCACCAGTTTGCAGTGAGTGGTGCTTGATACCTGAGCTAACAGTCTGAACTGAGTCACGGGCACGGTCCAAAGCTGTCTGCTGCTTGGTTTGAGTCTCCTGGATTTTTCGGTTCAGATGCAGACTGAACCACCCTACTGTTGCAGGTCTGGTGATGCTGTGCCACAGCTCGTTTTGTGCATGGCGAGATAAGCGACTCTTTGTCTGGTTTCACAGGGGAAACGGAGCCCCACGGCCATGTAGTTTACTGCAATACTAAGCACATTGGCAGGCATTGTCATGAATGAGAAGACACAGTAGATGTTAATATGAATGAGTGTGTCTCCACCTAAAATAAATAACCTGAATATAGTCTGGAAGGGTTTGTTTTAGTATTAGTTTTATGTGAGAGTTGTGTTAGTTTTATGTGAGTTAGCTCAGCCTGGATGTTTCTTCCCCGAGTTAAGACTGCAGAGAAAACCTACCAGTAAGGGACTGGCTCTAGCCTGCTGCTGGTCTGGATCGCACTATCAATCACAACACTGTAGGAAGTCAAACCTGGTGTAATCCTTATAATAGTTGCATAATATAATAGGTAATTAAAAACTTGAGAGATTATATAGGCTCAAAAAAGAACTACAACAGAAAAAGACTATTCCTTTTCAGATGCTTACTCTTTCTTTGGAAGTCTTCTGGGGAAAAAAAAAAAATTTTTTTTTTACATTTGGAAATGCAGAAGAGCAGCAAGCACAGGCTATTTTGGGTGCATGGGGAAAGAAATTCCAGTACTGTGGCATTTACTTCTCTAGGTCCTGGCTGCTGAAGTACTAGATGTTGTTATCCTGGGCAGACGATTGCTCTCGTTGTTGTGTGGCTCAAAGTTGGAACTGGGAGATAACCTCATCACAGAGGTGGGGAGCTGGCTGGGTGTGACACAAACCGCTTTTCTGTCAAACTAGGTCAGATGTGCTCTTCTGGCTACAGTTAAGCCAAGTTAAGAGGTTTTGGTCCCAGCTGTTTGCTTCTGTCCTTCCCTACCCTTATTACAGCCCCACTGTAACATGCAGCATAACTGCATCTGTAGCCACTGTCAAGATGATCTGTTTTGAGATAACCTGAATTAAATTATGCTATTTAAACTGTACAGAATTATTTTGACAAAACTAAGTTAGGTACAGGCTATGTGTTGGCTGTTACTCAGCCTATATTTAGGCTAATGTATTTTAAACAGGTCTTTATCAGAGAGAATAGCTTTTGGTAAAGGAGTGTGAATAAGCAGCCGAAGGTGATAACGTCATCTTGCTGTCATGGTAGCATGCAGGGCTATGGCATATTGCTGCCAGACTACAATTATGTATTTGGTAAAGGTATGAAAAAATCATATTCCTCCAGATTTTGTCATCTTTTTGTGACTTCTGTCTTCCTATACAGTATTTGTGCCTATAATTGTTTTTTCTTGTTTGACTTTAACCTGATGGTCAGCTGAACGTTTAAAATTCCACCCATTGATGTTCCTTATTTTCACCTGATATATTAGCCTTAAGTAATGACATCTGGTAGGAACTGCTGTTTCTTGCCTGGATTACACAACTGTTTTTGGTTACATGAAACAAAGGTCTAATCAGACTGAAGCAATATAATTTTGACTGCATAGAAGATTTATTCTTTCAAAGTACCTAAACTAAAAATAATTTGTTTATTTATAAGGCCATGTTCTAGGAAGAGAGTTTGTTTGAACTGACTGTTAAAAAACACTTATGCATTTAATGTAGTAGCTAACAGAATAAATTTGTGTTTACAGTATTTGCTGTTTAGTATAATGTAGTCACATCCTAGTGCACGGTTTCAGGTAAAAGATTAGACTATTCTATAAGGAATAAACTCTTATGTATGAAACCTTTGAAATAACATAAAATTTGTAACGGTCAACTTAATTTTTCTGCTCTTGAAAGAATTTTCTATGTGTAAAAGAGCTTGAGGCATTCCTTAATTTCTGTAAAAATTGCTGTAAGAAGTAATTTATTTTTTATCTGTGGGGTTTTTTTATCCATTTATAATAATCCAAGACCAATTGCTGAGTGCAATTAAGTATTATAACTGTTGTTTAACGGGCTATTGTGGTTAAACTTAGTTGGAGTTGCAAAAGCTGCCGTTTTGAAATTGAAGCAGAGCTGTGTCTTTGATACCCAAGTATTAACTCTGGCACAGGTGGTGGCAGCGCAGGCAGGGTGACACACACTGGGGCTGAGAAGTTAACTTAGCCGTTGGTCAGACTTAGGGTATTGATAGCTATATGATTAACTTGTATATGATCCTTTTTACATGCAACTGAATATGCTCAGAGGAAACATATAGTAATTAAGTTACATAATTCTGCATATACCTGGAGATGCATTATTCACTCACATTCTATCTGAAGTTCAGATATAAAAACTGTTTTGTATTTCAGTAGACTTACAAGTGTTATTTTAAAATCTAATTTAAGGAATGTGTATTTCCCTTACAAAATAGGGAAACAATTTTAAGAAGGTAAATTCATTTATATTTAATGAATCTTATCGTCAGAGCATATGAGGCTTTATTAAAAGCAACATGCAAAGTTCAGGTGCTATGTAGATCAGCAGAGGAAAGCCTTGACTTGCTTCAGCTGAGAACAAAATAACTTTTATCAGCCTCAATGAAGGGGAAGCTAATTATATGACCAGATATTTTTAAGGCGATTTGTCAATAAATTGTGCATCTCTTGTATATTGAACTACATTATAACATGTTTTAAAATTAGAAGTTCCCTTAGCTTAATTTTATGACAATTTTATGTTTTCTAGCCTGGAATTTCTAATAAAAATCATATGTCACTGTTAAAAATCATGTTGTTCTCTGGATTTGTTTTTTTTGGGGTGGGAATTCTTTTTTTTTTTCCTTTTTTTTGCTAACTCAGCAACTTAATACAAAACAAGTGTAGACAAGGAAGGAATTAAAATATATGTTATGAGTTAATGTGGTAACATTTTATTGTTTGAAAAATTGAGAATTTCGAAATACTGATGAAAAGGCTAGATGGTGGATTTGTGATTTGTGTCGTCATTTTAGCAAAAAACGTAGGGATGGATGTGGTGTTAAGTTTCTGCTCAGCTACCACAAATTTCACACCTGATCTAATAGAGTGAGTTGTATGAGTGAGTGAGCAGAGCTTTCACGGGGAATCTGCAATCCTTCCTTTCACTGTGAATCTTTCAAGGCTCTGGGTCTTTAATTTTTTCTAAAACTGAAAGCAGCATAAGTGAATACTTGATTCTGGGTCAAAACCACAGTGCGTTGTCTCAGAGGCCTGCAATAACTAGCAGTTTAGACCATGATGCAACAGCTTCATACAAAATAATTATTTCAACATTTTCTACAAACATTTGTTCAAACAAACATCTGAACAGCTGCTAGGGCAAAGTATTTGCAGAGATTGAGCAAGGCTAGAGAGCACCCCGAATCTCTGAAGTTTCAGAGACACTCAAAATTTGAGACGCTTCATCCCACTCCTCGTTGATGTATTCCTGCCTCCTATTCAGACATCCTTGCTATTCCTTGCAAATGATGCAGCTTTTAGCCACTAACATCTGGCTGACAGACAGCAGTCAGCTGTATTCCATGCCAGTGACTCTCAAGCGCCTTCTTTTTTTTTGTCTTCAACACAGAGAATGGCAGAAAAAGAGTAATACGAAAAGCCAGAATACTCTAATAAAGTTTGCAGCTCCTATGGAATCTGAGGATTCTGGTTGAGTCTGCTTTTTTTAGCAGAGCTATGGTTGTGAAGGTGGCAGAATTACACTGTAGATTATTCTCTTGCTTATTTCTTTATAAAACTCAGATTGTGTTATAAAACTAGTTATTCGGAGCCACGTTTTGAACATAAAAACACTCAGTTAACTTGCAAGAATCTGTGTCCAAATCAGCAGAGAGTTGTTGCTAAGCTTCTAGTTATTTGCTCTTTAAAAAAAAAAAAAGGTGCTGATCATGTATTTGTATCATAAATAGCATGTTCTACTAACATTGTAAAACTTACTGGAACAGATTGTTTTTTTCTAGCCATATAGAATGTGGGAAGATTTCTTTTTTTTCTTGGTTAGTTTTAAAGCTACAGTAGTATTTATGATCTTGTAATACCAGTATTTGGTGTATTGCTTAAAATGTAAGCAGGACTTCTCACAGTATATAAAACAAAGCTTGTTAAGTGCTCTTTTGCCAGACTGTGACTTAAAACAATTCTTCCCTAAAATATTTTTTAAATTTTAATATTTTTTTAAATTCTTTTCCTCGCTTTGTGCATGTGTGTGTATGTGTGCACACACGCGCGTGCGTATGTGTTTGCTTTCCGCTGTTTGCCTGAAGTAGTGATGCTAACATAGCACGCTGTAGATTAAGGCTTCAGGGAGCTAAAGTAAGCGTGAAGTTCAACCTCTAGCTAAACATCGCCACTGGGCTAATCTACAATTTACAATGATCCATCACGAATATTTACAAG
This sequence comes from Pygoscelis adeliae, assembly GCF_000699105.1. NCBI lineage: Eukaryota > Metazoa > Chordata > Aves > Sphenisciformes > Spheniscidae > Pygoscelis > Pygoscelis adeliae. Next base: position 10,116,692 of record NW_008825109.1, read on the forward strand.
TAGGCAGAGTGCAGTGCAAAATTAAACAGCATATGAGTACAGTTATCCCTGTTAAAATGACCAACGTGCCTTGTGTTGTGTATGGCAGATAACTGGACAGGTGGTAATCTGTCTTCTCTGAGCAGAGACAGCTGGTATTTTCCTTGGGCTTCAGTGGTGCTTTTCTGTATGGTCTCACCTACCAGCTGATATCTTGCTTGTTAGAACAATACCAAGTATATATTAACCCTTTTATATATTCCTATGTGATGTCCAAAGGGGGGAAGTATCAGACTGCCTGTCCATAAGCATGGCGATTTAATGTTTGTAGTAATATAAGATGCATACAGCTTGTCTTACGGACCTCTTTACATGTGTTACTATGATGATACTTATCAGTAGATAGTAAATAAAATCTTTGTTTGATTTGCAGACTGAGGGAGTGTTTGAGAATCATCCCCTTTCATTTAATTTAGGAGAATATTAAAGGTCATATAGAAAAGAAATAAAACTGTTTTGTAACTTCACTTGTATTTATTTCCAGCCCTATTGCTTAATATATATACCTGTGTAACTTTTCCTTTCTGAACACACTAATTTGGTTCCCAGCATAAGTATGATGAGT
>NW_008825109.1:10117347-10124719 GCF_000699105.1 Pygoscelis adeliae
ACAGTTGATTTTTCTCTTAAATATTTACTGATTGTCTCGACTGTGGGGGAACCGGGTACTGACCTTCCACGAAAGGCAGCGGGCACTGCTTCTGTGGGACTTGGATTTCTGCTTCTGCACCCTGGCAAGCGAGAGCCAAACTCACCTGTCCCTACATGTGGCTGTGTTCAGTTAATTGATAAAATTAATCAGCAGTTAGGTTATTCCGTCACACCTGATGTTGCGGTTAGAGGCCTGGACAAGCTCTGGTAACGTTGAGCTGCTGCAAGGGACAGCAGTGTTACAGGACACGACATGGATGGGTCAGGAGTGCGGAGGAAGCTCTAGGAATTATCATCACAGAAGTGGTCTTTAAAGCCCTATCAATGACATCAGCTAACACCATTCCTGGAGGAAGGAGGGGAAAGAGGAACATCTACTGAAGGATGAGACAGGGTGGGGTGAGAGGGATGCAGGGACTGCAAAGCCTGAGGGAGGCCAATGTTTCAGATGCTTTATTTTTAGTTGGGGATAACAAAGAATTTCATGTCTTTATCTGAATAGACTGGGGGGGCGGGGTAGTTGTTTTAGAAACCATGTTTATGCTTGGACTTTTTTTTTTTTGGCTTAGTAATAAAAATGAATGTAATAAACTTGGAGGAAATAACCCAAACTAGATCTGAAGCTACGGTAGAAGGAGAATGAGCTTTGTGAAATTGTAGCCCAGTGAGTCCAAGCAGAGTGCTTGTTGAGGCTTAAATTTCTAATAAAGATTAGACAGATAAACGCAGAAATTCTTCAGAAATTATGATGATTTAACTTTAGAACTAGAAACTTCCATATTAACCAAGGAAGTGGTCTCAGATTTGAAGTCTTCATTAACAGCCAAATGTATTATCTTACAAAAGAGTTGAAAAAGGTGTTTTAATGGCCTTACCAGAATGAAATGATTACCTAGAGAATCTACAATAGAGGAGATAAAACTAAATTGCTTAGGAAAATCAACAGTTTTGCCAGCATTTTGCCTGGTTAATTGCCATTTGGTAAAGTTTTTTTCTTTTAAATTAGAGGTAGAACAAAAATCAGATAAAAGAACTACTGAAACTAACCTTCATTGTAGATATGGTTTTCTCCTGAGCAAGTTAAGTTAGAAAATATCAACGTTGTTTTCAAGTTCAGGAATGGATCCCAGATTTTTTAAGTTAACCTTTTTCAATATATTCCCAAAGAAAGATTTTATATATATATGACATGAAGCAGCCTGGAAAAAAAAGAGCGTTAACAAATCTTATTTTATTGGATAAGTAAAAATATAGGGGTTTTTCATATCACAAAAGAGAGATTTTTAGGTTTTGAACATGCTCAAATTGAAGTGTTCCTGCATAAACAGAGTATGACTTGGGGTTGTTCTGTAGTATTACTTTTCAAATGACTAGTTTTTTGAAACCTAAATAGATGGCTAAAGAAATATTTTTGTCTTGACTAGTAGATATACTTCAGTGATACACTACACTGTGTTGTGCTAAAGCTTTTGGAAATAATGTTACACAATCTCTTCTCCAATGTGAACGGTGCAAAAGTAACTTTTTACTCCTGGTTGTCCTGTCCTGTGTTAAATGTGCATATTTAGGCAGCACGTAGCCACCCAGGGAAGCATGAGCAGAACTTCGAGGATCTTCTGTTCTAATGGATTTCACTTGACTTTAATTGGTTCCAGTTTGTTAATCATATGTGTCCTTGGAGAATGGCTTTTTTTTTTCTGTCTGATTACTGCTCACAGACCCACATTTAGCAAGTATTTCCTAAGCATGAAAATGTATGCGCTGTTCTGTCCATGTGTTTTTTCACCCATGATCAGCTACAATGATGAAGATTCCTTTTTTATTTCTAACAGTTACATTAGAAATATCTCATTTTCTGTCTAGGCTTCTAGGATAAACTCTGATTGATTTTAATGTCCAATATTTCATGAGTCAATGCACTTAGATGCTAATAATGTTCAGCGCTGCTTGAAAGCTGGGATTTGGCCTTAAAAGGGAGAGTACAATGAAAGCAGTGGTTCATGGATTTAGTCCTTTATGCTTTGTTAGTTGCAAAATATCAAGCTTGGAACTTATCTAATGAATCACAGCAAACTAGTAAAAAAAAAAAGAAAAAGTACAATTTTAAGGCCTCCAGACCTATCAGCTCTAGTGTGAGGAGTATAATAAGACATTAGAGAGAGAAAATTTCTGAAGTTGGCTTAGTGTATTGCTTTATTTTCTACCTCTGATTTAAAATGTGTGTAATCTTAATGATGTCTTGCTTTCATTTGTCATTTAAAGTAGCAACCTTCCCAAGAAGCCTCAGCCTGGGGCCAGTGTAGCTTTATTTTCATTGTATAAAATTCACTGCACCTCAGCATTCAGGTGGCACAAAAAGTTATAATCAGAAGAAAATATTGAAATCTGCAGCCTGACATTCTGGGCTTTTCTCAACAGATTTTTTGTTACAGAATTGGTTGGCATACACTGCTGGAGATGTTACTGTGGGAATGTGTAAAGTCACTTCTTATTTTCATTTTAATCCACATGCTTCAGTTGGTCAGTATGCACAAATATGTATCCACTTGAAGTACAGTCAGTGAAAAATTACTTTGTTGTTAGTCACAGAGGAACATGGCTGTAATTAGAACAACAGTCACATTGGTTCAGGGAGTCACAGAAATATTCGCGTTTGGTTTCATAAACAAAATATAAATGATTTTATGCTAGAAATGAGTCAGAAAGGTGGAGGAGAGTTCAAAGGTGGCAAAAGCATGTTTGCTGAAAGGGAGCAAAGTGAATGTGAAATTTATTTTGAGCTGGTCATGAGGTAAGAGTTGTTATTATTTATTTATGTTTACATAAATACACAAACTTATCACTGAACCCGCTTCAAAACAGTCCAAATGGCTAGGGAGATGGTCCCTGAGGATGTGATGAAACATGGGCAAGAACTTTGACCACTGGGCTACTGAATGTAAAGAACATACACTTTCAAATGTTGCTATATTTGGAAAGAATCGCCCCCTTTTTCTTTTAGAAGAGGAATCTTATCCTCTAAATCTAGAGGATTATGGTTTATGAATTCAGTGATGAAACATACACCTAAGTCTCTAAAGGGGTGAGATTTCATATGCTCCTTGTTCAGCATTTACTAGTTTCAGCAAAATTCTTCTGCTCTGAAAGTTTTAGTGAATGGGTAGTCTAGATTCACAAAAAGGCATCAATGTTTAAAGGAAGCCATAAGCAGAATTTATATACTGAGTCCAGGAGTGCAATTATTAAAATCCTTTTGTGTGAATCTGGTTCTGAGCCATCTCTGTCTTCTACAGTGAAATGGGAACTAAAGCACAGGGCAGTAAAGTCCATTGTGGAATTAAGGTTCTTGAAAAATAAGACATCCTTGTGAATCAAATCGTTAATTTTGTATGAGTGAAATGACTATGGTGGTACTATTATTCTGAATCATCTAGCCTTTCTTCTGTCTGGGCATCCTGACGAAAGAGGTTTATATTCCCAAGTACATAAAATCTGTGATTTGCCTGCAGTAGTGTAAAGCTATAGACTACTCAAAAGAAGTTTTATATACGGACTCATCATCTATGATACCTGACAAATCATTAAGGCTTTCATGAAGTGTCACGTCAGGGAAATGAAGCCACAGTCAGTGACAAGCTTTATGCTTCTCCTATCCCTAACGAGTTACTTAATGTATTCCATTTTAATTGTTATCTTGGAGTCAATCGTGATCTCACGCTACAGCTACTGACGGGAATCATCAGTTATGTGCATGGTGTTTTGCAAAATTGCAAATTCACAATACGTCTCTCTTCAATGGCAGTAATGTTTAGCAGCTCATTAGCTTTTGGGCTATGCCTTCTGGTCAGTAGATACTGGGAGAGACAGCCAGCCTAGTTGATTTGCAGACATACATTAGTCAAGATGAGCACTGCAGTATAACTGAAAGGAAAAACAATAGAATAAAATAGCATTTAGAGTAGACTTCCATTAACTGGGAGATTAAAAAGATAATTAGAATGGGATTAAAAAAGAAATAAAGTTGATTTTTTTTGCTTAGTAATCTCTCTCACAAAATATCCTTTACTGTCAAACTTGATGTTTTTGTTTATAAATCTAGAAATGGTCTGTTTCATCGATTTATATTTGAGGAAAAGTAAACATAGAGCTAGAAATTGTGCTGCATGCTTTTGTGTAAATGGTGGAGTTTTTGAAGTAAAATGTAATGTCAGAAATAGGTCCCATGTGTAATATACTGGAGATGCTGTGTAATATGTTGTCCATGGTTACAGTTTCAGAGGTTTTGTTCAGATTTGATGACTTAATATTACTTTGGTGAAGAAGGTGGACAGGAACAGAATTGTATAGTACTGAATAACCACTGTAGACATTTTTCAGTATTTAACAGCTGAATGAGTGAGAAGAGGCTTTGATAATTCAGAGAATAGTAGGATCAGTAGGAATTAACTACTGAGGAACTACAGGATAGTGTAATTGGAAAGTATAGATCAGGTTGGAATGTTATCACTAAAAACACGTGAAAGGTGTGTTAGTTCAGAAGAGACTAGGACTGGAGCTATTTCTTACCAAGTGTACGTCGATAATAAAAAGGATGAATGCGAAAGGACTTCTTGTCAAGAGAACCTCTTTTTTTTCTTTTTTAAACTTCCTTTCTTTCTCCTTTACTGTACCTTTTAAGCTAACTTACTGAATGTGAAAGGGCCATGCTGGATCAGGCCAAAAATCCAAGTAGCCTGTATTAAATGTTAAGGGGGAAAAAGGTTTAATAAACATCAGATGTGCTTGGAACACTTTCCCAGCTTCTAGTGGTGAACAGAAGCTTGTAGCTAGAATTTGTCTGTCTTTTGAATGCACTTACATTTTGGCCTTTCATATTACTTTTTGGAAATCAAACTGGGCAAAGAGAAACCTTATAAAGTTCAACAATGGGAACTGCAAAATTCTGTACCTGGGGAAGAATAACCTTATATACCAGTTACAAGCTGGGGGCTGACAGACTGGGAAGCAGCTCTGTAGAGAATGACCTGGGGGTCCTGGTGGACAACAGCTTGACCATAACCCAGCAACGCACCCATTTGGCTAAGAAGGCCACCAGCCTCCGGGGCTGTGTTAGGAAGAGCATCGCCAGTATACTCTTGCATTCCTTTACATGAAGAGCATTCCTTGCCAGCAGGTCAAGCAACGTGATCCTTCTCCTCTGTTCAGCCCTGGTGAGACACATCTGGAGTGCTGGGTCCAATGCTGGGCTCCCCAGTACAGGAAAGATACAAACTTACTGGAGTGAGTCCAGCGCAGAGCCACAAAGATGACTACGGGACTTGAGCATCTGTCATATGAGGAAAGGCTGAGAGAGCTGGGACTGTTCGGCCTGGAGCAGAGAAGGCTCAGGGGGATCTTAGCCATATCTGTAGATACCTGGTGGAAAGCAATGAATAAGAGAGAGCCAAACTCTTCTCAGTAGTGCCCAGTGACAGGAGAAGAGACAATGGGCACAAATTAAAACACACAAAATTCCATCTGAACACAAGAAAAAACTTTTTTACTGTGAGGGTGGAACGGGTTGCCCAGAGAGGTTGTGAAGTCTCCATCTGTGGAGATATTCAAAACCTGACTGAACATAGTTGACTTGAACAACCCAGTCTAGCTGACTATTCTTGAGCAGGAACGTTGAACTAGAAGATTTCAAGAGATCCCTTCCACCCTCAGTGATGATTAGCATTGTGGAGCTGTCTACAGAATGTACTGTGTTTAGAAACAAAACAAATCCACAAAACTTATTTTGAAAAAGACATGAGCAAATACATTGCCTGGTATTTCTGTTGGTGTATCCAGTTATTCTGTTAAGTGACAAAATATCATGAATCTCTCATGGGATCTTTGAATAGTACTACGTCAGCTACAAGCATATTGTCTTTTTAAGTTCTCTTCTGATGTTCTTTTAACAAAAATATGCTTCTGTTTGATTTCTGTAGTCACCTTTTTATTCTAGGTCATTATTTCCCCCTTTGGATGTTAACTGTAGGGTGTTATGGTCACTGTATTAAGTAGCTCTTCATTAGTGATGGTCTTGTGCTTGAGACCAAGTCAACAGAGACTTCTTTACATTTTTTAGAATACCACTTTTTTTTAAGGATTCTGAGCCTAAAATCAACTGTGCTTGACTCTTTGTAAAAAGATTTATCTCAACTTGGCTAACCAATTGTTAGCTTGTTGCAATGTATTATATATCTGACTTAGAATAGATGAACTTAAAATGTCTTTTTCTTGTTTTATATGCTTCTGTAAAACCCAGAAGCCATCTAGTCCTAACTCATTACCCCAAAGCCTGTCCAATCATACCTGTATCATTACTGATGGATGGTCACCTGATCTGTTCTTGGAGATCTCCAGTGAGAAGTCTGTAAACTCCCTAGGCAGTCATTAATGCTTTGCAGTCTTCAGCATTACAAATATTTTCATAGTCTTTGACCTCGCTGCGTCATTATTATTGAAAGAGCAAGAATTTATTCTTTGTCCAGTATTTCGTAGAGATGGAGAGCACAAGTGTCTTTTTCGCATGAGCTTTTTTGCCTACTGGAAGACCATTATTACTTGTTGCATCTAAGTTTTGCTTCCTTTGCCTAAGAAATCCTAACTCTCTTGATCTTTCCTCTTACGTTGAGTTTTTCATACCTTCTAGTCATTCATGTTACACTCCTATGGACTATTTCTGATGTCTGACTCTATCTTTTTTTTTTTTTTCTTGAAGAGTGATACCCAAAATTGGACACAGTACTGCAACAGAGGCCTGATATGTGTATAGTCTCACAACAACACTGTATTATTGGCTCATCCTCTTATCCCCTACAGGTCCAGACTCTTTTAAGATGCCAGATTATACAAAGAGTTAGGATACTGTGGGGAAGAAAAGAGTGACTCTCATAGATCTGTAGTTGTACAGAAAAGATCTCTTTAAGTCTATCTACAAGAAGGGCCGGAAGGAGGATCCGGGGAACTACAGGCCTGTCAGCCTGACCTCAGTGCCGGGGAAGATTATGGAGCGGTTCGTCTTGAGGGCGCTCACAAGGCAGGTGCGGGACAACCAGGGGATCAGGCCCAGCCAGCACGGGTTCATGAGAGGCAGGTCCTGCTTGACCAACCTGATCTCCTTCTATGACCAGGTGACCTGCCTAGTGGACGAGGGAAAGGCTGTGGATATGGTCTTCCTGGACTTCAGTAAGGCCTTTGACACCGTCTCCCACAGCATTCTCCTAGAGAAGCTGGCGGCTCACGGCTTAGACAGGTGTACTCTGCGCTGGGTCAAAAACTGGCTGGACGGCCGGGCCCAGAGA
>NW_008825109.1:10125529-10135191 GCF_000699105.1 Pygoscelis adeliae
GACGAGAGGAAATGGCCTCAAGTTGTGCCAGGGGAGGTTTAGATTGGACATGAGGAAAAATGTCTTTACTGAAAGAGTGGTTAAACATTGGAAGAGGCTGCCCAGGGGAGTGGTTGAGTCCCCATCCCTGGAAGTATTTAAAAGACGTGTAGATGAGGTGCTTAGGGACATGGTTTAGTGGGCATGGTGGTGTTGGGTTGACAGTTGGACTCGATGATCTTAGAGGTCTCTTCCAACCTTAATGATTCTATGATTCTAAGTCTGTGAGTTCAAAACTTGCGTATTGATGTGTGTCAGTAGATAAGGACCATACAAGAAATTTTGATCAATAGAGTTTAAACGAGTTCACATTCAATCTCGCTGTTCAGTCTGTTCAGTGAAAAAGCTGAGTTTACTTATATAGTGTGATCATTGTAGTAGAACAGTTTTCTAAGCCGAGCCTTATTTTTGTTCTGTATTCACTGCAGATCGCCTGGCACGAGTTTGTACCTGTAGCTTCCATAACTGCTGCTGTTGCTAGCTAAGGACTAGGTTTGGCATTTCATCAGTAGAGTGTTTATATACCTAATGATAAATGAACCTGTATTACGTCATTCTTCCTGAAATGTGATTTTTATTTTTTTTTAAGTCTTTGCGTTGCGAAGCAGGGTAAAAGTGTTAGCCTAGTTATTGAAAATACAATCCACAAATGTTATCTGAGTAATTACTTTTGCTGGAGCAGCATATGAAGCTCTGATCAAAGGGACCACAGGGAAATATGTGACATTTAAAATAAATTCTTGATAATCTTTTTTACATGTGATATTTGGTTTGTATGTGATAAAAATGTGTTCTATAGGCCATTGGCTATTCACTTATTTAGTTGAGAAAAGTAAGGGGACACTCCTCCCTCTAACATCTTCTGTGACTTTCTGTGATGTTACATCATTCCTTTTGGCTGGATATTCATTGTGTATTTCCAGTAGAGACTAGTAAAGCTTGTAAAGCTGCATTTATTTATAGGCAAGTTAAATACTCTTTTGTTCTATTCAATTTGTCCATTTTAGGTAAGAAGTTGCATTCTGGCCATTAGGCCTGATTTACTGCTCAGTGGCCTGTGTGAAATGAATATGTGAATATTCACTAATTTCTGGTGCCCAGGTGTTAAAGTTGTATATTAAGTGCTGTAGTAATTTGTATTAACTGGCAAGCTGTCATCAAAGAAACACCAAATATTTAAGCCATAATTTTGAAAAATGTTCAAGCTCATTCTTATGTCACTTTGAAATAAAAAAATAATTAAGTATGTGAAACTTACTACTTAGTATGTATCCAAGTCTTTCGCTTAACAGGATCAAATTGCTAAATTAGAGCGTGAATACTAGCACCGAACCATTTTGCTGAGAAAGTCCTCCTTTACAATTATGGTTTAGATGGATTTCATTTTTAATTCACAGAAAAAGAAATCTTGTTCTTTGCTGGCATTGTTCTGCCTCTGCTATGGATAAGTAGAACATAAGATATATAAGATTTCATTCGAAATCTCATCTCTTCATATTTATTTAAAAGTACTTTTCAGTGATTTTATTCACCTAGTGTAGTCAGTGATAGTCATCAGCAAGTCTGACATGCTTTTAAAAATAGGTTGTAGTTATTGATGATAGTATCAATTACATTGTGTGAAATGCAATAAAATCTTGAAACTCTTGTTTTACAATTGTTATTAGGAATTATCTCAATGACTGTCACAGCATATCAAAAAGCATTTTTTTTTCAGAAGGGCTACCTGTAGCTAACCAATTAAAATATTTTTTTTATTGTTGTGTTTTTTAAGGGATTATGAAACAGTATTTGCAATATACAAAATGATGGATAGATACAGTGACTTAACACTAGTATTAATCAAGGACTAAACTAAAAAGTAAACCATAATAAAGCCTAGTATCAGTCTACAGGTTTCAGAGATAATTAGGGCTACTGTTTACCTTCTTTATTTTTGGTGCCTTCACTCTCTGTTAAATTAATTCATAATATCAGTGTTTACAAACTAGAAATTTCTTTCCATCTTTTGTCTTCTGAATATTTGTAATTATTATTTTCCACAGATGACTGAAATAGTAAAACTGATTTTGTGAAAAATCAGCTTTTCATAATGTGAATTTTAGGACAGTATGAGAAAATATATGCAGATAGATCTCCCTTTAAAATATGGTTTGATTCAGTACAAACATAATTATAATTATGCAGATCTCTTACAAAAACAGTGATGTAAAATCTCAGTAAAAATATTTTGCTCCAGACTGGGTGGAGGTTTAACGTTATCCAACGTGTACTGAAGCCAACAGAGGATAAGGAAAAGGAAATCAATTATTTGTACTAGTTTCATAAATCTCTCTTTATTGCCTAACCTCTTCAAACAAGAAATAGATTTATCCTCTGTGGAGACAGTAGTATAAATAATGCCATCCTCTGACTAGAAATGGCACTAAAATCCTTTGATCTGAAACAGAGTTGCTTAATTCTAAGTACATCCTGTTCCAGTATGTGCACTCTAACTAGATTTTTAAAAAACCCAGCTCTAAAAATTCTTGTCAATAAATGTTTTCTTTAGACCAATTTAATAGTTATAATATGGTACAGTTATTGGTGTATCTAATTTCTAATGATGCCTTTTGATGTTTTGGACTTTTTCTGAAAACTAGGTTTACCTTTTCTTCTTGAACATGGCAAAAATATTACAGAAGATCTTTAAGTGAAAGATTAGTAGGAAAAGTGCTTAGCCTATAATGGTTGGACTATAGTGACTCTAGAAAAAAAGTAATTTTTTTCTGTGTTCTGTTCTAAATTATGGATAAAGAAATCAAACGGCATATTCACTTGCCCTTGGACATGGCCATCAACTATTGTATTTTTTTGTTTTGTTTTATTAAACCAGTATTGGGGGAGGAGGACGCAGACAAGGGAAAAACTGACATAACGAGGGAAAAAAACAAGCATGAAAATGGCCATTGCAGAGGGAAAATTGGGCTATCATAGAAGTTATTAGAAGAAGTACTTGATGTGGTCTAATTTACCAAAGGTACGGGTGTGAAGAAATGATAGCTAATGTGTCTTCTACATATCAGAAGACAGGAGCCAATTCATGCCTGTCAGGCTAACATTTTATAGATTGAAATAATTTCTGTGCAAGATTGTTTTCCCCCACCTCAACAAGAATTTTTGTTCACTGTCAATTTTACAGTATTTTGTCCACCCACCCACTTTAAAAAAAAAAACAGTTGACTTGAACTGGCAATTTTTTTTTTACAATAAATATTACTGCATTAACATCACCAGTATTGTGCTACCCTGCTGAATTTTGATTAGTTCCTAGGTGTTGCTGTTTTGAAAAAGTCCTTTCAAATTTCAGTCCTTCAACAAAAGTGTTTTCGTCTTTACTGTGATGTCAAAATTTCTTCTTTTTCAAAATATTGCGTTTAACATGAGTCATGACTCTCTTATGTTCTGATAATGTATGCCAGTGCAAGGTTATACTTTAATGAAATGGAGCTGGTTGATTAACTCTCCATGATGTGCAGAGGTGACTGTCAGTTCTCATGGCCATCATGTCATCATGAAACTCTGGATACGAGCTCTTGTCAGAGGGGGGAACTTCTGAGTTTCCATGCTGACTTCTGCAGAGATGTTGGCCTTTGGGTCCTGGAGATCTTGCTGCAATATGTACACTGTATATTAGGTTTTTCTAGCAGGAATAAACCTAAGATACATCTGTGAAACTACAGTTTATTAAATATCGATTTACAAGAAAAGAAATTTCCACTCTAATTTCAAAAAAATAATTGGAGGGCAGAATATTGCCAGAGAAAGAGAAAATGTAAGACAATAAAGCAGATATTTGTGAAGTTCCCTACTTTTATTTATTTCTGTCCTCTTTTTTGTTGGATTACATAAAATACAAACATTTGTTCTGGGTTTTCAGATAATAGAATTGTGCTTTTGTTTGTAATTTAATCTAATAATCTAAATTGTTTTTCAGAGACTTGCATAATTTAACAATATCCTCTGCAAATGTGAAAACTGATTGATAATGAAATAGGTTTTCTCTTCATTACGTTAGGTGAATTGAATTCTCCTTTGGCCAGTCAGTCCTAGGTTTTGGGTTTGGTTGGTATTGCAAGTCACATCTTTAAACTCAGGAACCCTATCTGTGTAAGGCAAGAAAATTTGAACAATTGGTGTTGTCTTCTCTCAATGTGGATTTTTTTTTGGTTGGGGTTTTTTTCTTATTATTTTGTTTTTTAAAAAGCCAGCTGATAAGAGGAGGAAACATTGTCCTTTTCCCAGTTCAGAAATAATAGAAGATTGTATGTAAAGTCAGGAGAAATCATGAGAAGTGTTTACAATTAAAATGGATGATTGAGGGGAACATTCAGTGAAGCAGAGCAGCATTCAGGAGATGCAGAAGCCTAATGTTAATAACACTTTCTGTAATTGTTTTTCATGTATTTTAAGAATGGTACTTTGCCAAAGGCTTGTTAGAGCAACAGTTTTGAAGATAAACTTGAAGTTGATATTATTTTTGTAGTCTTCCAACAGCAAATTAGAGAGACAAGGATGCCACATATCTGTGTTTTGTTTTTCCGTTTAAATTCATTTGAAACACACTCAAACAAAACCAAAACCCCCTTCTCGCTTCTTTTGTAGAAGCTGCACTGTAGCTGGACTTTTGGCACACTTAGGACTCGGACTCATGGGGGGTTTATAAGTGTTATACATTCATGCGTATGCACTTGCTATGCTTTGTTTACTTTTTAAAGTAGGTTTTGAAGCTGACTTAACTGAATAAGTTTAGTGTCCCAACTGAATATTTGTACTGGTTTCAAACTGCTTATGTCAGCTTGGCTTATTTCTGTGTATTTACTGACACTTGTTAAAATATACAAGTCAGTGGTAGAGCCATTAGAGTGTGTCAACATGTGAAGTTGAACTGATTTATTAAAACAGTCCAACTTTGTATGTGGACCAGACTTCAGTTTCCTTAAGGATATTCTTTGGACAGCTCCCCCTGTGCCACTCGTCTCCCTCCCCACCCCTCAAATCTGTGCTGGTATTACCAGAACTGAGAACGAAATAATGAATTCAAATATGTACCTGTCAAGATATTTTTGTCCTAAAGTTCAGTTAGGAAAATAAAAAAGTCATCCATTCATTAACCAGCAAATCGATTTTCGTTTTTTTTCAGGATACATATCTGAATTCATTTTGTGCATGTTGGAGAACAGGTTACCTTGTCAAAAGGACCTTGCTTGGAATAAAACTAAATATTAATTTAGCTGTATTATGAAGGCTTATGTGGTAATACTGATATAATTTCAAGATCTACAGCTGTGCATAACTGCACTTTCAGAGTTCTTGTGGTTAAAATTGAAATGGCCATGCCTTCTGGTTTCTGCGTTTTCCTGGAGCTCTGATTGCATTTCTGTCTATGAAAGCCTAGAAATAATAGCCTTACACTTTTCAAATTCCCACAGGCATTTGAAACATGGACTTTCAACATGAACTGTTTTTCTTGCAAGCAGGAATTCTTTGCACTGGCAGAGAATGAGGCAAGGCAGTAGCTACTTTTGTTCTGTTTTTGAAAGATTATTTTTTATGACTTAATTTATTTCTGTGTTTCTTACACATAGAAATGTTATGGTAGTCTTGGTTTACAGGCAGGGTTAGCAGTCTTCCTATAACTCTTACTCCTCTGAGTAGTATCAGTAAAATCATCTGAATTGTTTTGTGACCGAAGTGTATGCCTGCCATGAGTGCTTTCATAATGCTTCTCCCATGACAGTTCAGGTAATAAAGACTAAGTTGCAGCTTTTATGAATTACTGACACTGATTCAAAATCTAATAACAGTTCTGGAATTGAGAGGCTGCATCACCGTTCTTTAAAGTTTCAGCATGGTAAACAGACTCCCATTTAAAAAAAAGGGCGGGGGGGGAGAAAAAGAACTTAGATTTTGTCCATCAGTGAGCTAAAACCATGCCTATATATGTAAAGTACGTGCAGTATGACTAGCTGTGCTTCTCACAGAGTTCAGTCACATAGCAAACAGTTGTGACATGGGAAAAAAGAATTTCACGCCCATTTGAATGCCTCATTTGCTTTTTTGCTTGCTTGATGAAGTGTTTCATCAGGTCTTATTTAAAGGTTCTGTAATCCTGAACAACTTCAAGAAACTGACAGATCAATGTGTCTTCCCTTCAAATGATGCATTTCTTCCACAAAAATTACATCAGCCCAAATACAAAATAGGCAAGCCAAATAAGCAAGATCAGTATCTGATTTAAAGTGGGTTCCCCCCACCCTGTTTCTGAGTAAGGCTTAGTAACACGGGGAAAAAAACAGCACATAGATTGAGCTGTGTCAGTTACTTTGGGGAAGGTTGTGCTGATCGCTTGTTCTTGTGGCCCCTTTAACTTCTGCATCAGTAAATGAAACATTAAGAATGACAGCCAATAACGAACCATCCAGACTTCATGAGGACCAGTGGGCACACTGATCATTTAAGTTTTTAATTAAAACCATTGTTAAAGAGATGGTGGGCCGGCTGCAGACCTGCAGCTGGATGCGCTGCGCAGCCTGAGAGCCAACCACCTCACTGCCCTGTTTCTCATTCGAGTCCAGGCAGTGGGAACAGTCTGCTTGATCCAAAACTGAACCAGACCAGGCTGCAAGGCACTAAGGGAATCCCTTAAAACAAGAGGAAAAAAATAATTCATGTCTGTGTAAAATAAACTAATTGGCTAAAAACGGTTCAATGCAATGTACAGCTGCAGAAACAAAAATGTGGTGTTTGAATATAAAGATTTTACGGCATACATACGAGATCGCACCTCAAGTAACAGCACAAACAAAGTGTCCTGTTTATCATCACATATATGCTAGAGTTCTGAGTCCTCCAGTGTTGGTCCTTGATGTATAATCTTTAAAAAATTTAAGTACTTAGGCTGAAGCTAGTGTGTAAATGCTTTGTAGAGGTTTATTCCTTTGTACCAGAAAGTTAATTATATTTGTTTTTATTTGTGTAAATTTATTCTCCTGAGTTCTCATTAGCTTGAATAGAATTATTCTGCATATGGGTTCTTGTAGCTTAAATAAAATTTGGATGATTAAGAGATGACCATTGATTTGATTTTAGCACAGTATTGTGATTAAGACAAATGCCTTCAATTAAAATATGTTGTAAGAACATTAGTTGACCCATGAAACATCTTATCAAGCATGGTCTAAGTGTATGGATGGTTCAATTCCACTTCTAAAGGACAGCCTACTTGGAGATTTATAAGGTTTGGAAGAGATCTTTTGTGTCATTCACTAACAATAGATTGCATGTCTTCAAAGATTCCTCTAGGGCATGAACCCTGTTAACCAGATAACTCCACAAATGAATGGGATTTATAGTATCAAGAGATAGGATTAAATTAAAGGAGTTGAAATTGAAATACATTCTTAATCCCATTTAGGAATTATAACTAATTTATATTGGGAATTTTCTTTGAAACTGGCTTTTGTAATGAATTTTTTTTTTTATCTCAAACATTAAGGTAAAAAGTTCACTTTCAGGAATGTTGGGGGGTTTTTTAGCAGTTCTTTAGAAAATGTCGTCTGAGAAGGTTCTTCTTGTATTTCAGTAAAATTATTCAAGAAAAATATTCTTGGGAGACATAATTGTGTAACTAATACTTTGGGGATGAAAACGTAATTTTTGTTTCATAGCATATTGAGATTTTAATTTTAAAATATAAACTGCTTCTTCAACAGCCCTCTAATAAAGGGTATTTCAGAGTTTTATTAACAAATTGTTTTGTCACCTTCCACGTATCTCTAAAACATTGATGTGCGTCTAGCTCTAAATGAGAAAAAAACAGGAGATGTTGCAATACTTCACCTCTCTGGATGACAGATTATATCGTAACTATTTGTTTCTAAAAAAAAAATCTGAGTCTACATGGGTTGCTAGTCTTTTTTCCTTCTCATGCTGGCACGATACAGCTATTCTACTGGAAATGTACGTCATAACAATCATGAATTGCACCTCTCAGATTTAGAGAAGGTCTTTTCAGAACTTCAGCTTGGAGGATCTTGGGCCTTTAGCCCCCTAGGTTTCCATTTCAAATTGGAGTCACAGTGATGGTACTCAAACTTCGCAGTTTTACAGAAATCCTGTTCCGTGAGTGACAAGAGTTCTTTGGTTTGGACATTTCCTCATCTGCATTACAAAACAATTGTCATTATAACAAATGCTTTTCTCAGTAAACTCAGTGGAGGCCAAGGAGCACCCCACAGTGTACTACTCCTGCAGTTGTAATTGTGGACCCTTAAGTTTATGATTTACTTCAGTGGGCAAACACAGGGCGTATTTGCATGGGTACACAGTGTTTACCTGTTGCGTTCCAGGTTATGGCCTACAAGTTAGAAAAATTAATTTACCTGAATTTATTAATCACTGTCAAAACCCATGATGAGGCAAACACTACCCTCTGTAGGGTTAATAGAGGCTATGTATCGTCTAACTGTGGCCATTTGAATGGTGTCTAGTGAATACTACTTGTCTAGACTCTTCCAAATCAGTAAACAGCTTGTGCAGCCAAAGCTTTAGCCTCGAGTTGCCTGTCCTGCTCCCTCAATTTCAATGGGGAGCTATGCAACCAGCTAAGGCTGGTAGACTAACTTAACTAGTTAAGTGAGGTAAACAACTTTTTATTTGAAGAACTTAGTCGGAATTAGCTGGATTTCCTGTGGCTGGAGCTTTGATTTCTAACTATTAGGAGAGATTTAATAAATTTTATCCTCTGTTGTCCTATTTCACCAAGGCGAGCAGCTCCGGTGCCGGCAGGATCCGCAGTGGAGCACTCTAGCGCAGTGCACAGGGGGTTTCCCAAACCGCAGGAACCTCAGGGGGAGCCGAGAGAGCCGCCAGGAGCCCGCAGCTCGCGCGACAGCGGCTGATGGCACCTGGGCGGGGCCAGGAGCAATGGCGGCCAAGCCCCCCCAGGTATAAAAGAAGCACCTGGGGAGCGCTAGTGACCAGGGTGGACAAACAGGGCGTGGCGCAGCAGCAAGGGTGTGGCGCAGCAGGGTGGGCAGGAAGGGCGCTGGAGCTCTGCCAACTCGACCAGGGAGCAACGGTATCCACCCGGCAGAAAGCCATGGCCTCTCTGAGCTCTGCACCCGCCACGCCTGACGCAGCTTCCCCGACAGAGCTGCGGTGGGAACGCGCTGCCAGCCAGGCGCCAGGCTGCAGGCTGTGCCCTGCTCTCACGCCAGTACCGGAGGGCAGCAGTGAGCACACCTGTGGGAGCTGCGCCCGGGTAGAGGAACTCCTCCGCTGGGTGACAGAGCTCCGGGAGGAGGGGCGTAGGTTGAGGAGTGTCGGGGAGAGCAAGAGAGAGACTAGTGGAATCGCACCCTGCCTTCCCTGGGACGGGCCCAACAGGCAGGCAGGACGCACGATAGGGAGGATCCCCCGTCCTCTCTCTGCCTGGCTGAACACAGTGACTTGAGGGGTAGGGGGCCATGGCGATGAGTTCCTGCCCGGCGCAGCAGGCGCGTCTCCTCTGTGACTACCCCACCTTGCCGGGTGCCCCTGCATAATAGGTATGAGGCTCTGCAAGTGGAACCGAACAATAA
>NW_008825109.1:10138528-10154033 GCF_000699105.1 Pygoscelis adeliae
GGAAGAGGCTGCCCAGGGAAGTGGTTGAGTCCCCATCCCTGGAGGGATTTAGAAGACGTGTAAACGTGGTGCTTAGGGACATGGTTTAGTGGTGGACTTGGCAGTGCTAGGTTAATGGTTGGACTTGATCTTAAAGGTCTTTTGCAATCTAAATGATTCTATGATTCTATGATTCATCCTGCAATCTGTTCTTGAAAAGGACACTTGTTTTTAAATTGTTCCATAGCTAGTTAATATTGCATTCTTGGCTCTTTAAAATTCCCTTCATTCTTGCCTTTTTTTCCCCGAGACTGTTGTCACTGGAGTAACTGATGAATTTTTGATGGCTGATTTCAATGTCTGTGTACTTTATACATGATAGGCCTCAGACTTGCTCTGGTTTTCTTCCCTTTTTCTTTGTGTTGCCATCATTCAAAGAAGTAGACTATTTAAAGAAATACCATAGTGGATAACTATCCAGATCTGCATCAACTGCAAATTGACCCAAATAATACCATCTGCCTTTTGTCTCATTATAATTCTAATTTGTATATTCAATTATATTAGATAATCTTACACTCGTGTCCTTTTCAGTTTGTCTTTGAACCAAGAAAATACTATTGTAGTTAATGAATCCTCATATACAGTTCTTTATAATTTTACTAACAGTTGCCTGAAGCCTGTGATCCGCCTGGAATCACCAGTCTTTTCTTCATGTGAGTGAATATATTGAACGGTTTCCAGGCTCATTCCAGCCTTTCCCCTATAGTTCATAGTTAAAGTGAATACATTTCTTTAATCTCAGTGGAGAATATATTCCACCCACGTGCCTGATTTTTGTTCATTCATTTCTTCAAACGTGATGCCTTTCTCTGCTTCTGTTCTTCAATGCTTTTACTCTCCTTGATTCCACATCATTTGCAAATACAGTGATTACAGTCCTGCTTTCTTGCAGAGCTTTATAAGACCTAAATTTGCTGTTCCTCTGGGAGGTAAATTTTTCTAGTTTCTGTAACTCATGTTTATTATTATTTTTTAATTGCTATACCTTGTTTTATGCTTCCCCTGTCAAGTAGGTTAAGGTATTTAAATGCGCGTGTGTGTATATATTGAGATTTACTAATAAATGTGTAATGTAACTATTCATAGCCAAATTCTAGGAGCACTTTTTCACCTTCTCGTATTTAATTTGCATAATTTTAGAAAATACCATAAACTTTAAATTGCTTTCGTCTTTGTAATTCTGAGCGGCGTCCCTTCTTTGGGGAATATTTTAAACCTTCAGGTCAATTGAAGTACAATATTACACTAACCAGCCATTGCACTGAAACCTAGTGCTCAGATTAATGTTCTAGCAGTCTCATTTAATAGACTTGCAGTGCAATGACAAAAAAAGATCTGTGTATTTTGTTTTATGTATACTTGTGTGTACTTGCAATATTTTTGGAAGTGAAACTTAGAAATGAAAAGCTTAGAGAACTTGGGGTTTTTTGGTAAAATATTTTTAATTTTAAAGAGAATTTTTAGATGAGAATGCATGGATTAGAAATGTTTCTTTAGGCTCTGAAATTTGAAACTGTTGCTTTAGGAAAAGTTTTCAGATTTTTCTAAGACATGTTTGTTTAGAATATATATTAAAGTGTTCCCATAAAGCTTTGTTCCCATAAAGCCTTTTCCCATATACCTTACAAATAAAGGTATTGTGAGGACCAAACCCAGAAACTCAGAGTGCTTTACTTGGATGAACATGTTGGCTCAGATGATGTAGAATTTGGGAAGAAGAGTACTTTTTAAAATTTAAATTTTATTTTAAGGACATCCAGTAGACACTGAGGCAAACCCAGTCAGTGTAATATTAATTATTAATATTAAATTATTAATTTATTAATATTTAATTATTACAACCAAATGCTACATCTGGTTTTGCAGTGTTCTTTCAACAGCCAATGAAGGCACTGAGGACTCTGTGTGTGTGTGTGTGTTGTATTTAAAGCAGAATTATCAGAGGGGTTGTATATTTTAAAGCAAATTAAGAGATTATTCAAGCAAATGTGAAGACTAACTCCTTGAATGGAGATCACAAACCTAAATTTCCTAGAAATAGCAGACAAAGTGTAATTGTCCACAGGCTGTGGTTATATTTCCTTTGAGTTTTCAAACAGATCACAAAAAACATTTACATTTGCATACATTGCACAGATGGCACTTTGCAACATATGTATTTTGGGCCGGTGTCAGAGCTTATTGGGTACTCTTTTAAACTTCTGACCTCTGGCTATTATCATGGTCTTTGTATTTTGAGTTGCAGTGATTTCCCTTTTCTTCCTGAAACAATTTCTTACTGTTTCTTCTTTGTTCGATGCATGTGTGTTAAGAATTCTACCATGTAATTTCTGTTCTTTTTGTTCACGTTAGTTATCTCTATCTTATGCAAAAAAACCCTAAATGTGAGGTGCGCTATAGTAGTATTTTTTGATTTAACAATAATCTGTACATCTCAAGATAAAATTTAAATATTAACTGCCCTGTAATAATAGAAAAGTGCAATTGTTCTTTCTAGCATTTGTCATGAGGAAAAATAAGTAATTAGAATTTTATATATGTGTAATTTTTTGGCCAGAGAGCTTTTTGTTCTTCCTCTCTTCTTGAGTAATATTTAAGAGGACTGGACTTGTTGAGAAGATACTACATTGTCCTGTGTACTCTGGGACATAAGCACATAGCCAGAGAAGAGGTGATTTCAGAGATAATTTTGGTTAAAGTTTTAAATAGAAATTCCCTAGTCATAAAACAATGAAAGATGCTTTTGAAACTTCCATCTTGGGGTTAAATTAATAGGACTTATACAAGAATACTAGAACTATAAGAGCACGGAAACTGGTTTTATTTTTCTCTGTTTAAGGACAGACAGCTTTAAAACTTCCGTCGCCTTCTGAGGGAGGTGTAGATATCTTAATTTATAACCTCAGTTCCAGGCACTTCTAAATGACGCTTAGGGCATTATGTATATATAATGGCAGTATTCATGACTGCGTGAGCTTTAATTTTCTGGAGTCTCAGCAATTATACAATTCTGCTAATCAAAATGAGGCATTCAGTCCCTTGGGACACTTTGTGGATGTTTGCTGAGGTGATTGCCGACATTGCGTTTCCCTCGCATGGCAGTTGAATGGAGCTGGTTTGACTGTGCCCCCATACACCCACTGCCGCTTCCCTTTTCTTCTGTCTGTTGGTGGCAGCATCCAAAGTACCAACTTGTTTCATGTCGGCTGCGTTTTGGGCCGGGTAATAAATCACCGATGAATAGCCAGCTCTGTACTTCTGTGTTTAAAGCAGCCCTGAACATTGATTAATGTGGCTCTTCAGTGGCAGAACAATGCTCAAGGCACATATGCACATGAAAAGCTCTTCCAGTGCAAGAGATAGCTTTGTCCTACGTGCTCCCCACCCTTTCCTTTAAATGATTCCCTTCCTGGGCTGGCCTGGACCTTGGCTAATTGATTACCAGAACTTCAGGCAGGCTGACTTTGGCCTCAACCTGAGGGGGTAATGAGAGCCTTTGGAAAGTCTGCCTCTCATCTGTGGAGATGCCAGCGGCACGTGTCCCAGCCGTGGTCCTCACAGCCGCAAGGCCATTTACTGCTTGGGACCACAGGCTGTATTTAATACGTAATCTAAGGACTTTTCTTTTGTCTAAATGGATGATGAGCTTCAGTTGGCAGATGACTAAATGGCTAAGAATAAATTTAGAGTGAGATGTTCGGTTTTGGTTTGGGTTTTTTTGCCGTTTTAGGCTTGGAAAACGGTATAGAGGTTAAGGAATGGGCATACGCGAGTTCAGTAGTTCTCTTGCCTTGTGATGTTACTGTTGCTAACCTGCGGTTGTTTGCATACTCCTGCTTCTTTGAAACAAACCCCTGTGACAAGCCTTGGAGAGTGGGGCCTTTCCTGCCTTTGGGAGGCACCTCACTTCGTTAGCCTCAATTAATCTTCTGAGCAATCCTGCACAATTCAGCCAATTAATGGAGCAGTCAACACAGAACCGGAGAGTATTGTTACTCTTTTTAAAACTCTTCCACGCTTTCCACTACCTTATTTTTAATTGTCTTCATATAGAATTTGAATATATGTAAAAAT
Organism: Pygoscelis adeliae; assembly: GCF_000699105.1. Classification (NCBI taxonomy): domain Eukaryota; kingdom Metazoa; phylum Chordata; class Aves; order Sphenisciformes; family Spheniscidae; genus Pygoscelis; species Pygoscelis adeliae. Next base: position 10,142,645 of record NW_008825109.1, read on the forward strand.
AGCTATAAAATAGCAACTCCTTACTGAATGTAAAATGGTTGCTACAAAGTAGTGACTACTAAAATCAACTACTCTCTAACTTTTTAATGGGCAATATAGTTGGGATAGAGAAAACTGTTTTTCAGAATGCTGAGAATTTAGTGTAAAAACTTTTCACCTTACCAGTTAGCAGCTTAAATCCTTCCTTTTGGTATTCCACTGTGAAATACATCTGTGATATGACAGGAGAATAAATAAAGAAGAAGTATTTAAAAAAAATATATCCTAATTAGAAATGGCTACAGCCTGAAATGTAATTTTTCTGTGATCAGTAAAGTGCGTGCTTGTTTGTACTGTAGGTGTACTTATAACGTACTTCATGTTGTGTTTGTACAGATCTCAAATTGTGTTTATTTTTGCATTCCCATCACACTTATAGGCAAAAATACTACTGTTGGAATTGGTAACTATAATTATAGATGTAAATATTGTGTGTCACTTACTATTTAGTGACTCATGAGTCATAGTTTTTTGCTTGTGATACCTTGACTGTATCTTTAAATCTTCTTCAAAGTAGAGAAAAAGCTGAGATCAGACGTACCAATATTTGATTGACGTGCCCATTATAAAAATTCATCTTTTGTATTTATCTATCAAAATGTTAATGTTCTGATTATGTTTTAATGTGAATTTGACATGATGGAATGCTATAATTACGCAGTTTTGAAATAACCCGGTGGTTTAGTCTGAACTTGTACTTAGTTTCAAGGTGTAAGTCCTGTTTTGTACTTATAAGTGCACTGGTGGTGGTTGATGCAAGAGGTGGCAACATGCTGAATAGATTTTGCTTTGGGAGGTTGGGACTGCAGCTCAAATCTCCTGGCTTTTGGTATTTTGCACTCTGTGTCATTTGGAATCAACGTTTCATAGAATGTGGATGCTCTTTCGGAGAACTGTTTTGAGGGGCAAATGATCAGAAAAAGGTTCATTTAATGAAATGGTCTTTTTTTTGAATGTGATAAGCTCATGGCACTTCCTAAAGAAGTACTTTGAATAGAAACTTCAGTCAGTGTCAGAAGAGACAATGGCAGTTTCTAAAAAAGACCTGTTATAATATTTCTTCACTTTCACTTAAGAAGAGAAAGAAGGGGCTGACTTGGAATATCCCAAGCCTCCTCCTGCCGTTAGCATTTGAGCTCCTGTTACTCCGTCCTCCCAGATCTCCTCTTGCGTCTAGCTCATGTTGTCTCCTTGATGTCTGACAACTGTACAGGATATATATAGGATATAACCTCATGAGATTGATCAAGGCCAAGTGCAAGGTCCTGCACCTGGGTCGGGGCAACCCCCGCTATCAATACAGACTAGGGATGAAGGGATGAAGGGATTGAGAGCAGCCCTGCCGAGAAGGACCTGGGGGTACTGGTGGAGGAAAAGCTGGGCATGAGCCAGCAATGTGCCCTCACAGCCCAGAAGGCCAATCGTATCCTGGGCTGCATGCAAAGAAGCGTGGCCAGCAGGTTGAGGGAGGTGATTCTGGCCCTCTACTCTGCTCTGGTGAGACCCCACCTGGAGTACTGTATCCAGCTCTGGAGCCCTCAGCACAGGAAAGACATGGACCTGTTGGAGCAGGTCCAGAAGAGGGCCACAAAAATGATCAGGGGGATGGAACATCTCTCCTATGAAGAAAGCCTGAGAGAGTTGGGGTTGTTCAGCCTGGAGAAGAGAAGGCTCCGGGGACACCTTATTGCAGCCTATCAGTACTTAAAGGGGGCTTATAAAAAGATGGGGGCAAACTTTTTAGCAGGGCCTGTTGCGACAGGACAAGGGGGAATGGCTTTAAACTAAAAGAGGGTAGATTCAGACTAGATATAAGGCAGCAATTTTTTACGCTGAGGGTGGTGAAGCACTGGGACAGGTTGCCCAGAGAGGTGGTGGATGCCCCATCCCTGGAAACGTTCAAGGTCAGGTTGGACGGGGCTCTGAGCAACCTGATCTAGTTGAAGATGGCCCTGCCCACGGCAGGGGGGGTGGACTAGATGACCTTTAGAGGTCCCTTCCAACCCAAACTATTCTGTGATTCTATGATATGAGATTCAACTTTCTTTGGTTAAACTCTGCCAGCATAAGCCAAAGGACACTTAGCAAGACTGTGATTATATTGATGTTGACAAATGCTGCAGTGCAATAGGAGTGAAAAGGTTTGGGGCAAGGCCCCAACATCAGCTGTTTATGGCTTTTAGGGCTTCTACTTTAAACTGGGTTTGGTCCAGATGCTTGGCCTGAATGACGTTAGCTCCTCTCCAGGACCCTGTCTTCTGTCTTAGCTTCATCTGAAGGGAATTCAGTTCACACACTGCAGGACTGCTACGTGATGCAAACTAAAATACAGTAAGTGGGGATATTTGGGAGTAATTTCAAAAGCAGACTTATCTGAATTGAAAAACTAATGTATGCACATGATTTCAGGCATAGTAGGGATAACAAATACCTTATTATGTAGCTGAGCAGTCCTTTTACTGCGGAAGGTGACCCAGACAAGGAAATCCATCCTTAGTTTGCAAAATGAAGAAAAACAAGGGAGTTTGAATTTCATCTAGTCCTAGATTACTTTCTTGTTTGTTTGTTTAATGTGTCCTCTTTCCTAATAAATCCCTGATCTATGAAATGGAATGAAATCTATTACTAGGGAGACTGGTTGGAAGATTTTCCTATCTACTTCTCTATCATCATATTCCTCTGCTTTCACTGAGATCTTGTTACGTAAGAAAAATAGATAGGGCCTTGACGAAACCCCCACTTATCCAAGGTAGTATTCTTTTTTTTTCCCCCTGTGTGGACTGTAATGATGCAGGACTCTTATGAAACATTCAGGGAGATTCCCTGATATGTGGATATTCTTGTAAAGTGTTTATGCATTGCAGCACAAGCTTGGTTTGGCATTCTGTGAATAAAATGGCCAGTTTCACTCTGGTCAAAAATGGACTGTTGATGAAGGAATCCCAAGGCTGTGTCTGAGACTGGATTTTCTGTAAATTAGTACCTTATAGTACCTCCCCGAGCTCTACATACTTATAATTAGCTCTTTCCGTTTTCATATGTTCATCAATTTGCATTCGTTGAAGGATTTATAAAATTGGATAAGATACAAAGTTAAAGCTTAAACCGATACTTAACAGTGAAAGCATTTTTAAAAGAATCCTGTAGATGCAGTGGCAGTTACTGGCTGAAGCCAAAAAAAGGATAATTTTGCTCCATTGCTGATTTCTGCACCCAGCCATAAGCTTCATGCCTCTCCTAATTAACTTCATGCTGGTGAGCAGATTGAGAATGGCTCTAGTCAGCGCTAAAAATGCCTGGAAACATGCTGTTTTACAGCCGTATGCAAAGTTGCTGAATTTTTTTTTAAATCACTGCCAAAAGCCACAAGACATAGATGCATATGTTTCATGCTAATCACAAAATAATAAGGTAATTGATATTCAACAATTTAAAACAACAAACAGAGCGCATACCCTAAATCTGCCTGACTGGTTTTAATTAATGCTATGGCCCACTGTTTGAGTGGAACCACAAAGGAAGCGGTGGGAACTTGGTTTTGAAAGAGAGGCTTTTCCAAAATGTTGTGAAAGCATTTAAATAACTCTTTATGTATCCAGGAAGGCAGCTGAAGACCTGTCGTCTTTTCTCTGTTGCTCGCAATAAATTTGAAAAGCAAAAGCAAGGTTCTAGGAAGGTTAAACTCTGAGAAGGTCTGGGAAGAGTTTTGTTTCTTTCTTTCAGATTAGCTAGTGCCTCTTAAGGAACTCATTTCAGGGTTTGTCCAGATTGTCCAAGTGATGTTTTAAAATTAAATATACCTGTTCTCAGGGAATATCTGTGAAGCACATTCAGTTGTTTTTGAGACTGCTGTTCATCTAAATCACAAAGGAGCTGAGGGTTGAAACAGTTGTATGGTTGATGGAAAAGTTATAAGAAAATGAATACAGTTTACTAGAAGGGAACAGGAAAAAATGGTCCTGGCATTGACAGATTAGGCAGAATTAGTGTTCAGAATCAGCTCTTGAGCTAAGGGATTTTATGGAGGGGTTTTACTTGTAGTAATTTTGTCAGCTCTAGTAGTCAAAATTCTAGGCTACCATGAGATCTCAGAGGTTTTTTGGTGGCACTCAGCCCTTCCAGTCATACTGGCAGTTAAACCAGCCAGTAAGTGTATAAAATTTGAATGACGCATCTTCAATTAAAAGTCATATTTCTATCAGTTACTAGATTTTAACTTTTCTGTGCTGGACAGTAACTTCTGATAAAATTTGATTCCTTTCTCTCTTCTGGAAGATCACTAGGAATATCTTGAATGATTCTGCTGTGTGAAGCATTAGACCATTGCCCTTGTTAGCTCAGCTAGTTTCATTTGGTTATTTACCTGTTTTGTTTGTCTGTGGGTGTTTTTCCATTTCTTTGTATGTTTGTTTTTAAAGAAAGTGGGAGAGGAAAGCCATAGAACTATGATGAAGAACCTTTCTCTTGTCTTCATTGTCTGCCCATCCTTCCCTATGGTAGTGATTGCCTCATAAACCCTAAAATTTTAATATATGAAATGATTGTTGCAAAGCCCTGCGATGAATGATTTATTAACTGGCTACTTCCGCGTAAAGTGGTAAGGTTCTTTTTATTGGAATAACCACCATGATAACATTTTTAAAAAGCTCTAATCAAGGAGGAGCTTGAGTAATTTTCCTCCTGGAAATCCATTGGAAAAGAAGATTTTGTTCATTTGGCCAGATTAAGCAGTTGCTATCAGGAGCAAAAGGCTTAAGGGTCCAGTATGGGCATGGAAAGTACATTTTCTAAGCTTTTCTTGTGTTTTGACAACCTGCATGTGACAATCCAGAAAAATTCCATTGCTCCTTTTTAGTTATCCTTTCTAATTAGAATGTAATTTTTAAAGATTACATGGTTTCTGAGATGGCTGTCAGAAGAAGATTTTTGTGTCTATTCTCTCACTCCCATTAAATGGAGAATGATGTATCATTTTGCTTAATTGAGGTATTGTTCTGGAGAAACTCTGAAGAAAATTACCAGCTGACTGAATTGGAAAATCTCAGCCTGTTTTTTTCCTTCTAGCACGATGAAATGACTTCATTGGTGCAGTATAGTAGTACAAACTATTTCCTAAAGGAAGTAAGAAACTATGAAGAACAGATTTGTCAATGGCTACTAAATATGTAAGTCCAGATGCAAACTCTTTCAAACCACAGTTTCTGGCTGCCAGAAACTGAACTCTATGTATTAGGAAAACAATAATTCGATTAAATCTGTTACTTAAGAATCTGCAACTCACCACTAATGGGGACGTAATACTGGGCAAAGCAGGCCCTGAGCCTGGTCCCGCAAGGAAACGTTTTGTGTTCTTACGTTTTATAGGTAGAGATATTTTCTCTGTAGAGGCTAATGGAGAAAAAACAAAGAAAATTATTGTATGTGGCATTTTTTAAATATTCAAGAGAGTTCAAACAGGGACATGAAGAATGCAGCCTGGAGTCAAAGTGAAGTGGCTTTACACCATCTTTGAGCCTTTCAGACCCATTTCATTAGTTAGGTAGCCTGCTGGGTCCATTGCATGCACCGGTTTTCCCGGGGTGCAGAATCTCAAGAACCTCAATACAGAATTGTCAGCTACTGAAGTAAATGTAGTAGCTTTTTTTAAAAGAAAGTTTAAAAGTGGTATTTTAGAAACATGATTAAAAAGGGGGGGGGGGTACATTGTCAAAACTAAGGAACTGATGACTTATTAGAGGCACTTACTACAGGGAGAAGTGCTGAAATTCTCCCATGCTTCTGTTGTTGCTCATGAATTTAATTTCCTCTGGCTTTTTCTAGTTAAATGCTTGCTAAAGTAAGCCTAACTCTTCTTTCTTATACCAGTTTGCCTTTGGGAGAAGGGAAAAAAGGTGACAGTGTTTTGCTCCTGCGTCTTTCACTCAAATCCATGGCTATGGGAAATAGCCCAGCTCTGGTGTTTGCCATGCTGCAGCCAGCTTCTTGCGTCTGTATCTTCTGGTCATGCTTGTAGCAGTAACAGGATGAGGCAAACCTTGCTCACTCTTGCTGCTCCTGCTACAAGGCTTGAGTACCAACACTTGGTGTTGCCATTAGACCCTGCCACGGCCCACTGTGACAAAGGCATGAATGCGGGACCCCTAACAAACAGCGTTGGTGGAGGAAGTAGAATCTAGCAGACTCGTTCCAGTTGTAAACAGTTCATTTCTCTAGCCCGAGAGCTTTTTTAATGCCCTATTTCTGAGAAAATAACAATATGAAGTTGTAAATATCAGGAAACCCAAACTGGCAGAGATTGTAATAAGCAGTTCAGTGAGGATGAGCGTAAAGCCGAAAGTGTCAGTTGAAAAGCATGCTTGGCAAAATCAGGAAAAAGAAACAGTTAGGTTCCAGCTCACCCTTGGAATATTTTTTCTATAGAAACTTCAGGAGTTAAAAATAATGAGTTCCAACAGGTTTCTGAATCATCTGCCGGTTTGAGTTAGTGGATATTTCAAGGCCAGTTAAGATTTTCTTTTTAATATAAAGTCAAGAAACTACTGGTTTTAACTAATAATACTTTATTTCCCAGTAAACATGACATTATTTTTGTATCTGCAGCACTGAATTTTATTATTTGCCTTTCAATTATGTTGCAGATGGAACTTAGATTTCCATTTCATCCCACATGTAAGCTCTCATGTCCTTCAGAGATTTTTACTCAATGATTTTAATTTTTATAAATGTCCACGGAAAAGCTAAAAATGCAGGTCAAGGCTGGGCAAAAAAAAAAAATACTGAGGAGGCTGAACATTTTCTGGAACCTGAAATATTGCAGAAGTTCTATATTGCACTGTTAGATATTGTACAAATACATACTTTGTGTAGGCACTGTGTAACTTGGGTGTAGAAAATCCACGCTTACATAAAGAAAATAAAAGTTGAGTATAGAACTTCCCATATTTCTTTCTTTCTCTGCCCAACCCAAAGCAGATAAACTTTTTTATGTTGCCTAGCGTACAATTTAGCATTTGAATACTCCCACTGGCAGTAATGCTTTTATCAGCATAAGAGGAATGAATGTTGCTGGAGAGAAGTTCCTTCCAACATGCAGTACTTAGGATTCGAAAGATCAGTTTGCAAGCTTCCTTAATACATGCATTGTTTTCGAGCATTTGTAATTAGATACGTAGAGTTTGTGGTAAGTTCTTGTTTTTTCTTTCCTGTGTTGCTGGCTCTGGCTGTCCAACTAAAATCATATTTAAAACAATTAAGTCGTATTAGGTTAAAAAAAGAAAAAGTATTGCTGCACTGACTTTTTCAGGTAGCTGTTAGAATTTTGTTGTGGTGTATATAAGCAAGGTATTTTGACATATGTAATATGGTAGGCAAAAGAGAGAGAGAGAGCAGCAGTGTAGCAAGTGCCCAGTTTGTAGCAGTCCTTTGACTCACCAGGCAGGTAAAGAGAAAAAAATCAGTTTAATACCACCTTGGCTCTGTAGCATTGAGTTGGCTTTCAGAACAGCAGGGAGAGCTTCACTGTCCCCTGGTATTCTAGGTGAGGTTTGAAAATGGAAGCAAAGTTGGTCTGCCTTTGTTATTTTAGATTTCATTTTGTGATCATAAAAATTTAAAACAAAATCAACCATGCAGAAGTTGAATTTCTAAGAATAGCAGTCTTGAAAGAATTTCTGCTGAAAATAATTGTCTTCCCTCTAGTTTAGAGCTTTGGGAAAAAGGTTCCATAGCTTGCACTTCACTTGTTTTTATTACCCTCGCTGGCTAGCTTGTGTCCTTGACTTTAAATGTATATATACATTGTTACTAACAATTTTCTCTGTGTAAACATTTGAAGAGCAAACAGCAGTATCTCATAAAGGGTAAGTGGATTCTCTGAGGTGAATACCCTATAGGTAATGTGGACTTGAAAGAGCATTCCAGCAGACCTCTGGCTTTTCCAAGGCTATCTCCAGTGCTCGGTTGTCCTTAGCCTTGCTCAGAATTGTGCCATCAGTATTTTCTTCAAACTGTTGGAGAAGCAAATAAACCTTGCCTCTACTGGGATGAATTTACTGCAGCCTGAAGCAGCAAATCTCTGCTGGCAACCATTCATAAGCTGAGTAAGCATCACCCTCACATCTGTTGACAATGTGAGTTCATTGCAGAAGCCAATATCTGAGAAGACGCAAGAGCGTCTTCTAGATGGGAGAGGAAATATTAGTCACTAACAAGTGAGAGCTCTGAATTTGAACACTTTGAGTCAACTACTCACATTGTGGAACATGGATATGGTATTTGTCATCTTCTGTTTCTCCGATATTTATGTAGCTCAGCTGGAAGACCAAAGATCATTGTGCTGGGAGAAGCCTGTCTATTCTGGCTTGGCCAGTTACTGATATTTACTTGATTAAAGTCATAGTCTTAGTGAATTTACTGAAATTTTAATCAAAACAAATCTTTTCAGGAAAGTTAATAGAGCCCTGATTTTTCAGAGCTACTTTAAAATCTAGCTCAAGTAATTAAATAAATTATGTTTGGGGATTTGCTTTTCTTTTGGATGGCCAGCTGTATCTTACCAAATCACTTTAAGCATTATTCATTGTAATCAATCTTTGGTCCTCCACAGCAGTGCTAGACTAAACAAGGGATAAGATTGAAAATCAAAATTAGGTTCAGTGACATAATCATTTTGGATACCACAAGATTTACTGACTTCAGTCATTTCCTTCTCCAGCTGAATTGCTGCAAAACAATGATCACCTTTATTACTAACCAGTGCTTTGAAAAGGTACTTGCGCTTTACCTGGGCACCGCAATGGTCTGGTCTTGGGAATGCTACTGCAAGGTCCCGGAGACCTGACATTCCCTTCCTGCTCAGTTGTCTTCTACAACTTTGGTATATCACTTTGACTTTTTGTATGGCATTCTCTTAACTATAAGATTGGGATAGCAACAGGCATTGTATTTAATATTTCTGTAGTCTGGAAATATGTACTACTCCCACAAAGGTATTCTGACTTAGCTTCCAACTGGAAGATGGTTTCAGAATACAAATTTTTAAGTCAGCGATAGATAAGATATGCATGTGTATTCAGTCAAGAAGCAGGCTAGTTGCATAATTGCGATTCATTTTGATTTTTCTTCAAAGTGAACTATCAGCAGCCACTACAGAAATGATAAAAAAAAACCCCGCAAAAATAAATTTATTAAATATGTTAAACAAATAGAACCCATCTGTTTGTGAGCATTCAGTGAGCCAAAAAGAAAAAAATGTTTTGAATACATATTTCTGAGCGAGTTCATTGCTTAGCTCTACAAATTTCTGTCAAATTGTTGAATATGACATAAGCTGTTGAAACTTGTCAGAATTCGTGTTCAAAATACAAAGATCTGATTTTCCTTTAAGGGTTTCAGTTGCATGTTGTTACTAGCATTCATAAATTATCCCATGATTAAGAGAAACGATGTGGCAAACAGAAACAGTTTTAAATTGATGGTGAAGCATGTTAGTTAGTGACTCTCTTTTAATATAAGATTGTTCTGTACATTTATCACTTCTATTTCTAAAATTAGGTTGTTCCAAATGGATCTTTGGTTTTGTGTGTAGTCAGACTCTTTTTATATATTCAGTACAGCCTTTACTTCTGTTTATACCTCATTTATTTTGTTTAAGAACTACTTATGTGCTTTTATCATTTAGTTTTCTATTGTTGGTGCCAAATCCCGAAAAATTGGTCCCTGTAGTATGCTGCAGCCATTAAATACCAGTCGGTTGCAGAATATCGTTTGAACTTATTAAAATGTGATTGATCTGGTGCCAAGTTTATTAACAAGCCTTGTGCTGGGCCAGGCATTATACATCAAGGGAAAAAAATGCAAACTCCCGTGGGTAGAGTTGGACAACTAAATTCTGTGAGGGCAGTTAACTCCTGTCTACACTGGATCCAGGAGGGTGCTGCTGTCCCTTTTCTCTTCTTCTTCACTTATGTTTTTTCTGAAGTGGCCAAGGGAGCAGGCGCTTGAACACGTGAGTGAGCAGAACTTCTGTGGTCCTAATCCCCTAATTAGTCTGTCTTGCACAGATGGCATTTAGATTCCTTTTTGTGTGTGAAGAAAGCATGTGGTAACAATATTCATGAATTTTTATAAGATCAAACATGCTACGTAGGTTTTGCTTGCATATTTCTTAACCTTGTATTTGGGCCAGACCACTGGGTGGAAACAAATGTGAAATTGAACCTAAATACACAATGAAATTCTTACCAAATCACTTTACAGCATGCAATAAATAAGTAAATGCATTGCACCACACTAGTGGTATTTGTGACAAGGCAACAAGTTTTTTCATTATCTTGGTCATTGACCCCAAAAAGCAAAATTCAGTAAAGTTTGCATTATTGCACTCATTCCAATGTTATATCCAATAGTATATTGTAAAGGAGCTATACTTTAATTTTGTTTTGAGTAATGAACACTGACAAAGACATACTGAATTTTCAACTTTAAAATATATAGTAGGTTAATTTTCTATAGAATGATTGAAGAATTTCGCACAAAGGGATTATATAATGTATATGTCAGAGGGAGATGCATTATTGTAAAGGACTTGTATTGGGAAGTCATTTGCAGACTTTTTTTTTAATCTATCACATAAATATCCCCCATATTATATATGAGAAAAATTGCATACTTGCTTTAAAAATGACTCCAATGATGGCAGTGTTTCGCATTTTCTTTTGCATCACCCACGGAACCAACAAATAACACATCAATGAGCCATCATAAAAGCTGAGACTTGCTGGGTTTAAATGTTATATTGAACTTGGCAATTACAGTGACAGTTTCTCATTCTGTCTGGCATTTATATGGTGCAATTGGAATCAAACTGCAGCTTTTAAATTGTCCAAGGTGGACTTTCAGTAAATGGAATGGGATTTTTCCACGTTGTTTTGATAAAATACTGATTTACTGTGTTTTCTTACTGAACATATTTGAAGTGTTGAAGAGATTCTCATAAGAACTTCAAAGGAACAAATGAAAGAAAAAATAAGACATGCAAGTAACATCCAGAGTGCAAAACCAGAAGATAAGGAGAAGAAAAGTCAAGAAATAATGGTTATAACAAAATGTTGTGAATCCAATGCTAACAGAATTTCAGAGAATGATGTAAGTTCTAGTATTTTTTTAACAGTAGAGAGTGAAGATTCTAGATGAAGATAGGAGTAATGATGCAGGTGGAGAAAAAGAGTAACAGGGACAGATTTCCTGTTCTAGGTAAGAAAGATGAGACCAACCTCACATAACAGTGAGGCAGAAAGAACAGTCACAGTGTAGGGGGCAGGAAAAAGGGATATGGAAAACAATCTATCTC
>NW_008825109.1:10154878-10173263 GCF_000699105.1 Pygoscelis adeliae
TCCTTTTCTGCTGGGCAGCTTTCCAGCCACTCTTCCCCAAGCCTGTAGCGCTGCATGGGGTTGTTGTGACCCAAGTGCAGGACCCGGCACTTGGCCTTGCTGAACCTCATACAATTGGCCTCAGCCCATTGATCCAGCCTGTCCAGATCCCTCTGCAGAGCCTTCCTACCCTCAAGCCAATCAACGCTCCTGCCCAACTTGGCGTTGTCTGCAAACTTACTGAGGGTGCACTCGATCTCCTTGTCCAGATCATTGATAAAGATATTAAATATTTTAGTGGAAAAGGGTGAGTGGCTAAGAAATATTGTTCTGTATTTGAAATTTTCTATGCATAGAAGGAACTTGGTGATTCCTTCTGTGCCCTTTTGAGGAGACAGGCTCCCCATGTGTTACTAGAAATAGGTAGCTGATGGTTTCCATCTGAAAGATAAAGTTACATATAATGAAGTTCAAATTTCAAGTCTTGCTATGTGTGCTGTCCCACATTTGAGAATATTAGATTTTGTTTCCAAGTTACTGGCTCTCCAGTAGGAGAAGTAAAAGGCTAACGCTTGTTTTGTGTTGAGAACTATCAATTCTTTTAAGAAGTGACTCGATACTCTCCTTATGTGAAGTTTATTAAGACATTTTGTATTTACTTTGACTTGTTTAGCGTCATGGGTATAAAAAAAAAGTATAGGAAGCTATTTTTGTTAAACATATAAACTCTGTCATTCCATATATTTTACTAAAATGCCTAAGAAAGTGTTGGTGGTTTATATGCCCCTGAAGCAGAAGTGTGGAATACGTTGTTTAACAGGGATATTTAACACATAGCTATTATGACTACTTTATGTTGTAAACAAAGTTGTAATTGTCATTTGATAACTGTTGGCATTGCCTGGCTTTTGTTAGCTTGCTGCATACTACTGCACTTTTTCTCTTGTGCTGTAGGCAGCAAGTCTTGCATGAAACTTGTCCTTCAAATTATCTTGTCTCCCAAGGAATTGAGAATGGGCTGTGTTTGAAAGATACATGTTCATTGTGAGTGTATATATCAGTGCCATATTTTTCAGCTAGTTGAAGGGTAAGCCCGGGACAAAGTGCCAAGAGGAGACATTGTCCACTACTGTTCAGGAAGAATCGCAAAGCAGATCTCTTGAATCAGCCTGCACTATCAATCCTGGTAAATGTCTGCCTAATTCATTTTTAAAGATCTGCAATGTTGGAGACTCCACTATTTCTTGAGTGTAATCCATTCTACTGTTTCATTTTCTCATTCCCTGACATCTAACCTGAATTATCCTTGCTGTAATTTAAATGCATTACTCCTTGCCCAGTCCACTGGGGACACCGAGAATTGTTGCCTTTCTCTTTGCAGCAACCTTTGCATATTTGAAAACTGTTATCATGGCCCCATATCACTTTTCTCCCAGCTAAAGGTGTGGATTTTGAGATTGCATAAATCTTATTTTCATAAGTCTTGTGTAGTGATTACAATAGCAAAAGCAAGAACACATTTTCAGATAGCTAAAATAAGTAAGCTTTTGAAAGAACAATCCTGGTTTGTAATTGTGATCGTCTGGCAAGATGTGAGAAACAATGAACTTTTGGTGGGGTAAAAATGGCCCTGCAGCTCTACTGGCAGCAGGGCCTTTGCTGTTTGCCCTGCCCATTAGTCCAGCTTTGTTACTCTCTTAGTTCTCCACACTGAGAAAACGGAGTGATTATCTCATGGTGCCGTTTCACGGTACATGTTGTATGTAAAGCATGCCCACAGTGGTAGAGCTACTGTATTCATGCCATGGCAGGGGCATGCTGGAGTGAGAGACGGGACACATCCCACGCTCTGTTCCTTCCAGCTGCCAAGAAGGGAGGTGACAGAATGAAAAGGTGAGCCAGATACCAGATGGAGTTACAAAGAGCGATTTGGGGCAGTATATATTTAAACACAGGTGCAAGTGTTCTCCTTATGCTGATACTGAATGACAATGCATGCTGATATCGAGTAGCACTCAAGCAGGTATGTAATGTAGCCCTCTCTTTCATGGTAGGACCATTCACTATCCCTCCAGAGTATTCTTCTTGTGTAATATACCAGTACTAAAAGTATTCCGGGGGAAATATTTTGTTAAAAAGGAGTTCTTGGTATAGTGAGTTGATGAATGGAACTGCTAAGATTTTCTTAACTCACTTCCAGGAGACAGACAAGTGTTTTCAAACAGCATAAGTGACAAAGTAGCAAAAGCTGTGCCACAGGAAAAACGGTGGGACTGTCACAGTCGTTGAATCTCTCGTTGAGGGGACAAATGCTTGTTTTGTATGCCAGGCGCATTGCACAAAGGTGAATTAATTCATTTGGGATGTAGTCATGCTGGGCAAGAGGAAGATCTCTTCGCTGTGTTAGAGATCAGATTTTGCTGATTCAGAAGCTCGTTGGCAAGCCTTCCGCTATTTAGGCATCTGATTTTTAATCTAAGTAATGAACTACCAGGGATGGCTGTAAGCATGAAAGGAACCTTGAAACTGATAAACTTTTCAAGCAATTGTTTAGTGATCCCAGTGGTATTGAAATGTTTATACAGTAGCCTGGGAAAGGAGGGAGACCTGGTGCAGGCATACTACTGCAGACAGAGCTTCAGTCGATAGACAAAGGAATATGGACAACCCAGAAATAAGATCTAACAGTTTAGCTAGCCCATCTATTTCTCTTTTGGCGGAAGAGAAACAGCAAAATCTGATCTCTCCAGAGGGAGATAATAGTGCAAACGAAACAATAAATCCTTCTGAAAGTCACAGTTACCTCAGTTCTCTTGAAAAGGTGAATAAAATAAATCAGACATGTAAGAATAACACTCTTTGTCAGGCCATTTCTCCTCTGTAAAGGAAGGAGAACATTTGAATTGAAGAAAATGAGAAGAGGGAAGATATTTTTAATTGAGTCTGATAGTTTAATGCAATGGTTTTATGAGTAATTTAACTTTTAAAGAATTTTTGAAGACAAACGAAGTGAGAAAAGGACCGTGACTAAATACTTTTCCTTAGTTCTGTATCCTTTTTCCTCTAATACTGAAAGATATTACGGGAAAATTGAAAGTTCAAAGTAAAATTAGATGGCTAAATTATAAAATCATCTGCACAAAAAGGAAACCACGTTGGCTTTTGCTCAGTACTGTGTAAACTAGCAAGAAGAGAAAAGTATTTTCAACCCCGTGCAATAGCAAGGAAAGCTACGAAGAAGCTGGTTTTAAAAAGCAGAGTTTGAAAGTGTACAGCATGAGCAGAAATATCACTTGGTTTCTGGTGGAAAAAATTTAAAATTGGCTTTAAATGTGAGAAGAAATAGTTATCCTGCACGCAATTTCTGTAATTCTTTCAGTATTCTTGACACTGAAAACGTTTGAATTGCAACAGCAGAAGTTGGGACATAATTCAACAAGTGGAAAGGCCAGGTTTGAAACCACTAAGTAGGTCAGAATTTTATGGAAAGCACCACGTGTCTTGGGATTGTATCTTGTAAAGAGGTGACGTTACATACAAATCTTCCTCCGCTCTACAGCAGCGATAGCATGAAAAATGTGAGTTTTATGTTCTTGAGAGTGAAGCAAACCCCAGAAGACCAGTCTGTCTTTAAATTAGTCTGTGGTTTATGGTAATGATCCATTATTATGAATTTGCGTCTGTGTAAGCTACTGGCTAGGATCTCCGCTACAGACCGAGAATCCAAGGTGCCTGCTTTAGTGGTGGGGTTTAAGATTGTTTTCCTCAGCATTTCTGTTACGTAATGACAGGGAACTTTCTGCTGAACATGCTGACTTTAAAATTTTTTTATTCAGCATGATGGCTTTTCGGCATCCTACTCGGAATGTTTTTACCCTATTGGTAGCGTCTGATGAAAACTGCTGCATTTTGGTGTTGAGGAAAAGAGATTAACCCAGCATTGCAAATGTCCGACTCCCTGTAATCCTTGCCTTCGAGATTCTGTTTCAATAATGAATATAGTAGTGATACAATCAAATACTATGGAAGAGAAGTGGGAGAGAAAGTGGATGTGTAAGGTCATTTGTTTTCAGTTTTGGAAATTGTTTGGCGTGGTGGATTATTATTTTTTTTTTTTAATTTAACAGGTGAATGTTTGATCATACTTTACTCACCCTTTTAATGGTAGTATATTTTAAGGAAAAGCCATGTTTGTAGCCCTGTACTGGAATGATGAACAGAAAGTTCTGCATTTAAGGTGAATAACAGAATTGTCAAATATAAGCAATGATCTTATGAAGCAAAAGTGACTGAAAAGGAGAAGGTTTATGAGGGTATCAGATCATCTGGTGAGATTCAGCTTAAAAATGTTATTGTTAAATAGATAAGTAAGCATTTGTGCCATTGTGGAAAGCCTAGGTGAGGCCTCATCTGAAATACTGTATACAACTTTTATCTCATGTGTTCCAGAGACATGAATTGAAGACTAGAAGTGATGCTAAGGAGAGCTACAAGAATGACTGGGAGAATGATGAATCAGGGTTGCAAGAAGGGATTGTAAGAGCAGCTTTACTTGGCTCAGTGAAATCGAGAGCTAAAAAATCTGTACTGTATGAATGGTGTAGAAGAGGAAGGTATTTCCTTACCGTTGAAAGGCCAGATTTTACCCAAGAACAAATGAGTTGAGAATGATCTTAAATAAAACCTGACTAGAAATTTAAAAAGGGGGTTTAATTTTAAGAGATGTGAGGTTTTGAAGCAGCTTTTCTGTTGGAGTACTGGGAGCAAAACTAACTTTCTACGACAGATCTCAATAGTGTAGAGAGTATGTATTAGAAAGTTTATATACTTTGTACTGGAACTAAGGACTAGCCTCATTAATTCAGAACATCTGTACTTTTGTTGTTATGAAGTACATGATTGTAAGGATACATCTTTGAATAAAATGTAACAAGGAACATATTTCAAAAATAATAATTTTTTTTTTAAATTACCCGATTTAACTTGCATTTCATTAAAACATCGACAATGTAAAGCAAAACGTTGTATCCTGCGAGTAGGATGCGGTGTTTTTCATCACAAGTGAACCTTGTGTACTGGAAAGACTGTTGCTTTATAACATGCAGTTAACTATTGTTCCTTATGTATCTTTGTTCCTAGTGTGGTCTGAACATGGATAATTACAGGTAATGGAAGACAGCTGTGATGTAGCAAACATACTTTTTTCCCCTTTTATCTTTTGTGTGAGTGGGTAATGTCTACGACTGTCCCTGTCCCTGTCTGTGAAAGCTATAGTTAAAGTTGCAACACAAATTCCATTGTAAATCTCTGTTTTTATTCACTTATGGATTTCTTCCTTGGAGCTTAAGCCTGATTTTTTTTCTTATTTTTCTTCTGCTGCTTTTGACAAGGCTGATATTTTTTCTTCGTCTTGTAATAGCATACTTTAAAACCTTGGAATAGTGTGCATCAAGAACCCCAAATACCCAAGTTATTTTCCAATTTTTTTTAAAATGGAGACATTTCATAATGAAAAAAGAGGAATTTCTGTGGCACTGTCATAGTCCTTCTGTGCCTATTTTGTTGAGTAACTCGTAAATGTTTATGATGCATGTTGTCAACTAAATAAATCCAGCAAATTTTTTCTGTATGCACCTGAGATAATAGCTGAAGCATTTGTTTCTGCTTTCTGTGTACTAATCTAGTAGATACATCCAGTCAGTCTTTGGTGTCCATCCTTTAAAAAAACAAAGAGATTTCAGGGGCCAGGCATTTCTTTTGTTTCATGCTAATGGAAGTCTGGATAACTGTTTGAGTAACCTGGTCACTTCAGTCAGAAAGTTTAGTCACCTCTGTCAAATACAGTGCAAGATAAATTCTTTTTGCATTGATGGAACTTGTACTAAGAGCGTCTTATGTACAGAGACATCCTGCAGATTCCAGGTGCTTTTAATTTTCTGCGTGCTTGTAAAAAGAAAATGATCCATTAATCAAAATAGTTATTTATTCTTTCTTACCAAACTTTAGATTTACCATGGATGTTTCACAATTATATCCTACTATGTTGCAGATGCACCTGAGTCTTTAATAGGTAAAGTTAATAGGTTCTCTGATAGGAGAGGATTTACTAAAATGGATACAATCCAACTTATACATATTCTAGACATTAAAACTTCAAAGAAAATTGTTATATACAGGTAAAATTTGAGCTGGTTGTTCCTATTCATCTCTGAATATTAAGTATAATTAGTTTAGTATGGTTGCCTAGTTTCTTTTTAATCACCATTTTGTACAGTTTAGTTTAAAAGGTTCCTTCTTTATAAGTCACTGTTTCTTTTTTTTTGAGAGGAGTTTTAATGGTTTTGTCTGTGAGTGTACATACATGCGCCCTGCATAGTATTTTGTATTTTGAAATGCATCTGCAGCTAGTTGTATGCTGATTGCTTTCCTACATGCAGCATTTTCTAGCTGAGAGGGTGTTATTCTTAAACAAGTCATTCTGAGTCTTCTGAAGCTTTCAGTTAGTGCACAAGAAGCAAAAAGGAAAAAGTACGTGACTATTCCTAACCTGTTTCCTCCAAAGTGAGGAAAGTCCACTGCTAAATTCACATTTGCACTCAGTTGTTCATGTCATAAAATCTAGTTCAGTTGCAACAATTACTTTACTGTCTTTAGAAGGAAAAGGTAACCATTTTTTGTGATAAAAAAAATGAGTAAGTTTTAGACAGGAATAGGTTTGGTACTTGGGTTTTGTTTGCCTGTTTTCAATGAAAAAGCTTTCCTAATCAGAAAGACTTATCTGCATCAGGTTTTTTGTTTGTTTGTTTGTTTGTTTTTTTTTTTTTTTTTTTAAGGGCTTCCTTTCACAAATTCAGCAAAAGCTTTGGGTTAAATATAGGGAAGCTCTTACTTTATCTGAGTTATCAGTATAGTCTAGTATGAAACAGTGGTAATGATAAATAGCTTCACTTAGTGCCGAGACTGTGCAACTCAAACAAAACAGTACAGCCTAACTGCAGTATTCTTTACTGGTTTCCGCTTGTGTTTGTATGTACAGTTTTCATCTCACAAGTGCCATTGACTCAAATTTTGTATTTACCATGGGCCTTTGCTTAATTAATTCTATGTCAAAATTGAAACTTCAGAAACAGATGATGAGTGGCAGGGACTGCATGTCAGCAGAGAACTTTCTTCAAAAATCTGTCCTTTTATTATCAACCCTGTTCCACTGCGTATTTTCCAAGGTATAATAGGGAATTTTTAATGCAGTTGTTTAATTAAAATTAAACTATTATATCTCTTTCCTAATCTCTGATTCAACTCCTTTGGCTTGGCCTAGAGATATTACCTGTTGATGGGGTGCACTCTGAGATGACCTGAGTTTCTCCTGCCTATATCCTAATGCTTTGTCTCTTTAGGTTAAAGACTACCTTGTACGAAAGCAGCCAGCCAGTGTAATGACTGTTCATTTCTGAAGAGGAACAGCTTATATTGTTGATTATTTAATGAGATGTTCACAGTGCTTGGTGGTGGGCCTGGCTGACACCCAGCTACCAGAATATCTTTGACCTGTAGAGAAAGTCTAAAAAGACAAATCTTATAGGGAGACTTACAGAAAAGAATTAACTTAGGTTGAATTTCTTAAATGAAATAAGTTTTCAAATATTGGCTTTTTTCTTTACTACAAGGGTGGAGTGTATGTCTAGGAATTAACTTTACTGAATGCCATGAAAAAATTGTTTACTTTAGTAAGGCACTAAATGAACAAAGGCAGTTGACCTGATGTGCTGAAGCCTTGTGAACTCATTTCTTGAGAGCGGCATAGGAAGAAACACACAGAGGTGGAGAGGACGGCTGATGGATGAAACCAGCGAGAATTGAACTGTTACTGAAATTGTATAAAGGAACATAATAAAACATCATCTCAGAGCTGATGCCTTTTGTAGTGGCACAGTGATGTGTTTAACCCAAGCTGAAAAAGCAGCTTACTTGGGTTTTGTCTTGGACATGTGAAGAAAGCAAAGCCAGAGCTGAAGCTAGTACTGTGAGCTGACTTTGTTAGCTGCTTTACAAAACAGAACAGAGTTTAAGGACAGAAAAAATGAAGTGCCACATTTTGATCGTGTTAACTGGAGCTTTTGGAAAGTCTTCTGGAAAGAGAAAAACCTAGTACATGGAATTAGAGAGGAAATTTATCTGCAGAACACTTCCCATCTGATTGATAAACAATGTTTAGACTTACACATAAACAAATCCGTTTTTCAGTCGGCAGTTTGCTATAATTGCACAGCTTAATAGGGTCATTCTCAGAATAGTCCCATTGTCTGCCGACGCAGCATGGACTCGGGTGAGATGACGGGAAGAATCTTGGTTCTGTGCACCACAGCAAGACTAAGTCAGATGTTTCCATTCCTGTCTGCTGGAACCAATTTTTTGCAGACTTGGCTTTTAGCATTTTAGTAGCGACTTCCAAAGGACCAGAATCTAATGCGGTGGCTAGGAGGGTGGTCTGGTTTAGTGGCTGCCTGATGCAATATCTAACTTCCTGACTGGTATCTTTTTAAAGGGAGGGAGAATTGTTTTGTTGAATAGCTCATTGCTGGGAGGATTATGCCGTGAGAATTAAGAAGAGAAATCTTCATGAGATCCAGGCCTTTTGTTAGGGCTGGTCATATGTATGCTAAAATCGGTGGGAAATATTTGTGAGCAATAACTGTAATAGAAGACACCTGGGAACGTTAAATGCATACCTAGGCATCTAGGTGTACGCTTGTTGATACATAAAACAACAAATATGTAGAGGCACATGTAGTTATTTTCTTTGTAGCTCAATCATTCATAGTAGGTGGGGAAGGGGAAGAACAAAGCCAAAACTTTCCTTCTCCTTTCCATCCAGGTGAAAAGGTTACAGACTCCGGAATTTTTGCTTAGCTGTTGTTTTCTCGCTCCCTCCCTCTCTCCTTCCCTCCCTCTTTGTGGGTTTTTTCCTAGAATATAGGAGTAAATTATAGGTATTCAGCCTAAAGAAGACGAAAGCTTTAAGAAAACATATGAAGTAAAGAAGTAGCTTGTAAAACTTTTTTATTACAGTATTTGTAATCTTTTAAAAAAAATCCTATTTTCACTACTGAATTCCAGACTTTTTGTACAAAGTGGATTGTAAAAGTTTTTCTGTGTTCTTTTCAGAATACATGATTGTTTATTAACAGAAGTAAGAGCTTGCACAATAAGATTATTAAAAATACAGTTAGAACTTGTGTTATCATCATAGTAATTATATATTTTAATGCATACAGATTATATTTACAGATTAATTACTTGGAAGATCAAGAGTATAATAACTAATTTCAGACTGTTAATCATTTTAATATACATAGTACTTCCATAGATAGTAAGGTACAATTGATCTACCAGATAGACCTATTCATGTTTTGAAGTATTCCTAAATTTTAATGTTACACCCCATGGTTGTTTTTTTTTACTAAGTAGCTTTTCCTATAAACTGCTTTTAAGAACTTCTCAGAGTTTTGAGTCTGAGTACGTCACAGAACTTGCGTAGATCCTTACTCCCAGAAAAATGGACTTGTCTTTTTAAATATACTTTGTAGATTGTGGAGCTGGTATGTCAGAGTTATGTTGGTTTTGGCCAGCAAGATTAACATGAATTTTATATTAGTTAACTTCACTGATATCAAGGTTGCTATTCCCGGCATCACAAGGGCAAGCTTTTCTGGACAGTAGAGTTTTAGAGTTATCACTGGGGTAAAACTTTGATTGGTGTATGCAAGGTGGAGAATCTAGAGCTTGGATGTTTGATTCTAGTTTGATTTTGTAGCTCCAGTAACTAGGTTGGTTGGTTGGTTTGTATTTATCCCTGGAAATGGAGCATTTTTGATAAGTACACTTCTGAAAGAGTAATCATGGAATTTCACAAATGCTTTACAAAGGTGAACTTTAAGGTGGAAGGTTGGGGTATTTAAAGATACTTAGGGGCCTCCTGCTATACATGGATAGATGTCTTGTGTGAATTCAGAAATTCCTTGGAGGGCATTTAGATGAGTGCTTAATTATCCAAGTTGGACAAAAATACTTCTGAAAGCGTGTTGCCAACTAATCAGCATTCATGCCTATATGGATATTTAGGTTCTTGTAGCTCTGTTCGTAGAGCTCTCAGCACCTGACTGGCACTCGTCTTGGGCCAAGTAGATAGGCTGTCTCTCATTATTGAGCTGTTAAAAACTTGCGGAGCAAGGAATTGGACAAAGTTAGAAGATGCTGTAGTATGAAATAATTCCATGAGAATCTGATGTCTCCTTTTCCTGGCTAATGCTTTGCATTCAAATAGTGGATTCTAGTTTATAGGAGCAAATGTATGTTTTTGTCCATGTCCATGTCTCCCTTGCTTCCCTCAACTTAATGACTTTTTTTGTCAAAAAACCACAAATAAGCACTGTCAAAACCCCAAATCCAATATTTATGTAAAATAATGCAGGGAAGATACAGCTGAATGTGCTCATTTTCCAGCATGTTCAGTATTTTTTGTCTGCTCACTGAGCACGAGATAGAATTTTCAACTAGCAATTTCAGATAGACTTTCATCTTGCAGAAAGCATTTTCTGGCAATTCAGAGTAAATGCAATATTTGGTTGGGCAAGCTAGAGACATTGTATCTTGATGTGATGGCTTGTCACTCTGTTAGTTAGCGAGGTGCCCTGTTTGAGGATGGAGAATAAAGCATAAGCCTAATAAAGAAAAGATCTTTTGTGCGTGTATGTGTGTGCCCATGCACCCGTGCATATACTTTCAAACTGAGAATAAGCATTCTTCACCTCTGCTAAATTTATATCCTTCAAGCTTCCTTGCCAGTTTCTATTTGGCTCAGCTTGTTCTTTCTGGATTTTTTTATCTCATCCCAGAGAGAAATTTTTTTGTGTTTTGAAGAGTAAAGAAGTTACTTCAAGATTTTACTATGTTTTTACTACTTAGGTTTGTTATAAAAATATACAGGTTACCACAAAGTATTACTGTTTAGGTTGAGTAGCATTCATGTCTGAAGAACCTCAATGTTGTGTTTTGAATTTTGGTAATATTGTAATAATAGAAAAGTGATGTAAATGGTGGTGTAAACACTGCAGGCCCTGAAGTACAATAAAACTGAGCTTGGTTGCAATTTCAGCACATGTGCAACTTACTGCAATTGCTTTCTGTCTGACTTGTCATCACCTACTGAAATGAAGAGGAAAATCTCAACAGTATCGATTCATATCTGAAGGGTTTCACTTACGCTGAATGTCACATGAAGGCATTTCATGTTTGTTTTACAGTGGGGGGAGAAAATTACAGTATGATTTTTAAAATACATAAATTATATGGAAGACAAAGCACATAACAGTTTGGATCACTTTTCCAGACTCTATTAATTATCCTGAAATATATATTATTTTTATTTCTTACTAAAATAACAGAGAATAATTCTGTCGTGTTTGCTGCAAAATTGGGGTAAGTAAGAGGACACTGAAGCTATCCAAATCTGTACCATGGGCCTTTCATGAAAGATATCTCTGAAATGTTGAATTAGATGTTTTTAATTTCATTTAATACAGTTAAATAATTTTCATTTACTAAAGATAAATCTTGTTTAGTGTCATAGATGATTTTCTTTTTTTCCTAATTGTTTTCTGTTTTCTATGGTATTTAATTTTTTTAAAAGTCTATTTCAAAAGTACTTCAACTTGGTGGCCAATACAAGTAATATTTACCTTCTATCTTTTTTACTTATTTCAGAGTCATAGTTCATGCAAATTTGGTTATCCGTGAATTAATACCATTTACTACAGAGAAAGATCCTATTTTGTTACCTAAAGGTTACATGCTTGTGTCAATAATATCTGAATGTATTTTTGGAAGAAAGTAATATTAGCGCATAAGCTCTGAGCATGCATGCTGTTATTTCCACATCGTGGGAAGTAATTAACAACACAAAAGACATGTGATTACTGTGTAGTTACCGCTGATGATGTTTTATACTTTTGCACGAAAGGCGTTGCTTCACATACAGTGTCAACAATCTTTTTGTGATGCATCTTATTTCAGTATCATTCTTGATGTTAAGGTAGCAGAGTCAAAGGTTTTGCTGAGTAGAGGTGGTATAAATGATAGGTATTCTTTGTTTTATCTGATATAAAACCAGATATAAAACCTGTCTGGATATTGGGTGAGACTTAATAGATAGAAAAAGCTGGAGGTTTTTGTATTGTTCTCTAGAATTCCATCATACCGCTTTCTGGGGCTCGCTGTAGGATGTTTGGCTAAGATCACAGGTTCACCCACTTGCTTGTGATGCTAGCACTCACCAGACTGTCTTTTACACCCTAGCAGTACTTTAGAAAACATCTGCTTGTTAGACAGAAAAGCCGAATATTTCAAGTCTATTACTCTGTTCTGAGCTTTGCCCCTTTCATCTAGAGGAAAAGCCATTTTTTCCAGGATTTGGAAAGTACATTCTTTCAAAACCAAAAGAATATTTTGTGAATTCAAATATTTGAAGAGACATCAGTTTTGTCTCCTGCCAGCTACCCATCTCAAATGAGCCAGAACAAAACAACTTCCTTTTAGCCAGATTGTTACAAGTTTGCCTTGTTTTTGAACTGGCCAGTGTCATTTTTCTTGCTGTAAACAGTCTCGTTTCTGCATGTGAACATTGCCAAGATGTAATTGCTACTTAATATGGCCAGAGAGAGTTTTTGCACAAATGTATTTTAGTTTTTATCTTGTTTGACATCCTGCCCTTGGTCCTTGGCTCGCTGAAATTATCGTGGTTTCTTCTCTGTTGGTATGCTTTTCCTTTCTTTGTCTGTTCGTAGTTCTTGACGTACGTATCTCCTGAGAAGGCAATCTAGAAGGGAATTTTTTACTGCCTCCATCCAGTAAATCTAAACCTGATTCACTACCTGTAATAACTAGAATAATGCCGTATGTGTGTATTGCTGGTTTCAACAGAAGTTCCCCTTTTGCCTTAGAAAATCTTCCCATGCAACTGGCTACGTTTAGTTGGAAAATCTCTGTTTTAATTAAATACTAACAATTAAAAATAAGTTTATATTTTGAACATAGGCAATGTGAAGTGTTGAGTAGATAGCTGTGGAAATCACTATTGTCTTTACGGGCTACTTTTCACATTGCTAGTTTTCTTACAATAACTGTGAATACTATCATTTAATTACTGCGAATGTGTAACTCTTGTTCAGATATAGATCTCAAAGGACTTCCTTATTTGTGCTTCCTGCTATTTTCTCACTCCATATAAATCCCAGAAATGCAGAAGATGCTACCATCATAGAAAGTAGAGAGTACTACTTCATCTAATACAAGTTGGGACAACTTTATTGGTTTGAAAACAGTTATAAATCCAGGTTTCAGAGAGAGGATTCTCCAGCAAAAGATCAAAACTCAAGTTCCCCTTTTGGCTTTCAAGCAGTGCTTATTCTGTACAGTAGAAAGAGAGGATATGGCTACTGCCATCTGTTTCTTTTCTTCTGGGACCCTATTTCTACACTCAGGATGAAGGAGATTCAGTGGAGCCTGCAAGCCTGTTCAATGCAAGTCACAATGTGAGGTATGTAGTGGCAAATCATGTGTTGAAGGCTTTCTTCTTTAACAGCTTTCCTTTTAGACAGCTATTGTGAGCGAATGCAGGCAGTTAGTTTCATTTCAGCGAGATGAGACAATAAGGGTAAGTCAGGTTGTGAATTTTTCATAATCCTCCCAGTGTGTGTGGAAGGGAAGCAAACCCCAAAGTTCAAGCTCCTTTTTCCATTTTAAGTTGTATTATTAAAATTAGCTTGGACAAAAGTAATTTAATAAAGTGTTGTTTAAAAGGTAATGTGTTTTCCATAATAAAAATGAAAGAGCAGTAATGCATCTTTTAAAGAGGACTGATTGGTAATTTATTGTTAACTCAGCTTACTGACATTGTAGAATTGTTTCATTCAAATATGCACTTGCTTGTTCTTCAGTTGTTACACTTCATAAGATCCTAGAGTTTGTTTTCCCTCTGGCAAACTGCTAAAGTGCAAGCAATTTTTGGCTTGAAAAACCAATGAAACAATCATCAAATCTGAGTTCATGAGAAGGTAAGCTACTTACTGGCACACACTGCAAATTATGTTTGCCTTCTCAACCCCTATTTTGAATACTGTGGATTTATTAACTATGCATGTTTGGAAGGATTTTACTTAGCGTAGTATTTTTGCATTCAAGTAGTAGATTAACTGGAAAATGAGTCATTAAACATTATTAACATTTAATTTCTGACAGGTAGAGACAAACTTGAAATAACATTGTGCTTCCCGTGACAGTAGAAGTGAACCACAGGAAGGATGATCTGCTGGGTTATGTTTAGAATAGTTTACTGCAGTGAATGGCAGTCTTTCTCTCCACAACAGATTTTAGTGGCTTCTAATGAACCTTTGTCTTGATCTGTTCTTCATTCTTCCTTACAAAGTCCTTACAAACCCTTGGTCATCATATAAGGGAAACCAGCAGACCTGAATATTAATGTGAATAAGTATTTTATGAAACTTTAAATGATTATTATCTTTGGTTAGATTGATCCTGTTACTTTTGCTTTGATAATTGAAGACAACAACCTAAGAAAAGAATCTCTTTTATGGTCATTAGTTTTTTGTATTGGATAATCTTTACCATTCATTTCCCCTCTGCTTTTGTTTGATTGCACTACTAAATCTTTTTTCATTTTAATACAGTAGAGTAGGTCAATTTATAATTAAATGTGTTTATTTTTGTAAAATGATGCCACATCTGGAGCTGTGTTAAGAATAGTTTATTTCCTTGCCAGTATGATAAACATACGGACATGGAATTTCAGTCAAAAAAGTTCAACATTTTCACTTCATATTTCCTGTCAGTATAAACTTCTGAATGTAATATATCAAGTGTGCCTTTCAGGTATAAAGAAATATTGCTTAAGAAATAAGTGTATGTAATGCTATAGACTAAAAATTTCCATATATTTTTCATAGTAATTTATTAGTTAAGTATTATTACCATGCCTGGTCTTACTCCCTCCAATCACTCGATATTGCCAAATGATAAGAATTTAGGAAACAAAATTGTTATAATTGTATGCAGAGAATATATTCTATATAATCCACAGGAGCTGATGCTTTCTGTCTCTAACAGTACTTGGCTGAATATTATGAAATATTCATTGCTGGAGAACTCGAGAGTCAGCATCTGATTAGAAGGACTCTTAAATCTGAAAATATATTAAAAGCTGTTGAGTGTTTGATCTGTTAGCACTTAGTAGGTCAAAGATGTTTAGGGGTCACTGCACTTCACAGATAAAGACATCGGAGTAACCAGGGGGGTTGCATAAATTATTATTATTTCTTCAGTAGTCCTGCTGGAGGATTAGTAGGTTAGCTTTATCGGTTTTGTTTAACAGCTTTTAGGGCAGTCAGATGACTGAACTTCTTCCACTGTTTGTTTAGGGGTTTTTTTTTTCCTTTTGGTATAAGTGTTCTCCCAAGTTACAGTGAGTGAAAGGGATGTTTTGCTCTGTAATTCCTATTACGAACCTTGCCCTTTCCGCTTTCTCTATTTGGAAACATTTTGTAACATTTAATGAGCTTGAGCACTGGATGGAAGAAGGTTTAGGCTTCTCGTATACATGCTGCTGGGCTTGCAACACAACGCAGATAAAAATGAAAGTATGTCGTAGTGAAGTAGAGGGTTTGCCACAGATCTCGCCCGGACTTTCCCAGCGGCCTATGGAGGACATGTGGCTGTTAATATTTCCTGCCTGGAAGTAGCAGCAAAAAGTCAAGCATCTGTTTTATCCTAGTTGCACTCAATCACTCAGTTGTTACATGCGTAAAGCTATTGCATAGGAGTTGAATTCTGCGTATATTCAGTGGTTTTAGGAAAAGCAAGCTGGGCATCTTTCTCTTTTTGAATTGTGTCTTCCCCCCCCCCCCCCCCTTTTTTTTTTTATTTTATGTCTTTCTGTCTGTCTTTCCCAAAAGCAAATACTCTCTATTAAGAACAGCAGAAGTGGCCTGATGTTATTTGTACAAAATGCCAAATTAAAGAGAGAGACAAGCTATTAGTAGGCTGGAACTGTTTACTGATATTTATGGGTTCTCAGATGCCATTTGTTATACCAGAGCAATCGCAGCTGAAAGATACGTGCAGGATGTACAGCGTGTAGCATGATGTTATGCCAGTTCAGCTTCTGCAGAAAAACTGCAATGATCTGTTGCCAAAATGCTAACAAGGGCCTATGTGTGTATCTTTTCCACTGAAATATTTTCTGAATCACCAGTGATCCATGTGGCAGGCGCTGATTTCAGAATGCTTTGTTCATGCAAAATCCATTAAATCACAGTCTAAATTCCAAAGTCATATACTCCATCATCCCTCACTGCTCTTTCATCATCTCAACAAATGTAAATATTGCAACATTTCTTTCTAACCAGTTCCTGGATGGAGGAGGAGTCCTCCAGGCAATCATGGAATTAGTCTTGAAATTTCTGTGCATGTCCGTGATGGTGTGTGATTTGACTTCCACTATTTTGTGTAAAATCACTGATCTGTAAATGAGCGGAACCTTTTAGTAGTGGGATAAATGGCCTTTGACCATTTGGAACCTTAGAGGACTGTAGGCCTTGCCCGGAGAGAGAGGCCCACTTCATGCTGGTAGGTCAGTTTGCTTTTGTAGCAATGCCATTGTACTTTTATGCAGCGTAAAGGTACCTTCAGGTTAAAATATTTCCACCATTATAAAAGATTCTTGTGCAACACTATAATTTTATGAAATATGTTTTTACAGAAAATAATTACCGGTAATTCAAGATACGGCTTAATACTTTGTAGGCACATGAGGTGCTTTGCATACAAATTGTTATGTATTATGGCAGAGTCCACACCGACGTGTCCTGCAGTGGAGATGTTGCTGAAGACTGGCTAGAGGAGCAGGTTTTTTGACCACTTTTCAGTTTTCTATTTCTTTTTAACCCAAAAAGAATAGTATCCCAGTGGATGAAAGTTTTGCCTCATTAGTCCTTGGCAAAACTCCAGAAATCAGTTATATGACTGAGACTGCCTTCTAGGAAAAGTTCTCATGAATATTAAGCAAAATAATATGCACTCCCCTTCTTTTTCTTAGGATGTTAACTCTCTTGTTGAGTCTGCCCATCTCTCCTGCTCTCTCTCATATGTGCATATAAAAGAAAAGTATGTTGTCAACTGTCATTTGTTTCCTGAAGTATTTTTTGCCTGGCTTACTTTTTGCAAGTATGCTCACTGTATGCTGCTGACGGAATGACAGCGTTAACTCTGAGATGATGAACTGCAGGATGGCTCTTTGGCAGTTGTTGCTGTTCTGAACTCTAATGGGTATTCTAGTTGCGGTATCCTTTGATGCTTCAGAAGTCATATCCTTTCTAAATTGACAGATACAGAGAATCAAATGTTATATTTTAATTAGAGATAAGAGCAGTGCTTAAGTCCTTTTGGACGATAGCCATGACACGCTTTAATGAAAGTGCTCTAACTTTCACTTAGCGCTCTTTTCAAATCAGTACAAGTACTTTCTCCCCTACATACAATAAATGTAAGCCAGAGAGCTCAATTGCTATTACTCCGAGCTGCAAATTCTGAAAAACTAAAATTTATTACTCTCATGTAGGAGAGTACTCCAATATCTGAGTTATTCTCAACTATGTTTGGTTTGATTTGGATTGGTTTTAAAATGTTACGGATTAATCACATTAGTGTGCTTTTTAGGAGGGAGAAGACATTATTTCTAATTTATGCACGATTCTCTCACAGCCAAAGAGAAAATTAGCATTCAGTCTTTTATCGAGAACAGATAGCTCTTCTGCTTTCTTCTGCCCTTCTTCAGTCGCCTGTCTGCTGTGAGGAAACAGGTGACATTCTAGTCCCAAGGTTTCTTTCCATGTCTGCTGGCTAATTTCTAAACACATTTCCTGTCATTTTCTCTAGGTCTGTTTAGTGGCCATCCCATTTTCTTGGCAAGATTTACTTTCCCTCTCACCTTCTCCTTTTGTTCCATTGAACCACTCTCCATTTTGCCATGTTGTCCTGGTTTCGGCTGGGATAGAGTTAATTTTCTTCCTAGTAGCTGGTACAGTGCTGTGTGTTGGATTTAGGGTGAGAACAATGTTGATAACGCACCCATGTTTTAGTTGTTGCTAGGTAATGCTTACACTAGTCAAGGACTTTTCAGCTTCCCATGCTCTACCGACCGAGAAGGCTGGAGGTGCACAAGAAGCTGGGAGGGGGCACAGCCAGGACAGCTGACCCAGACTGGCCACAGGGACATTCCATACCATGTGACGTCATGCTCAGGACATAAACTGGGGAAAGCTGGCCGGGGGGGCCG